>NC_137969.1:86490335-87191351 GCF_963924665.1 Micromys minutus | reverse complement strand
CCCTACTATGCCCTCAACTTCCCTCCCCATGCCCTAAATAAACTCTATTCTAAGGGGAAGAGATGCCTCAGCCTGTGCTCCCAGACTCACTCCCTTCCTCTCCACACCCACTCACCATACCAGGCCTCCAAACATACCCGGGCTTCCTTTTCTTTTTGTATAAAATACAACATCATGTAGAAAGGAAAATTTTGTAAAAGATCACAGCAAAGCAGTTCTTTCAGGATCCAAATTTACAAAGGCTATCTCAAAACATCTGGAGACAGAACTTTTCTACTCAAAAGCTTCAGATCAAGTAAAAGATATGAGCCAAAAATGTGGGTTCAAGGGCTGAATCAGGTCACCAGGTCCTGACTGGAACAAAAGGAAGTGTGTGCTCAGTTTTTAGGACATGTAGAATTCTGAAGCTAAGAACAAGAGCTTGGGTTACCAAGAACATAATATGGGACTGGAGAGATGGCGCAGTGGTTATAAGCACTGGCTTGTTCCTTCAGGACCTGGGTTCAATTCCCAGCACTTACATGGTGGTTTGCTATTGTCTGTAATGTCAGTTCTGGGGAATCTGACGTCTTTTTCTGTCCTTTGTAGATACACATGTAGATACTGCTGGGTTTCAGACTTGGGACAAGCAGCTGAGGTGTGGTACTTAACATACCAAAGTGGATTTGGCCTCCATGTTCTCCCAGCATCCCTCAGTCCTGACCTGTTATAAAAAGTGGGTGGCACACCCTACCCTTTACTCTGAACTTTTCAGCCCAGGAGCTGGGCTTCCTCTCATCCAGTCATTTTGGCTCTTCCCTTTCTCTTTCTGCATCTTTCTCTTCTTGCATGCTTTCTCTCCCTCCCCCATTCCCCCACCCCAGTCCCTGTCTCTCTTTCCTGCACTAACGCCCTCCTGTGTGGTTGGTGAAGAGCTACGCTCAACAAACCTGCCTTTATACTTTAACTTGGCTTGAACTGGCTCATTTCGTTCGTGGACATTACTTATCACAAACACTCATAAAAAGAAATAACAGAAACATTCTTAAAAAAAAGGGGGGGGAGAAAGGGGGCAGGAAGAAAAACAAGGCAAACTACAGGGGAAAAGAGGAAACTTCTGTAGGAAGAGAAAGGCAGAGCTGTGTGACAGCAGGGCAGGACTTCCTGTCCTCCATCAAAGTTCTGCATTTCCAGGCCTCACAGCTTCCCTTTCCAGCTAGAATCCACCTTTACATTGTTACAGAACCAGCCAACCCCAAGCCCTCAAGACTGAATGGAAGGAAAACCTTGAGGAAATACAGCACTATTTTAAACTAAACACTTAAGAGCAACAAGACAAAGGGAGGAGGGGAATGTCTGACATTAGGTAGCGTGGCTAAGACTGAAGAATAGAGCAATCCTGAGGAAGCAAGCATAGTGGTATACACACCTTTAACCTCAGCGTTCCAGAGGCAGAGGCAGGTGAGTCTCTGTGTGTTCAAGGCAAGCCTGATCTATATAGCGAGTTACTGGACAGTCAGACCTATATAAAGAAACCCTGTCTCAAAAAATAAAAATTCTAGTCTTCTGGTATACTGCACACTGACTATCCCAGCTGGAGACAGGAGGATCAAAAGTTGAAGGCTAATTTGGGTTACAAAATGAGTTGAGACAAATGACTCTCCCTGGAAGAAAATCAGACAGATTGGAGAGATGGGTAAGGGGGCTTGCTGAGAAGTCCAAGGATCAGAGTTCTATCCTCAGGACCTACTACTCAAGCTGTCTTCTGACCATCACATGTTGTTCACACTCTTATATATCATACACATGACAATGACAACGATGATTATTATTATAATGATAATAAAGGAACTTGGCAGGTGATTCACCCTGCCTCAATTTAAAAACAAACTGCTCAGCAGTGGTAGTGCCCACCTTTAATCCTAACACTCCTAGGCAGAGGCAGGTAGATCTCTGAGTTTGAGGCCAGCCTGGTCTACAAAGCAAGTTCTAGGATAGCCAGGGATGTACAGAGAAACCCTGCTTCGGAAAACCGAAAACCAAACCAAAACGATAACAAAAACCCAAACAACACAAAATAGACAAATAAAAATAAGAAAAAATGGTAAGAGAAAGCGACCTAACATCGCTTTGGCAAGCTGTGCTAGCATCCTATCATCAGGAAGAGCTTCTGTTTGCAGATGCCAGCTTCCGGGTTCTCCCGTCCACACTTAGCTATATAGGAAGAGGGGCCTTGCTCAGATATTTCTACTAACCAACATTTACCTCCACCTAAATACTGCCAACCACTCCTTTGCCTCAGTTTATACTTAATCAGAGACAGAAGTGATGGGTCTCACAACCTGATTTGAAATCGGATGGGAAACAGACTGAGGGCAAAGACCAGGCTCCAGCTCCCTGGTGTGACACATTGGGTGGCTAGTTTTATGTCAATTTGACACAAGGTAGGGTCATCTGGGAAGAGGGAATGCTAAAGAGAAAATACCTCCATAGATTGGCCTGTAGGCAGGTCTTCAGGCCTTATAATCTAGGGCAGTGGTTCTCAACCTGACAGGGGTCACATAATAGATACTTACATTATGATTCATAACAGTAGCAAAATTACAGTTATGAAGTAGCAACAACAGACTTTTATGATTGGGGGTCACCATCCCATGAAGAACTGTACTAAAAGGTCGCAGCATTAGGACATTGAGAACCACTTGTCTAGGGGATTTTCTTAATGTGGGATTGATGTGGGAGGGCTTAGCCCATAGGCATATAAGAAAGTAATAAAGTGGGTGTGGCGGTGCACACCTTTAGCCCTTGCAGCACTTGGGAGGCAGAGGCAGGTGGATATCTGTGAGTTCTAGGCCAGCCTGGTCTACAGAGAGAGTTGCAGTACATCAAGGTATGCAGAGAAACCTTGCCTCAGAAAACCAAACATAAGTAAAATAAAACAAACTGATCAAGCCACAAGGAGCAAGCGAGGAAGCCCCCTCCTCCACAGCCTCTGCATCAGCTCCCACCTCTGGGTTCCTGCCCTGACTCCCCTCAGTAATGGACTATGATGTGGCAGTATAAGCTAAGTAAACCCTTTTTCTCCAAGCTGCTTATTCCCAGTCATGGTGTTTCATCCTAGCAATAGAAGCCCTAACTAAGACAGAGGAATGCTAAACACACAACAGGCCACCATCTTGTTCTCTTGGCCTCATAAGCAGATCAGAGGTGGTTTCTGTAAAAGAGCTGGATGGTTTTGTGGTCTGGCTGCCCTTCCCCAGATAAAGGAAGGAAGCTCCTGCCAAGTGTAGACGACTCAGAGCTTCGGCTCCTCCACCTCCCTACAGTCCCACCCCCAAGCCCCCACCCACCCACACACCCCACCCCCTCACTATCTCATCATAATCACTCACTTGTTTCTCCCTTGACTAACCCATTCCTCTGAGACCTGGCGACGTTCAGCGATGCTCAGGGACAGGCCTTCTCCCGTGGTACCATTCACTGTTTAAACAGAGTCAGTTAGAAAGACCAGCCAATGCTTTTTGTTCCTCCAATCCTAAGTCTGGAAGGGTTGGGTCCGAAACCCCTGCATGAGAGGAAGGGGCACAAAGGACAAACAGAGATGGAGCCTGGAGGGAGATGTGCCACTCGTCCATTTTTACTTCAGACTTGGTCCTTTTCTGCCTTCACGTAGTCAAAAACAGCGAGGAGGCTAACTGTGACTTTGGTTAGAAATCGTTCCTTGTCCTTAGCGACAGGTGGGAATTTAACAAAACAAGATTTATTATTTTTATTATTGCGTCTGTATACAAGGATGTGCCAGAGGAAGCATGTTTGATCTCTTGAAACTGGAGTTATGGAGTGGTTGTGAGATGCTGATCTGCCTGGAATTGAACCCAGGTCCTTTGCCAAAGTGGCAAGAGTCTTAACCATTGAACCACCTCCCTAGCCCACTGTTTTTAAAGACAGAGTGTTAGGCTGCATCTATCCTGGTCTGGCTTTATGGTCCTATATGCTTTAGCCTCTAAGTGCTAGGATTATAGATGCATGCTACCACATTGGATTAATTTGTATTTATTTATTTATTGTAATTCCTCTTTTATTTATTCTCCTCTCATATAATTCACCCCAATCAGACTCCTCTCCCTCTAGTCAACTCCCCACCTCCCCTCTCTCCCAGATATACTACTGTTCCTCTGTTTCCCTTCAGAAAAGAGCAGGTTTTCTTCCTTCCTCCCTCCCTCCCTCCCTCCCTCCCTCCCTCCCTCCCTCCCTCCCTCCCTCCCTCCCTTCCTTCCTTCCTCCCTTCCTCCCTCCCTCCCTTCCTTTCTTCCTCCCTTCAACACAGGGTCTCTCTGTGTGCCCCTGGCTGTCCTGGAACTCACTCTATAGACCAGGCTGTCTATGAACTCAGAGATCCATCTGCCTCAACCCCCTAAGCACTGGAATTAAAGGTATGTGTCATTTTGCCAGGCCCTGTAGCAGGGAGATAAACTGTTACTTATGCAGGCTTTGCTGTTACTCTACCCCCTTTTTGTTTCATGACCTCAAGAGTCTCTAAGACAGAGTTTTGTCTCTAAGTGGGGGATAAAAACCTGCTGTATTTGTTGGCATGATGCCAAATGAGGTGTTCTACAAGGAATCTGTAGACCTAAAGTCAATGAGCCTACACATTCAGAACTTTTAGTTATCCTAACAGGCCTCTGATAACATGCCCTATGCCCTCCTGGTCAGGTGAGATCTATTACTTGCTAAGGCCTGAGTTAGACATATACAGAGATCTCTCAAGATGACTTACCAAAAATGTTCTTCACCCCCTGTTCCTTCACCAGGTAATCCACATAGTGACCAATGACAGAAAAGTTGATTTCGCTAAAAGGCAGGGGGAAATAGGGAAAAATGCATATTGTTTAGATGATTATTCAACCAAATCCTGGCTCATGAACTGCTCATATTAATAATTATTAAAAATCGACTCCAGGGTTAGGTACATAGCTCAGTTGAAAGACGGCTTGCCTAATATGCACAAGCCATAAACTTGAGAGTTATGCATGTGCACATGTGTGTAGAGGCCACTCCCCTTTGGGAAGTCTATCATGTGGATCCCAGGGATTGAACCAAATCATCAGGTTTGGGGGTGTGGCAAGCACCTTTAGCTATTCAACCATCTCACCAGCCTTGTAACCTTCCCTTCCCTCCCCTCTCCTTCCCTTCCCTTCTCTTTCCAGAGAAACTTTCTAGTTCTGGTATAAGCTGAGCATTCCCAGATGTATTTCTGCTACTTTAATCCTACTGTAAATAATCCAGGACTTGGTGCTAAGCATGCCTTCAAATATTTCTACCAGCTTTCCTTTAAAATGAATGACCTGTTCTGTCTGTCCATCATGACTACAGAGATGGCTCAGACTTTAAAAGCACTTGTTTTCTGCCTTTTGCAGAAGACCCAGGTTTAGTTCCTAGGCCTCGTGGTGGCTCGCTCCATCTGAAACTCTAGTTTCAGTGATCGGATATCCTCTTCATACCTCCACAGGCAACAGCGATGCATGCGGTGTACATATATACACAGAGGCAAAACACTCACACATATAAACTATAAACAAATCATTAAAAGAGAGACCTTTAACGGGATGCTCAGGAGTGACCTCTTACTGGGAATGCCTAGGACTGAATGTGTCTAGAGTTCCAAAAGCAAATCCCCACGCTTCCTTTGCTAGGAAGAGCGCTGTTTTGGAAATAGTCATCATATTCTCCTTGTCTTCCTTCTTTCCTGTCTCAGCTGAGCTCTCTCAATAAGATGTAAATTTACTATGTCCAGTCACAGGGTCTCATGTAGCTGCAGCTGGCCTTGAACATCAGATAGTCCTGCCTCAGCTTCTCAACTACTGACACTGCAGGAATGATCTACAACAACTGGCTGAGCATCTGTACTTTAACAAACCCCCTATGTAACCTACCTGTACTTTTTAGTCTGAATCACAGTGACCTTGTGAAAACCTGGAGCTTAAGGTGATAAGGGTGCTTTCCTTTAAAAACATAATAATTTAAAATAAGTGGGCTAAAAAAAACTGCACCAAATGGCCTACCACTATAAAGAGTTAAGGTGGCACCAAGCAGTGATGGTGAACACCTTCAATCTCAGCATTCGGAAAACCGAGGTAGGCAGATGTCTCAGTTTTAGGCCATCCTGGTAAATTCCAATAGTCAGGATTACACAAAGAGACCCTGTTTCAAAAACAAAACAAACAAACAAAAAACAAAGAAAGAGACAAAGTAAAGTAGGGAGGATGGATGACCAAGAGCAAAATTCAAAGGGAAAACATGTGGTGAGTCTGGGTTTACTGTTGCAGAACGTGGCTACATTGCCAAGAACACAGAGACCTACTTGGCCTTCATTTCTGCTTTGTATAGGAGAACCAGAGGCTCCTAATTTGGCTTTATCTTCATTATCATTCTTTTCATCTTATTCCTTAAACAACAATAAAAAAATCAAATGTATCTAGAAAACAGACATCAAAGGGCATTTCGGCCAAGGGACTAGAAACGAAGAGAGAAAAGAGGAAAGGGGCAGATTCTGAGATAAAAGGAAAAGACCGCATTGTGGGCTGTGATTGCCCATGGCCCAGAGGCAGGAAAGGAGTGCTTAGGAGCAGATTTAAAGCCACCAATGAAGGAAAGCATTTTCCATAGTGGTTCAATCCCAACTAACACTACCCCATTCTGTGTTTCACAAAACCCACAAACAAGTATTGCCATGGGTTCCCTCAACTTTACCTTCAGGCCCCCATATCTCCTGTGATATTTTGTAACTTTCACCATTATGTTAATGACATCACGGAGGTTGTGTATATACAAGTTACTAAGACATGGACAATGTGGCTAAGTTAAGAATTAAGAGCATCAGAGCTCAGACAGTGAATAGATGATGGTAAATTTCAAGGGAAGCTGGCAAGCAGTCATGGGGGTGGGCTTGGAGAGATAGCCAGGGAGAAACTCTGTCTCCTTTCTTTCCTCCCACTCGGTCTAGAGCTGCCGTTATGTCTGGATCTGTCCTGGCAAGCACCTCTTTCTAGGGAGCTGTTAGTTCCCTCACGCACATGTAGGCAGGTCGAAGTCAAATTTCTTCCTCCTCGGTGAACTTCACATTTCTGTTTTTGTTCTGTTTTGTTTTGTCTCAATGGGAAGGGGTTCCCCTTATACTCACCCCCCTTCCCTGCCACAAACCTTCAGACTGCCTAGGTGACAATTCTACTTGGGCTCCTAGGAGATGTATTATCTGTCTTTTTAAGAAGACAGTGCAGTCTGGGGCTGCTTTTTAAATGCCTTTAGGAATGGTACTAACACTAGAGTTCTTAGGGCAGTGGAAGAATCATCTAGAAAAAGTTCTCAGTCTTTGCCCCTTTGGAACTTCAGCAAAGGCTGGAAAAGGGCAACCCTTTAAAATGACTTCTGTTTGACTTTCAGTGTTAAAACTTCCTTTGCCTAGAGAGGGACTTGGCTTAGTTGGTGAAATATTTGCCTTGCAAACAGAAGGAACTGAGTTTGATGTACAGAACTGATGTAAAAATCTACTAGTGCTGAGAGGCATCAGCAGACCCCTGGGACTCTTTGGTCAGCCAGCCTAGCCTACATGTTGAGTTCCAGACTCTGCCTCAAAAAATAAGGTAGATGGGGTAAAGGGAACAATATTTTGAGGTTGTTTTCTGCCTTACACATGTACACGTGCATGCGTGGACACACAGACACACATACACACGTGATCATGTACACCCACAAATTACTGAAAGCCAGATATCTAGCAAGGCTAGGGCTGTCTTTTTTGAGACAGGGTCTCTCTATGTAACCCTGGCTATTCTAGGCAGGGTCTCTCTAAATAGCCTTGGCTGTCCTGAAATTACTATGTAGACTGGGTTGTCCGTGAACTCACAGGGATCTGCCTGCCTCTGTCCCTAGTGTGCTGTGATTAAAGACATCGGCCACCAGCAGGGTTAATTTTGTCAAAGAGAAAGATCGGCATCTGCCCTATTAAGAGGTCCCGTGTTCATGCAGCCACTTCAGGCCTTTCAGATCCGTGACTGATACTTGCTGTAGGTTGTAAGTTTACAGCCCTTGGCCAAGATACTCAGGAGTGCATTCACAAATGAACTCAGGGCACATAAGGTGGCTCAGCAGGAGGTCACTCGCCACAGTGAAGCAATGGTGTTGGATGGAGAGAAATGAAACTTCTTTTTCTACTTAGGTTTTTTGAGACAGAATTGCTCTATGTAGCTCTGGCTATCCTCAAACTCACTCTGCAGACCAGACTGGCCTCAGAGATCTGCCTGACTCTGCCTCCTGAGTGCTGGGAATAAAGGGGTGCACCACCCCCTGGGATAAAGAATGAAACCTTTTCTCTTGAGTTTTGACCTTTTCTTCCCCTCCCCCATCTATTCTTCTTCTTCTCTTTCTCCCTCCCCCCCCTTCTAGTTCACTATGTTGCCCAGTTTGAAATAATCTTCTTGTCCCAGTCTCTTGAGGAGCTGGAACTACAGTTATATGTTATTTTTTTCCTTTTTAAAATTTTATTTACTTATTTTATGTAGTACATGAGTACACTGTAGCTGTCTTCAGACACACCAGAAGAGGGCATCGGATCCCATTACAGATGGTTGTGAGCCACCATGTGGTTGCTGGGAATTGATCTCAGGACCTCTGGAAGTCAGTGCTCCTCCCACTGAGCCATCTCTCCAGCCCTGGTACGTGTACTGTACCCAGAAACAAGTGACTTCTTGAAGTTTCTCCAGCATTGACATAGAGCTGCAGGTCCCTGGTGGAGCTGTCAGGATGAAACTGGACTGTGTGGATGAAATGCCCGTGATGATGATTGACACACAATGTCTGCTCAACCAAATACTTGATTCCCTTCTCTCTTTTATTTGCCTGCCATCTTTCGTTATCCCTGTGGTATATTCACTGGTGAAAGTTCACAAGTCACCTCTATTAGATGCTGAAGGTGTAAAGGTGAATAAGACACTTGTTTGATCCATGTATGTACCTACCCTCAGTAGAACAAGACAAAGCAGCTCAAAGCCTGCAGAAGGATGTAGGCACAAGATAAAATGTTACCATGGGCTGGCACTTGATGGCAAGCCTGATAACCAGAGTTCAATCCCTGGGATGTACATAGCAGAGAGACATGATTCCCACAAGTTGTCTTCTGACCTTCATGCATGTACCATGTGCCCCCACACAGCCATAAAATAAACAAATTAAGAAGTTATTGTAATCGTCAATGTGATGGTTTGTATTTGCTTGGCCCAGTAAGTGGCACTATTAAAAGGTGTGGCCCTGTTGGAGTAGGTGTGTCCCTGTGGGCATGGGCTTTAAGACCCTTCTCCTTGGCTGCCTGAAAGCAAGTATTCTGCTAGCAGCCTTCAGATGATGTAGAACTCTCAGCTCCTCCTGCACCACGCCTGCCTGGAAGCTACCATGTTCCTGCTTTGACAATAATGGACTGAATCTCTGAACCTGCAAGCCAACCCCAGTTAAATGTTGTCCTTATAAGAGTTGCCTTGGTCAGGGTTGGAGAGATGGCTCAGCGGTTAAGAGCACTGACTGCTCTTCCAAGGGGTCCTGAGTTCAGTTCCTAGAAACCACATGGTGGCTCACAACCATCTGTAATGGGATCTAATGGCCTCTTTTGCTGTGTCTGAAGACAACAACACTGTACTCATACATAAAATAAATAATAATAGAGTTGCCTGGGTCATGGTGTCTGTTCACAGCAGTAAAACCCTAAGACAGTCACTGTAAGACAGATAAATTTGATGCAACATAAAAAGCTATACACAGAGTACCACGGGGTCACAGAGAAGAGAGCCTCTAGGTTTTTTATAAAAAGAGAAATAAGGAAGAAGTCCCAGTGGATGGAGTTAGGGAATGGGAAATGATACTCCAGCTTGCCATGCTTGGCACACTGAGAGCTCTGAACTCAGTTAAAAAGTCGTCAGAAGCAGGAATTTTCTGACTGCTGATGCTTCTCCCAGGTGTGGGGTGGGATCCTTTTTGAAGTTCTCTTACTGGACATCACTCTAGAGGGACAACTGCTATCCTATGTCCTCCTGAAACCTAACTAAAGTGGTGACTGGAAATATGCCATCACAGCAAGATGATCTTTCTAGAGAACCACTTGCAGATTACTGTCCACTCTGGGCTCACTTATTCTCCTAAAGGTGCCTGTAGCCTTCCCCATCCCCACAAGCTACAGAAAGAAGTTAAACCTAAACCATGTTGTCCCTAGAAGTGCTTGTATGGCTGCCAAGCCCAGGCCTGGCACTTAAGTACTGTGCTCCCTTCTCACAGCTCACATCTCTTGCAGGTGTATTTCAGCAGATGGGAAGATGGACTCTCCAGGGGGGCAGGGGAGGAAACTCCCTTCACCCCTGCAAATGTTTTGATGGGTAAGTAGAAATGTTAAAGGAGAAGGTGATAATGGAGAAAAGTAGAGAAAACAGGATGAGTCAAGGTACGGAGCCTGGAAAGAAAGGATGTACTGTAGTTTGTGGAAGCGATCCAAAGCAGCAGAGATAAAAGGTAGATTGTGGGGGACTTGCTGTGCTGTGTGTCCGGAGTTTGGCTTTCAGCTTCAGGCTAGTTAATCTCAGGCTTTAATGGACCACTGTTCAGAGGCAGGTTCTGTCTAGCAGTATGTATAAGGCCTGAAGCTTGCATCCCCATCAAATCCCCGTGCATTCCCTCGTGGTGCTGAATAACTGGTCTTTGGGAGAGGAGAGTCAACAGGCTCCAGTGAAGGAGAGGGACCTGCCAGATTTCTAGGTCACTAGGATATCTGGTAGAACTGAATTGGTAGGGCAGGTACTTTACAATGTCTTACTAAGTGGTTAAACTCAAGGTTGCTAATGGCATAAGAGCAGAGGATTGTAGCCACTCTAGCACCACAGAGATTGTATGGCTGAAGCCTTCCTTCACAGGAGATAAAGGATGGCTTGTTCTTACCTTTTGTGTGATTGTCTGGGTATGTTTGAATGTGTGAGAGTGTGTGCCACGCAGGTCACAGGATAACTTCAGCCATCAGTCCTTGCTGTGTGCCTTCACTAAGACACAGTCTTGTTTGCACCTGTGTAATCAAGGTTAGCTAGCCCTAGGGCTTCCCAGGATTCCTCTGGCACTATCTGCTGTGTTGGGATTAACAGCAAGTGCTACCATGCACTTTTTTTTTAATGTGAGTCCTGGGGATTTAAGTGCTTTACCCACTTGGCTATTTCGCTGGCTGGCCTAGCAACAGTTTCTATTTTTCTTATTATTTTAAAAATATGTGTGTGGTGGTGGTTTCAATAATTATGACTCCCTAATAGACTCGTGTTTGAATGCTTGGCCCACAGGGTGTGACACTATTAGGAGGTGTGTCACTGAGGGCTCTGAGGTCTCCTATGCTCAAGCTAAGCTCAGTGTGGCACACATTCTCCCTAATGCCTGCAGATCAAGATGTAGAACTCTCAGCTCCTTCTCCAGCACCATGTCTGCCTTCAGGCTGCCATGTTTTTTTGCCATGATGATAATATACTAAACCTCTGAAACTGTAAGCCAGCTCCAATGAAATGTTTTCCTTTAAAAGAGTTGCAATGGTCATGGTGTCTCTTCAAAGAAAAAAAAAACCTGAAGACAGTGTATATTTTATTTGCATATATGTTTGAGTGCTGTGTGAGTACCTAATACCCGAGGAGACCAGAAGGGAGCACTGGGTCCCCTGGAACTAGAGTTAGGAGTTAAGGATTATTGAAAGTCACCATGTGGGTGCTGGCTTCTCTGCATGGGCTGCAAGTGTTCTTAACTAGGGAGCCAACTCTCCAGGCCCTAGTGACACCTCTTAAAGGCAAGTCAGCAGCTTGATATAAAGCTGGCAGCTGCTTTAACTAGTTCCATCCTCTCTAACTTCCCTATTCTGGCATAGCATCTTTTACTGGGAGCCAAACTTAGTATTTATGAAATTAAGGGGGAAAAAAGGCTGGGAATAATGATGCATGTTTTTAATCCCAACATTTGGGAGGCAAAGGCAGGTGACTCTCTATGAGTTCAAGGCTAGCCTGATCTAAAAGTGGAGTTTCAGGCCAGTCAGAAATAAATGGGTAGATTGTGTGTCTTAATACATAGATGCATGCATATATGCATACATGCATACATACACACATACATACATATATACATACACACACATACATACATACATACACACATACATACATACATACATACATACATACACACATACATACATACATACACACACACATACATACATAGTCTGTATTCAGTCATTTGGAATTTCTGAGGCTTTTTTGTAGGAAGCCAAGTTAAAAACACTATCACACTGGCACATCATCTGAATGGACTCCCATGTATTAGACCCAGTGCCTTTCCCATTAGATGTAATGTTTTAGAAACACATCAGAAGGGCAGATTTTACTGTGGCTAAACAGGATAATGCCCACTTGTTCTTTGGTATTCTAAACTCTTTTTATGTATACAAGTAGTTTTGTCTGTTCTATTTTTTTTTAGATTTATGTATTTAACATGTATGGGAATTTTGCTTGTATGTGATTCTGTGCACTGTGTGCATGCCTGGCACCCTTAAAGGGCATCCATGGTCCAGCACTGGAGTTACACACAGTTGTAAGCTGCCATGTGTGTGCTAGGACTTTAATCCAGGTCCTCTGGAAGAGTAGCCAGTGCCTTAACCACTGAGCCACCTCCCTAATCTCTATAAGAGTATTTTGATGGAGCAAGTGATGAGAGGAAAAGTCAACATAGCTCAGTCTCTCTGTCCCTGCACTCACCGGGTAGTTAAGGTGACCTTTGACTGATTCTCTCACCTTTCCTGCCCAAGTGCTGAGTTAAGCAAGCATAACTACCACCCCTCCTCCAGCTCCAGAGACCAGAGTTGTCTCTAGTTCTTTGGGTCTGTGGCTACAAAATAACAGCAGAAGAGGGAAGGATGCAGCTGCCCCAGTGTGTCCCAGATGAAAGCTAACTGCTGTCTGGAGAATCTGATTCAGAGGTTAATGTAGCAAGAAGGGGATGGAATGTGCTGAGCTGTGACACAGATAGGACCTCGCCTGTAGTAGGAAGTAAATCCAGCCTGTCTGAGTAGTCACATGCCTCTTGCTTATCTACCCAACAAGTGGCTGGTGCATTGAGTAAGAGCTGATTTCAGCCTTTCACAGAAGCTGTGGGAAGAGAGAAGTAACAGAAAAAAAAAAAAAAAAAAAAAAAAAAAGACCATTAGACAGCAGAGTGATCTACATAATACTTCAACAAGCGCTGTGGTAAGGATTATCTTACTAATGTTCATCAGTTTGAAATGTAGGTCTAGTGATATTTTTTTCTTATAGGAGGAGGAGGCTAAAAGAAGCCAGAATTTACCTCTGACACATCGATAGCATTCAGATGGGGAAGTGCCTGCTCCCCTTGTGTATGGTGAAGAATCACGTATGGTGAATGGCCATTGTCTGATCACACAGGCAAAGGAAGTCAAGACACCCGAGTGAGATACTCAACAATTAACAGCTGTTACGTGGCTGGTTTCCCTCCTTCCTCTGTCCCTACCTCCTAATCAGTTTCTAAATGAGCTTGGAAAGATGCCTGATGGGTCCACCTTGCTGATGTCTTGCTCCTTCTCACAGCATACAGTACTCCTAAGACTCTGGTCCTTGAAAATGTATATCAACTTGACACTTGCTGGAGTCACTTGAAAAGAAGGACTTATAAAAAAAAAAGCCTCCATAAGATTTGTCTATAACAAAGATGTGTCTTTAATTTTAGCACCTGGGAGGCAGAGGTAGGTGATGAATTTGAGGCCAGCTTGGTCTACACAGTGAGTCCAGGAAAGACAGGGCTATGTCTAGAAACCCCGTCTCAAAAAGGAACAAACAAACAAACCCTGAAGATTTTCACAGGGGCAACTCTGTAGTGCAGTTTCATAATGACTGATTGCTACGGGAAGGCCCAGCTCACTGTGGGTGCTGCCATCCCTGGGGGTGGCTGTAGGGTGCTATAAGAAAGCAGACTGAGCAGGCCAGGGGGAAGTAAGCCAGTAAGCAGCACCCTCCATGGCCTCTGCATCAGCTCCTGCCTTGTTTGCATGTCTTCCCTGGCTGCTTTTGATGATGAACTGTGAAACAAAACATAAGCAAAATAAATCCTTTCCTCCCCAGCCTGCTTTTGGCCATGGTTCTATCATGGCCATACAAATCCTAAGCACGTCCATAAGCAATCTGCTTCGTTTCCTTTATGCAGTATGTGTGTTTCAATAGACTGTGTAATATGATGTGAATGTGTTTCTGAGTATGCATGTATATGGGCACATGTTTACATGTGCATAGAAACATATGGAGGTTGGAAGCTAACTTCACGTGGCTTCCTTAATTGCTCTGTTATCTTTTGAGGCACTATCTGAACTAAACCTGAAGCTTACTGACTCAGATAGATGGGCTTGTCAGTAAGCCTCAGAGATCCCTCCTGACTCTACCTCTGCAATCCTGGGATTACCTGATTTTTACACAGATACTGGTGATCTGCACCTGCTCCTCATGCTTGTGAGAAAACCCGTTTCCAGTCAAGCACCCTCCCCCCATTCTTTTGAGGTGAGTTCCATGGATTAAATGCAATCTACAGTGAACCACACAGACAGCCACTCAATGATGCAAATGTCCAAAGTAACAGGCTCCCTAGAGGGACCAGGACAGTAACCATGCTAAAACAGGGTTCTCCTCTATCCCACTGGCCCTATCTGGGCTTAAAGGCACAGGGAGAATTTCCTCTTCCTTTTCTACTTTGAGGATGACCAGCCCTTTTCTGACTTAGGAGGTCAGGCACACTGCAGAAACTACCATTTGCTGAGGCCACCCCAGACAGAAGTTTAGTGACTATTGGAGCTTCTGACCTTTCCAGTGACTGGGAACAAGTGCCCCTCTGTCCCCAAGTGATAATTACCCATCCTCTGTCATTGGAGTGATCGTGGCAGCAACAAGACCCCGCAGTTTCTTCTTAGGGAAGGCCATCGGGCTGCTGGAAAACACGGTGTCGTTACTCTTTCTTCAAGGAATGTCAATTAATGATCAAACCCCAAGGCCAAAGTTCACTCCCAGTTTAGAACTGTAAAATAAACTTACAAGATAGAAACAGCCAGAACAAGTAGAGGAATGTAAAAATTTAGAGCCAACTATATTGGTGGGGAAATTTTAAAGACAAAGGGAAGGCGAGCCTAGAAAAATACTATCTAAAAGGCTTTCCATTTTAGTTACATAGAGAGCTGGAGAAACCCAGCCCGCAGGAGGAAGAGGAGGAAAATCCAGCAGACACAGGCCTGAAGATATAACTTAACTCAGGGGCCTCATCTGTACAAGGTTGCTATTGCTTAAACTGAATATAGTTAGAAAGAAGGCGTTCTTTTCTTCTCCCTCCCTCTCTTTAGAGATTTATTTATTTTTATATGCACTGGTGTTCTGTCCCCATGTATATCTGTGTGAGAGTGTCAGAGCCCCTGGAATTGGAGTTACAGACAATCGTGAGCTGCCATGTGGATGCTGGGAATTGAACCCTGGTACTCTGGAAGAGCAGCCAGTGCTCTTAACCATTTCTCCAGCCCCAGAATTCTTTTCTCTACTCACATTTTAAGCTGGAATCGCACCAAAACCCAGTACTTAAAGGTTTCAATGAATCATTAGCCATCTCCAGCTAACCAAGCGTCCTCTGACATTCTAAATCTGACTTACATATTTTGCGGCTTCTATAGGTTTTTTTTTTGTCTCTTCTTTTTTAAACATGTATTGTGCATGTGTCTAGGTGTACAGAACACACATAGCACGTGTGCAGAGTTCTGAGGACAACTTGTGGGTATCAGCTTTTCATAGTGTAGATTCCAGAATTGAACTCAGGTTGTCAGGCTTGGCAGAGAGCTGCTGATCATTTTTGCTTTTGTTGTTGCTGTTGTTGTTGTTGCTGTTGTTGTTGTTGAGGCAGGTTCTTTGTAAGCCACACTGGCCTCTATTCACTATGCACTGGAGGGTGATCTTGAACTCCTTTCTGTCTGTAATTACTGGTGTGTGACACCATACCCCACCCCTACTTGTAAACTGTATATTAAAGGCATGTACCACCACATGCTTTGTTCTGCTTTTTTTGTTGTTTTGTTTTTTGTTTGTTTGTTTTTGTTTTTGTTTTTGTTTTTGTGCTTCAGGATGAAACCCAGATTTTTGTGCATGGCATGAATGTAGCTAACTAAGCTACACCCCAGCTAGCACCCTGTTTTCTTTCTTTTCTTTCTTCCTTTCCTCTATTTTTTTCAAAGACTTATTTATGTATGTGGGTACGTTGTTGCTGTCTTCAGATACACCAGAAGAGGACACTGGGTCCCTTTACAGACAGGTGCTGGGAATTGAAAAGCAGTCAGTGCTTTTAACCGCTGAGCCATCTCTCTACTCTCCTCCTTTATTTTATTTATTTTAATAATTTATTTTCTGTATATGAGTACTCTATCTGCATGTATACCTACATGGCGAAAGTGGGTGCCAGATCCCAGTACAGATGGTTGTGAGCCACCACTTGGTTGCTGGAAATTAAACTCAGGACCTCTGGAAGAACAGACAGTGCTGTTTTTATTTGTTTATTTACGATTTATTTATTATATATAAGTATACTGTAGCTGTCTTCAGACACACCAGAAGAGGGCATCAGATCTCGTTACAGATGGATGTGAGCCACTCTGTGGTTGCTGGGATTTGAACCACTTGAAGAACAGTCAGTGCTCTAACCACTGAGCCATCTCTCCAACCCAACACCCAGTTTTCAGCTCATGTGTGATGATTATGTAGGTGACTGAATGAGACATTCAGACTGTACCTGATGGCACATGCTCAGTGGTCTCTATGAAGTTCTGTCTAGTGGGGACAGTCATCTGTGCCACTACCTCCTCCCTCCCCAACACTCAGCACTTTTGTTCACCGAGGTCCTGAGTCACTTAAACTCTGTTATCTTCTTTCCTGAAATTTCTTCCTTCTCTCCTGCCTGTCTCGTGACATATTCCGTGCTACCTTTTATCTGGATCGGTGATCATCAACCTGGGTCCAAGGAGGCTGAAGTGATAAGAAGCTGAGCGCTTGAACCAGTCAGCTTTAAGCATCCCAGATCCAATGCTTGGCTCTGGCTACCTAGACCCTGTCTTCTCTGTGTCATTTATTTCACATTGAATAAGAACACCCTTTAAGTTCTGATCAGGAGTCTTTGAAAGCTATTAAATGAATCACCACTGAGATGCAGTTTGAGTAGTTAAAAACATAGGAGCTGTGGGAGAAAGGGGGGGGGGAGGCTGGCAATCACTGTGCCACCCCCAGAACACCCACATTCCTAATCTTGTCTCTGTCCTAGTCACATGATGTCAACTTGCTGGCCTGCCTGGAAGGTTTCTTCATGCCCACAGTGTGCCCACTCCACCGCTCAAACCCATTCTTGACGCCACCTTTCCCTACGGCTTGCCTCTGCTCCTGTCTCCCACCTCAATCCCTTTCGTGTATGGCTCTTTTCAAACTTACTTTAAGAATCAAGGAATTGCCCTACATGTGAGGATCAGCATGTTGGCATTGGGATAGCCCCTTCCCCCAGTGAGGGCCCCACCCACAGGTGACTGGAACCTGGCACATCAATTGCCACGGAAACAGCCAAAGCATTCCCAGAAGACACCAGCTCAAAAAATCCCACCGCCACCTAGGAGCAAGTGACGTCACTATCCCTACAAAAGACCAAAACCCCTCCTCCTCTCTCTCTTTTTCCTCTTCTCTTGACCTTGACCCCTGCCCCATCCCGTTCTAGTAACCCTCTCCACGTGGAACCCTGTTCGTTTGGTGTAGTCTGTCCGGGCACGGGCCGAGAAATCTAACAGCACAGCATCCCGGAGGTGGAGGCACAAAACATAAGCCAGGCACGTGGCTTTAATCCTGGCACTTGTGAGGCAGAGGCAGGCACATCTCTTGAGTGTTCTGGTCCAGCATGTTCTACACAGAAAGTTCTAGGACAACCAGGGCTACATAGAGAGACCCTGTCTTAACTCCACCCCTCCCACCACAATAAAACCAAACAAAAATGTCAAGTTTTAACAGCGAATAACAATTTTTTTTAATAATACAAATCTTAAGATCAACTTGGGAATATTATGCTTTGAAATATTCCATAGTTTGAACTAAGAGCAAATAATCACAATGCTCTCATACCCATGACTTAAAGTGAATTTGGGATGTTCTGGTTGAAACGCTGGGGAGGGGGTAGTGCCCTGGAAATCTCGAGTAGGAATGTCAAAGTACAGACAAAACGTTGGTTTTTAAAACCGCCAAGTTTTAAAAGGGAGGAGCGGGGAGTGATGTAGTTCTGAAGAAGGAGAATGACTTGAGAAATACTTGGTAAACTAGAAATGCAGATACTGAAAAACACGAAATACAAGCAATTTCTCCTGTAAGAGTTAATGGCTACTCAAAGGCTAAGAGACTGATTCAGACAAGGGTTCCCGGAGGCCAGGTCTGCAAAGAAACCTCGACTGCCACTGGCCCCAAGGAGGCAGAGTCGTTCACCTCACAGCTTCCCTGCCCAGCGAACCTACCTTCACTCCTTTGGTCGGCGGCGCGGCGCTAACCCTGCCCACCAGGTTGCTCCTGTGCACCGCGGACCCGGTCTCCACCGAGCAGCTGCGCTGTTGCGCTTTTATCTCTGGGGCTGCGGGACCACGTGCGGCCGCGCGGGGAGCCTGGGGGTTGTAGTTCCACTCGGGCTGGGCGCTGGTTCACCGGATGGAATCCCGAGACTGCACTAGTTGCTCGTTCCTGGGTGTGGCCGAAGCCTGTTTTCAGAAAGGCTCGGGGGCTCCTGCACCTCTTGGACACCCACCTACTTACTGCTCTGAGTCCTGGAGTTCTCCGGTCCTGCAAGAGCGAGTTTTGGCTGCCTTGAGATGTTGTGTCACAAGCGTTTGGAGCACAATGGCTGTAGAGCCGCCGCTTGGATCTCTAGGCTGACACTACTCCAGCCCTGCTCTTTCTCTTGTACGACAAAAAAAAAAAAAAAAAAAAAAAAAAAAAAAGTGAGGAGATTTTAAGAATGGCTTATAGGCCACCAGTGGTTGTGTACGCTTTTAATTTTAGCCCCGGAGAGGCAGGCAGATCTCTTGAGTTCGAGGTCTGAATGGCCTTGGTCTGCAAGGTTCAGGACAGCCAGGGCCACAGAGAGAACCCTTGTCTTGAAAACCAAAACAAACAAGCAAAAGAACTATGGGCTGGAGAGATGATTCTCTTTAATCACTAAATCTCCTATTATTAAAAGGGATTACTGCTTCTTCAGAGGATCTGTGTTCAACCCCCAGTAGGCACAGTCAGTCTCCATCCCCTTCACCCAAATGGTGTCTCACAACTAGCTGTAACTTCAGTTTTAGGGGATCTAATGCCTACTGCATACACCAAGACACAAACATAAAATTATATATGTGTACATATATTTATTTATAATAATTGTGTGTGTGTGTGAATTAGCTCCTTTTGTACAGATAGGGGTGTGTGTGTGTGTGTGTGTGTGTGTGTGTGTGTGTTTGCCCTGTTCTGGAGAATAATTGAAAGACTTTAATTGAAAGAAAGAGAAACAAATATTTTTAACCAAAAACATCTCTACTTTCAGGAACATAAAGTCCTTTTCAGAGTCTCCCAAAACTGAGTTTGCCTTTGAACGCTGTCTAAGACAGCTTCCCCCTCCGCCTCCATCTCCAAAATACTAGGATTCCCGGTGTGGGATCAAATCCAGGGCTTCATGCTAGGGCATGCGCACTGGCTGTTGGAGCCACATTCCCCCACCCATGTCTGGCTCTTCAAGTATTTCTACTACAAGGCTCATTGCTTATAAACTGAGAACATAGCTGTAAACAGGTCCACCACTGTCTTGTGCTGATGCAGATCAATCTCAATTTCTCATGAAAGACTACGGCTGATGCTTTTTATTTATTTATTTATTTATTTATTTATTTATTTAGGGAAAATATGTTTCCTTTCTAGTTTGCAAAGTGCTTTTGACTCCATTGTGGTTCTTTGCATGAGTGTGTGTGTCTATCCCCCAGCCGTGTGTGTGTGTGTATTTTTTAATTTTAAAAATTTAAATTGTTTATTTTATTTCACTTTATATTGTGGGTATGGTTATTTCTGTACACTACATTCATGCAGTACCTATAGAGGCCAGAAGAGGGCATTAGGTACGCGGGTACTGGAGTTACAGACAGCTAAGTTACCACGTGAATGCTAGGAATGGGACTATCCATCGAAAACAGTTATGAAACCTGAGCTACACGGTAAGATCCTATCAAAAAAAAAAAAAAAAAAAAAAGGAGGGTGGGGAACCTTAATGTATAAGGCTATGTTCTCACTAGTTTTATCTTAACATGACACATAAACTAGTGTTATCTGAAAGGAGCTAACCTCCCCACCCCCAAGGGACATTGAGAATGTATTAAGAGAAGGATCCTGGTACAGCCACTGTGGAAATCAGTATGGTAGTTCCTCAGTAAACTAATAAAGAACACCACACAGGTGTGGTGCTGCATGCCTCAATCCCAGCACATGGTAGGCAAAGGTAGGAAGATGAGTTCGAGGTCAGACTTGGTTATGTAAGACCTGGTTGCACTCCCCCTGGAAAGCAAACAAAAGAAAACCTACCATGTGATCAAATTGCACCACTCCTGGGAATGCACCATAGAGGCACGCATACTCATGGTACTGCTCAGCTATTCACAACAGCCAAGCCATGGGAACAGTCTAGACGTCAACAAGTGAATGGTTTTTAAAAAGTGATGCTTTTAATCAGCCATAAAGAAGAATGAGATTATGTTATTTATGGGGAAATGGGTAAAACTAGAGATTATCACGTTAAAAGAAATAAACCAGATTCACAAAGACACATTTGCTTTAGTGTGAAGAATCTGTCTGTCTGTCTGTCTGTCTGTCTGCATTCCAACACACACACACACACACACACACACACACACACACAGGCACAAACATGCACACAGACATACACATGTAGCATGTATAATATAACATACACAACAGCAGTACCTTATACCTTATAAGCAGGATAAAGTCTTTGCAGAAGACACGTATGAAGCTGAGTGCCCGGACTGGGATACCACATGTAGTTGTGAATGGGACACACGCTACACCTATGAAGCGCTCTAATGAACAGAGCCATCTCCCCAGACCATTTCCAAGATTTGTCTGTTTTATTCATCATACAGCATTGTTTTATGCTTGGCTAAGGTTCTACCTTATGGACTGATCTCATGGTATTTCTCCATTTATTAGCTGATGGTTTGTGCTGTTTCTATTTTGGTTATTTTGGCTACTTTGGCTGTTGATTTTAAACATCCTAGAATTTTATGGTATCATTTTTTTCCTCCTTCTCCTCCTCCTTCTCTCAAGACAGGGTTTCTTTCCTGAAACTCATTCTTCTTTTAGACCAGGCTGGCCTCAAACTTACAAAGATCTGCCTGCCTGTCTGCTTCTGCTCCCAAGTGCTGGTATTAAAGGAGTGTGCCACCACACCAGGTTCAAGATAAACTTGTTCGTTTGTTTTGTGACAGGGTCTTACTGTGTGGCCCTAACTCACTTGTAGACTAGGATAGCCCCAAACTCACAAACTCTGCCTGCACCCTCCAGCATTGGAATTAAAGATAAGCACCCCCATGCCCCGCCCTGCAGATTTTCCCCAAGTTTGTTCTAGAAACATTTTTAGTTTAGACAGGGTCCTTCAGTTATGAGGCTCTGACTGTCCTGGAAATCACTATGCGGACCAGGCTGGCCTTGAACTCCCAGAGATCCACCTGCCTCTGCTTCCTGAGTAATGGAATTAAAGGAGTACACTGCTACACTTAAAATTCTTTTTCATTATTAAATAAACTTTATCTTTGTCACCATCATTATTGTTTGTGTGTGTGTCTATTACAGTTGTGAGTAGGGAGGTCACAGGACGACTTGTGAGGTTCTCAGATCATTACACTAAGCCATCTCACTGATCCTGTGGTTTGTTTTTAAGATGTTATACTGTTGTGCAGCTTTGGCTGGCCTTAAAATTATATATAGGTAATATTGCCTCTGCCTGAAGATAAAAAATGTGTATCCATTTAATTTTAATGTATATGAGTGTTTTGCCTATGTGTATGTACAGGCACCATGGGTATGCTGTTCCAGTAGAGGTCAGAAGATAGCATCAGCGAGAAGTGCTTACTGGCAGGAATCTGATATGGATGCTTCCTCAGAGGCTCTGCCAGAGCCATACTGATACAGAGGAGGACGCTTGCAGCTACCATCGGACTGAACAGGATGACCCCAATGAAAGAGTTAGAGAAAAGACTGAAGGAGCTGAAAGGGTCTGCAACCTTATGGAAAGAACAAAATTATCAACTAACCAAACCCACCACAACTCCCAGGGACTAAAACACCAACCAACGAGTTCACATGGAGAGATCCATGGCCCCAGGTGCATAGGCAGCAGAGAATAGCATTCTCTGGCATCAGTGGGAGGAGAAGCCTTTGGTCCAGGGAAGGCTCGTTTTCCCAGGGAATGCCAAGGTGCTGAGGTGGAAGAGGGTGGTTGGGAGAGGGAGCACCTTTATGTAGGCAATAGAACGGGAAGGAAGATGGGATTGGGGGAAAGGGATAACATCTGAAATGTAAATGCAGAGAATATCCAATAAAGAAAAAAGAAGATGGCATCAGAGCTCTTGCAACTGGAGTGACAGATGATTGTGAACCACCAAACCCCAGTCTTCTTTAAGAGCAGCTAGTGCTCTTAATGGGTGAGCCATCTCTGCAAATCCCTTTCTTCTGCCTTGTAAATGCTGTGCTGTCTTTATTAAGTAGAATTAGCTTATGGCCTGCTGGTCTTTCTTTTATTCCCCAGAGATGCAAAAAATTCTGAAGCTGTTTCTATTTTGATGCTACTTCACTTCCCCAAGAAGGGCTGCCTAGTACTTATGAGGTGACTTCATCTGAACCTTCCCATTTTAATTAATAAAATAGAGGCAAGAGCTGGTGATTGGGCAGGGTAAAGGAAGTGAAGAGAAAGAGGGTCAAAGGAGGAGAAGAGAGGAGTTCCAAGATGGACCACACCAAGGATGAATTAGATTCAGGTGGGTTTTATTGGCATTAAGTAGCTATGAACATTAAGGATTTTATAAGTCTAATATCTCATATAGAAGGGCAGGTTGTATCTTTGTCTATTTGATGAAATCTTGTTGTGTAGAGGGTTTGTGAATTGAGAATTGAATATATAAACCTGTATGAAAAGCTACTGGGCCTTAGGGTTGTGTTTGTGTTGAGATTTGGGGTAAAGAATCACCCTGGGAAGGAGGCAGTAAACAGGCGGCGTAAACCACCAAGGGAAGGGAGTTGCGTGGACGGAGTGAGACCATGGTGGTGGCTCGGAGAGAGCGACAGAGGTAGGCGAGGCTCCGTACTAGAAGCGGACCCTCGGAGTGAGACTGAGGGGCTGTTAAAGAGATAAGCATATTTTATTTTTTAATATTTACTGCAACACAGAGATCCCAAATTCTTGCTAAAATTGTTTTTTTTTTTCCCCATGCACCCATAATATTTTTTATCTCACTGATTTCTCATCCTTCTGATGTAAGAGGGCTCTTATTTCAGATCTTTCCCCTTCAGGGGCTGCTTCCGTCCCCTAATGGCCAACGCCTTCTCTTCTGATCACAGCTCAGTGTGTTTGGTCTTTTCTGTCCTGTGGGACATATGGTCTCTACCCTCCACACATGGTTTAATTAGTGTGGGTTGGTTTGAAACACAGAATAGACATGGCTAACAGATCACATGGCAATCCTGTGGTCCTAGAACAACAGTCAGTGTATCGGGAGAAGGCTGAATCCCTGTAGCTATCAACCCTACAACAGGTGGCCAAGTGGGAAAATGCACAGCTTTGGAGGACTCTGAGGACTATCATGTTTTTTCAGAGCAAAAAGGAGAATCCTAGCATGGAATAAATCTGGAGAACATTGCCTTGCTGTTGGGCTGTGATAGTCACAACTTTTGACATCTGTGACAACTGCTCACATGCATTGCTTTGCAATAATCTACTAGTTGGAAAGACTTTTGAAAGTGGAGGCCATTTGATCATCAGCATGATAGACTATGAAGATGCAATTGGTTGTTAGCCGAAGAGAAAGTTAATATTAATTTTTGACTGGCGGGGTTTCTTTCATAATATTGAAGTAAACACAGAGGCAAACGCCTCTTGAAGAATGCTTGCATGTCCTAGCTATTGTGTGAATGAATTATATAGTCTACTTGCCACAGCACATGGGCTATTATCAGCACTGTAATAGCAGAAACCTACCACTAGATGGCTGTCTACTAGCAGAAATTCCTTCCTTCCTTCCTTCTTTTCTGAACTGCAAGTTTCTGAAAATATTAAGACCGGAGAGATGGCTCAGTAGTTAAAAATGGTGGCTCTTCTTCCAGAGGTCCCAGGTTCAATACCCAGCAGCTGTAGGGCAGTTTACAATGGTTTGTAACTCCAGCCCCTAAGGGATTTTGCACCCTCTTCTGTCCCCTGCAGGCACTAGACATGTACCTGGTGCACAAGTATTCATGCAGGCAAAAGACCCATACACATAAAATAACGTAACTCACTTCTTCCCGAGCGCTGACTCTCTGGGTTTTGAGCATAAGGATGAGACAGAGAATTTTGACTAGAACACAAGGGCTGAGGGTAACATGGCACCCAAGTGTATATCAAGTCATGAGCAGGACCTCCAGGACACCCCCCCTCCCAAAAAAAAACCCAGCAGATGGAAGTTGTGTCAGGTGTAGTGACATACACTTGTAGCCCCAGTGCTTCTGAGCTGTAGGCAGAAAGATCAGGAATTCACAGACATCACGGTCTTTTGCTTAGCTCAGGGAATATCTATTTTTTTCAGAATTTAGTTCTGGTCTTTGCTGGCTGTTTACCTGATGTCAACCTGGTCAGCCATTCTCCAGCCTCCACTGGGTGCTCAAGCTCCTCAATATCTTTAGGAGGGAAAAGCCTGCCTGAAGTCTCTCTCATCATTTAGGGCCCACAATCATCTCCTTTGATGTTTATCTTGGGCATCTAGTGTTTTTACTACTAGACTTCAATTTCATTATTACCAGGGTGTCTTGGGTTTTCTATGTGCAATCTGGGTTGGACCCACATTGCTCACACTGTATTGGCTGTGCCTAGACCTGCCTCTGGGAAGAACTTCTCTCTTACAATGCTCTTCAGTGGGTTATATCAAAGTACCCTGCTGTCCTTTGTTTTTTTTTCACTTCTTCAACTCTGGGCTCTTGGTTGATGTTTGCTCCCATTAGGGGGCAGTGTCTTCTCTCAGCTACTTTCATCTGACATTTTCCCACAGTGCTCTTGGAGCCAACAAACTAGTGACCTGCAGGTTGGCTCTCTCTCTCTCTCTCTCTCTCTCTCTCTCTCTCTCTCTCTCTCTCTCTCTCTCTCTCTCTCTCCCTCTCTCCCTCTCCCCCTCTCTCCCTCCCCCCTCTCTCTCTTTCTCCCCATCCTCCCCTCCCCCTCCCTCCTTCCTTCCCTCCCTCTCTTTACCACATTATATTAGGGAAGAAAAAAATTATTATGGAAAAAAATTATAGATGCCTGATCTCAAGGAACTGAAGTGTTAGCAGTAGCTGGACACTGATTTTAAATGAGAAGAATCTTCATATTATTTGGATGGAGTAGAAGAGAGTTAAGTCTAGGTTAAGAAAATTAACCTTTCTGTTGCTCATTTTGTGCTAGATTTTAGAGATGTCAGCTTGTGTTTTCTCCCCGCCCCCCACCACCACCCTCAAGTCATGATTTCTCTGTGTATTCCAGAACTCACTCTGTAGGCCAGGCTGGCCTCAAACTCAGAAATCTGCCTGTCTCTGCTTCCCCGGTGCTGGGATTAAAAGTGTGTGTCACCACGCCTGGTGGGAGCTGAATTCTCATAGTAATCTTCTGTGTGTAAACTGTCAATTGGCAGGTTTGCCTCCATTAGGTGTACTTTCCTGGAATGTGAGTCTGACTGAGTGGTGTTTATTTTCTATTTTCCTATGCATGCTATACCCGGCTTGTGACATGGCTGACCTACATAAACACTTCTGAAAGAGCAAATGAATCCAGACCACTGGCATAGATAGCAAAGGCAGCAGGTAGTTCGTGGAGGGGAAACTCTGTCTTACTAAGGAGCCCAAAAAGACCACTTAGAGCCTCAGGGATGGGAAAGCCCCTCTATGAATGCACTTCCTGGACAGGTTTCCCTCTCCAGGCCCTGGAGAGTCACATGTTGCACAACCGTCCTTAGTAGGCTCTATTGTGTACTACCAGTTGTAAAAAAAAAACAAGAAGAAAAGCATGAAAGGAGGTATGTGGCAAAACATATTGATTAGATTAAAGGGAAAGGCAGGCAGCACTCAGGAACCGCCCAAAGTCATAGAGACGTGGCAAACCTAAGGATCATGTACCTGAGTATTTACAGCAGAGGTAAGGGTCAGACTATGGCAGGGACTCTGATGGGGGTGGGGTGCTCCTTCACGTAATACTTCAGTAACTCTGATGTCATATGGCAGATCATTAAATAGAAACAGCCTCAGCTGGGAAGATAAATTAATTGTGGCACTCTGAGTCCATTTTCTGCACTGAGTGAGGGACAAACTTATGAATCACAGCCAAGGCAGACACTGTTCAGAGTGTGAGAGGCAAACAGAGGCATGCGTTATACTTATTATGTTTATAATAAGGCTTCATATTTACTTCAAGGCACGGCTGTGGCAGAAACCGAGAAAAGTGAGACTATTCCAGCAGGCTGCAGACACTCAACCACATCACATCTACCCATGGACACTGGAGCCATTGCAGAGATGAGTCAGCATCTAGCTTCAGAGGGACAGGAGAAAGATCAAGCAGTTAGCTGAAGATCATGCAATAGGTTTGAAGTCTCTCTAATTTCAAGAATAATCACTTGCAAACTTCTGGCAGGACCTCCCCGGCTGGAGATTGTTATATTGTAGGATCATTGGATGGGACATATGTGTTGTCATACATTTTGGATTTCCTGTTTTGTGTACATAGAAAATCAGAAACTAAATGACTTTGTAAGCCTCAGGGCAGATGGGACAAAGGGACAGGAAGCGATGACAATGGTGTTACCTGGTGCCTTGTTTGATATTATTCCCACTCCAAGCCTAGACAACTCAGCCTGTCTAAGCTCCACCAGAAAGCCAATTAAATCATCTTCCAGCCTCCTCATTTCCCACCAACCAGAACTTGTCGGGGGTCTGTGCTTGACCCAGCAACTATGCTGTGGGGAACAGTAAAGCGGGACCATACGGGGACCCTGCCACCCTGTGCTTGTAGTCTAGGCAGAGTTGGGACAAAAATACATGGCACAGTTACAGAATCTGACAGAATGTAACGAAAGCACTAAATTGTGTGGTACAGACAATTAGAGAACAAGACAGTGTATAATAAAGTGCTAATTGTACGGCACAGACAATAAGTGTAATAGGAGTTCAGTGAAGGGATGGCTGAGTGTGGGCTGCAGTCTTCATGTCAGTGCTGCTGTGTTTGCCCAGGGCATGATGGGAAATGGAATATGAAATAGGAGATGGATTCAGTTCAGGAGCTCTGCTGGCGAAGCTCCTCTCAAGAGAGGGCAGAAGGAAGTCTTTTGAGAGCTGGCATTCTCTATGAAGAGAAAATTAAACACAGAGAAGCCTTATTTTCCACACTGCTTCTATATTTGTTATGCTGTGGAAGATTTCCACAGATAAAAATTATATTTTGTCTTATTTATTTGTGTGTGTATGTATGTATGTGTGTATGTATGTATGTATTATATGCATTCATGAATGTGTGTGTATGTATGTATGTGCATGCATGAATGTGGGGTTGAGAGGCCAAAGTTGGATCTTTTCCTCTATTCTCCACCTTATCTTTGTTTATTTATTATATTTGTGTCCGTGAGTGTTCTGCCTGTTTGTATTTCTCTGTACCATGTGGATGCCCAGTGCCCAAAGAGGCCAGAAGAAAGTCTTAGATCTTTAGAAACTGGAGTTAAAGGAAGTTGTGAGTGTCCATGGAGGTGCTGGGAATAGAATCTAGGTTCTCTGGAAGAGCAGCCTGTGCCAAGTCTCTAGTCCTTCTATCTTAGTTTTTGAGGCAGGATCTTGTAGATTCATCCACATGGGCTGACCGGCAAGCCCCAGGATCCTCTTCCCATTGCCTCCTCAGTGCTGAAACTGTCATGTGCTTAGCTTCTTAAGTAGCTGCTGGGAATCCAAATTCATCCAGGTCCTCTTGCTCCGTGGCAAGCCTCTCATTGACAGAGCAGTCTCCCTAGCCTTCCCTACCCAGTATACGTAATTTATTTACTTCATTAAAACCTTTTTTAAAAGCATATTTATTTTATTTTGTGTGTTTGAGTGTTATGCCTACATGTATGTATGTGAAGCGTGTGTGTACCTGCTGCCTGGAGGTCAGAAGGTGTCAGATCACATGGAATTTGGAATTACAGATGTCTGAAAACTACCATGTGGGTGCTAGGGACTGAACCAAAGGCCTTTGCAAGAACACAAGTGCTCTTAACCACTGGTCCATCTCTTAGGTCCCCAATATTTTTAAATATTCATTCTTAAATATGTAGAGTAAGCTGGTCTTATATTCACAGAGATTCACTTGTCTTTGCCTCCAAGTGCTAAGATTAAAAGCATGTTTCACCAGGCCAGACTAAAATCATGTTTTAAACTAAATAATGCCTTGAATGTTCCAAGACATATCATTTTTAAAGTAGCCATGTGGCAAGTTCTTTTAATAAATTAAAACTGTTTCTGCACTAATATTGTTTAGTAATTTATCATCATACATGATAATTCAAGGAAAATAGTGAGTGGGTTCTTTTTATTCCTTGAGGTAGGTTTTGGATAGGTACTGTTGTATGGAACTGGTGGTGTTGATAGACCCCTCACTTCATGAACATGGACCTCAAATCATTAAAAAGTGCACAACCTTATTAATTTTCACTTCTGGGAATTTGTGCTGAGGGTGGAATAATTATGTCTGGCTGCAAGAATCACTTTCCTTTTTTCTTTTTGGTTTTTCAAAACAGGGTTTCTCTGTGTAACAGTTCTGGCTGCTCTGGAACTTGCTTTGTAGACCTGGCTGGCCTCAAACTTGCAGAGATCCACTTGCCTCTGCCTCCCTAACACTGGGATTAAGGCGTGCACCATCCCAACCAGCTATGGGTATCTTTTTTATAAGGATAATTATCACAATAAGAATGTCTCCAGTAGAGATCTGTAGAAATGAACTGCTGTGCATTAATAACACGCAGTGTAGAACCACTACAGTGTTACTGATGAGGAGTGGCATCTGGGTATATGGTATTTGTGTAGCATTCAAGAGGCCCTGGACTTGATGCTTAGCAGTACATACAGCCGGATGGGAAAGCTCATGCCTACAATGTCAACTTTAGGGAGGAGGCAGAAGAGTATACATCTAAGGTTGTGCTCAGGCTACTTAAGGAGGAAGAAGTCCTGAGTTAGAAAAATGTTTATCATCCATAGAGGAGGGAAGTGAAGTGAAGATGATATTTATTTATTTACTTATTTTAAGATTTATTTATTTATTTTATGTGAGTACACTGTCGCTGTCTTCAGGTA
This sequence comes from Micromys minutus, assembly GCF_963924665.1. Taxonomy (NCBI): domain Eukaryota; kingdom Metazoa; phylum Chordata; class Mammalia; order Rodentia; family Muridae; genus Micromys; species Micromys minutus. The sequence goes on along the minus strand of NC_137969.1, from coordinate 87,161,643 downwards.
CACCGGAAGAGGGCATCTGATCTCATTACAGATGGTTGTGAGCCACCATGGTTGCTGGGAACTGAACTCAGTACCTCTGGAAGAGCAGTCAGTGATCTTAACCAGTGAGCCATCTATCCAGCCCCAAAGATGATTTTTACCCCTTTTTTGATATTGGCTATTCTCTGCGTTCACATTTCAGATGTTATCCTTTTCCCACAATCACATCCCCCTCCCCCTCTCATTGTCTACATGAAGTTGCTCCCTCTCCCAACCACCCTCTCTCACCTCAGCACCCTGTCATTCCCCTACACTGGAAAACAAGCCCTTGCTGGACCAAAGGCCTCTCCTGCCATTGATGTCAGAGAATGCTATCCTCTGCTGCATTTGTACCTAGGGCCATAGGTCTTTCCATGTGAACTCATTGGTTGCTATTTTAGTCCCTGTGAGCTGTGGTGGGCTTCAATAGTTGATAATTTTGTTCTTTCCATGGGGTTTCAGACCCTTTCAACTCCTTAAGTCCTTTCTCTAGCTCCTACATTAGGGTCCTCTTGTTCAGTCTGATAGTTAGCTGCAAGCATCCTTCTCTGTATCAGTATGGCTCTGGCAGAGCCTCTGAGAAGGCATCTATATCAGATTCCTGCCAGTAAGCACTACTTGACATCAGCAATAGTGCTTGGGTTTACTGGGCACTTAATGGGGTGGATCCCCAGGTGAGATAGTCTCTGGATGATCTTTTCTCCAATTCCTGCCCCTCTATTTGTCCCTTTCTTTCCTCCCATGAACGTTTTGTTCTTCCTTCTGGGATAGACTGAGGCATCCACTTTCTGGCCTTCCTTCTCTTTGAGCCAAAGATGATTTTTAAATCGCATAGAACATGATTCCATTTTGTTGACAACATATTTTATGTGTAGCAGCATTAAGACTATATTAGATTTCTATTTCTTTGTGAAATTTCTAAGTGTTTTCCAAGACTCATGGTTTTCTGTTTTTTTTTTTTTTTTTTTTTTTTTGATATGGGTGTTTGGCCTGCATGTATGTCTGTGCACCACATGCATGCAAGGGTCCACAGAGGCCAGAAGAGGGCATCAGATTCTGTGGGATTGAAGTTATGGATAGTTGTAAATTGGGAATTACACTAGTGTCCTCTGGAAAAGCAGCCAATGCACTTAACTGATGAGCCATTTCTCCTGTACCTCATAGTTTACTTGGTTTAGCATACCTCTAAACCCTATTTTTCTATAACTTATGTATTTTCAAACCCGGGAGGTCACAATTTGTCAGTGAGCAGTGTACCACTGAGTGGTGTGTCCTAGAAGGAGGATTTCAGAGTGAAGACCTGGGTGGGTGATAGCCAAAGACCTCATAGGTCCAATAAAATCTGAGCCCAGGGCTGTCACGAGAGGCAGCATTCCCTTCTCCTTTTAATTATAAACACTTCCTATTAGCAGAAGGCTTGCTGAGGAGCTGTTTGGGATGGAGTTGTCCTCTAAGGCTAGTTGACAGCGTCTCTTTTTAGTAGGAGAGCATGCCAGAGTAGGTAGGAAACCCAGGCCTGTATCAGTTTTTAAAGCTTCTAGAATATTTTTAAAAATAAGGTATGACAAAACAGTGTTTCAAAGATTGTGATGTCTTTTTAATGTTTATCTTATACAGATTGTTAACATTAACTCAGAGAATAATCAACCAGAAATGAACTATCCACAAGGCCAGGGAGATGGCACACTTGGATGCTTTTCTTGATCTAGCTAGGACCAAAACTCAGTCTCCAGAATTGACAAAAGCCAGGCAGATGGTCCCCGAAGAACAACCCAAGGTTGTCCTCTGGCCTCCCAGCGTTCATGTCCAAAGTCTGCTTACTAGACACTCTGCTATGAAAACATCAAGTAGCCTACATGACCCCTGACTAACACAGAAATGATAACAATATCTAATCACAAAGAAATAATAAAGAGAAAAAGGAAGACACTCTTCACTGGATCATGTCAAAGGCTCTAGAATGAGATTGGAATCGCCTTAACCTCGACCTGCTTAGGCTTTGCCTGGAAGTGCTGCTACAGGGTGGAAGTGAGGCTGTCAGAAACCATATGTAGGGGACTTTGGAATTTTGGGTGCAGGGGATTTTCCATTTCTAAAATGATAACAAAGCTGTCTTCTCCTCTGGGAGCTTTATATAGCACTGTCCTGAAAGGGGCCTTTCTCTGGAACATTCCAACAGAAAAACACATCATTTTCTCATCCTATGACTTGGTGTCTTTCATTTCTTAGATTTTTGACTAATGTAGCCTCTTAAAATATCTGCTTCAACCCCTTTCACTTGATAGCTTTCTATTTCAGCCTCTCCACCTCACTCTTCATTTTACATGGGCTCGTTAAAAACGACACACAGCAGGTAGAAAACTTTGTACTGAGGACTTGGAGGTGGTCTTTAAGACTTAGCTTCAGTCAACTCTGGGACATGTTTACTTCATCAAAATTAAAAAAAAAAAATCAAGACATGATTCCTCATAGTACAGGCTGGCCTGAAATTTACTGTATTATTGAAGATGACAGTGATGTTCTGATCATGCTGTGTCTATTTCCCAAGTGCTCAGATGACAGGCGTGTGCCACCATACCTAGGGCTGGGGACTGGATTCAAGGCCTCCTTTTCTGTGTGCTAAGCAAGCAGTCTACCAACTGAACTGCCAGCTACAGCCCTTGCTTCTTTTATTCAAGCTTTGAAAATGATTTAAATATTATTGCATGTATGCTATATATGGTGTGTATGTGTGTGCGCGCATGAGCATGTGTGTGTGTGTGTGTGTGTGTGTGTGTGTGTGTGTGTGAGGGGGCAGGTGGTGGGGACCACAGAGGCACTTCAGAAATGAGTTCTTCTCTTTCACCATAGGTTCTGAGATGGAACTTGGGTTGTAAGCAAGTATTTTCACCTCCTGAATCATTTGGCCAGCCTGACTGACTTTTTATTTTTTTATTTTTATTTTTTTGAAGAAAAGTTCTTTGATATTGGAGTTGTAGTCCAGTGAATCCAGTGTGGAGTACTTGCCTGATGCGTGTGGGCCCCAGGCCATGACTACCGCTGAAAACTTCCTTTGTTGAGATGGACAGCTAGGATGCTCACAGGGACATCCTGGACAGCCCATCCTGGACATTCCTCTGTCGTCTGACGAATCTGTAAGAAATAACCCCTCTGCACTTTAGCATTGTCACCGAGTGACACAATATATTGCTCATGTGGAGGATGAGGGGCTTATAGCACAGAGTTAGTCACTGCTGAGCACGGTAGACTAGCCCACAGGAGAAGGCTCTTTCTATGGCCACATCGAACAGCTTGACAAAATGTGGCAGCAATTTAAAGTGCTTGTATATAATCACTGTTGACAAAAGCAAGGGATGTGTTATCTTGGAGGTAGGCAGGAAACTCAGAGGTGTGCAAATGAGGCTGGTACTGATGAATATGTTGATGCATCCTTGGACCTAGAGGCAGGAGGCCATACAAGGACAGGACTATTCGCCCCAGGTTGACTAGGGATGACAGCTTTAGCAAGAAAAATCACACTTGTAGCTGGAATGTGAACCATTCCTCTTATTCACATGTACTTAGTCCCCAGTTATTGATGTTGCTTCGTTAGACTGTGGAACTTTCATGAGGCAAAACATCCCTGGAGGGAGTGGGTCACTGAGGGACCAGCCTTGAGGCTTCATAGCCTGGCCCCACTTCCTGTTCACTCTGCTTTTGGAGTCTGCTTTAATATGACTAATGGCTTCCTGTTCCTACGTTTCCCCCAGCTTTTTCTGTGTGTTTCTACAGTAATAAAATGAGCCCTAAACTGTAAGCCAGAATACACCTTTCCTCCCTTAAATTGCTTCTTGTTAGGTATAGTGGTTTGAATAGGTTTGGCCCCCATAGATTGATGTGTTTGAATGCCCGACCCATAGGAACTTTTAGGAGGTGTGACCTTGTTGGGGTAGGTGTAGCCTTGTTAGAGGAAGTGTGACATCGTGGAGGTAGGCTTTGAGATCTCATATATAAATTTAACCTACATCCAGTATGGGAGATAGGCTCCGCCTGGCTGCCTGCAGAAGATAGTCTCTTTCTGAGTACCTTCAGATCAAGATGTAGAATTCTGAGCTCCTTCTCCAGTCTTCACACTGCCATGCTTCCCACCATGATGATAAAGGACTTAAACCTCTGAAGCTATAAGCCAGCCCCAATTAAATGTTTGTTTTTATAAGAGTTGCTTTGGTTTTGGTTTCTCTTCAGAGCAACAAAACCCTAACTATAACATCAGGCATTTGGTCACAGCATTGAAACAAATAATTAATCATCGGCTAAATCTGAATCTCAGATCAATGGCACTTTTTGTTTGTGTAGCCCTGGCTGTCCTGTACTTTGTAGACCAGGCTGGCTTTGAACTCACAGAGATCTGCCTGCCTCTGCCTCCTGAGTGCTGGGATTAAAGGTATGCAATACCATGCCTCGTTAGCATAACACTTTTTAATGTAAATAAATGTACTGTTTATTTGAAACTTAAATTTAATTAGGTGTCCTGTTTTTTAAGATTATTTATTTTATGTGGATACACTGTCACTATCTTCAGCCAAACTAGAAGAGGGCATCAGATCCTATTACAGATGGTTGTAAGCCACCATGTAGTGTCTGGGAATTGAACTCAGGACCTCTGGAAGAGCAGTCAGTGCTCTTAACCACTGAGCCATCTCTTCAGCCTGGGTGTACCATTCTTACTTTTATTCTTTCTCTTTAATATTTCATTTATTTATCTGTTTGGTTGGTTCAGTTTTTTGAGACAAGGTTTCCCTGTATAGCCTTGGTTGTACTGGAATTTGCTCTGTAGACCAGGCTGGCCTCAAACCCAGAGATCTGCTTACCTCTGCCTCCTGAATGCTGAGGCCAAAGGCGTGTGTGCTATCACTGCTTGGCTTATTTATTTTTTTAAAGATATACTCTTACTGTTTATTTCTGGCTGGCCAAGAACTCACTATGTAGACTCTGGTGGTCTGGCTGGAACTTGTAGAAATCTGTTTGCCTCTGAGCCATTCATGTTGGGATTAAAGGCTTGGGCCACCACACCTGGTGACATATATACCATAATTCACATATATATGAATATATATATTCCACTTGTTTAACAGACATTTATTACTTTAGTTGAACAACCTCTATACACAATGACTTATTTTGCTTAATAGAAAAGAATTTTAGGTCTTGACTTTGAGTCTAGTATTTTCTGGGAATCAAATTATCCTTTTAAAATCTCCAAAGAAAAATTAGTTTAATACCAAGTCAGCTGTTCAAAACAGCAAACCCAGATAGGGACAATTTCTATTTTTTCCACACTCAAACTCACTGTGGGAAACTACTCCAAGGTATGGTACAAACAGAAATAAAACCTGGTGTGTGTGGCCTTTATGAAATATGGAGAACATCCAGACAACACCAGGAACCAGCAATGCCATCAACTACCTGATGGCTGCTGCCAGAGGAAGGTGTGTGTGTGTGTGTGTGTGTGTGTGTGTGTGTGTATGTGTGTGTGTGAGTGTGTGTGTGTGTGTGTGTGTGTGTGTGTGTGTGTAAGAGAGAGAGAGAGAGAGAGAGAGAGAGAGAGAGAGAGAGAGAGAGAGGGAGAGAGATGTGTCTCAATATGTAGCCCTGCTTTGTAATTCATTATGTAGAGCAGGCTGTCCTGAAGCTTTATGTCTGTGCCTCCTGAGTCTCCTGAGTGCCAGACTTAAAGGCAGGCATACACTATCACACATGGCTTTGCCTTGTATCTTATCTGATCATTAGCAGGAGCCCAGTACCTGTGCCTCAGCTATGAAGAAGGGCGGGGGAATCCACTGACAATTTTGGGAAAGTAAGAAGCAGCCTACCCTGCTCTGGGGTTGTGAGTGGGGATATGATAGTGCCCCTTGGGCCTTACATGAGTAGATAGTGTAAATATAGGAGTATATGTATATATAAGTAACTGGCAGATACAAAGTTTCAATCTGAGTCTTAAAACAGGTCCTGAGCTGGAGAGATGGCTTAGTGGATAAGAATACTTGCTATTCTTCTAAAGAATCAGAGTGTGGTTCCCAGCACCCACATTTGGCAGCTCACAACCACCTATAACTTCAGCTCCAAGGGATACAATACTCTCCCTGGCTTCTTTCGGCACCAAAGATATGTGGGATTTATACACACACACACACACACACACACACACACACACACACAAGCATACATAGGCACACATAGACACACATAAATACACAAAGACACACACATACACACACATGCTGAATTATTAAAGGCTATCTCACAGTAAAGTATAACAAATACAGAACATTTGGAAAGGCTGGCTGGAGAGATGGCTCAGAGGTTGAGACCACTAGCTGCCGAGATGCTCTTTCAGAGGGTTCGAGAGCCCTAGTATCCATGCCAGGATGCTCTCAACCGCATGTAGCTCCAGCTCCAGAGGATCTCATGCCGCCGGCTGGCGTCTGTGGGTATCCACACTCATGTGCACATACACATGATTATAGTTAAAAATAAATCTTAAAAAAGAGAAAGGTATGGGAATCAAAAAAGATGGCACTTTTGTGTGTGTGTGTGTGTGTGTGTGTGTGTGTGTGTGTGTGTGTGTGTGTGTGTAATATTCTTGAGCCTCAATATGATTTGAATGCCTCAAAATATATAAAGCAAAATGTGACAGTACCATGAGGACAAATGGGATCATGGAAGACATCAAATTACAAATCAGAACATTTGTGTTATGGTCTCTGTTTTGACTCTTTGCCACTCAGACTTATAATTAAACTACATACTTCCAGGCTTTACTCCAATTAAAAAAAAAACCCAACCCCAACTCATTACTTTTATGACTCATGATATAGTCTTTGCAGTTTACAATGTGAGCTTTGGATTATGACAGTTCAAACTCACATCTGTATTCTGTTATTGGCTATCTTTGTGATCTGTAGCAAATTAACCCCTCAAAGCATTAGCTTCTGTATTTGCAAAACTGAAAACACATTTATATCAGTTAGGGTTTTAGACAAAATAACGAAAACCAATCCTTAAATGAGTAGAGAGGGAGTTTGTTCTTTTAAAAAGGTATTGGGTGGATCAGAGAATTGTTGACTAGATTGGAAATTTAACCTGATGGTAAACCTGGGGGAGAGAAAGACCTCAAGTCAAACTGAGCCATAGATCTAATGGAAGACTTCTCCCCATAATCTGTAATTTCTATGTCAGATATACCCTATTGAAAGCCCTATGAACATCTCTCGATTCAAAACCAGACTGCCTCCCAGTCATCAGCAAAAATGAGAAGTCTATGCAGAATCTTTTTTTCTCAGTTAAAGTCTTGTAATATACACATGTCCTTAAATGGCCTCAATTAATTCATGGGTCCCAATGCTAGCTCCAAGAGAGCCTGGAAATCAGCATTCTGACTCCTAATTCAGTGATTACTCATAATTTAGAAGTCATCCAAATATAGAGAGAAGAGCCAAAAGATGATGGGCTGCCACAAATAGGGATAAATGCCAAGAACCACAACAACAAATGTGGCAACAACAGCTGCTATTCAGAAGTTGAGCTTTTCTATATTTGGGGAATCCACCATCTTATAAGTCTTACTAGATAGAGGATATTTGGTGGTGGTGGTGGTGATGGTTTGTTTTTGTTTTTGTTTTTGTTTTGAGACAGAGTTTTTCTATATAGCCCTGGTTGTCCTGGAACCTCTTCAGTACAGTGGACCAGGCTGGTCTTGAACTCAGATATTTGACTGCCTTTGCTCTGGAGTGCTGAGATTAAAAGCATACCTAGTGCCTGGTGCTAGGTAGAGAATATTTATCTCACAGAGGATTAAAAAATAGACTAAATGCAGGTACATTTAAAATCTTGCCAACTAGCATAGGGATATGAAACCTAAGACCACATAATAGATGTTCTTGTCCTGAACCCATGGTTCTCTGGATGATGTAAGGAAACAGGGCAGTTTGACCATCATTCTAGGAATACTGATGCTTATAATGGTCAGTGTCCATGGTCCAATTACACCAATGACAATGGGACTCAGAGCCCAGCAGCTCTGTTTAGCTTAATAAGTATCTTTTTCCTCATTTAAAAATGGGTGCTCTTTATCTTCCAAGGGTATATATAGAGATTAAATGAAAATTGCACACAAAAAGGCCTCTAGAAAAAAAAACAAACCCTTTGCACATACAATTTATTATTCTCTTCTCCTATTGTAATTACCATCCTTGGAAACATTGCATAATGTTGGGAGTTCCAGAAGAAAAGGAACTACCGGTTTACACTCTAAGAGAACAAATACAGCATGGAAGAGACACGTTCATCGGGCCATCCTGCAGTGGTGACAGGTATCACCCTGCATTTGTTCACTACAGCATGGAAGAGACACGTCCGTCGGGCCATCCTGCAGTGGTGACAGGTATCACCCTGCATTTGTTCACTGGAGTAACAGCCAACAGCATCTCTTTATTGTGCACAGCTCACCTGTTTGGACTAGGTGATTATTCCTCTATTATTATGCTCACTGCGTAATCGAGGTGCTTACATTTCAGCTGCAGTAGAACTGTTTGAGTACATTCACTTGAGGATACAGATAAGGCTGAATCAAAATTCTCTGGCACATTGCATTTTCTCTCAGTTAAAAAAAAAAAAAAAGCTGAAGACACTTCACTGCCAGATCCGTATGTAGCAGGAACACACAGCTGCTGTGGTAGGGCCCTTGGCTTATCTACTCATTGTGCTCCATCCTCACGTTCTCCTGTGGCCGCCCTGTTTCACACGGAGTATTTACCTATGGACACTGCTTCCTTTGAGTAGCAACAGAGTCAGAGCATCATGGTAGGAGGGATCATCAGCCTTCTGGAGCTCAGTCATTCCTGCTGGTAAGCCCCGATGAGAGAGGACATGAGAGGACTAATTTGTCAGTTAACATTGGTGTCAAGACTCCCACCACGGTCAGTATTAAGTCATGAGTGGTGTCATCAAGCTTGGCGTGGAGAAGAAGCATGTGTCCACCCCAGTTTCTGACATTGCATTGCCTGTGGTGAGTACATTGTTGGCATCTTTTTAAATAGAATGTGTTTCTATTAACACATGTTAATTTTATATGATAATGAGATTCATTATGGCATTTTTCATACATGAGTATGATGTATTTTGGTCATGTTTATCCTCTCCTGTTGTCCTCCTGCTGATTTTCTCCTCTTCCCATCTAGTCCCTCATTTATTGCATTCATCGTGTATCTGTACCCTCCTGTGCACAATTCACAGTGCAGAAGAAAGCGTGTAGGATTCAATACTCTAAACTCTGTCCACTACAAGAAGGAGCTTTCCTGATCTTCCAGAGGCTAGAAGAGGGTGCTGGATCGCCTGAAACTGGGGTCATGGACAGTTTTAGGCTGCCAGGTGAATGCTGGGAGCCAAGTCCTGTCAAAGACCTAAGAGCCTCTGATCTCAGCTGCTGAGTTACCTCTCCAGTCCCCTCTTAATACAAAATTTCTTGTCCTCTTCAATTTTTTAAAGCTTGCGAACCCAAGTGGAAAGGAGGAAGAGACAGCCCATTGAGCTCTTGCAGTGAAGAGGACACAGAGACCCTTATGGGAGGGAAGCCCTTTCTGTGAATTTATGGGTGAACTGGAACCCTCCCTAAGCATGTCAGGTGACTTCTTACATTTGTACAGTGCTTTGAGGTTTCCATTGGATTTTCTGCTCTAAGGAGGAGAAAGCAAAGTCATGCACGGAGAGATGCAGGGGTGATTCTGGTGAGCTCTTGCTGCTTCATGCTGCCTTCCCACAGCCTCCAGGGCCTTCCCTTCTGCAGAAGAACTCGAGCAGGATGTTTTCTTTCCCTGCTGGGAAGCTTCTTACTTCATCAGTCCTGCCTCATTTTCACAAGGTCAAGTTCCTCGGCTTTTCCTGGACTTGAGGTTTTCAGGAAACCACAAGTCTCTTTTTAATTTTTGTTGTTTTAAGATGAAGGCTCACTATAAGGTCCACCTAGTTTGCAATTCTCTAACTTCCAGCCTCAGCCTTCTGAGAAGCTAAGATCACTGGTGAGTACCGCCAACACTGGTGAGTCCTGTGTCTCCTTGGGTCATAGTTCCACAGAGGTCCCTTTCTCCTTGTAGATTGACACAGTCTGATTGATTTTTCACAGGTCTCTCCTGAGTCCTAGGGCCTGTGCTCAGACCCAGCCATGATAGAGAGATAAAGTAGTTGACATCTGCTCCAGAAAACCTTAAGTTAAGAAAATGTGATCATGTAAATGACATGTGTTAATCCAAAACACTCTTATTTTCTCAGGGTTGTTATTAACAGGGCTAAAAAGAACTCTCTCTCTCTCTCTCTTTCTCTCTCTCTGTGTGTGTGTGTGTGTGTGTGTGTGTTGCTGTGTGTGTTCATGTGTTCACGCATGTGAAGACCAGAGGTTGATGTGTTCCTCAGTCACTCTCCACTTATTTTTGCCAGACATGCGCCTCTCCGCAGATGGAGCTCACCAAGTCAGTGATACTGACTGCCTGTGAACCCCAGGAGTTTCTGCTCCTTTCTGCCTTCCAAATGTGGGAATTACAGGCGTGTCACTAAACCCAGATTTTTATGTGGGTGCTGGAGATCTGAACTCAGGTCCTCACGATTGTACAGAAATCACCTTATTAAATGCACCATTTCTTTAGCCTGCTCTTCCTTCCCTCCTCCTTCTCCCCCTTCTTCCTTTCTTTCCTTTTGTTTTTTTTTTAAAGATAAGATTTTATGTACCATAGGTTGGTTTCAAATTTATTATGTAGCTGAAGATGACCTTGAACTTCTACAAATTACTGGAATTATAGGTATCATCATTTCTGGCTTTATGTGGAATCATGGCCAAGCATTATTACTAACTGACCATGTCTCCTAATAAGGCTTTTTTTTTTTTCTTGATTTCACTGATTCTGGTGCAGCTTCTGAGTTGGCTCAAAGCCTTATTGCATCCAGCCAGAGCCAGGAACCATTCAGTTCCTCCCTCAAGGAAGAGACAACACCGCACAACAAGGGGAAACTTGAAAAGCTTGGATAGTTTTGACAATAACAAAGTCTTTGTTGTATACTTAGCATATCAATGGATCAATTGATGCCCTGAGGACCAGGTAAGATGAGCATCTTTGCTATCTGTTCACATAGCAACAAGGAGGACATATACTGTACACTGTAGACAGATGCTGCAAGCATGAAGGGAAAGGAACTCGGTCCCAACCAGGGGACACAAAGGACAGTCTTATGGTGATTACTACTCATCAGGAACTGTTACAGTCTCCTTAGTCTCCATATGACAACCCTTTGAATTTTCCCAGGACTCTGTAGCAATGACAGACTACCCCCTCTAAAGGCACCTACATCACGGAGAACTTAAACTACATGTCCGGCATCTCTCAGCCTGGGAGACATCTGAGCATTGTATCTAACCACTAACCTCTGAACTTTTCAAGTCTGACCTGCAGTGATTATGTAAGGGTGGGAGCAATGGACAACATTCCAGGCTGAGTCGACAAGGAAGGCAAAGGCTCTAAGATGTGACAAAAATCCATGCTTGTGATGTTTGACTTTTGGTGGGAAGACACCATAAAGGCATTGGTCATACAAGCATATTTCCTTCCCAACCCAGAAGTTTTTAAAAAAAATATTTGGAAAGTGATGAATCAAGCTAAATTCTTATAACTGTAGTGTTTCCAAATGGCTACTGTCCAACCAGTCTTCTTGCTGAATTGTTGGCTGAGGGCTACTTTAAATACATCTTCAGAAGAAAAACTACAAATCCTCTGATTAATCAGGATTCCTGGTATTCATTTTAATGAAAGTTCTTTGAGGTCAAAGTTCTAAGATAGATTTCCACAGAAAGTGGTGTTTTCAGAAGACAGTTATTTGATAAAACCATACGGAGCATTCTTGATCTTAGTCAAGGTTCTTGTTATTGTTATGCCTAGGCCAGCCAGTGGGGAGTGTTTATGACTACTTGAAAATTTATGCAAAGAAACTGCAGTAGCAAAACCAAACTATGGCAGAATTCAGCTCAGAATACAATCTAATGGAGAATCATGGAGTAATTCTACATTTCTTGAATACCTTTCTGTGTTTGAGGAATCAGAGGGTTATTATTTCACTCATGAGCATTTTCCAAGTGCTCATTGTAATAAAGTTGGTAACGCCCTTCACATTTAATAGAGATCTTACTGAATGGCAGGGACTACACTAAGCATCTTTGAATTGTCGCAGTGGAAACCTTACCACAACTCTATGATATATGAATGATGAAATCCCCAGGTGAGAAAACGGATGAGCGAGGAAACCTGCCCTAGCTTACAGACTCTGCGTTCTATCCTGGACAGTCTTTATTTAAGATCTATGCTCCAGCTGCTGTGTCTGGTCACTCCATATGAAGTCCTTAGGAGGCATAGGTAGGGCTGCTAATAGCAAACAGCAGTGCAAGCATCATGAAGCAGACTTAAGGCACCATTTCTCAGCTTTGTGCTACTGAAGTCTGTGACAGGTCTAGTCCTGCAGAGAGGTTCCTCCTGGCACCATGCCTGCTCCTTTTCCTTGCATACTGCCCCTGGAAGCATACGTCATGTTGCTAGAGAAATGACATTGAATTAGCACTAACTTAAGGATGTGTTAATCCTTTGCATATTCTGAAAACAAAGATGTCTAAGGGATAGATAGATAGATAAATGGATAATAGATAGATGATAGATAAAGAGATAGAGATAGATTTTTTTTTCTATCCAAAAATCTCAATTTTGGTTCTGGGTACCCAGACATTAGGGTTGGCAAAGAACTGAGTCCCAGAACATTCTGGGACACTCTCCTAATTGTATCACTGACTTGGGTTGAGGTCTTTCTGAGGGCCACTCTGTCATGGTAGACAGTGATTAATTTGGATACCCCAATAATGCTGTGGTATTTTCCCCTAGGGTGTATTTGACTCTTAGAGCCCAGACTAGAATCCAGCTTCTGGAAGCTGCAAAGGAGCTGTTCCTTTAAGGCATTGACTGTCTGTCTTCCTCCCTACCTAGATATCAGACAGAAATCTCCTAGTTTTTCCTTTCTCAAAGACACGCTTTCCTCTCACCAAACTCCATTCTCTTCAGTTAGTTTTGTTTTGGGGAGAAAGAACGTTACAAAAAAAAAAAAAAAAAAAAAAAACTTTCTTATGCAAATCTCTTGAAAAGCAAGAAAGCAAAAGTCTGAATTAGGAGATGAAGACAGACCGAAACAGTAACGGGTCACTAGAACAACATTCCTGAAGACAGATATTCTCCAAATTATTTTTCTTCCCTGTCTCCCTCCTTCCTTCCCCCTCTCTGTCTCCAGCTCCTTCCCTCCCTTACTCCCTCCTTTTATCTTGTTCTCCTTTTTCCCCCTCTACTTTCTAAAAAAATACAAGTACCCTGATCTTAATTATGAAAGATGACATCGAGGACTAGCAAGACATTTTGTGGGCAAAGGATTTTGCCTCTGACTATGTAAGCCTGATTATCTGAGTGCAATCTCTGGAACCTACATAAAGCTGGAAGAAGAAACTGTCTTAAGGGAATAAAACAGAGAGATGGAAGAAGATACTGACATCTTTTCCTGGCCTCACACCGAACCACATATGAAGGAGTATATTCGACTTTTTATCAAAAGCTGTCCTTTCCAGAACACTGTTTTAGCTGCTGCTGCTCTGCTCAGCCAGAGGCAACTTTTCTCATCTCCCTTCTATTGGCTTAAAAAAAAAATAGGAGAAACCTTCATCCTGAACCATTGGTTGGGAGTTGGGGGTAGGGCAAATTGCCTACAGACCAGGAGCTACTACATGAGCAAGAAGTAAATGCTTGAATATTTCAGTCCTTATATGCATGTGTGACACTTTGTTTCTACTGTATAATTTACAGAAAGCATGTTTAGCATGTTTTGTTGGCTGAGTGTATGTGTAAACTATCTGGAGGCTACCCATCTAAATAAACACCGAACAAATGCAAATGATTTAGCCAGGGTGTTTTCATCTTTTTAAGCCCAGGGACAGTGGCTCGCTATGGCTAAGCAATTCCCTCATGTAATTACAAACTGAAATCACCATGGGGTGCTTTTTAAGATAGTAATCTTTTAGTCTTGTAGAAATGAAAAAATAATAATTAATAATAATAATAATAATAATAATAATAATAGAAGGCTCACAGATTTACATCACCATTAATTATGAAAAAAAAGAACAACTAGCCTTATGGGTAAGCTAAGAGGCATCTCAGAAATTGTTGGTGAGTACTATCAGAACACACTGTAATGCAGCAAGATGGAAGATTTGCTTGCATTTGCAACAACATTCACATTCCCAGAGTTAAGCTGAAATTAACGATTTTCAAGGTCTGTGGATTTTTAAGATTCAAGTATCTCTGAGATATCTTTGCCAATGAGAAGAAAATTCATAACCTCCTTCCTTTCTCCCTCTACCCTCCCTACCTCCCTCCCTTCCTTCCTTCCTTTCTCCCCTCTTTTCTCTCTTCCTAGGTTTATGAAAGACCAAGAAAGCCTTTCATTGAGCACTTGACTTTGAGAAGGCATTCCATGTAGCATTAAAGCAATATTCTTGAGAGTGGATTATGATCAAAGTCACCTTGCAGTTGTATTGGCAGGGGCAGGGGCATGATGAATGGCACTCTGTTTATTCCTTTTGTTTTCCTTTCTCCATTAGAAAGGAAAAGGGAGAAAAGGTCATGACTCTCAGGACTTCCAGATTTTTCTTTGAAGCTCCAGGAGTAGGGTTTTGGGTGTCATTCGCAAATGAATCACTGTGCATTTATATGGTTCTGAGAGAGGTAGCAGAACTCAGCACTGACACAGGGAACAGCAAGGGTATCTAGACATAAAGGTGGGGTATGGAGTTAAAGGATTGGCCCTGAAGATCCACTCATCCTCCCAAGTAAGAACATGAACCAGGACTGTAGGAGGAAACGCATTAATAAAACGGAAACAGAATCCCATGGAGGAATGAATAGTTACAGAAAAAGGTAGTCCTACTTAGACTCAGGAGTGGGGTGCGGGGAACTGGATATCACAAGAAACTAGTTACTGAAAGTTGTTAGCTTTCCCATATGGGACCTGGGAACTGAACATGGGTTCTTTGCAAAGGCAGAGTACACTCTTAACCACAGAGCCATCCTTCCAGCCCTTGAAACAACTCTCAAAGCAACAACGTTTTCTTTGTGTTTTAGGAAACATTGATTTTTCCATGTCTCCCAGATATGGAGAGCAGGTAGTGTGGTCTAGTGCTCAGATGAGCTCTCACACAACCAGATACCAGAATTGGGATATTCATGTACCAGCTCCATAGCATTGAGCTGACTGTGCCCCCAGAATGATCTGCCTGGTTATATTACATAGTCTCATGGCCTGTCATGCCCTTGCATAGCCTACAGTCTTTCCAGGTGCCTGACTCTGTAATGCAACAAATAAGTACTCAAATTATCATTCCATAGCTTCTTCTAAGACAGGCAATATGGGTGGGTTCTCAGGGACAACTGCCCAGGAAAGCTGAAAGATAGATCTGAACCTGCACTGTGGGTATCATAGACTTGTTGCCCTTCTTACTTCCTGCTTCTTTTGCCTGCTAGGCATTTACCAGGGAAAAGGCTGGAACCTGCTGTTTTACTTTTCACTCAAGAGACTGGCTAATGAGGGCTGCTGGGCTTAATCAATGGTTGTCTACTACGGCATAGAAAACACTATTTTAAGGAGTGAAAAAAAAAATATTGGCAATCATTCACCTGTGGTGCTGTATTATTTTACCAGTGCTTAAGAGGACCTGCTTCTGCATTACGGAAGCCAGTGCTAAAGATCTTTGTGCTTCTGCCGAAATGCTTGGGAGCTACAAGACAGTGTTGACTTCACACATGCTATTTCCTCAGCACCCAGGAAATAATGGTGATAACAAATTCTGAAACTGAGCAAGAACCTGTGTATGGAGAATGTTGGGCAAATGTTAACTCGGTGCTACCTGTATTGTCTTTCTCCTGTGTTCTTTTCAGAAGGGTGGGAATGGGAGGATGCTTGTCTACGAGACTTTGGATTTGGGTGTCTGCTTTCAGTTACATTCGTTTTATGTCCTTTGGCTTCTACTCATAACTCTTTCATGCTGCCTGAAGAATTTCCTTCTGTGGAAAAACAGGATGAACTGATAGTGAAGAGAAGTTGACTTTAATCTCTAAGAAGCTGTGGAAGGATAACTTGAATGCTATCTGTTGAGTTTGGACAGTGTTAAGCATCCATGCAGACTGTAGGCCACCCAGGCCTCATGGCTATAGACTGAGCATTCTAGGTGCACTGAGTCAGCTCAGTGTTGTGGAGCTGGTACATGAATATCCCAGTTCTGGTATCTGGTTGTGTGAGAGCTCATCTGAGCACTAGACCACACTACCCGCTCTCCATATCTGGGAGACATGGAAAAAAATCAATGTTTTCTAAAACACAATGAAAATTGTTGCTTAGAGAGTTGTTTCAAGGGCTGGAGGGATGGCTCAGTGGTTAAGAGAGAACCTTGCTCTTGCAAAGGTAAGCTTAAAAAAAAAAAAAAGCCATCAACTCCAGCTGCAGGTGATCTGATGCCCTCTTCTGGCCTTTGTGGGGAACCCACACCCCTGTGGTATACAACCAGACAGACACATGCACATAAATAAAAGGAGAATACATCTTTTTGTATTTTCAAAGAAAGTTGTTTGAGGAGTTAAGATGGATGGATGAGTCTAGGCAAGAGGACTGCAGAACAGACCCATAAGTAAATGGCATGCCATGTCCTGGTAAAAGACAGGCAACGGTTTCTCCTGGAATATACCTCCATGACACTGTGGCATGGCTGTTGATACAGGGCTCAGGAAAACAGCATTGAGAAGCTATTGCTGTTCCTTACCTAGTTGTCTAGACAGTGAACCCTGAACTGTGCCCATTGGCATTACCTACCCACATCTCCATAACCACAAAAGCTGCTGGATATTGAGAATGCTGACATGCCAGCAGCATGTAGCAAAGACGGTTTGTAAGACAGCTCCTGCTCCACTGCCACTGTCCAGCTTGCCTGTGAACCCACTGTCAGCACTTTAGGTACACCCAGCCCCCTCATCACAGGCTGGAAATGTTTGTCATTTCCATGCTCTGAGCTGTTAGAAATATAGGAGAGCTCATGCTGAGGCAGTCAATCAAGTCCTGCTGCTGCCTGCTTGGGCCGCATTGAACTGTCTGTGATCCAGCTCCTGCATTCAGCAAAATCAAGTTATTGATAGAGGAGAGAAAAACAGGGACAGAGAGAAAAGAGACACAGAGAGATAGGGAGACAGAGAGAAGGAGGGCAAGAGACAGAGAGAGAGAGAGAGAGAGAGAGAGAGAGAGAGAGAGAGAGAGAGAGAGAGAGAGAGAGAGAGAGAGAGGTGGAGGGACTTAAACATTCAATAGTTCCGAGCTTCATGGAGCCTGGCCTCAGGTCTTGAGAGAGTTTGAAATGGGAGATGTGGACCTGGTCCCTCCGCTGTTCTCAGGCCCAGAGGTTAACACTCAGGCAGGGTCTGGATGAGTTAAAAAATTTATCAAAGAGCCACTGTTTTGTCACCTCTGGCCCCCAACATCAAGTCACACCCCTTCATGTTTACAAGATAACATGGGAAACAAAGATACTCTAGGAGGATATCCAAGATGAAAAGTATTTATGAATTGTGGTCTTTCTGTATACAATTCTAGATGCTTCTCTATCCTCCCATGAGATCTAGCTTCAAGGTCATACACCAAGAACTACCAGAATAAAATCTACGGAGCAGCAGTGTGAGGGAGCACTGTAGACAGTCAAGTGTCATTGTCATACACCATACACAGAGCTTTACACAAAATGGCTGCTGTGAATATTTTGCCAAATTTGCTTTACCATGTCTTTCCCTCTTTATAGACACACACACACACACACACACACACACACACACACAGAGAGAGAGAGAGAGAGAGAGAGAGAGAGAGACAGAGAGACAGAGAGACAGAGAGACAGAGAGACAGAGAGACAGAGAGACAGAGACAGAAAGACAGACAGACAGACACACACACACACACACACAGGTACCTTATTCAGGGAGTTCTATATTTTTTGATTCAAGTACCTTTGATTAAAAACATTGAAAAGAATTATACTAGTATTGAACATCTACAGACTTTTTTCTTGTTTTAGATTTCTAAACAATAGAGGATAATGATTCATTAAATCCCATTCCCATTATATTACATATTACATGTAGTCTGGAGGGAATTTAAGGCACAGGAAGATATGTGTAGGCTGCCTGTGAATAGAACTTGAACATCCTTATAAATTGATAAGGGAAGGGACATGGACATGGGTGGATATCCTGAAACTAATCCCAGATGGTGGATACTGGGGGATGACTATTTTTTGTCACCCACATGATTACAAATTTCACAGGTTGTACCCCTTTCTCTTTGGATGCTTTTGTGTATATATTCTAAGAACATCCATTGAGGATGCTCACACTGCTCCACTATTATCTACTCTGCCGGCTTTATTCACATTTTGCCAATTGTCCTTGTTTTGACAAAATAACCATACTTCCCCCTCCTCCCATTTAGCACTCATTCCAGAATTATACATCTGGAGTCGTGTTCTGGCCTTTCTTTGGTTTTTCATGACCTTGACATTTTAAAAGAATTTAGGCCAGTTGTTTTTTATAATGTCACTCAAAAACTGGGTTTTGTCTGATGTTCCCTCATGAGTAGAGTTATATATAATTTCTAGGAATATTAAATCAGCAGTTAGCATTTCTTGAACTAAATAGGAAGTTCCAGCCTAGGCAGTGTCACTAAGTGACACTTTGAAGATCAGTGGAAACAAGGACACTGTCAAGTTCTACCAGTAACCCTGCAGTGTTGCACCACCATGGCAGAATGACCATGACTAGCACCATGCACAGCTTCCCCATCCATATTGTCACATAACGTCTCAGCTTTGTCAGCAGGTAAAAATTGCATTCTGTGGATGAAGAGGGAGATCAAGGGCTTTGCTCAAGCTCACACAGGTAAAAAATGGTACAGCCAGTGGGCAAATTCAGGCCTCTAGAAAAATTTAAATTTAGTGTGTGTGCATGTGCGTGTGTAGCTGGTGCTGGGATAGAGTACCTTGGTGTGTGTGGTTAGAAGACAACTCTCAGGAGTTGATTCTCTCCTACTATGAGGGATGACAGACCCAGATATTGAATTTGGTTGTTGGGCTTGGCAGTATGACCCTTTACAATCTCCATGCCTCCCAAACTCAAGATAATTTTTTTCTTTTTTAGTTGTGTGTGTGTGTGTGTGTGTAAATTTTTGTGTACCATTTGAGGGCAGAATCCCATGAGTCAGACACCCTGAAATTGGATAGTTGTGTACTGCCATATAGGTTCTGAAAACTAAACTCAGGTCCTTCGTAAATGCTCTTAATTACTGAGCCATCTCTGTGGCACCCAAACTCAGATCTTAAAACTAGAGTCTGAGGCTCAAGGCCTCTAAGGTAACATGTTGGAGTGGTGGTCACAACATCGTGCTTGAATTCATCTACCAATGGAGAATAGTAAATGAAAGTATGCACAGGGTAAGATACCCAGCGTTTTGGATTTCACAAAACCAAGAAAAAACAAAATTTTAAACTGGAGAAAGATACAAGGTTTTTAAACATTTATATCACTAAACTAAAAAATTAAATTATAAAACCCAAAAATGTTATCTAATATTGATGCTGTTTCAGAAAAGAAAGGACATTTTAATATTGAAAAAAGGAAACTTATAACCATAGAAAAGGAACATTCTTTGAGGTTGGAGATTATTATTTTCATAATATAACTGGTTATTGATTTTTTTTCCAGTTCTATGAGGTCTAGTGAGAAATCTACCAGAACAGTTCTAGTCCATAGCCTGGCATTTGGGTGCACTGTGCTCAGATGTTTTGTGTGCTATGTCTAGAAGCTTTATTCTAAGTGGCAGAAGTATATGGTCAGGGGAAGGAAGAGGCTCCAGTGGGGTGGTCCAGGGCAGGGTATGGTGGGAAGTGTCTGGTCTGTGGGCTTCCATACTTCTGGCTTCATTACTGCTGGCCCTTATTTACTTCCTTCACCGTTTTCTCCTTCCCTTCCCTTTCCACACATCCACTGTGTCTCCCTTAGTCCTCTTCTAGCCTTGCTTTCAAAGGACAGTCATCAGGAAGTCAACACAGCCCAATAGTTTGGGTACAGCAGGAACAAAATATCACTTGTTTCAATGTCTGAGGACATGGATAAAGGTTCCAGAAGCCTATGTCTGGGAACAGAGTTTTGTTTGTTTGTTTGTTTGTTGTTTTTGTTTTGTTTTGTTTTTGTTTTTTTCCTTTGTACACGTGTGTCTATTTTTTATTTTTTAAAAAAGAAAGATACATATATAGATTTTAAAGGCATTTTGGCATAACACTATATGAATATATTTCTCAGTACTTAATTCTTTTAGAGGTTTGATAGCATGCATTGAAATCCCACTAGTTACCCTAAGCATAAGGTACATGTAGAATGTAACATGGAAACAGATTTCTTGGTGTGTATAGATTAAGCACAATGATCTGTGAATACCAAAAATTGCCACAAAGCTATATTCTTAGCTCTTGGATTATTAATTTAAGGTCCGGGTGTGCCACACTCTGAGAGGATGCTATATATTTATTTTTTTCCCTAAGAAGGACTGAGGCTTTCATTTTTTGGTTTTTGTTTTTCTTGAGCTTCATATGGCCTGTGGGATGTTTCTGGGGTATTCAGAGCTTTCTGGGGATAGTATCCAATTATCAGTGACTGCATATTATGTCTGTTCTTTTGTAACTCGGTTACCTCACTCAGGATGATATTCTCTAGATGTATCCTTTTTCCTAGTAATTTCATAAAGTCATTGTTTCTAATAGCTGACTAGTACTCCATTGTGTAAATATACAACAATTTTTGTATCCATTCATCTACTGAAGGACATTTGGGTTCTTTCCAGCTTCTGGCTATTATAAATAGGGGTGCTATGAACACTGTGGTGCATGTGTCTTTGTTATATGTTGAAGCGTCTCTGGGGTATATGCCCAGAAGTGGAATAACTGGGTCTTCAGGTAGGACTATGTCCAATTTTCTGAGGAACCGCCAAACTGATTTCCAGAGTGGTTGTACCAGCTTACAACCCCACCAACAGTGGAGGAGCAGGGAACAGTGTTTTGTTGTTGTTGTTGAATACATTCTCCACATGAATAACATTTGTTTGTTTGTTTGTTTGTTTATCTTAATGTGTGTGAGTACTCTGTCACTTTCTTCAAACACCAGAAGAGAGCATTAGATCCTATAACAGATGTTTGTGGGTCACCATGTGGTTGCTGGAATCTGAACTCAGGACCTCTAGAAGAGCAGTCAGTGCTTTTCCATGCTGAGCCATCTCTCCATCCCTAAACAATGTTCTTTTTAAAAAGTATCTTAGTTATTAATGCAAGAAATAACTAAATCTTTTTTTTTACAAGAGCACAAATCTACTTTTATTTATTTACTCTCCATTAGTTTAAGACAGGGATGGGTACAGCATCACACAGATTGTGTCCAATGGCCTTTTCAGGAAAGTTGCTTCGGAATTTGGCAGGAACCATACAGCTGTTTCCCCAGATCACTCTGGTTTTGTTTGGTTTGCCTCCAGGAGTCACTGTATTGTTTTTTGCTTTGTACGCATAAGCATATCTCTTGCCTAAGTAGAACTCAGTTTCATCTCGGGCATAAACGCCTTCAATTTTAAGAAGAGCCGTGTGCTCTCTTTGGTTCGGGACCTCGCTTGTAGCCAGCAACAGTGGCCCTGCACCACAGCCTTCCGGATATACTTGTGATCTTTAGAAGTCCTGTTCCCAGCAGGCCTCCACAGGCGCCAAGATGGCGGAAAGAGGAAAGCAAGCCCCGCCCCGCGGCCTTGTGAAATAACTAAATTTTAAAGTGGGCCTAATAACCACTAATTTCAAAGTAATGATGATTGTAATGTTTTATAATGTGGTTATGAAAGAACGTTATGAAAATAATGTTTACAATGTTATATCAACCCTATTGTAATTAAATTGTTGTGTGAGGAATCAGGCACAGGTTATGACCACTCAAGGGTGAAGCCTAGAGTCACATGGAAGGAAAGGTCAGTATCAGTGAAAACTATGCTGTAATTTAAGCTCAACTCCATAGATAATTTGGCTTCTATCTGTGAATGCTTCAGTGAGTGGAGAAATCTCAGGACTCAGATGAAAGCTCCTTATGAAAAGTCTTTACATGGGGTCTGGAAAGATGGCTCAGTTGTTAAGGCTGCTTCTCCAGAAAACCTGGGTTCAATCCCCAGTACCCACATGGCAGCTCAGGACTACCTGTATGAACTATAGTGCCAGGGGATCTGACACACTCTTCTGGCTTCCTCAGGCTCCAGGCAAACACACATGAAGACAAAACATAAGTTTAAACAGGTCTGTACTTGCAGCCTTTTTTCTTACCTTCTTCGTGGCTCAATTTTTTGATCTCCCAAGTTTTTAAGTGTGCTTAACGGAAAATAACCTTTTATAAAGTGAGTTTTACCCTCATGTCCCAGTCTTCCCCTAAGTTTGAAGGACCCTTTTCATGTCCGTTAGTAAGTAGTCTTTCTCTGAGGCCAAGGGTACCAAATCATTTCATCTTTGCATGTTCTTCCTGTGCATCTGAGTCTCTTTCTCCATTGTTAAATACTCCTAAGATTGGACTCAGACTGGGATCATCTCCAGAGCTCAAAAACAGCTTCTACTCTCTGGGCATTTTGAGGAAAAAGAGGTAAAGTGTGGGCCAGTCACTCATTTAATGCTACATGAGTAAATTCAATTCATACCAATGGGTGAGACTTACCACCTCGGTGACTTGTAAGAGCCCATGGTCTCCCTTACCCCACCACTGTCATCAGCACGGTTGTCAACCCCCCTTCTTCCTCCTCCTCACAATCATCATCATCACCACCACTGGCTTAGAGTTTTTTTCTCCCTCTTTAATTGAATTTCAAATAATAAGTTTTCATATAATCTTTTCTTGGCTTAATTTGCCATTTTAAAAGTAAAAACAAAACGGGAAAATTCCTTTTCCTCCAGCAAAGGGATGTACATATTAATGAGACAATGTTTGCACAATGCTTGTAGTGTCTGGAATCAAGTGTATTTGGTAACAATGAAAATTATAGTTTATTTTGGAAGCAAACAGAGAAGACATAGGCAGACTATAAAGCCAGGGGTGGCTCCTGATTGCTCATTGGCAGTGATGAACAGCGTTGGTTACTCTACTCGTGAGGATTTGTGATGAGGAAAGAAGCATTCGAAGGTGTGAGTTTATAGATAACAGGTCTAGCTAGCAAAGCGTGGCCAGAGAATCTTACATAAACATTGATCTTCAAGGCTGAAAGAAATCTCGAGGCCCTCCTTCCCCAACCTTTGCGTCACACTTTAATCAGTGGTGTAATAACAGTCTGTTAGGCCATTTTATGATTTGCCTGAACTCTGTCCTCCTTTGTATTCATAAAACATTTGCTCTGTAAAAAACATTCAAAATCATAGTTTCTGCCTGTATGATATAAAATCATCTATGATTTTTGTCTGTATTTTGTCTGGATTCACTGCTATTATTGTTATTATAGTAATATTTTCTTCTGATTTTAAGAGAAATCAAAATATAAACATTTCTGTAGTCTCCTAAAGAGTTCTGGATCCTGTAGGGGACACAGGGGGCAGTCTGAGGTGGGAGAATCTTCTAGATTATAGAACAGTCCATCCACATATTTCCTCTGAAAGACAATTTTAACTGATAATAAGACTTTTCTTATTTTGAGAAGTTATGCTTTTTTAATGTTTCGAAACTTCTTACCTTTTTTCTTCTCTTCTTTTCCCCCCACCCCAAGAAACAGTTCTTAATGATTTACAGAGTAGACCCTGGTTCTACAATGTCTAGTTCAAAAACCAGAAGCACTGACACACAAAAGCTCAGCTCTCATGCTGCACCTAAGGAATCTGCAGCCGAATCTGAATAAACTCCCCAAGGGGCCTATATTCACACAGAAAGCGGAAGCCCCTTATCAAGCACACCAAGTGCTACGCCACTCTGGACTCTGTTCTAAGAATTTCACATGGTTTCTTTAACCAGTTCTTTTAGCACCCTGTTTATTTCCCCCATTTGTATATTAGCAAACAGAAGCACTTGGAGGCCAAGTGACTCGTCCAAGGAGTAGAATTCAACATTGGTCCTATCCAGGTCAACCTGTGCTCATCTCTTTGACGGAGAGTTGCTCCCACCTTATTTGCAGCCTAGGTTATGAGTGTGGGGCAATTTCATCATGTCATTTAACCCCTTTGGAGCAATCAGTTTTATGTCAGGATGGCAAAGCACAGAGAAAAACAATTTAAAAGGAGGCTTCAGGGTATAGAGCCTTCAGTGTGGGACTGAAAGAAACTGCTCTGCTGTTTCTGGGCCATGGGGTTGTAGAACATCGGGATAGAAGGGTGGGGCATGGCAAAGTTGCTCAGCTCATAAAGGTCAGAAAGAGATAATGGAAAAGGGAAGGCACATTATTCAAAGGCATATCTCTGACACACTTCTATCTGGGCTCTGCTTTTCAGATGTCCACCACTTCCCAATGGTCTATTCAAAATTTCAATGGATTAAACCACTGATCATATGAGAGCCACCACCATCTTTGGGAATGGCGTTCCAGACACACGAAGAGCCATGTTCACTAATCTCCTAGCTACTTCTGGGTCTAATCAAGCTGACAACCAGAATTAGCAATCAGACCCACCCTCTTGTTAGAGCATCTACTGTGAATACTGGATCCCTGATTGATGGCTCATGAAACTCTTTCCAAGTCATCATGACTGGTCTGCTAAAAACAGAGGAGACCCAGCCACTTGAATCCTCACCCAGTGGCATTAAAATGAAGTAGTCTGGAAAGAATTTGCTCACTGTTAAGAGAGCAGGAAGAAGTTATGGGATGACCCATGAATGACTCATGTAGATGAGACTTGTCTGTTAAAAAAAAAAAAGAAATAAAAAAGAAAAGAAAAAGAGAAGGAAGAAAGATTGAGCCTTTGCTACTTCAGTGTTTAGAGTACTTTCCAACCAAATCTCCTCTCCCACTCATTCTTTTTTCAAGATTTACAAGCCTATTATGGCTTTTGTATTTTCCTGGGAGTCTTTTATTACACCATGAGAGGCTTTACAATATAATCTCAGTTTAGTTGAGTTAGCTCAAGTAGGCTTCTGACTTTTACTATAAAAACTGAATTATAAGACTGTATGGTCACCCGTGTGCTTTTTCTTCTTCTTTTGCTTTAGATAGAGTCCTGATATGTACTTCTCATTGTCCTGGACTTGCTATGTTGACCAGCCAAGCTGGCTTTGATCTTGGGATGACTCTCCCACCTCTGTCTCTTAAGTGCTGGGCTTTTAGGGGTATATAATCACATCTAGCTTCATCACCGAACATCTCACTGAATCAGACACTTTTCAGTGATGGCAGCCCTCTTCTTTCAGATGACCATAGGTCACGTGTCCATTCCCTGACTTGGTCCTTTTTCTTTGGGTCATGCTGTCACACCCACCAGCAGTAGAGCAATAGAAGGATGCTATTGGAAGCTACTTTCCTGGAACTGTATGCAAGAAGTGGGCCTGTCATCTGTACAACTCCTTAACACCTGGCAAGACGTCCCTGGAACCTTGAGTTTGATCTGTATGTAAGAGGGCACAATGTACCTTGGGTTAGACCCTGTACAAGATATCCTGCTAGGTTCCATGTAGATGTGTAGGAATAGGCCCCTGAAAGTAAAGCAATGGAAGTCAGTGACAGGGAGAAGGACCGCAGAGATTTCTTTCAAGCCTGCTGTGACTTCACAACATTTCAAAGAGAAATCCTCATGCAGGCTTGTGTCTCCCAAACTCTCAGACTGGCAGCAGCAGAGAGGAACTCCGGCTCCTTCTCCCTTGTGATTGTCATGTTCAGGTCAGTACTAACTTTAGCCCTGCTGTCCTCAAATGGGGACAGCCCACTGGTGGATTCAATCTGCTGGAAATGGCTAAGAGAGCAGACGAAGGGAAAGGAAATTATTTCATCTACTCCCTGTCAGGTGCACAGTGGCTTCTGGGGAAGCCACTCTCCAGTGTTTTCAGTATAATGACACTTTCTATTCATATAGCACTGATATCCCAGAGGCTCAAGTCACCACAAGCACCTCATTAGCTCCATTCACCTGAGAGTTCAAAGAGGGAAGGGAGGTGGGAGGACAGATTTGCTTCACTTTCTTCCCGGAGGGTGGCTGTTTACTGAGACCACTACTTCTTTGAAGAGATGGTGGGTGGCCATCCAAAGGACTTTCTTACCAAGCATAAAGTCTCATGATATGGTCTCTCTGTGGGTTTCATGCTGTGGATCCAGATGGCCACCGTTATGGAATTATTCTCATTCCATCGTTCATTTGCCTCACTTCAGTGTTGAACAAACATTTCTTGTCTGGGGAAACTGAGGTCCAGAGAAGTCCTATAGGATGACTGTGTTCTTCCAGACCACTATAGAGTTGGAAGTGTTGCTAAATGTCTGGCTGATTTGTCATTTCATTTTCTTTCTGTTTACATTTATCAAGGGATGCTTCTGAGATGAGCTATGGGCCTGTTATTTGGAGGAAATTTGTCCTGAAGAAAATTTGGAGATAGAGAGAATGTATACCCAAGCTTGAAGGCAGGAGCCCAAGCTGCTTTTCTGCCATGACCTCCCCAGTCCTTTGTCCTGTGTCATTTTCTTGGGATCAAGCTTCCTCTCAGGGCCTTGAATATTTCAGAAAGGATCCAAAAGGCCTTTCAAATGCTGCTGAGGCATAAATAGCTCTCACAGAAGAATGTCGCTTCAGTGATGTGCAGGATGAATCAGCACCATGTTGAATTAGCAGCAATCTGGTGCTCAGGGTAATACAGCGATGGAAATGAACACGATTACACCCTTCCCCCTTGAATGAGTCTTTAGCAAAAAGGACAAGTAGCTTCCAGGTGTCTTGCTGAAAAGTTTCAACCACTGAGTCACTTGGCTGGAACATGCAACAACAGACTCTCCCAATTCAGTGGCCACCAACTTGGACCATCCCCAACTCCAACTTCAGCAATCCATCGTTCATCTCTCCTCTGTACAGTCAGTTCCCCTTCGTGGATGCACAATGGGAGGAAATTCTAATAAAGGGACAAAGCTGCCACTGGCCCATCTGACCAAACGTCCTCAGAGAGAACTAGCTACCCACTCTAGGAAGAACTTTCCTTGAGAGGAACCACCTGTGGGTCGGCCATGTCAGGGACCTTGAATAACTAACTGGTTGATTGGTGTACCAATTCCTGTGGTAGCCAGGGATACAGAGAGACTTCTCCTGAATGTTCCAGCAGGTGGCTCATCTCAGCCCCTTTTTTGTGGCAGGAAATGGGATGGGTGGTGGTGGTGGTGGTGGTGGTTGAAAGTTCTGTCTCTGTGCCCAAGTGTTCGATAGTTGATCGGTTAGGCTCTCCCGGGATCTGAATTTTCTCATCTGTAGGGTGAGGAAAGAACAAAAATTAGATGATAAACTCAAATGTCTCTAAGTTCTTGGATAGGTGACATGAACAAGTAGATTTTCTGATCATCACCAGAGGCACACTGGGGTCTGCAAAGAGCAACTGATGCTTCACCTAACATATCCACATTGAAGTTGAAAAGAAAGTTGCATGGTGATGGTGGTGGTACCTTTAATCTCAGGACTGGGTGAGTGGAGGATGGTGTAGAAGCAGGTGGATCTCTAAGTTCAAGGCCAACCTGGTCTACAGAGCAAGTTCTAGGAAAGCCAGGGCTACACAGAGAAACCCCGTTTCCAAAACAAAACCAACAATAACAAAACCAGACTCCAACATCATAGCCAAACAAACCATGAAAGAATACACTTGACCTAATGATTAGAATTTCCAACCTTCTTGTTCTAGGAGACTGTGGAACCAACGGAAAACTGAAGAAGTCCTCCAGCTCAATTTTCTTTCAGTTATTTACTTTAGTTGATCTTAAAAATCACTGATGTTAGATGCTGTTGTTCAACAGTTTCCTCAGAAATTGAAACAGTTTTTATAGGAAAGTTCTTTAAGCGGGAAGGCAAACTTCTTAAAATAGCTTTAGGAAATCCCTGAAACTGACCATACTCACTGGGCTCCTCCCTGCCAAAATAAGCAATAAAAGCAGAGTGGCTCTCAGAGGACTGAGACATTTAATGCTATGGGGCCTGGGTGTCTTGCTTGCATTTGGCTTATGGACTGTGTGCATGCAGTACTCCTGGTGGTCAGAAGGGACTGCTGAAGTCCCCATGGAACTAGAGTTACAGATGCTTGTTCGTCACCATGGATGTGATGGGAACCAAACCTGGGTCTTCTGGCAGAGCAGCCAGAACTATCTTAACCATTGAACTATCTCTCCATCAGATGTCATTTTTGGTTTTCTTGTCCACAGTTATGGAAAACCAAGGAAAAGAAATTTACCAGCAGTTACACTGCGCTGCACAAAAACGACTCTCAGACCAGATTAGCTCCTTGGGAAAAGCAGAAAAGCCAAGCTCCTGGAAGAAAGTGAGACGAGAGTCACTTGGAAAGGACACTCCCCACGGAAAGTGTGTCCCCAAGGACACACTATGCAGTGTGCTTCAGGTACCCAGCTTTTGTGAGCTGTCACCCATACTTGTGTGGGCTTTGGTGACACAACCTTTTCTTGAGTCATTTTTGCTAGTATAAGTGACCCCTCACCCATATTTCTATAAGTAACTCCAGTAAAACTCATGGTTCACCAAGTTGGACCTTTGTAGTTGGGCTGTTCTTTGATCTGTTGGTGTATTCCTATCTATGGTGAGTAGATGTTTGTGTAGTATCTCCCCAGGAAAAGTTTTCATGCAATACAGGTAACCCAGGTATGCAATATATTATTAGTCTCACTAATTTTCTGGAGATAATACCTCCTCTAGTGCATGCAACACAAGGATAATACAATGGTTGTCCAAGCTACTCTTTAGAGACTTGAAGGCCACAAATTGTGGAAACCATTACCTGTTTTCTTGTGGCTATGGTAATTGTATAAGTGACTTTTTGTCCTATGAAAGCAAGGAATTTCACCTCCATTTGCTGAAATGCATCCCAGGATGATGAAGATTAATTACAGATGTGCAGACAAGACTGGAGACTTTGTCTTCTTTCTTCCTTCCTCTTCATCCATCCCTCAAGCCTCTCATGGAACTTTTTATTTTTTTAACTTGGCTTTCCTATCTACAGATGGCTGCTTTGCAAGTAAACTTTCTCTTTGGAAAAAGTCTACTCGCTGATTGGCCTACTGTGTGGCAGCCAAAACAGGCCTGGCTTAGGTAGTGACATTTGCTCCTATTTTTAGTAATCTAGACTTTATCTGAAATGGTGCATATTTCTCCCCCACGCCCACTTCCTTCCTCCCTCCCTCCCTCTCTGTGCTTCTTTTTAAGATAGTGTCTTAAGTAGCCCAAGATGTCCTTAAACTCATGATGTAGGAGAGAATGACATTGAACTTCTGATTCTCCAGACTTCACTACCTCCTGATTTTGCATAGAACACTTGCCCTTGTTTGGGTACCAAGATTAGCCTAGAGTCTTATTGTTATGCTGAAACCCCGGCTAGCTCCTGCACAAGCTGAGAAACCCCATCTGCCCTCCTTCCAGGAACCCTGAAACACTGGGAAAAAAAAACGTGGAACAAAGTAATAAAACCAAGAGCCCAGGTCAACATCCTTGGCAACTTCCACCCCAGATGCTGTCAGCCACAAAAAATCCTAAATGCTAAGCTAAGCTCTTGATTATACTCTGGCCCAAAACCAGTTTATGGCTGACATGCTAGCCTGGGTGTGAGACTTCCTCAGTCCTGTTTTTTGGGACCGATAAACCTGCCCAGGAACACTACCTAATAAACCTACCTTTATCTAATCTAGTCTGTATCTGGTCTATTGAGGGAGAGTAAAAGCCTATCACTTATACCTGCTGAGCTACATCCTCAGTCCCAGATGAGTCTTTTTGAATGTGAGAAAGTACAGCTATCTAATACTGGGAACAAAGTCAGAGGGAATATAGGTCAAATAGGTAGCAGAAAATCATTGAATCAATGCTATTGGTTAGGAAAAGTATTGCTATTCATGTGGTGCTGCATGGCATCAGTGTTAATTGGATGCCATTTTTGATACTTATTTGGTTTTTTTTTTTTTTGCTTGTTTGTTTGTTTATTTAATGTTATGGGGTCTGGGTGTTTTGCTTCCATTTGTGCTTGTGGACCTTGTGCATGCAGTACACCTGGTGGTCAGAAGGAGATGCTGAAGTTCCCTGAAACTAGAGTTACAGATAATTGTCAGTCACCATGGGTGTGCTGGAGACCAAACTTGGGTCCTCTGGCAGAGCAGCCAGTGCTCTTAACCATTGAACTATCTCTCATTCAGATGTCTTTTTGGTTTTCTTGTCCACAATTATGAAAAACCAAGGAAAAGAGATTTACCAGCAGTTACACTGAAGAAAAAAGAGCCTCCCCACCGCAGCCATTAAATGCAAGTTATTCTTCAGTAGTGGTAAGGCCTTTCAAGTCCCATCCTCAGGCACGCTGGATTGACTGGCTTGCTCTTGTGCAGGTAACCATAGCTGCTGTGAATTCATGTGGACAATGGCCACGTAATGCAGAAGACAGAACATCACAGACCCTCTCCATTGTCCGGCTCTTAGATTCTTTCTACCCTTTCTATGATTTCCAAATCTTGATTTTGTGTGTGTGTGTGTGTGTGTGTGTGTGTGTGTGTGTGTGTGTGTGTGCATAAGTATATGTATCCATGCATGTATGTATACCTCGATCCAGTTTAGGTAGAGCTCGACACCCAAGAGTTACTTATTCTCAGGACTTTGACCAACTATGATTCTTTGCATTAACTGCTGCCCATTGTAAAAAGAAGCCTCTTGAACCAAGGTTAAGAGCAATACCGATCAATGAGTATAAGTATACATATTTACAGGCACTTTGGCCAGGTGTGATGGTGTACGATTTTAATCTCAGCTCTTGGGATGTATAAACAGGCCGATCTCAGTGAGTTCAAGGCCAAACTGGTCTATACAGAAATTCTAAAGCTTTGTAGTAAGACCTTTTGGATTGTTTGCCTTTTGTGTGTGTGTGTGTGTGAGAGAGAGAGAGACAGGTTTTCCCAGTGAAGCCCTAACTGTAGATCAGGCTGGCCTTGAACTCACAGAGATCCATTTGCCTCTGCTTCCCTGAATGTTGACATTAAATGCATGCACCACCAGTACCAAGCAAGACCTTATTCAGAAAAGAAAAAGGAGAAGAAAGGAGGGAGGGAAGGAGAGAGACAGAGAAACCGTATAATAGTTTTCTATTTGTTAAAAAAAAAAACCAGATTCCCCCTAGAGCCTTTGACCTCCACAGCCATGGTTTATAGTACCAGAAATAAACTTTTGGTCACACCCTCTTCCTAGTTAGAGGTTGATTATCTTTTGTTGTGTGAATAGCACAAATGCAGGGATTATGGCTATCCTGTTAAAATATTTAATTTAGTTAAATAATTTTAATTTAAAACTTTCTTACCAGTAGTATCATTGTGTGAATATATAGGTGTATTTTTATGTGATGTGTGGGTGTGTGCATGCTATGTTGTGCATGTGGAGGTCAGTGGATAACTTTCAGGAGTTGTTTCTCCATTTTCACTATGGTATTCAGGGATCAAAGTCTTGTTGGAACTCAGTTTACACTTTGAACTTGAGCCATCTGTCCAGCTCAGGGCCTGGGTCTCTTAACAAGGAGTTGGGATTTATGTATGTATAGTGTCATAGGAATGGCAGCCATCGAATCATCCAGAACCCAGAAAACAACACGGCACCAAAAGCAAGGGACTTTTACCAAGGCAGTTTTCTGAATTTATAAGGTTCACTCTCATAAAATAATATGCATTGATGATTTTTTTTTTGAGCTGGTTGAAGTGATAGAAGCAAGAGGGTCATGAAAATATTTTGAAAAACAATCAATTGACTAATTTTAGTTTCTTCTCTTTTGCTGTAAAAATGATGATTTTTGAATGATTAAATTGTGCTGTTGATGTCGCTTTTCATTGATGATTCTGTGCTTGACCCGTTTAAAAATGAATCATAAAATTGGAGATCTAAGCCTTACTTGGTGTAAAGATGGACAGCATTGTAATGATACATGCTAGGGATTGGTTACAATCCCTACAGGCATTGCTCTACACAGAGCCTGAAACAGAAAATTTGCCCAGGGAACTGTCACCACTTTGTGGTATGGTGAGTTGAATAAAAAACGGACGCCATAGGCTCATAGGAATTAGAAGAATTAGGAGGTATGGCCTTGTTGGAGAAAGTGTGTCACTGTGGGTGAGCTTTGAGATTTCAAAAGCTCATGCCAAGCCCCATTGTCTCTCTTTCTAAGCCAGCTCTCACCTAAGGCTCCAGCATCAGCCTGCATGCCACCCACCATGCTCCTCACCATGATGATAATGGACTGAGCCTCTGAAACTGAAAGCCCCTAATTAAATGTTTTCTCTCACAAGAGTTGCCTTGGTCTCTTCGCAGCAATAGAAGTAACTAAGACATCATGTCTTTATTGTTGTCCAGGAAGGAGGGCCTGCTAGTTGCAGTAGCTAGTTCATTTGACTCCTGCTCAAACAAATCCAATAGTGGAGTCAGAAATGGCACACACCTTTAATCCCAGCAATCTGGGGGTGGACCTAGGTGAATCTCTGCGAGTTCAAGGCTGGACAGGGCTACATAGAGAAACCTTGTCTTGAAAAGAAAACCGCAACAATGCACCTCCATTCCATAGTCTTTGTTCTAATTATGCATTCACCAATTTAGTTAGTAATAACTAGAAAACAAATAAGAGATAAGAAAATTAATGAATATGAGGCAGTCAAGATGGCTCGCTGGGGAAAGGGGACTGCTACCAAGATTGAGGACTTGAATTGGGTCTTCAGAATCCACATAATAGAGAGATCCTTCCTGCAAGCTGTCTTCATATCTCTACATGTGCCATGACATATATGTGCCAACTCTCTCAGAGAATAATGGTTATCTAATTTTTTTTCAAAGTTATGCACAAGAAAATGGTATGGATATGATGTGTGTGGTATGTGGATTAACTCTCAGACCATGACTGCTTCCCTGTGCCCTCTTCCCTGCTAGAAAGGACTTGCTTGGTGCTTCTTGCTTATTCCACTCTTGGGTCAGACACTTAACTCATGGCTGCAGTTGGTGTGATCACAGTCCCCAGGGCACAGAGGCTTTAATGACAGCAGACTGTGAAGTATTCTCCTTCTATTAGAGCACAGTAAGCCACTGGAAGGACTTTGGAGACACAGCATTTTTTTTTTCTGCAGAACCTTTCAATGGGAAGAATGTTAATATGTACTTTTTTTCCTTGGGAAAGCTCCAAGTTGGATGAATATAGCTTGGTATTGTTATTTTTGTTTTTCACAGCTGCCCAAATTACTGTGGTTCTCCTGGTTCATTCATGGTATCCTTGTTTGAATGAATGTGCTAAAGATAGAAACTGCAGCTCCTTTGTTGTAATAGGGGTGTTCATTTTAGCTTAGATCAGCCCTTGACCACAAATATGAGCAAACTACAGACCCCCTAAATAGGGAAGAGGTCATTTATAATTCCCAACAAGATCATATACATTGTGTTTACATTTATTAAGCAATTAAGAGAATACACAGATAGCCCTTCTTTCACTGAAACACATTGTGAAGGCTCAAAGTTAAATGAGCACATTGCACATTTGTACTGGGGAACAGCAAGGAACTAGCAAATGATCCTAAAGGTGAAGATGGGTGTGACAGCAATGTGGTAGTGCCAAGAAGAAGAGGTTCTGTAGGTAGTTTGAGAATTAGTTAGCCAGGGAAGAATTTATAGACAGGAAACATTTTAGTCATTTGAGGAGCTTGCTTACCTAAGTGGTGGCCTTCCTCTCTTCCACTCCAGAGGGTAGAACTAGGGCTACAAGATTGATTCAATAGGACAGAGATATAAATGTGGGTTTATTATAGGGAATAATTGAGTTTCCCATTGGGATGATGGAGGGAACTTCATTGACAATGGGAATGTCTTTAATACCAGGGTACAATCAAGATACTGCAGAGCTTCCAGTGCCTGCAATACCCAGTAAGCAGAGGTTTCATTCCTGTTCTAAGAACTTATATATTGGCACCTATTATATATGGCAGATAATTTAGTACTTTCTATTGAAGCAGAACCTACCTATGCAGGAAAATCTCATGAATTTCAAGTAATCGACGGTAAAAGCCAGTTTGGTTGACAGAGCCAATTATGAAATACTTGGAAATATTAAGAGACTTCTTTTTAATTGCTTTCAAGACTATGGATACATGGACTTCTGTCTACCAGAGTTGCCTAGTCAAGATCTTTAATAAATAATTATTTATAAATAGTGTAACAGAGCATTGTTAGGTTAGAATTAAACAATCATTAATCCAGAGTGTCTGAAAGCAGTTGACTCTTTTAAGTAAATAATAAACAAGCCATTCAGAGATTCTATTTGTGGTGGTTTGAATGAATATGCTTGGTTCAGGGATTGTCGCTATTAGGAGGCGTGGACTTGTTGGAGTAAATGTGGCCTTGTTGGAGGATGTGTGTCACTATGGGTTGGGCATTGACATTTATATTATCTGCCTGAAGACAATCTTCATTTGGCTGCCTTCCGATCCAGATGTAAAACTCTCAGCTCCTTCTCCAGCACCATGTCTGCCTGCATACTGCCATGCTTCCTTCCTTGATAATAATGTACTGAACCTCTGAAACCATTAGCCAGCTCCAGTTAAATATTTTCCTTTATATAGTTGCCTTGGTCATGGTGTCTCTTCACAGCAATGGAAATCCCAAGATTTTTTTTTTTTAACTTACCTTTTATTTGTTTTAATGTATGTTGAGTACACTGGGCATCAGATCTCATTACAGATGATTTTTGATCCACCATATGGCTGCTGGGAATTGAACTTAGGACCGCTGGAAGAGCAGTCAGGGCTCTTAACCACTGAGCCATCTCTCCAGCCCCATTTTTTGGTTTTATTTGTTCTGTCAATTGTTCCTTTTCTCTGTTGATAAGACAACAACAGAGTTTGAAACTCTTGTCAAAAGTCACAAACAAACAAGCACACTATGAGTAATTGTTGCTATATTTTTGTGAAGCTATTTCTTTCTCTTAAATGGGATAATAGATAGTTCAAGACCACATGCATACAAGGTCTAATAATCAGGTTAAGATAACTGACATTTCCATCATCTCAAACACTTACTTATAACCTTAAAGTAAAGATCTGAATGCAGTATGGATAACTGGAGTAAGTACATCTGAGCTCCTGCAATGGACTCTGGGATAGAAACATTTAGACCTTTCATCCAAGAAAAGTGATTGAGAAATAATGGGAGGTAAAGATGTATTGCTAGATTGTCTTGATGCATCAGCTTCTGAATAATGACACAGAAATTTACATTTATGAATACTCAGGGCTTATAGCTTAGGTATAACTTAATAACTTGTTTATACTAGTTCATGTTTGCCACATAGCCTTTTATCTCTTATGAGTTCCCATATGTCTGATTTCCTTCATGTCTGGCTGTCGAATCTCCCATGCCTGATTCTTTCCCAGAGTTCCTATTTCTGCCAGGATATCCCTCCTTTCCTTTCCTTCCTCAGCCATAGGCTGTCAACTGTATATCGAACCAATCAAAAGTTGATAGAGAAGAATGTTTACAAAATATGATGCAGGTGCTGAGTAATTAAAATAACAGTACCAAAGTCTGGACAGTACTCAGCATTCTACTGGTATAGAAATCAATGTTTGAATAATATAATGACAACTTTTATACAGTGCTAAGAAGAACCCAACAAAGCTAAAAAGGTTGGCAGAGGTCATGGCACCTAGGTAATCAGCATAGTCATGTCTATGAGTCATCCAAAGGGTTCTAAGTGTTTGGAGTATCACACATTATGATATAGAGGTCAATTGTACTGGCTGGTTTTGTGTGTCAACTTGACACAAGCTGGAGTTGTCATAGATAAAGGAGCCTCAGTCGAGGAAATGCCTTCATGAGATCCAGCTGTAAGGCATTTTCTCAACTAGTGATCAAGTGGGGAGAGCCCAGCCCATTGTGTGTGGTGTCATCCCTGGTCTGGTAGACCTGGGTTCTATAAGAAAGCAGGCTGAGCAAGCCAGGGGAAGCAAGCCAGTAAGTAACATCCCTCCACGGCCTCTTCATCAGCTCCTGCTTCCTGACCTGCTTAAGTTCCAGTCCTGACTTCCTTTGGTGATGAACACCAATGTGAAAGTGTAAGCTGAATAAACCTCTTCCTCCCCAACCTGCTTCTTGGCCATGATGTTTTGTGCAGAAATAGAAACCCTGGCTAAGACCCTATATATGATTTAATTCAGGAGTTCTTTTTAATAACCATTATCTTGATGCCCTCAGCAAGCACAAGAAGTTGCCATTAATCTTCTAGTCTATAGAGAAGAAACATATTTAAAAAGAACCCATAGTTTCCCTTGCTCCTGACCCTTGTCAGGACATGGCTTGAGTTTAGTAATCTTATTCCCTTAAATCTTAAGTCAGAGCTTTGTGTAAGATAGAAGTTCAAAATATATATATTTAATTAACTTCTCCCAGGTCACCAGTGGATGCATGGAGGATGCAAGTTTAGACTTGATTCTGGTTATCCAAGACCCACATAATCACATTGCTTCTCTCTCTTGATCACTGAATAACAGGAATATAGAAGGAGTTATAGTAGATAACCATTAATGTTTCCCAATACTTGTGGCATTTACATAATTTTTCAACCCTGTACTAAAGGAAATGGATGAAGCTTTCTTAGTATACAGCCCCACTTTTGAATATTAATTGGTGTTAGTAGAATTTATTTTTATCCTCTCATTCTTAGATTTCTATCTTTGCCTTATCATCTAGATTCCCTCTTAGCTTCGAACCATCTCTTATCTTTATCTTCACACAAAAGGAGTTAAAAGCACGAGTTCATATCCTGGCACCATTCTTAATAGATACATGACCATTATCTCTCATTCTAAACCTTTGTTTTCCTCATCTAAACATCTTACTGATCATAGGGCAGCTTTGAAAGTCAGGTGTGTCTGTAGAGAGTTCACTGCCTAGACTATTAGTCATTACTAACTACATCGTCTCATAGCACCAGGTGTTCATGATTACGGAGGCAAAGTCTGAGGTGATTTTTTAGTACATAGCACTTAGGATTCTATTATGGTAGGACAGTTGGGTCGTCAAAATATATCACAGGGTGGGATCAGAACACACAGAGAGACTGAAACTAGGGTCAAATGACTCTTGAGAGTAGAGGCTGGGGATGTGACTCACTTGTGGAGCATTTACGTATGCAGAGAGCCCTGAGTTCAATCCCCAGCATTGTGTAAATCCCAGTAAAAATCGCTTTCTCCTAATCTGTTCAACCAGGTATGGTGGCACACATCTGTAATCCTAGAACTAGGAGACAGAGGCAGGAAGGTCAAGGTGTTCAGATTATCTTTGGTTCCCTAGCAAAGCTGACTTGGGTTGCCTGAGACATATTGTCTCAAAAACCAACGAAACAAAAATAAAAACAAACAAACCAAAAAAAAAAAAAAAAAAAAAAAAAAAAAAAAAAAAAAAAACACCAAAAAAACCAAAAAAACCCAAAACCAAAAACCAAACAAACAAACAAACAAAGCTTAAGAAGCTCTTCAAGCTTCTTCATTGGAGCTGAGGGAAAACAAGTGAAGATTCTCTCAAATATCTGATTCCACATGGATTTTTGGAGCTGTTATTAATCTTTCAACTGGAGGCTGATTTTACTAGGCAATCTTAAAAACTGAGGGTTAAACTTGGACAGGGAATGTATGTGGATGAAAAGCCATTGATAAAAAGGGCCATTGCCAGCCTTTCCTATCCCCACTTGCATTCAGGAAGAGGCAGCTACTTTCCACCATGGGCCTCATCCTGTTAGCGTGACTGTCACTGTTACCAGATAACCTGCCTCTTGCCCAGGCTTTAGGATTGGTAGCCTCTGGCTGGGTGGGAGGGAGGAGTAGGGTGACAGAGGTGAAGGTCAAAAGGAATGGAAAAAGAGCCTCTACACACAAGGAGCACCACAGCAATCCTTTTTAGGCTTATGGAAGAGCTGAAGGTCTGAAAACTTGATGATAACAGGAAATCATCAAATAAAAAGCCAGCACATAAATAATACGGTGGAAAAGGAATAATTTAGTTTCTGTTCTCTTCTTCTTAAAAAAAAAAGTTAACTCTTCATGCATTCGAAGCATAGTCTATGACAGGGCGGACTTTCTGTGTGCCTTTAAATCCCCCACCCAGAGGATGTGGGTTCTATACACAAGGTCTGCTCCCCGCCCACTCGGTGTCAAGTTAGTGAGAAAATGAGTAGTGTGGAGTCCCTCCATCATCCTTCCCGTTTCTCGCACACATTAAGTAGTAGTTCTCCCACTAAATGAAGAGTGCCGTGAGGATGCTGGAGACTGTGAACCCAGATGTTTCTGACTATGCGCAGTGTATCCATCATGCCAGAGCCCAGCATGACAGCTGGATGTTGCAGCAAGATTCGTCACATCGGGATGAGACCATCAGCGCATGTCAAGTGAGGGAGTGAATCTGTAGTTCTAACAGAGAGGAAGAGGGAGACTGGGGGAGAGAGACAAGGGAGGGAGAGATTCTTTATTTACTTCTCTAGCTTCCTTGTTCAGTATCCTTATCATTAACCTCCAGCCTCATGACCCAGAAAGTGTTTCTGAAACTGTCTTCCCTGACTGCCTCATGACCTGGCCTCTCTGCTCTGTCACAAACAAAGGACCTGCCATTAATCTCTGAGCTGTTTTCCAGGCTCACTCTCGGTCTCAAGGTCCCTTGTTCCTTTGCTCTTATTAAGATTAAGTGCTTCTATCATCTCTCTCCATCAATAAATGTCTGACTCTGGCTAAACCAATTTGGTTTTGATTGCTTTATTTTGTTTTACTGACTCCGTACCAGAATTACATGATTGCACATCAAAAAAATCCTAGTTTGCTTTCTATTGCTGTGATCAAGACTGACCCAAAGCAAACTGGGGAGGAAAGGGTTTGTTTGGCTTCCACTTCAAAATTATAGTGCATCCTCCAGGGAAGCCAGGGCAGAAACTCAAGCAGGAACTTGTAGGCAAAAAAAGTCACGTAGGGATGCTGCTTAGAGGCTTGCTCTTTGTGGCTTGTTCAGCCTACTTTCTTATACACCCAGAACCACCTTCAAAGGGATGACATGACCCACAATGGACTGGGACCTTCCACATCCGTCACTAATTAAGAAAATGCTCCACAGCCTAATTTTATGTAGGCATTATGTGGTTTCCTTTTTTAAGATAAACTCGAGCTTGTAATAAGTTGGGGGAAAATTCAAACCCTAAACCAAAACTCACCAGGACAGAAAGGGCACCTATGATGGGATAGCCCAGGGGCATGCTGTCCGTCTCAGGAGTTAGATGCTTTGCTTTTAATTATCCAAAATAACACAGAGTAACTAACCTTAGAAAAATCATAGTTCCATCAGTGTGTGTGTGTGTGTGTGTGTGTGTGTGTGTGTATGTGCATATATATGTGCTATTCTGAGACAGGGCCTCTCTGTAACTCTGAATAACTTGAAATCCCACCTAGTGTAAATAAGAACAAATCACAGAGAAGTCAAACCAACTCACTCAGGCCCAGTGTGTGGGCTTTTACTAATTCTGTGGCTTGTATTCTTATAACAAAATGTAAACATAAAAATTAGCTTTGTATGAACCTTGAGCAAAGTGGTTATTAGTTATCTGTTATTGTGTAACAAAATTTCCAGCACTTAGCTGCTCAATCTGTATTATAATATTATAAAATATTATATATATACATTAGTGTTTCTGGGTCAAGAACCCGGGTATTGTGTAGTGTGGCTCTGTGGTGTTGCAGCTGGAGATGCTGCTGGATGCAGTCAACTCAAGGGCATCCATCTGCATCCAAGTTCTCAGTGGTACTGGACAGCCTTCGTTCCTTCCTGTTTGGCCAGGAGCCATAGCAAGCTCCTGGATCATGACCCCTAAAGACAGCAGAGCTAATCCCTGCACTGTGGGAATGGCATCTTAAATGGTGGTATTTTAAAAAGGTGCTTCTTACTGTGGTAAATACACGTGCCACCATGCTATTATGTCGGATTTTTTTTTTTTTTTAAGAATGAAATGACAATTATTGTTGTGCTGAAGATAGGACCCATGTCGCTGTGATTCTTGGCAAGTGCATTTCCACTGAGCACATCCCAAGCCTCGTGCTAATGCTTTTGAGATGAGGAGAGTACTTTGAACCATCAGAGAGGGCTCTTCTCAGCCAGAAGTGGCCTTATGTGGGAGGCAGAGAGCAATTAGATAGGGAAGGGAGGTGACGTGACTACAAAGGAAGAGGCTGGAGTGTTGGAGCCATGAGTGATGGGGTGTGGATGAACACTTAAAGGCTAAAAGAGCAAAAGCGACCTAGAGCCTCCCTCCAAAGCAACCTTGTCAGCAGCTTGATTTTGACGAAAAGAAATGAATTTATGTCTTACTGGCTTCCAGAAATGATAGGATACATTTCTGTTGTTTGAGCCACAAGCTTTGAAGTAATTTTGTATATTGCAGAGAAAATAATATGCTCCCCTAGGTCCATTATCACATGAGCTTCTTGGTAACATGCCATATGACATGGAAGATGGGTTTGTTAAAGTGAGCAAGCAGAAAGAGCCAGAGAAGGGAGATCTAGGTGAGCAAGATGCTGGTCACAGTATTAGAACTTGTAACCCTTTTGTGTTCTGTAATCTAAAAGCAAGTCATGTCTTCAGCCCATGACACCAGTACAGGGGGTTCCACATGGTCACAGCTATAGCTTGTATCTATCTCCCAGAGATTCATGGGTGGAAGCTTGCTTGTGACACAGTTAGGAAGTGGTAAAGTGTTTAGATGCTGGAGCTCACTGGGAGGTCTTCCTGTCTCTGAGGGCACAACCATAAAGGGGATTAAGGGACTTCAACCTTTGCCTTCTCTTCTGCCTCTTGGCCATAAGGTGAGCAGATTTGTTCCTCTGTCCATTTCTGCCATGATGTGTCATCACAGACCCAAACAATCTGGAAGCCTTAAAGCTGTGAGTCACTTTTAGGTTTATAGGTTGATTTCTCAAGGCTTAAAGAAATTGTTATTTTGTGTATGTGGTGTGTGTCTGTATGTGTGAGTGTGTGCCTGTGTGTGTGATGGTGAGCACGTGGAGGTCAGAGGACAGTTTTGTGTAGTCACTTCTTTATGTGACTTCTGGGCATCAGACTTAGTCCACAAAGATTGTGTAGTGAGTGCGTTGCCCATTGGGCCATCCGGCTGGCCCTCAGGTCTTTGTTATAGTAACAGAAAGATGAATAACGGGCAAAAATTACATGGAGGCAAGGGTCATTGGAGGAGATAGTAGAAGCTGACTCCATAGCCACATACAGTGTTTGTTGTAAGAGAAGTGGGTTCTAGAAAACATCTCAAATTCTAGGCAGGCCCCAGCTGAAGTCTGCCACTTAATTCTTCTAAGTACAGAAAAGACTTTATTGGAAGGTTTGGTTGGGAATTAGCCTACTTTTTTTTGTTTGTTTGTTTTTGTTTATAGGGTTTCTCTGGCTGTCCTGGAACTTGCCCTGTAGACCAGGCTGGCCTCAAACTCACAAAGATCCACCTGACTCTGCCTGCCGAGTGCTCGGATTAAAGGCCTGTGCCAGCACTGCCTGGCTTGGGAATTACTTTATTTCCTATGAAGCCTTTCCTGACTCATCCTATTTTACTGGAA
Organism: Micromys minutus; assembly: GCF_963924665.1. Taxonomy (NCBI): domain Eukaryota; kingdom Metazoa; phylum Chordata; class Mammalia; order Rodentia; family Muridae; genus Micromys; species Micromys minutus. The sequence goes on along the minus strand of NC_137969.1, from coordinate 87,119,634 downwards.
AGCAAGCTAAAACCACCCTGTCTCCTTTTTTACACCAACCTTCAAGGCCTTATCTCTTCCATATATTTTTTCATGAATAAGTAGACATTTGTATAGCCTCAACATATGCCCTGTTAATCTTTTGTGAAAGAGGAAAACACCCCTCTCTGAAATATCCCATCTACGGCTATGTGGCTTCTTTGTAATTATCCAGAGAGGAGTGATTTTGCTGCTGCAGTTATGTGGAATGAATGGATTGCTGTGTTCTGCTGTGTTTATCTGGATACTGCGATCCACAGAACAGTGGCATTGATGGAGCAAACGGTTGCTCAGATTCCTGCCCTGTCTCTCTACTGAGTACTGCTTTTATCCCGGGACGATATACCAGAGCATAGCTCCCAGTATTTCCTTCTGCTACTGCCCCTCCCCCCACCACACACACACAAAGTGGGAGAGAATTTAATCGAAGGGAATGATAGATGGTATATAGACAGGGTAAAACTAGTGGCAGAAATGATTCGATAAAGTTTGGGGAACACTGCCTGACCATCACCATCGCTACCAAAGGCACTCTGTGGACTCGTGGCAGCAACATGAAAAATAGAGGATGCCTGTTGGGATAGAAAGAGCCGCTATAGGATCCTGAGATTATCATCTGGGACTTTGCATGGGGAAGGCCCTGGCCATCAGGATCAATTCCGAAGCTGGCAGATGAGCAGGTGAGCTGCCTTCCAGGGAGTCTGCCACGAGCGTGGAGACCAAAGGGTCAGAGAAGACAGTAATCACAACTGTACCATCCGTTGTGTACAGAGACATAATAGAAAACTTTAGGCCACATATGTGGCTGACATTATATATTTCTTTGAAAGGCATTGCTTTTGAAGATAAGGAGGTTTGGGTTCTAGCAAATTTAAACCTTTTATATATCAAACACAAAGTACCTACAGGCTCTGAACTTCTTGATACCTTCCCAATGCTTAGAACACCGAGTTATGTATGATGATTTGGTTCCTAACTTGAATAATTAAGGGAATTCCCCTGATTCTATTACAGAAGTGCTTCTTAACATCCTTAATACTGTGACCCTTTAATATAGTTCTCCAAGGTGTGCTGACCCCTGAGCATAAAACTATTTTTGTTGCCACTTTATAACTGCAGTTTTGCTACTGTTGTGAATTGTAATATAAATAAATATCTGTGTTTTCTGATGGTCTTAGGTGACCCCTGTGGAAAGGTTGATCTGCAAAGGGCTTATGACCCACAGGTTGAGAAACACTGTATTACAGTCTGTTCACCTTGATCAAAATTTAGTCTTTTGTATCCATACCTTATAACGAGGCAACATAAAAGTATCTAGTGATGTTTTGGGGTTGGTGACAAAGTACAGAAGGATAAGCTAACCACCATCATGAAAATATGTCTATATCAACCTTGGGCTTCTTCAATTACATTTCTGTAGCTTATCAATGAGAATCTTCACTTTGACTTCACAAGTTTATCAGCATCACAGTTGTGACATGTTTTGGTTCGAATATAGAATGTGTTAAATGCTTGATCTGCTTTTGGGAGCTGCTCAGGCTTTCAAAGGTGGGCCTTAGCCAGAGAAAGCAGCCAGACCTGCCTTGGAAGGTTATGCCTGCTGACTCTTTCTTTCCCCTGACTCCTGTCTACTGTAAGATGAACCTTTTCCTCCACATGCTCCTGCCACATGATGATCTGCTTTGCCACTGTCCTCCAGTCAACAGAGCCAACTGTCCGTCTTAACATAGAACAAAAACTTGCACTCTTTACTCCTCATGTCAGATTTTCAGTCACAGTAATTCACACATACACACACTCTCACACACACACACAACACATACAACACACACTTACACACACATACACACACAACATACACACCCCACACACATACACACAACACACACAACACACACATAGTTCACACATACACTCACACACATACACCACACACACACACATTCACACAGACACACAACACACACTCACACACATACACACACCACACAATACACACACACACCACATACAAACACACCACACATACACACCACACACATACACACTCACACACACACACACTACACACATACTCACACATACATACAACACATACTCACACACACACCAACCACATACACACACTCACACACATACACACCACACACACTACATACATACTCACTCACACATACAACACATACTCACACACACACACCAACCACATACACACACTCACACACATACACACACCACACACATACATACACACACACCACACACATACATACACACCACACACACACCACACACATACACACTCACACACACTACTCACACACACATACAACACATACTTACATACACACACCACATACACACACACCACACATATACACCACACACACACTACACACACACACCACACACATACACACTCACACACACACCACACACACACCACACACATACACACTCACACACACTACCCACACACACATACAACACATACTTACACACACACACCACATACACACACACCACACATATACACCACACACACACTACACACACACCACACACATACACACTCACACACACACTACACACACACTCACTCACACATACAACACATACTCACACACACATACACCACATACACACACACCACATACACACTTACACACACACACCACATACACACACACCATATGCATACTTACACACACACACCACATACACACAAACCACATGCACACTTACACACACACACCACATACACACTTACACACACACACACACACACACACACACACACACACACACAACTAACCAAGGCTTTCTCATTAGGCTGTGTCTGCTGCTGTTACCATGCTCCAGGCATTTAGACTCATAACTACCATCATACTCTTGAGGTCCTCAGCTTCCAGTGAATTAAGACCCACCTATGAACACTGATAATCAGCTCACGTTATGACCACTTTCCATTTTTTAAAACTCAAACCTAAAGTCAAAAAACTAAATTGACATTGAGCATTGACTCCTCACTTTTTGGTTATGGTACTGGATAGACAGGTCACACTGTTGGCTTCCAGGGTCTTTCCCCAGCCAGCCGGTGAAGCTCTTTATTCCTAATGTCAGAGAGTGAAGACAGGCACTGAAGATCAATCTACCTATGCCTCCTTTCGTTCATTTCCTCCTTGCCTTGAACTTTGGATGATTCTTGATTTTTTTCCCCCTTAGCTCTGTCTCCTTTGCTTCATCGATACCTAGGCAATCCCTCAGCCTCAAGAGCCCTGGATCTGAGATTGGGTTAAGATTACATTCTGATTTGGTGCAAGCCTGTGCCTATGCCTAGACCCACATTCTAGTCTTCCTTTTTTTTTAATGGCTATGTTTATCCTGCCTTGACATTTGATATATGATGTTCCTTGGCAGGGAAAAAATGCTAGCAGGAGAAACAGAAGATAGATATTAAAATGCAGCCTTGTAATGTTCAAAACCTTCTAGGAATTCTCTCAGGTCATTCATTTCCCAGAATATTGAGCATGGTGTATAATTTTCTTGCCCGATACTCCTCATGAATGAAATACATAATAATCTTGTTTTAAAATTGTATTGAAATTTTTAGTTAAAAAATATATAGTTTAGTTAGAAAAATATATAGGTTTTTTTCCTAGTGTTTTCTGAGGATTTTTTTTTTTTTTGCAGACTTCTGGAATACCTCTCACCTCTACAGCTTTTGAAGCCCATGCTCCTTATATAAATGGCATATCATTTTCATAAAACTCGTGCATCTCATCTCCCATACTTTAACTCACCTTAATGTTTCATTTAATACTGGGCATATTGGAAATATTGTATAAAGAGTTGTACTTTATTGCTGTGCTGGCTAATTTTATAACAAGTTGACACAGGCTAGAGTCATCTGAGAGGAGTGAACCCCAAATGAGAAACTGCTTCCATAACACTGGGCTGTAGCCAAGCCTGTGGAGCTTCTTAATTAGTGATTGATGGGAGGGGCCAGCCCACTGTGAGTGGGGCTACTTCTGGGCACGTGGGCCTGGAGTCTGTAATAAAACAGGTTGAGCAAACCACGGGGAACAAACCACTAAGCCGTACCCTCCATGACTTCTGCATCAGCTCCTGACCTGTTTGAGCCTCCGTTCTGGCTTCCTTCAATGAAGAACACAGATGTGGAAGTGTAGGCAAAATAAGCCCTTTCCTCCTCTAGATGCTTTGGTCATGGTGTTTCATCACAGCAACAGTAACCATGACAAAGATTATTGCTTAGTGAATAAGGACACTGAAAAATGCGTGTGCATGCTCAGGTGTGGGGCAAGAGGAACCGTGCCACCAGACAGAAGTCAGGGAAAGTTGAGTGGATTCAGAAATTCCAGAAACTCTCATGTCTGAGAACGGTAAGCATTCCATCTACTCCTGACCCAGTTCCCGTCCTGGAGTACGTGACCAGGACACCCCATATGAAGGCCATGACCACTAGTCACATAGCATAGAGCCTAGAGTTCTCCATGCTAATGAGGTATGTAACCTGAGGATTTAGCCAGTTAGCTTCCCTTACCAGACATTCCTCCCTGCAAAAGGTATTTGGTCCACCCTGACTAAGTTGTAGGCATCCATTTTTCACTATGATTAAACAGTTTGCACAAGCAAGGACTGTCCCTCTCATCAAGAATTGCAGTGGGGGGAAGCCTTTGTCATACAGAGCCCTGCTTCCTAAATCTCCCACAGTAGGCCCCTATGCATTCTAGACACAACCCTCAATCCTGAGCTAATCTGCACATATGGCTTCAAATGTGTACATTTTTGTGGGTGCAAATAGAGGTCTGAGGTCAATATCACATGTCTTCCACCATCACATTCAGTCTCACATGTTGAGGCAGGATCTCTTGCTTGCTACTAAGGCTAGCCTAGTTAGCTTGCTCTGGAGAAATTCACTGTTGGCCTCCTCTTCGGTTCTAGGATTGTAGGCGCACTGCCATGCTCACCTGACTTATATGTCTATTTTAGGGATACAAACTCTGGTTCTCATGCTTTGTTACAAATGCATTACTCTGTGGCCCTGTTTGGCCTGAAAACTCACTACATAACTCAATCTGACTTAAAGCCCATGGCAATTCTCCTGCCTTAGCCTCTCAGGCATTAGGATCACATTCTGAGCCACACATATTAGGCCCAGAAAATTCCAAGCATGTTAAGACTTGAGATCCACTGGCCTAAACATCTCCGCTGCGAGGCATAGTGGGATTGGGGAGATGCACTGGAAGGATGCTAAATATTTCCCATTTAAATTTGTCCAGACTCTTTGCCAGGAAAATGGAATTACTTCTTGTGTAGGATGTGCATATGCATGTTTTGGAAGGTGCAGCAGTGGTGTATGGTGACTCTCTAAGTACTTCGTGACTTCACCATTTCTCTTTGGAATTGTGCCCATCTGTCCATGGGACTAACCCTTACACTCAGTCTAGATTGTGACCTGGGTGTGTATAAGTCAGGAAGGAAGATAGATCCCGTAACACAGCTCAAATTATTGCAGTAAATATTTAAAAGGATTGCTTAACCTTTTAGCAGCACCACAATCTCACTCCGCAGATGCCACTCCAGTGTGCAGTCCAGCACACAATGTGCAATCACCACACCTCCTGGCGCTCCAGGCCACCTCTAAGAACTCAGGCGCAGTTCACTCCACTGCCCCTGCTGCTTCTGTCCCGGATGGATATGACCTCCCCAGTGTGTTCCATTTCTCCATTGCCCAGCATGACTCCAAAGCCCGGTAGCCTTTCAAGCAGGTTTATATATTAAATTATCAATCTATAAACACTTAATACAATAAGATTACATCCAATAGACAATGGTACAAACTGCCCTTCTAAATGAGATAAACTCTTAAGGATATTCATATCTACCTATTGCCAATTACTACCACCTGGATCTAGATCTATCTCCATCTTGATTCTCCATCTCCATCTTAATTCCTCTCAACCTCCTGCCTCCATTTCTGCTCCTTCCTTTCTCTGCCTACCTCTCTAATGTCCAATCATATATCACCTTAACATAAATCTACATCAAATAATGGGAAAGATACTGAGAGAAACAGGCTGAAGACATGAAATTCAAACTCCTTAGACCTGCTGTTTGCTTCTCCCTCCGAGGTCCTTAGCCCTCCTCCTGCTCATCTCTAGATTGCTAATCCATTTGTTTGCTAATGAGAAGAACTTTCTTCCTTTACCAGCTCTTTTAGGAATTTTTCCCAAACAAGATCTGCCAAACCTACCCTGGGCTATTTTTAATATCTCCTTGGCAGCTGTGTCATGAGAAAATAGGAGTTCCCTTGCCTTCTTTCTTCTGATGAGTATTTGATTAGCAATCTTAAAATTCCTCACTGTACTTATCACTGAAATCAAAAGGTACCTTTCCTAGTCTTTTAAACTATATGTCAATATATGTTCTTGTAGCACTATGATTACCTATTGTTTCATAGCTTTCTGAATTAAATATTCATTAAACAAAAGCAGAAAAAAGTATTAAATCTGTATAAAATTTTAATGGACAGAAGTTGCTTATCACTATGTTAATATACCTTCATATATATTTTTAAACAGTGCTTTGTTATTTAAAAGCCATTCATATCTAAAGAACAATGCAGTTACTAAGTGCAAAGGAGAAACAATTTTACCGTACTCTCTTAGGAGAAGAATGAGATTTTAAAAGTAAAAATGGCTTTTTACTTTTGCCAATCCTCAGCGAGTATTGCTAGTGATGGGGAACATACTGGGAGGACCTTGCCTGAGGCCCTGCCCTCTGATCCAGGAGCAGGGAAAAAATCCTGTTAGAACTCACCAGCCCAAACCATGCCACTTCATCCCAAGGTCTCTCCTCAAGGAGTCAAGTCACAGGTCAATGTCTTGACTTTCTATGCACACATAAACATTACAGGGAGACATCTTGGGACAGAATATCTCTAACACAATCACCTATTTCATTATACATTTTTTTCACTCAAGTGATACATGAAAAAGATATAACACCAACATCTTGCAGAAAGTCATATATGTAGCTTGTCTCACCCACCTCCATTTTTCACGGGCAACTAACTTTTTTCTCCATGGCCTCTCACACACTGGGCAAGCATCCTGCTTCTAAGGTATGTTGTCCTTAGCTCTTAATTTGATGTAAAGTCTTAGTACATTGCTCAGGTTGATCTGGAACTTGTGATTCCTCTTCAGCCACTACAGTATCTGGGGCTACACCTGCCTTCCCCACACTTACCTATGTTTTGATTCGAAACAATTTATGACCTTGCTAATGTTTGCTTGGTTATTTTAAATTTCCATTGATTCCCTCATTGTCAAGTACGAGATTTATGATATTTTTAATTTTAATTTTTGGAGACAGCCCAAGTTGGTTTGAAACTCTCTGTGTAGCTGAGAATGATCTTGAAGTCCTAAGCCTCCTACCTCCATTTTCCTGGAGTTATAATTATAGATCTGGACCGCTGGCTTCTCCTTCTAATGTTTAATCCAATTACTGTTAGCTCTCTTGCTGATTAGCTTTGTTGAATCTTTTTTTAAAGTTGTATATGTGTGTGTATGCACATATGTGTGCTTCAAGAGTGGGTTTGCTTATTCTGCTGTGGGGTCTGGGGATTGAACATAGGTCATCAGGTATCAGGGTCAGTGCTGAGCTCTCTAACTGGTCCCTTTATTGAGTCTAAAAATGAATAGCTTAAAATCTGGCCTTTGGATTTATTTGGTTGGTTGGTTGGTTGATTTTGTTTGTTTGTGACAGTCTCGGTTGTCCTGGAACTCACTCTGTAGACCAGGCTGGCCTTGAACACAGAGATCCACTGCGTCTGGATTTAAAGGCCTGTGCCACCACTGTTTGGCTGTCTTTGACTTTATTACTAGAAACACTGCATACTCTTTTCATTTAGATGAGGTCTTTAACAGTATCAACTTTTTCTCTTCCTTTCTTGCACTATTTTTTGGTTTTTTTTTTAGAGTTCTATCAAGTTTTTGCTCTTGGATATTTTCTGATATTATCTCCATTTTTTCAATGTTTATTCTTTTACCTAGGCTAGTTTGAGTTGGTTTCTGTTCTTCAAAATATAAAGAGTTCTTATGAAAAGTGTTTGAATCACAATATATAATTAAGTATCCTAAAACTGTTCTTAATACTATCCTGGGTATTTCTGGGTATTTGTCCATATCTTTAGGTTTTAGGCTGTCAATCTTCATGGCTGAACACTGTTCTATAATACTAGAGATATACTGAAGGTTTGCTGCCTTTCCAGGATCTTCTGTTGAGTTTGTCTCCAGCTTAGACTTTTGAAGCTCAGATGGATGAATGTCTGCCTCAGTATTATTTCTGACATTTTTAGCCTGTGAGCACTGACTATATGATCAATAAGTTAATTGTTGTAGAGTATCTATGTAACAAGCTCTATAAATGAGCCTGTAGTACTACAGAGGCCAGACCAGATGGAGCCACATTGTACGATCCTGTCTCAAAAAAAAACCCAAACAACTCCTCATTTATATGTGCATATTATAGGCAACATCCAATTAATTTGAAGACAATCTGGCAAAAAGAGAAAATAGGGGATCTCTTAATCCTGCTATAAGCATTAACCAATGTTCTAAAGCTCATAGCACTGCACAAAATAACCTGTTGGGAACTATATTTAGCTTTTTAGTTACCCGATTCCATTTAGAAAATGAGTCTTCCCCAAAAGGTTCCACGTGGAAATCTTTCACATGTTACAAGGATGAGTAAAGAACACAGGGGCAATGTTACTCCTTTGGAATGTCAGGAAGAGAAAAACTCCAAGTCTTAAAAAACAAAAACAAAAGACAACAACAACCCTAACTCGAGCTACAGTGAGATGGCTCGGTGGGAAAAGGCACAAACTGCCAAACCTGAGGACCCGAGTTTAATCGCTGAAAACCCACGTTAGAAGATCATTACAGACTCCTGCAAGTTGCTTTCCATGTGTGCACCATGGCACCTGCACAAAAAAAAAAAAAAAAAATGTGTTTGTTTGTTTTGTTTTTTTAAAACCCAAACTCATCATGGAGTTTAACCCAGACATGTGGTGCAGCCAGTGTACTTAAACTATGCTTACCCTGTGCCAGGCACTGTCTCTCTGCTCTGGATAAGTCAACACACCTTATTCTTCCATAAATTCTTCCATGATGGCTCCTTCTTCAGATGAAGAGGCACAGGTAGATTGTTTATCCAAGATCCATTGGGAGTAGAATTTGAACCCATGATTTTAACTGTGGTGTTACCTCCTGAGTGAGACATGTAGGCATAATTTTTTGTAACCTACTTTTAATAAGGGTTCAACCTCTCCTCTAGCCCACCACACAGCAGAAGTAGAAAGTTATTAGAATATGGGAGAAATGGACCTGTTCAGCAATAGTTCTTTGGAAACGAACTCTATCTTTTTTCTCTTAGTAGTTCAGTCCCATAGCAAACATCAAATGCAGATCAGCAGCTGCAGATCAGTCCTCTAGTCAGGCAGACACCCCACATGAACCAGCAACTACAGTGCAGTCTGCAGGCAGACACCAGGAGTGAACCGGCAGCTACAGTTTAAGCCTAAAGAAACTGTCAGCCTCACCAACCAGCCTGAGGCAAGACAGCAGAAGCGGCAAGCTGTGTCAGTAGTTCTCGGGTGGGTTTCTCTCAACAATGCTTTACCGAGAGTTGAGCTCAACAACGCTGTGTAAGTAAGGAGGAACAATGCATACATGCATGTGTTGTGGAAGAATAGTAAGGTGGAACAAGCCAAACCAATGCTCAGTGCTTGTCTCTCACTTTTCGGTGGGGTCATAAATATACTCCATCACTGGTCCATTCACATGTTTGTTATAGCAAAGCATCCTTTCACCTGTGTCTGCTTCAGGAATGCATTCTTTCAAATGTAGGCTTTAGCAAGCAACCTTTCACCCATGTGCCTCAGCAAAACATCATTTGACATAACTGACTTTCCAAATAAACTAGAAGTTTCCACCTGAGAGACATATCTAGCAGGTGGTTAGATGGAGTTTCTGACCATGGTGTATCTCTTAAAGGTTATTTTATTTCTCTGGGGTCTAGTCTGGTATATGGATGGAACTAGAAAAGACTATATTGCGTGAAGTAACTGACCCAGAAAGACAAATATCACATATTATTTCTCATCAGAGGCTCCTAGCTCCAAATCTGTAGATGGGAGCACATATCACAGAGTAGCTGCAAAACCCAGCAAAGTCAAAAGGGACCACTGCCAGAGATGGGAAGTTGGAAAACAATGGGAAGGGGAATAGCAGACTACAAATGATCTAACTGGGGAAATGGAAAAGCAAGGGTGCTCTTGAAAGAAGGAAGGGAGCTTATAAGTATCCTGCAAAGAAAAACTTAGTAAAACCCAAAGCAGTTTTCTTTTCTTTTTCTTTTTCAAGATAATGATTTATTTAATGTATCTGAGTACACTGGATCTGTCTTAAGACATTTCAGAAGAGGGCATCAGATCCCATTACAGATGGTTGTGAGCCACCATGTGGTTGCTGGGAATTGAACTCAGGATCTTTGGAAGAGAAGTCAGTGCTCTTAGCTGCTGAGCCATTTCTTCAGCCCCAAAGCAGTTCTCTTAAATTAAAAAAAAAAAAATTAAAGTTTTAAGAACCTGAGGATTTTTCTGGAATTAGCATTCTACAGGCAGCACCATCTTACTTACTGCAATTAAGTCAAAACTGCAAACGCCACACTGCTTAGAAGCCACCAGCAGCAGTGCTGTACCCAGATGGCAGCCTGGGCATGGTGGCCTTCACCTTTAATTCCAGTACGTGGGAAGCATGTGCAAGCAGATCTCTGTGAATCTGAAGCTAGGTGGGACTACATAGTGAGTTCCAGGACAGCCAGAGCTCCACAGTGAGATCCTCTCAAAAACAAAAACATGACAAACAAAAACAAGCAAAACCAGCAGAGCTGTTCTTGTGAAGGTTCTGGGTGTGATTCCCAGAACCCATGTGGGGACTCACAACTGTCTCTAACTCTAATGCTCTCCTCCCCAGCTCAGACACTCGGCAGGTATGTGGTGTAGAAACATACACACAGGGGAGCAACCGTACACAAAAGAAGAAAGGGAAGGGGAGAGGAAGGAGAGAGGATGCACGGAAAGGAGGAAAGGAAGGATACACCGGAATTCCCCGTGGTTTCTGAAACAGAGGCAGATGTTTCCTTGTCTAAGTGTTCACAAGTTATTCATGATTTTCTCCATCCTGTACCCTTTGAAACGTGTATAAGTGTCATTCATAAACTGCTGGTTTAATGTTTTGTTATTTTGATGGGGTCAGGTCATTTTATTTTAAAAGCTCAACCAGTGTACCCTTCTTTTATCTGTAAGAAGAAGAAGCTTGGTTGAGTCTCATTTCGTTAAAGAGTGGCTGATCTCACTAGAATTTGAAAGCCTCATGGAGACATTCTATCAACTGAGCTCCCACTCCAAGTGTGTGTATGTGTGTGTGTGTGTGTGTGTGTGTGTGTGTGTGTGTGTGTGTGTGTGTGTGCGTGCATGCTCACGCAGTGTGTCATGGCCTGTATGTGGAGGACAGAGGATAACTTTCAGGATGGTTCTTTCCTTCCCCTAGTGAGCCCTAGTGAGTACTAGGTCCCTGGGCAGGTACTCCCATGCCAGCGGCCAAGACTCATTCTCTGCCTGGACCTTTCTTTTTTTCAAAGACTAAGTTTTGGTGTAACTGGTTAGACAGTACCTAGAAATGTCTCCCAGAGGACTAGAAGCTTCTTAACACACTGGAATGTGACTGATAGACCCATAGAGTAGTTCACACTATTTCTGCCTCCATTTGTTCTAGGTAAGCCCCTAAAATGCCCTTTCCCTAGTTGGGGGACAACCATTTTTTTTTCCTTGGCTTTTGACAGTTGTGGCACTGTGTCAACCGTGGCTGCTTCAGTCATTCTGTAAAATGGAGGCTAAAGCACTCTCAACAAAAGTAGAGATAAGAGAAGCATATTTTGAGAGGAAAAGTGGGAGAGAGTAAATTTTTATGGCATCCTTAGGTCCAGCTATAAGCAGAACAGAACTGAAATTAGCTTTTCAGTTACATGAGCTGATTCTCTCTTCCCTCCTCTTTTCAGGACATCCCAATTTCTAGAACCTGGCTCATGGTAGGCACTAAATAAATATTTGTGAAATCCATGAGCAAAGTAGGCTGCTATTCTAATTTTTATTCTTTAAATTTTTATTATGATGTGCATGTGTGTGTGTGCATGTGCATGTGTGTGTGTGTGTTATGTGAGAGTCAGACTTGTAAAAGTCCATTCTCTCCTTTCTCCTAAGGAATACTAGGGATCAAACTCACATCACTGGGTGGTGCATTGCCAGTACTGACCTTGTTACTTCAAAGCAGAGGAGTTCTTACTAAACCAGAGAGAGAATTAAAAATATAAATATATGTGCATGTAGGTATGTAGATATATATATAGATATGCACATAGTTACGTGTATATATAATTATAACCATGTCTGATAGAGAATCTTGATTATCATCTTAACTGGATCTAGAATCACCCAGGAGATATGTGTCTGTGAACAGACAGCTCATGCTTCTGTTGCCTCGGCCATACTTGCTCTGCTCAAGTCGAGTTTGCCGCTCTCAGACTGCAAGCCAGAAGAAGTCCTTTCTTCCTTAAGTTGACTTTCTCACAAAGTGAAAAAAGCAACCAATATGCCAAGTAGCTGAAGTGCTACTAAGCAGTGTTAGATGTTGTCTGTTAAGAAGCTCACATGATGAAGCAGAGAGGAATCCCGGCCCCCGAACAGGAAGAATGTACTGGGCATTCTCAGAACCCAGAAGTGCCCTGGTCCTCCTGCCTGTCAAATGGTGGCCACAGTGACAGTGTTGGACAGACAGAGCAGGTTTTGGAAACTTTGGAATTTTTTGGTAGCTAGAAGGGAATCAATGAGAGACTGAGAAGAAGGTGAGGTGTTACCCATTACACAGCTTTGACAGCAAACCAAAAGCTTCTACCCCAAATGTTACAGACTCCTACATAGTAGGGATTCAAGACCACATAGCTTTTAGTGGTCTTGATTAGAAAAGATATTTAGTGAAAGAGCTTTTGAATTTATGCCATGTAGGCTACTGTTATGACTAGTCATTTTCCTATGATGGTCTGTGGTTAGATACAGTCATTCTCAAAAACACATTTGTAATTTCTGGTACTTTAAAATAGAAATGTGTAGGCCCAAGGGGAGATAGTGGAAGTAAAAGAATCTAGAGAAAGCATTTTTTTTTTTGTGTAGATCTGTTTGTTTGTTTTTCAAGATGTTTCATGAAATATTTAAGTATCAGTAATAAATATAATATTGTGAATAAAGTATTTATCAACAATAAAGTCATCAAACAAATTCAAAGAGAAAAATACCTTTCAGAAGAGGCAGAAATTGAGTAAAATTTTCAGAAACTGAAGTCTGTTGTGAAAACTGGTTGGAACCTAGAATTAGTAAAATGGGTTACACTGAGGCGTAGAGGGAGTGGCAAATCAGCTAAAGAGTCTGAAGAAAAAAATTCATAGATAATTAAGTTATGGTATATGACATATTCCATATACTTGGCTAACAGTGGCTTGGAATAGTATTAACATATTACATTTGTTTAATTTTTCTGTATCATTTTCTTTTTCTCGATGTGTGTGAATGAAAAGTAGGATTTTCTTTTGATTTTGAATACTTGAAGCAATTTTCTATTTCCATTCCTAAGATGGCCTTTTATTTCTTCCACATTTGCATCAATTTTGCTCTCTTTTGAAGTACTGTACCTTTTATAAAGATGCATTTATCATGTAGAAATGACTTTTTAGAGACAGTCATTTTTCCCTCTGTCCTCACCTAAAATTGTATTTTGTTCCCACTCTGGCTTTGATTTCTCTGAAACAGGAAAATGATGATAAGCATTTCTAGTTCTTTATCAAGAGGAAAGAGACTTTGTTCTATACAGTCCTCAGGGAGTGCCCTGAGGCTAGGGAGGAGGAGACTGGGGACCAGTGTCAGACTGAGATGTTGGGAGGGAGACTGGGGACCAGAGTCAGAGTGATTTGCTGGGAGGAGGAGACTGGGAACCAGAGTCAGGGTGAGATGCTGGGAGGAGGAGACTGGGGACCAGAGTCAGAGTGAGATGCTGGGAGGGGGACTGGGGACCAGAGTCAGGGTGAGATGCTGGCAGGGGGAGACTGGGGACCAGTGTCAGGGTGAGATGCTGGGAGGGGGACTGGGGACCAGTGTCAGGGTGAGCCATGGTTGTCCCGGAGCTCACTATATAGACTAGGATGACCTTGAACTCACAGAGATCCATTTGCCTCCGCCTTCCAAATGCTGAGATTAAAGGCATGTGCTACCGTGCCTGCCTTGTTTTTAAGATAAGTTCTCACTGAGTGACTGACCTGTAACTTGCAATGTAGCCCAGGCTAGACTAGCTTAGATGCTCATCATCCCAGCATCTCATTCTTAACTAGTCTTTAGTCTCCTCCTTTCCTAGTGAAATCCACCTGCCCCTCCCTCCTGAGCGCTGGTATTAAAGAAATTTACCACCATGCCAAATTAAGATTTATTTTAATAATGTATTTTTTTATTTATGTCCATCGGTGTTTTGCCTGCATGTGAATGTCTGTGTGAGGCTGTTATTTTCTTGGAACTGGAGACATAGATAGCTATGAGGTGCCATGTGGGTGCTGTTAGGTCCTCTGGAAGAACAGCCAATGCTCTTAACTGCTGAGCAATCTTTCTAGCTCCGTGAATGAATTTAAAAGTCTTTTAAAGGAAGTTTTTGTTTGGAATATAGCATGTCACTTTTATTTCAGAATCTCTTAGATTCTTGATTTTTGACAGGCTCTCTCAGTGAACCTGGAGCTTTCTGATTCCACTAGGTTGGCTGTCTGTGGAACTGAAGAGATGCTCTTGTGTCTGCTGCCTCCATATTGCTGGGGTTAATGTTAAGCTGAGTGCTCAGGTTTTATGTGGATGCCTGGGACCAAATGCAGGACTTCCTTATGCAGTAAGCACTTTACCAAATGAACCATCTCCTTAGCCACTGGCTCTAAATTTCTTGAAACGAATTTAGATGTTCTTTATGTCTTTGAGGAAGTTGAGGCTGTACAGATGAGGTAGCTTATCAACTTGCACAAGCACTAAGCATAAATTTCTGCTTGATTCTAATATACATTTATTTTCCGCTAAACTGTAATCATCACTAAAACAAAGTCAGCTGCTGTCATCTGTACTTGATCTTGGACCATGATGTGAGGGCCAAAAGAGCCATGGCACTAGTATTCAAACCCAGGTCCCCGAAATAAATCTTAGGCAAGAGCACTGACCATTAAGAACCACACAAATAGAAGTTTAAAACTAGGCTATCGGACTCACTTGTGGTTTGACTATTGATTATTCTGAGTCTCAATATTCTAATTGGCAAATGGGCATAATAAATGTCTATCTCAAAGGGTTATTTGGGACAGCAAAACAATGTGATTCTGGTGTTGGTGCCTATGAGGCAGTCTAGCTGTTGTTCTGTTTCACAGTGGCTGATTCTCAGAAACCAAGCTCTACATTGCTCCTGAGCTTCTTCTAGCCCCAATAGATCATAATTTAAGTAGGTTTTTTTCAAACTATGGTCCCGGATAGAAGAATCAATGTAGCTTACTATGTTAGACATACTGATTTCTCATGTGATAGTTACCGCATGTGCAGGCCTGTGCCTTTGAAATGCTGAAAGCTTATGTCGAGTCCGAAATGTGGGCTTGAATCATACTATTTATGTCTGACTTCTCTCTGTGTTGGCAGTGGAGGGGCAAAGCAGCCATTTTCCTGTTTCCTTCAGCCTTAACGAACCAACAAGATGACAAATTCATGGATGAAGAGAAGCTTGGTTATTTACTCTGTCTGATTCTAATATCATGTCGAGTCAGGCAATGAGTAGATGATATGCTGTTGGGGAAGTACTGGGCTGTGGAGTTTGCTGTGGGGACCGGGGAAGGCCTGTCTCCAGTGAGATATGTAAGCTGCAACCTGAAGGCTGAGTGAGAACAGTGAAATTGCATGTAGGAGGAGGAGGGGGAGGAAAGGTAAGAAGTCTTGTAGGAACTGGCATTCGTGCTGTCTTAGAAACCATGCTGGTGTGGCAGAAAATGTGTGTGAAAAGAATATAAGGCATAGGTCAAACTGTGAACAGGACCTATTGATGGGTAATGGGATCATATGCACTGTTAATTTTCTTGGTTGTGTTCCTACTTAAAAAACATATTGCTCAAATAGTCCTTTTGTAATAAATAAAAGTTACCTTCAAGAAGTGATCATGACTCAGTCAGTCCAGCGCTTAGCTAGTACGAACAAATGAAGCCTTTGGTTCAGTCTTCAGAATGGCCTAAGTCTGGCATGGTGACATCGGCCTATAATGCCAGCACTGTCTCCTCCCCCAAAAAAGAAGAAGATGAAGAAAAGAAAAAAGAAAATGTTCATAAAGAGGGAGAGGAGTGAGAGGGAGAGAGGGAGAGAGGAAGGGAGGAAGCGCACGCAGGAGGGAAAGATTGTTTGATTGGCTCAGAAAGACCTTTCTGGCCTGCATGGGTTGGAATGTATGGTGTAGGGGAGAAGTGATATTTCCAGGCAAAGGAAACAGCTTGAACATCGACATGTATGTTTATATAGCTGCTATTTGCATGTTAAAGCTACATCATAGCAGTGGGGGTGGGGTGAGCAAAGACACAGCAAAGTAGGCAAAAGCTCAAATCCCAGAGGCTAAGTGTGTCAGCAGGAAGTTTCATGTTCATTCCATGGTCAATGTAGAGTAAATTGATCAGATTTGTGTCTTACAGACATCCTGTGGTGATAGCGAGAGGTATTTAAACAGCGGCTCTCACCAAGGTGAGGGAACAGGCTGGAAAGGCTTTGTTTGTCTTTTCTTTCCATTCCTTAGAAAACAAAAACCAATACACAATTTAACTTTTTTAAACTATTTTTTATTTGGAGTGCAGGAGAGAGGACAAACTTTGGGAGTTGGTTCTCTTGCTACCACCAGATGGGGTCTGGGGATCTAGCTCAGGTCATTAGGCAGGGTGGCAGCCATCTTTGTGACAAGCACCTTTGCCTGCTAAGCGATCTCAATAGTCCTTCTACCTTTTTATTTTATTTTATTTTATTTTTGGCAGCAAATTCAAGAGTGTGACCTTAGATTTAGTCTTAGTTGCTTTCTGATTAAATACTAAATTCAAATAATTAGTATGGCCAGCCCAACGCCAAATAATGGGGTGACGGGCATCCTTCATATTTCAACTAACATTCTAGTGATTGCAGGCCACCCCTCCCCCTCTTTGCTAGAGTCCCATATGCGTCTTCAGACCAAGAGAGCACCTGGCTACTTCCTACCTTAGGGCGAAGTCAGAGTGACTTAATGCCCGCAGTATGATTGACATCCTCAGACATGAAGAGCTAAGGCAGAATCCATCAGCATTATTTGCCACCGACTTTTTATACAGCTTTTAATTTTGTCTGTTCATCTCAACCAACTCTGAGGTCTCCATGACTACAATAGAAGAACAGAGGGAAAAGAATACTTCTATGTTAGAATACCCTAAATGGTATTGTTTATTATAAAATGTGGGTATTTTTAAAAGATGCCCACGGCTTTAAAAGGTATAAATGCTATTTATATGGTGTTCTAAGCCACAGACATTTTTATGTACAAGATGTGGGTGATATGGGAACAAACTGAGAAGATACATCAATAAGGGCACTGAAAAAAAAAAAAGAAGAAGACAAGAGATACATGGAGTTGGAATCAAACATAAATGGAAAAAGATATATATTTTCTTAGGTGCCAGAGCCCTGAAACCTGGGTCATGGAGTGTCTTAGTTAGGGTTTTACTGCTGTGAGCAGACACCATGACCAAGGCAACTCTTGTAAGGACAACATTTAATTGGGGTTGGCTTACAGGTTCAGAAGTTCAGTCCATAACCATTAAGGCAGGAGCATGGCAGCATCCAGGCATGGTGCAGGAGGAGCTGAGAGTTCTATATCTTGTTCTGAAGGCAAACAGGAGAAATCTTTTCCAGGCAGCTAGGTCTAGGGCATTAAAGCCACACCCACAGTGACACACCTACCTGGGCCAAGCAAATACAAACACATGGGATGCGTGTGGCGTGAATTGATGTCAAAGGGTTTAAATTTTGAAAACCTGAGTAAAACAGTAACAAGAAACCACAACACTTTTTAGGTACTTTACGAGAGTGTGGCTAACCTTCCCAGCATCATTAAGACATGATGGAACTGAATTCCAGCTATTTTACGATTTGTGGATTTAGATGTCTTCAGTGGGATACAGAATCCACTTGCAAGGTACTATTGCATTAATCAAGTCCCCAACGTTTAATAAACCTGTCAAAAACGGTGGCACTTACTGCTGCTGTTATTCCTGCTTTGCTATCATAAAGACCTTCTGCGTACCTTCTGAAGAATATGAAGTAGAAGTATTAGAATGGGGGGGCGGTGGAGGAAAATAAGGGTTAATATGGAAAGATAATGGTTGGGGTTTTCTGTGTTCAAGGAACCTGGGCACTGAGAGCCCAGGTGTTGATCACAACTGGAAGGTTTGGAATCATGCCTGGTAACCTAGGCCACTGTATTTATATAAATGTCAAATTCTCAGTGTTCCAGCAGACAGGTAGGTTAAGGCTAGCTTGGGGAGGTATCGATAAACTAGGCTGTTTCAGGACACAGTGGGAGAAGTGCTGGCTGACTCTGGTCCACTGACTAGTTGTCTTGATGTTTGTCAGTGGTATGGGTCCCCAGCCACTTTCCAGTCCTCCTTTTCTCTCTCCTGGGTCCTGTCCTAGTCAGGTGTTCTGCTTCCACTCAGGTACCCAGTCTGTGTCCTATTTTGGTCTCTGCTAAGGAGAGCAACCTCTGCAAAGGTGAAGTCCTTGTTAACAAAGAGGGACTACTGTGTAACATTAAAATCTTAATCACTTCTAGAGGAGTGTAGTGGCATAGGGCTGTACTCTCTGCACTCAGGAGGCTGGGACAGAAGCACTGTAAATTTGGAGGTAAGCTTGTACTACAGAGGGAGATTCTGTCTTAAAACAAGACATAAAACAACAAAACCAAAACTCATATTTATTTCTTGATGCACGAAAAGGACACCTGGCTGTTTTCCTAGTTCTTTGTTTCTCCAGATTTTCTGATAACAACATTTTGATTTTTCCTTTGAGACTCACATCTTCCCATGTGTGTGATCCTGCAGAACCTCTAGTTTCCTTTGGTTTTGTCTCCTTCTTACTTTATTGGGGGATGGGGATCAATCCCTGATTTAGGGTCTGGGGTAGCTGAATCCTGACACCAGAGTGATATCACCAGCAGTTTATTAGTCATGCATAGTCGCAACATTGGGGAGGAGGACACTACAGGCCACCCAGGGCCATGGGGCAGGGGAAAATGCGAGCATTTAGGAGCCTGGGGAAGCAGACTCTGCAGTATGAAGAGGGTGAGGCATGCCTGGGATGTGAGGGTGTGGTTGGATGATATCAATCTTGTCTCGGGCCAGCAGAGAGGTGAAACCCACATTAAGGAATGAGCAGGCTTGGTGAGGGAGGCTGTTTATTGCAGGTGTGGTGAGAATTCGAGTTTTGGTCATTTAAGACTTTTTATTTTGTTCCTATGGTAATATTGGGCCTTATGTTATTTTGAGACAGGGTTTCTCTATATAGCTCTGGCTGTCCTGGAACTCTCTATGTAGACCAGGCTGGCCTTGCACTCACAGAGATCTTCCTGCCTGTGCCTCCTGAGAATGGAAATGCTGGGATGAAAGGTGTGTGTGTCACTGTGCTCAGCTACGGGCCTTATTTTCGTCCTTCTTCTTGTAAATCCTGGTTCCGAGTCCTTCACTGTAAAGAGAACCCCTGCCAAAGCAAGCACGCTGCCGTTCTTTTCTTGTAACTAGGAAGCATGAAGTGGAGGGAAACAAGCGTGGGTAATGACTGCAGAGTATTAATCTAAACAGGGCTGTCTTGAAGAAATTTCCTGTCCTGAAACCCGGAGTCTTCCCTGGTTCTGGCTTTCCTGTGACCTGAGCATCCTGTTCTTTTGAATATGGGAAGTATGTCATTGGTTAAGTTGCCTGGAGCTTGTTCTGTTGCTTGAAGAAGAAATCTAAGAGTTATGTTGGGGCTGGGAGGCAGGAGAGGGTGGATGAGTGAGGGAAGGAGCACCTTCATAGAAGCAGGGGGAGGGAGGGATGGGATAGGGGTGTTATGAAGGGGACACCAGGAAGGGGATAACATTTGAAATGCAAATAAAATATATCCAGTGGGGAAAAAGAAATCTGAGAGTTGCACATTTGTTTAACAAAATAGCTCTGAGAGAAGGGTAATTTTAAAATAATTTTAAAATTTATTCCTTAGTGATTTCACACACACACACACACACACACACACACGTACACACACACAGAGAGAGATGCATTTTGATCATATCTACCCCCATTTAGCTTCCCCTCCCTCTCAAAATTCCTCCCAAACACATCATCTTCCCATTTCATTCCTCCTTCACCTCCTTCAGCTCCTGCTTCTCCTCCTCTTCCTCCATTACCTTCTTCTTATCTTTAATGACTCACTAAGTCCAGTTCCTGTTAACGGCATAGGTATGAGTCCATTAACTGGAGTATAGGCAACTCACCAGAGGCCACACCCTAAAGACAATTAGATCGCTATTATTGACTGCCAATAACTTACTCCTCAGTTAGAAATGGAGCCTTATGGGCCCTTCCCTTATCATGTCAGAACACTGACTGGCTTGGTCCTGCACAGGTTTCGTGTAGGTGAAATCATATGAGTACGACAGCCTTGTCATGTCCAAAAGGCGGCATTTTATAGCCCTCCTCTCAAGCCTCTAACTCATATTTGCTCTGCTCCCTCATCTATGACAGTCCATGAGTGTTGTAACTAGGAAACATGAAGTGGAGGGAAACAAGTGGTGGGTTAGTAGGGATGTCCCATTTAGGACAAAGCACTCAATGGTGACTAATTCTCAGCTCATTGACCAGTTAGTTACATGTCTCTGCTACCAAGTACAAAATAGAAACTGGTCAAAGTTGAGGTTCAAACGAATCTGTGGGCATAATTTTTCCAGTCTGAGACATGAGTTTTCTCCTATGGAGCTGGCCTCAAACCCAAACCGAAGTCATTTGGTTCTTCTCATAACACTCATTCTTCTATTGTATTGTGGGCATATCTTGCCTGCCAGGACAGGATTATGGCACCCAGAGTTTACTGTGATATGTGATAGCAGGCTGGGCAAGACTCTTGGTGACTCTTCACCTCCAGCAGCTGGGACTCTGAGTCATTTTGAGTGATTCCTCTATATCCTTTAGCCAAGTGTGTAGTACCTTCAGCAATCGGGTCTCACCATGTAGTTATGATGGGCAATCAAGGGCATGGGCGATATTCTGTGTTGTGTTGGGTGCCTCTGTGGTCTCCATTGCCAATAAGTTACACAATATACCTGGTATTGGGATTTTTATTTCGTGATCTATGATTTCTGGGAGCAGCACTGTCCATTCATGCACAGTGCCTATGTACTTATGTTCAGATGCCTTCTTTTAAAACATATATCCAATCTTTATCTGTGTGTGTGTGTGTGTGTGTAATTAAAATTAACTTACAGAGTAGTGGATTTTCATAAGGATTTTCCACATGGCCTCAGTTTTAGTTAATCCAGCCCCATCCCTCCTCTTCCTAGGAGTTTTTATTATTCCCACTTTATAGATGAAGAAAATGAAGGCAAAGAGGAGCCAAGATTGTCAAAGTTCACAAAACACATAAGCAAAAATTGGTAAAGTTAAAGAATAACAATGAGTTTTGTAATCATTGTCTTAAACAGCTCTATCAATTGTCTTAAAAGAAAATAGAGATAACCTCTTAAACCCTGAATGTCAACTAGGAAGAGTATCACACTGTGATAAGTTGTCACATTAACTAGTAACACTTGGTCTACCCTTCGGTCATCTGTGGCTCTGTGGAGTCACTTACAATTCACCCAGTGCTAAGGGATCTCAGTCCTTGAGTTCCAAAAATTATTATGAGTAAGGGGCTCTATCTCTGTGGAGGCTGTAACCAGAGACTGAAAGGCCATTGGTGTTAGTAGGCTCCGGTATTTGTGGGAGAGCTTTCTGGCTGAATGAGAAGGGTGTGTGCATGTGTGCCCTTCGAAGCTCAGATTATTCAGCCTTTCCTGCCAGTCATCACTTAGGCCTGGACTTTGATGGGTAGAGAACTAGACTGAATCGAGAGAAAGGAGTTAGAACGGAAACCTCTGGTTTTCCCATCCACAAATAAGGTCTAGAAAATTGAGAATGTGAGCAAAAGATAGATAATGCTCTAAAAAGGATCTTGGTCTAATTACAAAATAAAAGCACATCTGTAGAACCAGAAATAGAAAACCAGGAAGCAGAGGATACACTGACATCAAAGATGGAAAAGAGAAGGTATGCAGAAACAGAGAAGGAACTGCTAGACGTGTCTTTACCCGGGCATCTCAAATGCCCCCTTTATCTCTTCCACTTCCTGCCTCTTCAGCTGATTGCTGCTTCGGAAGGGAGTCTTGGTAAACAGACTCTAGGAACAGTAGTGTCTCCCTGGATGCTCAGATGTCACCACCTATGACAGTGGCTGAGGAGGAAGTGGCTTCCTGCCGACACAGCAGATCTGGAATACAGGCTTAAAGGCTGACAGCTTTTCTGAGTCCACTCCCCTGAGAGATCCT
Source organism: Micromys minutus (assembly GCF_963924665.1). Classification (NCBI taxonomy): domain Eukaryota; kingdom Metazoa; phylum Chordata; class Mammalia; order Rodentia; family Muridae; genus Micromys; species Micromys minutus. The sequence goes on along the minus strand of NC_137969.1, from coordinate 87,096,799 downwards.
AACTCATTCTCTGAACTTTGAGGTCTGTGGCTCTTGGCAGGGTTTAAGGGCTTCAGTGCAGAGGACATAATCAGCCGCTATCTGGGAACCAGCCTGGCAGCAGGAAAGATGAAGCTGGACTAAAATTATCCTGCCCTTATTTCTGCAGCTGAAAGACACACTCAAGGTCATGGGTATTACACTGTCAGTCTATTGATGGCCTCAAGCCCCTTGTCAGAACCATTACTTCATATTAGGAGTGGTTGGAACCCAAGTCCTCCTCTGTTAAGATGGCAACTTTGTTGCACCAGAATTAGCAGTGGCTGGGTGCTGGGTCTGTCTCTCCTACATGAATTTGCTTCAAGGACACAGTAGGATCCCTGTCCTACCCATTGTTACCTTAGAAGGAGTAGGAAGGAACGAGTGTGTCAAGTCACATTGTAAGGGATGAGGCTGAGAGGAAGCCTCAGAGGGAAGTAGGTGTTTTCCTATTGATGACCTGGCTCTTCTATGTAAGTGTTGTTGCTGTTTAGATTTTTGGCTAAGAGCCCATACTGCACAGGCTTAGCTCCAGCTGCACTCGATCAAGCCATGCGTCCATGCCTAACACCCAGCTTCTCTGTGCCTTAGCTATATTATCTGCTTAATAACAGACTTAGCTCAGGAGTTCTGCTGACTGAGAAAAATAATCCATTCTCTTTAGTTACTTTCCTATTGCTTTGACAAAAACACCATCGCCAAGACAACTTATAGAAGGAAGAGTTTATTTGGGGTTTACAGTTCCAGAATGCTAAGAGTTTGTGATGGTGGAGTGGACATAGCAGGTGGCAGCATCTGGAACAGCAGCTGAGAGCTCACTTGTCAAATTATAAACAGGAAGCAGAGAGAACACTGGACATGAGTGTCTTTTGAAAATCTCAAAGCCTATGACATACTTCCTCCAGCAAGGCCACACCTCCCTAGACAACCACCAACTGGAGACTGTGTATCTAAATGCCAGAGACTTCTGGGGGACATTACATTCAAACCATCATACCATGAAAAAACGCTAAACACCATGTTGGCATATAGGAGGGTACCTAATGTGTGTTATTTATTCATTATGATGATGACTGAGTCTTCAGCATATCCACCCTAGAATTTTTCTTAATCATACCATAGAGATGCCCTGGCCCCAGGTTACGGACTTATTGGAATGCTACTGTCATGGTAAGATGCCAAAGAGCAGGGGGAAAAAGTCTAAGGATGGCTTGACAGATGTTAATGCAATGTCTTGACTCTCTGGCACACTCTATCCTGTTTTGCACTTGGATTACATTCAAAGACACATTGGCCAGCTTTCTTAGAAAGCTGGCTCCAGCCTACTTAGCATCATCTTTCTTAATGGGCAAGAGGCCACATTCCTCAGCTGGAGCTGCTCTAAGCAAAGGGAAATGAAAAGGGCTGCCTTGAGCTCTCCAGTCTCTGCTTCTGAGGCCTTTCTTATAGGATCTTCTCAGGCACCATCTTTTGCTGTTTCTGTCATTACCTTGGGTGAGAGAGAAAGCTGAGAGAAATCATCCTGGGTAGTATCTGCCTCAAGTCCTGCTACTTCAAGGGAATTTAGACTTAATACAAATTAATTTTTATGTAAACCAACATTAATTGTAGGGTGCCCATGAAAGACAGCACTGTGCTGAAAACACACACACACACAAACTATGACTCTAGACATTTTGGAGTATTTTACTTAAGTGGTTAACTACTTTCTGCACCTTGGTCTTCGGCTCTCTCCTCTTCAGCTTCCCTAGCTCAGGTTAAGAGCACCAGATGAACAGGAGAGTCTGTTCTCAGGATGCTGGGGAACTGAATCTGATACCAGGGGATGCCTCAACATCTGCTGCTCTACACTTGACTTGCTCCCAAACCCATCATTTACAGGAGAAGCCATTGAAGTAGAAGGCTGTTGATGCCCCCATGTAGGGTGGTGAGAGGAATTCTAGGCCTGTGGAACCTGCTGTAATAATTAAAACGGTCTGACAGTTTTTCTATACAGAGCATTCTTTCAAAGGAAACTTCATCTTACTTATATCATTGTTTTAATTTATGTTGCTATTTGCCTCTACCCACTGTAAATACTTACTTCTATCTTAGTATTGATGGTTGATGGATATCCTGGATCACTCCTACGCACTGTAGTCTGCTTGCCTGCGGCAAAACAAAAGCAGCATCTGCCTTTCTTAAAAAAATTACTATAATGGTTGATTTTATATGTCAACTTAACTGGGAGTGCCCATTTAGCCCAAAAATCATGATTTCTGCTAAGTCTGTGCCTTAGTTACTTCTTGTATTTGTGATCAAATACTTGACAAAATGTAACTTGAGGGCAAAAGGACTTTTCTGACTTATGTCCACCAGGTTGGGAAAGGATGTCAGCAGGGACATTTCATAATGGTGGTAGTAAGTGCTTGCTTGCATTTGTGTAGATTAGGAAGGGGGGGCAGGAAGCAAGGGTTCTCCAATACCCACTACCCCACAGTGACTCACTACCTTACCCCTAAAGGTCCACTATCTCCCAAAACAATGCTATCAGCAGGAGACTAAGCATGCATTCTCCATGAGATCAGCATGTAGATTAACAGTTGATTTAAAAGGTTGCCCTTGTTTGGGGAGATGGCTCATACCTAAAGTCCCAGCACAGGTAGACTTCTCACTTATTTAAGGTCAGCTTTGTCTACATAGTCAAACTGTGCTGCAAATAAGAAAACAAATTAACCAAACCAAAATGGAGGCAGAGATGTGAAGCTTTTATTCTAGAACCTTATGTGTCTAAGTGAGTCAATAGTTTTGAGCAAAAGCAGTTTCCTGTTTCCCACCCTCCCTGCTTCCTTCCCTCCCCCTCTCTCTCCTCTACCTTCCATTTGTTTTATGGTTTGGGTTTTTGCTTTGTTTTTTGAGGCAGGGTTTCATTTAGTCAAGGCTGGCCTTGAACATTGATCTTCCAAAAGTTGGATTTCAGGCATGTTGTACCATGTCTAGCAGCACAGCTAGTTTCTAAGTCCATCCCACTATGGTTTTTGGAGGAACAACTCTGAGTCATCAGAAGCCACGGGTGTCCTGTGGGTGTTCTGGTTACACAGCACTCTTTGGGTTCATACTTAAAGCTCCAGTGAAATCTTTGTCTAAAAGTAAAGTCTTTGTGTACTCTCCTCCTGTGGTTGTTCGAATAAGAACAATCCCATAGGTTCATGTATTAGCTATTAGAATGCTTAGTCATGTTGAGAGTGGCACGACTTGAGAAAGAATAGGATGTGTAGCCTGGTTGGAGTCAGCTTAGCCTCGTTGGAGAAAGTGTGTCACTAAAGGGTGGGCTTTGAGGTTTCAAAAATTCCAAGCCAGGCCCAGTGGCTCTCTCTTCCTTCTTCCTGCAGTTTCAGAAGTAGAACTCTTGGTTCCTCTAACACTGTGTTTGCCTGCTACCATGCTTCCCACAATGATGATAATGGACTAAATCCCTGAAATGGTAAGCCAGTCTCAGTTAAGAGCTTTATTTTATAAGAGTTGCTTTGGTCATGGTGTGTCTCCACAACAACAGAACACTGACTAAGACCCCTTCCTAACAAGATGGCAAGCTTATTCACAATAGAGATGATCGAACTCCCCTTTTCATCTCCCATGAAACCAAGTACCATATCTTGCCATTTGTTAATGTTCAATAAATATTTGTTACGTGAAGCATGCAATTTGTGACTTAACTCCCAAGAAGTTTTATTTCAAAGCAGTTTCTCTCAACATACTCAGCCCACTCAATGACAATGACAACGTGCCTTCCTGACTTCTCTGCCAGTTATGTGCCCAGGGAATGCAAACAACGACTTAATTAGAGAGGTGAGTGGACAATGAACTGCACTCACATAAGCAATGTAGGACAGAGGCACAATTAAATGATTTGCAGAATCATCCAAGGTTATTATTCATGATCCTATGCTGGCCCAATTTTTCAGCTAATCAGGTTATAATTGATATTCCTTACACACACACACACACACACACACACACACACACACACTTAAGTGCTAAAATGCTTGTAATTCTAGCACTTGGGAGATAGATTGAGGTAAGAGGACCAGAAAATCAAAGTCATCTTTGACTACATAGTGGATCTGAGACCAAACTGAGCTACATGAGTTTTTTTTTTTTTTTTTCTTTCTTTCTTTCAAAAATTGTGTTTTAAATCACTGTAGGAACTTACTGGAAAATTTGTTTTTATATAGAAAGTTATGGACAATGTAAATAATTTCATTAAGTTTGGATCTCAATGACCTCCTATTTGTCAAGTTAGCTGACTTCTTGTCCTTTGAAATACTAAGACCAATTATTAATGAATTAATACATGTTTGAGACAGAATCTCATTATGTAGTCCTAAGTGGCTTGGAACTCAATATGTAGACCAGGTTGGCCTCCAACTCACAGAGATCTGCCTGCCTCTGCCTCCTACAGTGTTGGGCTTAAAGAAATGCACCACCATGCCCAGCCTAATGCAAATATTTAAATCCAAGAACCACAGAGAAAAGTAGGGAAGATCTGGGGCACCCCAGCAACCTCCTCTATGAGCCATCATATGCTTTAAGAGACACAAAGTTACAATTGTCCCAAAGAAGCTTTGAAACTGGAATTTGCCTTTTCTGTGTCTGATACCTTGTTGCCTAATGGAGTTTCATAAAATGTTTCTGCTATGATGTCACAACTCTGTTGTCTGATGTCACAAGCATGTTTGTCTATGGCCCATCAATTCAAATGGCCTGCCTTGGACTACCCTGGTGCTACTGGTTTACTTAGTTTGCTTTTGGGGCAGAGCTATAGCTGTATGAAGAAGGCCTAAATACTATGCTTTGTCAATAAAAATGACACACTGGACAATTTTTATGATGGATTTGTTATGATGATATATAGTGTATAGAACTCATTCATTAAAAGTGAGATGCTTAGCTGAGTCAGGTTCGCCACAAGTTAGAGGAGAGCCTGGGATACATAGTGAGCTCCATGCTAGTCCGGGCTATAGTATGTGACACTATCTCAACAGAACAGGCAAACTATACATATATATGTATATGTGTGTATATGTTATATACACATATGTATACATTACATGTATATGTATGTATATATTATATACATATGTGTACAAATGTATGTATATAATATGGCACATGAGTCTTAAAATGCAAAATTTAGAATTCAAATCTTTCAAATACATTTTGTCAAGTAACAAACAGATTCCATCAGCTTTCGGGTGCGTGTTTCGTCTTTGTGCGCTTACTAAAACAAGAAAGCGAAGGAAAGCTCTGGGTTTTCCCAGATCTCCCGGAATCTTGGCTATTTCATGAAAGCTCCAAAGATTAGACAGATGATCCATTCTGCACCTTAGAAGCCAGAATCATCCCAAGAGTGTATCCATGGTGTCCACTAGAACTCATCCCTGGACCGCACTTCCTTTCTTCGAGGAAAAATCTAAGAATGATGTTCTTGCTTGTGTTTAGGGGGCAGAAATGCTTAAGCCAGTCAGGGATGGATAGGCTCATAGTGGCTTACAGGAACAAAGTAAGGCACCAGGCAGAGGAGGCGGGGCAGATGTTCGGGGAGGGGGCTGTGGGAGGGGTAAGGTTGGGGTGAGTGGTCACACCTGCTTCCTCCCATTTTTCCAGGGCAAATGGCTTCAGCTGCTTCCCAGCAACAACAGTTCCATAAAAGCTTGAAAAGGTGTCAGCCAATAACAGGGCAGGACCCGGCCTAACAGCTGGGGACCCCTCCCCCTCCTCTGGCTGGAGCAGAGAATTGGCAAGCAGCAGATGGAGCCTCACTGGGCTCCCAGGGCTTGGCTGCAGTGCCCCCAAGATTCAGGAGCGGAGGCAGAGACAGATCCTTAGCAGGTTTTCTTTTGGCCCAGGCAGCAGAAGAGTTCCCTCTCCACCCCATCTCCCCGAAGGCTTGCAGTTTCCTCGGTGGGGTGTGAGACACCGGATCTCATTTAGGGCAGACACCTCGTAAAGATTTTGCTCAAATGTTAAAATTGCCTCTTCTTCTTCTCCTGTGACATTAATCAAACAGCTGAGCTGAGCTGGCCCTGCTGGAGCACAACATTCATTAGAGTCCCCAAGGGACCTCTTTCTTTAGATCTGGGAACTTTGGGCTGCAAGAATAGAGATATCCGCTCTGCCAGAAAGGCCTCAGGCTTGTGGCACTCCGAGGGCCATTCCTGGGATTTCCCTGAATGTTTCCTGGGATTCGGAAGCCCCATGGCCATCCCCAGGGCGCTGTGACTCTCTCTGATTTCCTATGAACCCTGCAGCAACCAAGTCTCTCCGGGAGCCCCGGTACTGGAATCTGCACGGAAGTTTCTGAGGACGCCGCCATATGGCGCATGTCTAGACTGCTCTGTGAAGTGTTTTCAACTTTCTCTGTGGCAAGTGTCAGTCCCTGGGGGCTGGGAGTGAGGAGAATCACTGGGACCCCTGCCAAGGATCCTTGGCTCTCCTAGCTAATCCCTGCTCCCAGGAAAGAGCTGTTTCCAGAAATCCTTGCTTTTCCTCTTCCTGCTGCCCCCTCCATACCCCCTCTTACCCTCTTACAAACCAACCAAATGCCTTTCTTAACTTTTAAATATAACTCGATGCCAGGAAAAGAAAAGCCATTTAGCTGTGGCTGCCTGGCCACTGTTTCTAATCCCAGGTGGAAGGAGGAGTGTGAATGAAGGTTTGCCTCAGTGGCACCCTGAAACCTGAAGCCAGAGGGGAGGCTTCTAAAACAGAAAGGAATGGATGAATCAGTGGACTTGTGCGAGTCATCTAGATTGTCAAAACTCCCAGGCTCTAACCCAGCTTTGGCTTTAACCTTTTCAGAATTATCGAAAAGGGAAACTAAAAGCAAAACGAACCTAGTTTCTTCCAGGTACTTTCATCTCTTCCACCATTCTCTCTGTTCAGAGACATAAAGTAAATCTGAGCCTCGTTGACATTTGGATATATGTAACTACACATTCGCTACAGAGGCTTGTTGTGTGCATTGATTTACTTCGTGTATGGTTCCTGATTTGTGCATTAAAAGATGGAGGCACAGCAGGATCCAGTCACTTGCCTAAGTCACACAAACTTTGTTTGCTCGTTTTCTTTGTTTTTTGAGACAGGGTCTCACCTGTAGCCCAGGTTGGTCTAAACTATATAGCTCAAGGTGGACTTGGACTCATCTTGATCCCCCTTAGTTCAGGGACTACAAGCATCATCGTCACAACCGATCCTCACAGCACTCCTGTCAAACCCTCTGTGGGTATGCATAGCTTTAGTTTTCTCCCTTCTCCAAAACTGATTTTACATTTTGTTTTTCTCAACCTGCTCACTAATAAACCCTATGACCGCATAACAGGGGAAGACAGAGACATTCAAATTTGCTCACCTTCAACAACCTTCAGCCGTTCTAGTGGTCATTTGGGTCGTTCTTCCCTTCGGTTACACTGACTTCTCTGAATTGTAGCCACCACAATAATACTCAGCTATCACGCATGTACGCCCCCTTTCTCCCAGTCTAGTTCAAACCAGTTTAATGAGCATACAGATGACTCCTGGTGATGAAGACCCTTAGCCCGCTGCAGTTACAACACAAACTGGAGACTGCAAATGTTTTTACTGTAGCTTTACATTTTCTGGAGGACTGACTCTGTGGGGACATGGGGGGGGGTGGGCAGTAGTCACCAATCTTATCTCATTACAGACACACACAGATTGTAAGACTTCTTGGCTGTGGGACTCTTAAAGATGTGTGTGTGTATGTGTGTGTGAGTGTGAGTGTATGTGTGAGTGAGAGAGAGTGTGTGTGTGTGTGTGTGTGTGTGTGTGTGTGTGTAGCTTTTAGTGTTGGGAAAACAGAGTATTATACTTCCATCTTTCCACTAGGGTGGAATCATATTCTAGAAGCCCTTAGGTGGCCTTCCTTCTCTGGGTATCTGAGTTTTGAACTCTATCTGAGCTTGATGAGTTCAGCCTTGCTCAAATATCTATTTTAATAATAACTGAACCTTGTTGTTGTTGTTGTTGTTGTTGTAGACCAGACAGAGATTGCTTTGTAAGGAAACTGGTTCCTAGATGGGCTTCGTAGTTCCTTCTCAAGAAGAGAGGCTGACTTCAAGGCTGCCCCTTACCAGACTAGAAGTTGCCTGCAGGTTCTTTTATTATTCTTTGAAGATTCCATACATATGTACAATGGAATACGATCATGTTCATTTTCCAGCTCCCACCTCCAGCTCCCCTCCCATTCCCCTCAGCACCTCCTCCTACTGTTATGTCTTTTCCTTCTCTGTCTTCTCTCCTCCTTTTCCTGCTCCTCTGGCTCTTCTCATTCTTTATTTTTTGCCAGTTGACTAAATCCAGTTAGTGCTGCTCATGTTGTGGGTGTGGGGTCATCCACTGGAGCCTGTGAAGCCTACCAGTGGCCACACCCTAGAGAAAAATGATTCTCTTTCCCCCGGTAACCTCAGTGAAAGTCAGAGCCTGGAGAATGTCTCCAGCATCAATGCAGGGGTTTTGGCTGTCCTCATCCTGGGTAGGTTTTGTGTTTTGAGAGCGGTTGGTGTGAGTTCTTGAGTTCATGAGTTCATCCCTGTCATGTCCGGAAGACAGCATTTCCCAACATCGTCCCCATTTTCTAGTTCTTATCTTCTTTCTTCCTTCTGTCTCCTGTTGTTCCCTGTGTGACGATTGTGATGGCAATCATCTGGGGGATTGCCAAATTGGTTCTCTGTTGTGAACAAAGACTTGAATGACCACATAAGAAAGAAGACCAAGTTACGGAGGAAAGACAACTATCAACTTTATACAAAGAAGTTCCTTTCCTTCTTCTTTCTGTACTGTCTGGGGACCATTTCTGCATCCAAGGCCATTCATAGCAGACACTGGTTTGTGTTGGGGAAAGTGTTCAAAGAACAATGGTTGTCGATGGTCTTGTCATTGTTTATAATTTAGACTTGATGTGGTGGGTCTCCTTCTCAGGTATTTCTCTGCTGTAGTAGCTGCATAGTGTGCCAAACAGAGAGGATGAGGCTGGACATAGTGATATATACTCTTCAAGGTTGAGGCAGGAGAATGGATCAATAGTTTTAGGGAATTATGGTGGTTTGAATAAGAATGGCCCCCATAGCTCATATATTTGAATGCCCAGTCACAGAAAATGGCACTATTTGAAAGAATGAGGAGGTGTGGCCTTGTCAGAAGAAGTGTGTCACTGAGGGTGGGCTTTCAGGTTCTCAAAAGCCCAAACCAGGACCAGTGGCTTCCTGTTCCTTCTGCCTGTGGATCTGGATGTAGAACTCCCAGTTATTTCTCCAGCACTGTCTGCCTGTATGCCACCATTCATTGCACCATGATGGCAGTGAGCCAAACTTCTGAAACGGTAAACCAGCACTAATTAAGTGCTTTCCTTTATAAGACTTGTCTTGGTCATGGTGTCTCTTCACATCAATGAAACACTGACTAAGACAGGAAGCTTAGGCCACAGAGTAAGATCCTGTCTCAAAAAACAATAGTAACAAAACTCAAAAGGCAAAACAAAAGTAGAGTAGGGTTTATTGTTATTCACAGATCTTTGCAAACTGCACACCATGGCTCTCTGGTCCAATATGTCCACTTTCTGTGGTCCTGAAGCCCAAAGCTTGCTTCGGAGTTAACAGAACACATGAACATGAAGACACACCTGAGGCATGCTTATCTAAACCATTTCTGATTGTGGTCTACTGGTATTCCAGAGAAGTGTTTGATGTATGCAGTGATGTGGACAATTTTTTTCCAATTACAGTCTACTTAGAAGCACCAATGAAAAAGTTAGCACTGACTACAGAAAAATTAAAGAACCCCTCCTTCAAACTCAATGCAATGTGTGTATTTCTTCATGATCATTTCTATGCATCTATATATGGAAAAAGTTATTCTTCATTTTGTTATCCTTTGTACTTTTGGCATTAAAATTATCTTTATTATATAAAATTATAGTGGTAATAAATATTATTTTAATGTTCTTATTTGGAAAAAATGAAACATTGATGATTCTGTATTATTAAGTGAGATTTAGAAAATTTTGCTAGGCTATAAGATACACATGTGGAAATTTTATGGCACAAAGTTTCTCCAAAGCTAGGTTTGTTCATTGAAATATGCATGTTAGTTAAGGGAACTAACACACACTTGGTCACTTTGAAGAAAAGAGAAGTTGATCAGTCTTTAAGAGGACATAGTCACAAACAAATGTCCTTATCCACCCTGGATTTCACTAGGTGCCTGTGTCAATTTTTACTTTTGATAATTAGGAATGAAGTTGGGATGCATAAATTAAAAATGGGTTGGTAGGTAACAGAACCTCAGTGGAAAATTTCAGGGCAGGATCGGGTGGGTGTGGGAGAGCATGCAAAAGAGCATGTTTAGGCAGTACTATGAACAGGCTGACATGACAGTCACCTTTAGCTCCTGCTAACACCTCAGTGCTGGTCTTTTCTAATCACCATATCCTTTGTTGACTTTGCCTAAACAACTTATTTCAAGTGAAACACCCAGCTGGCAGCTGAAGAACAAAATACAGAATCGGAGCAATGGAAACAAATATACAGGTAACTTGGTGAAGATGGGGCCCCAAAAAACCAATGATGTGCTCAAAGAACCAAGCTGGGAACTGATTACACACTTTAAACATCTGTGTCTATATACCAGTAGTTGTAGAACTGGGTGTTTTTGTCACTGTGAAGAGACACCATGACCAAGGCAACTTAAAGAGAAAGCATTGCCCAGTGGTGGTGGCACACACCTTTAATCCCAGCACCTTGAGGCAGTGGCACGTGGGTCTCTGTGAGTTCAAAGTCAGCCTAGACTACAGAGAAAGCTTCAGGACAGCCAGGGCTACAGAGAAAAACCCTGTCTTAAAACATAAGCAAACAAAAAAATCAAAAATAAAGACCAGGAGAAAGCATTAGGTTGGGGACTTGCTTATAATGTCAGAGGTGTAGTTCATTATCACCATGATGGATAGCATAAAGCAGGCAGGAAGGTGCTAGAGCAGTGGCTCCGTCCAGATCTGTAAGATGGGGAAGGGAGGAAGGAAGAGAAGGAGAGAGGGAGAGAGATAGAAAGGGAAAGACAGAGACAGAGGGAGAGTCAGATTCACAGAGAGACAGACACACAGGGAGAAGAGATAGAAAGAGAGAAGAGAGACACAGAGAGAGACAGACAGACAGAGAAAGAGAGGCAGAAACTGGGCTTGGCAAGCACTTTTGAATCCTCAAGGCCCACTGCTAGTGACACCACTTCTTCCAACAAGGCTATATCTTCTAATCCTATCAAACAGTTCCACTCCCCAGTGACTGAGCATTCAAATACATGAGCCTAGAGGCTCATTCAAACCCCTACACTTGGAATAGAATAGAATGCCATCTCATTGAGATTTTGGTGAGGCGAGGGAAACAGGAGATTTAGTTCTTGACTCTGTAGAATGTATAGTTTAGTAGGGGTGCCAGAGACAAGACAAAAGAAAGCAAAGGGTAAGACATTCATGCTTGATGGCTTTGTTTTCCCACACATTATTAGTCCATCATATTAAGCCAAGCAAAGGTGTCAACGGGAGAGTGGACCTGAAAATGTAGAGGTGTGGTCTCATCTGAACTCATTCACTCTCATCAGCACCCTGTTATGATCACATAGGGGTCCCTTATTTCACAGGGGAGGTTCAATAAGTTACTCTAAGTCACAGAACTAATGAGTGGCTGACCTAGCATTTATAACCCAACTCCAGGGTCCAGCCTCTTTGTTGTGCCTGTCTGTTGCCTATGGACACAGGATAGGGAAAATTGAAGGATGAGAACAGAATTCCTGAATAGATACTTTAAAATCTGTTTGCTTCAAATAACCTTAAAAGAAAAAGTTTTAGCCCACAAGCAATGCATGCACATGAGTATTTCATGTATACACGCTCCCACATGGACCTCTGTCATAGGGTCTCAAGTGCTGGTTGGACTGGACTTTCATGGATTTCTATGTCAACTGAACTATCTGAAGAGTTCAGAAGCATATTTTTTAGTTTTCTATATTTGGTTCCTTTGACTGTTAACTCTTTCTATCCATCTGTCTATGGATCAGTCCATCCTATTTTCTTTCTGTCTGGAATCTTTTAGCTCCTTAGTGCCTCAGGGCTAGGGTGTTTTGGTTCTATTTCTGCTGTTGATTTTCTTTCTCTCCTCCAGCTGGCAGGCCCTGCTTTCTCATGGTCAGACACACTCCTCTACTTCTCTCCACTCAGTTCGTGGCCATAAACTGTGCTCCCTATCATAGCTAATACTGTGTAAGAGAGCAAAACCACCCTTAGCTGTGGCTAGTTGACCAGAGAGCTAGAGCCATTTTTTACTGGAAGGAAAATTTGCCTGGAAAGGGAAGAGAAGGAAAAGAAACCTAACAGGTTATTTAAAGGTGAGGAGAGTGATATGTACACTTTGCCTATGAAAAGCAGAGACTGTCTCATTTCTAATTTTGCTTCTTAGCAGTCTTCTGTATTGCTGCATGGTTAGTATATTCTGTTCTTAGAATTTGGCTCTTACCTAAACACAGAAATACCTTTAGTACAGCCATTGCTGCCATGGCAAATTCCATACACTCAAAAGTGACATAGCACTTTTTTTTTTTTAATCATACAATGTCATAGGCTACAGGTTTCACTGAGGTCCTGATGGGCTAACATTAAGTTGTTGACTGGGTTGGTTTCTTCCTAAGGCTCCAGGAGCAATCTGTAATCCTGCTTCTTTGGCTCTTTGGAATGAATTCAGTTCTTTGTGTTTGCATGTAGTGTGTACTTTGTCTATACTGCTTTGTGTTCCTGGCTGGTCCCACTCATGCACCCACCCAGATCCGTGAATAGAAAATATATACATATTCACATATACACACACATATACTGCCAGTTATTCTTTTTGTTTGTTTGTTTCATTTTTAGATTATTTATTTTAGGTAAGTGAGTAGCTATAGCTGTCCTCAGACACACCAGAAGAGGGCAACCGATCCCATTACAGATGGTCATGAGCTACTATATGGTTGCTGGGAATTGAACTCAGGACCTCTGGAAGGGCAGTCAGTGCTCTTAACTGCTGAGCCATCTCTCCAGCCCTGCCAGTTATTCTTAAAATGTCTTGGCTGACTCAATGACCTTTCCTACACTTGCAGACTGGTCATCTTATACCTGTGAGATGGTTTCCTAGCTTCTAGGGGTAACTGTGTTCCTTCATTCTTGGTTTCTTCCTCCATTTCAAAGCCAGAAAATGGGGGTCAAGTCTGTGTTGTGGGTTGACTCTCCCCTATGATTCATGTGAAGATGTCTCACATCTTCCCTTCTCTCTCAGTCTTCTCCTTGAAAGTAGACTTATTTTCAGTGTGTGTGTGTGTGTGTGTGTGTGTTTGTGTGTGTGCATGTGCATGCATGTAAACATGTGCACACACTTGCAGGTGCCCATGAAGGCTAGAAGATGGTGACAGATTCCACTGGAGCTGGAGTAAAGACTGTGATCCACCATATGACATGTGTCCAGCTCTGTGTCCTCTAAGATCAGAAAGAGCTCTTAAATGCTGAGCCATCTTACTAGTCCCATCCTATACCTCACACCCTTTCTTTCACTTTAAAAACCTATGTTATGGGGCTGGAAAGATGGCTTAGTGGGTAAAGATGGATCTACCAAGCCTCACAACTGGAGCTTGAGCCTAGGAACCCACCTAGTAGACAAAGGAAACAAATACCTACAAGTTGTTCTCAGATCTTCACATGCACCCTGTGGTATATGCACCTCGCCCCAAACAAATAAAAGTATGATAAAAAGAACAAGTAACTAGAACATGTTAGAATGTGACTGGCCCAGACAATCCAGGATTGGATTCCTGTCTCTAGGTCTTTCACCTTCTTTCAGATCTTCAAAGTCCCTTTGTCATGTTGGGTGACATATTCACAAGTCTCAGAGATTAGCTGTGGATATCATTTTCCTCCCACCATACCCTGTAAGTGTGTCCTGGCTACCTCCCTCCACAAACCCTTCTATAGCTTGCTTTGCTTTCTCCCCTTCCTCTCCAGGCTCTCTGCCATTCTCAGGCTTGCTTCTACCTTAAAAACAAAGCTTTACTTTGTGAGGAACATAATACATGACAGGCACAGCAGTGGATACCAGAGATAAACAGATGAGGGCTGAATTGGTAAGGTGCTTGCCTGGCAGGCATGATGCTCTGTATCCTGAGCCCAGTGCTACATAAACCCAGTGTGGTGGCTCAAGCCTATAATCCCTGCACTCAGGAGGTAGAAGTGGGAGGATCAGACGTTCAAGGTCTTCCTTGATTATTAAATAAATTTGAACCTGGAATGCTTGAAGCACTGTGGCATTTGTCATCAAATAGGTTACAATTGGATGGGAAATTTTAATTAAAGGAAAAGATAATGTATTAGAGTATATCTTAAATATATCAAGTCTCTGTAATGTCCCTCTTTACTATTCAGCTCCCCTTATACTCAGAATGGAATAAATATTGTAACTGAAAACCAAAAAGGCTACACCCTGTGGGTAATAGGGTGTATACCACTTAGGGGACTGCGGTGTGATCTACTGCTGTGAATCCATGTAAGTGTAGCATAGACGGCTGTGTGTCTGTTGTTTCTTGCATTCTTCCTTACCAAGAAAAGGATGCTTGGCATGGGCTTCCATACAACCTCAAACCTTGATTCCTTTCTCTCTTGCTTGTTTAGTCTTTCTAATCAGCAGTTTCTTCTCCCTCACTCCAAAACTCCACCTTGATGTTGCTTGCCCTTAAAGCTAAAACCCCTTTCCTCCATAGTCTCAGATCTTGATACAATTTATTCCAACACTTTTAGAATTCTTGTACATTCTGGGTGCTTATCTGCTGCTGGGAATTCAAAGATGAAAGGGTTTCTGTGCTTTAAAGCAAAATCCATTTCTGTGGCTTTGACAAGCCAGGCACATTCGGCTGGCTGACCCTTTGTTTGTTTGTTTTGTTTTGTTTCCTTAAGCCAAACCTTCACAAATTCATCCTCTAAGCAGACCCTTCCATTGCTGAACTGTTTCTTCTTTTAGTCTCAAGACTCCTGGTCCTTCTGTTCCATTTACTCTAGTGTCCTCTACAAAAGATAACATTCTGGCCAAGCATGCCCAGTATCAGGATGCGAATCTCTGTAAGTTTGGAGGCCATGCTGATCTATATATCACATTCCAGAACAATCAAGACTACATAATGGAGAGACCTTATCTTTAAATAAACAAAAAGCAAGACAAGAGTAACTGAATTATGTTTGTGTGATCATGTGGAAAACTGTGATGTAATAATACTCTTGAACCCCCCCCCCCATGTCCTCACGTGCATGCAAGACCTGCCTAATTCTTAGTATGACTGGGAATCTGCTTGAGATGCAATATTTTTCACGTAAGTAATAAAAATGCATCAGAAATGTTTGGAATGAGGGTTATTTTGTCTCGAATTGAGGAAAGGGCCAGCACTGTCTGGGCCCTGCCGGACCAATAGAGAGAGGAGGGAAGTCTGTCCCTCCAAAAAAGTTGTTTTTTACTCAATCCAAGAAAATTTTAGAGGGCAGGTACAGAGAACAGAGGGACCATCACATGATACTGGGGTTTAGGTAAGGTGTCTTGGACCTTCTAGCTGGCCCCTCAAAAGCAGAAGAAGCACATTTACCTTCTCCTTGTGGGTGGAGTTCTTATAAGCATGCTCATTTCTTACCCTTAACGAGGCCGCCATTTCTGGTGGCTATATTTAGCACTAGAGATGCAAATTCTTGTAGTCCATGCTAGCCCTAGTTACTTGGAAACCTGGGGTGTCAGGCCTCTCAATTCATATTTTAACTAGAGAATGCATTTTATCTTAAGCCAAGGTTCAGGTGCCTAGGTTCAGATGCCTACTGAGTTACATGTGCTCCTCTCTCCTCAACCCTCACTGATCTCTTGTAGGCCTTTGACTCCTGTCAGAGTTCATCTTTTCCGACTTCTGGACTGCTTCTCTCACGTTCTCTCTACCTAACAGTTGTTTTTCTCTCAGTCTTTGTTTGGCTCTTCTTTCCTTTAAATGTGGTAACTTTTCCAGGATCTTCCCAGTGTTGAGGGATTCCATCTGTGGCCACCAGCTCCCTGCCTTTCCATCTCCTCTGTATGTCCTGATGGAGCTCAACCAATCCATCCCCAACTTAGCACAGTATAGGTGTTACCAGTCCAAAGCTCTTCATTTGCCTGGGTCTCTCAGCATTTACATCTGGTTCTCAAAGAAAGTACAGTCATTCTCACTTCCCCATGCTCCGCAACTCTGAATTCAGCCCTTCCCAAAGCAAGGCCTGTTGATCCAACAAATCCCTTATCCTCAAGTCTGTTGTCTTACTTGGCTTCCTGTCCTCTCTCACCCTTGAATTTCTGGTGACTTGTAACTGCCTTCACCTTTTTCCAATTCCTCACAACTCAGTATCTTCTCAAAACATAGATCTGAGGGTTAAAGTGACTCCCTAGTTCTAAGAGACATCACTCATTGCTTACCAGACCACTAAGGCATCTCCAGGCTCTATCCCTCACCCAGACCACTCCTTAGCCTTGAGTTCTCTATCTCAATCATCCTCTGCTGCTCAAAATCGGCCTGCGACCATCAGTATACAGGAAGAAAGCACCTCCTCTCCCCTTGACCTCCTAGTTGGAATTTCTCTTCCTCTCCTCCCTGTGTTAGCAATTTGAGTACTCCACTCCTTTGTACACACATTTCTGTTCGTCTGACAGGTCACTGGGGGATTGGTCTTCACAGTCAGTGCTGGTCACATCCTTTGGACAGGGGCTTTACTGAGGAGTATTAGTTTGAGGGAGGGAAGGAGGGTTCCCTGGACATCTGATTTAGTCACATTTTTACCCTCTGCAGCCCACCATCTCCTTCCCAAGAAGGCTGTTGTTCGAGGCCTCTCTCCCCTTCGTTAGCTGTGGTTGATGGTGCGTTCCGTTCCCCAGCACAGCTTTTTTTTTTTTTTTTTTTTTTTTTTTTTTTTTTTTTGGTCTCTCTTCCACAGTTTGTTTGTAATCTCCTCGGCACCCTCTCTGTCTGGCTGTGGTTATAAACAGAGCCAGTGACTGTCAGTCAGGGGCTGGTGCAGTGAACCCATCGAATGAATCCTTCGAAGGGTCCTTCCTGCTGCTTAGAAGCAGCTCTGGGCACTTGCCCAAGCTAGCCAGAAGGTTGTGCTCCTGACTACCCCAACGGAACCTTACAGACAGAAGCCTCTCATGGCGCACTCTCTCCACTCTTCTGAATGTCTCTTTTGATTCTGTTCTTGATGGCACAAGCCCCTGGAAACCCATTATGCATGTGACAGAGGGAGCAGTCTGGCTTGCCTCTGCATAGGGTGACAAAGGACACTGACGTTTCCTGCCTAATACCCATCTATGTCTAATATTCTCCTCATCTTCCAGAAACTTGAAGCTGCGCTTGACACAAATTGTCTGGCCATTCTCAGTCCTAAGTCTAAATGGCTTTTTTGGTGGCAGAAGAGGAGAGGGACAACCTTGAAGCTAGGGCAGGAACGTGGGGCTGTTTCTTCCTCCCTGTGTCACCAAGACAATGCTCTCCTCTCTCTCTCTCTCTCTCTCTCTCTCTCTCTCTCTCTCTCTCTCTCCCAGGTTGATGACCTCAGTCACAAACTCTTATGCTCTCTGTTCTTAGCTGAACTTCGCAGAGCCACCAGCCCCTCCGGAGGTAACTTGTATTCAAGCCATTAGCAGAGAGCCACACAGGCATTACCATCCTGCTGGAGCCTGCGGTCCTCCCCCAACTGCGAGGCTGCGCATCATCTGTCAGAGTGCCCCTCTCCCCTCCCCGTGCCTCCCCACCCCCTCCCCTGCGCTCGCTCGCTTGCTCTTTCCCTTTTCATGAGAGGCAGAGCCTGATGCAGGAGCAGAGCCCTCGGAGCAGCATGTTGCAAGAGCTCTTCTAGGGGCCCCGAGGTGAGGTGGCCACGCTCCACCCTCATCCATGTACCAGGAGAGGGCTGACTCTGTCACTCAGAGCTTCACCGAGCCATGCACAGCCGTTGCTGACACCAGCCACATCTTTCCAGCGGCGCTGCCCACCACCAGACAGGTAAGATGAGAGCGGCTGTTTCTCGCAGGGTCTGCTGGATTCCTGGATCAGCCTGCTGAGTCTTACTGAGAGAAGCAGGACAGACAACAGAGAGCGAGAAGGCGCGTCCCCTGTCATAATCTCCACTTATTTTCTCTCAGAGCTGTTTGGAGCAGGGAGGGCAAGCCCCGCCACCCTGGTCCAGAGTAAAGACGGAGGAATAGCCTTTCTAGTTACTAGAGGATTCTTTCTTTCTTTTCTTTCTTTCTTTTTTCTGTCTGTCTCAACCTCATCTCTCAGAACCCCCAAATTCTGCTTTCTGTTAGACAAGAATCCTGTTTCTGGCCTCAGATTTCTTGGAGGGAGGGGTCCCTGAAAATATTGTCAATTGATGTCTGCACGGTGCCACAGGCTCCTTATTTTTGGTTCCATTCAGCTTAGCTGTTGTTTGGAATAGGGGTCGCTTGCACAGCAGCCTGGCTGCACAGAGCATCTGTCTTGTTTCCAGTCAGCCATGCAGGTCGGCTGTGCTGGTGACTAACACTTAGTGACACATTCCGATGCAAAGGGACTCACAATGACAGTGGGCTGGAGGGAGATTAAAATGCATCATAGGGTACCAGGTTCTTAGTGACAAGTTAAGGGTACATATACCAGCCACAAGAGGTGGTAAGCCCTTGGCATAGTAGCTGCTGATTTTTTTTTTAGGGGGCAGGCAGTGTCATGTTGGGGGAAAAGTTCTTAGTTTTTCTTTCTGTTTTGGAGCTACTTAACAGCCATCTACTGTCTGGCCATGTTGAAGACTGGGCTTTCAGTTCCCCGCTCTACTTTGTGAGGGTTCTATCTGCAGAAAGTCAGGAAAACTTAACCTAGCCTGCAACTTGGCTCAAGTTGGGGCCACTTGTTCATACAGATTTGGAACCCTTTAGGGTGTTCTCAGAGGATGCAGAGGGAGAGTGGCAGGCAGCGTGGGATTGTGCCCAAAGCAGCTATTGTTATCCTTGGGAATCAGCACAGCCCAAGACTATCTGTCACTCTGCTTCCTCTCGGAGTAGGCTTCCTGGAAGAAGTTTGTGTTAAGGTTGGGGCCTGGTGGGAGACAGGTGGATGGGGAATAAACTTTCTATGGCTTATATCTCAGTCCTGCCAGGCCGAGGTGAGTGCTCCCGGCCATCAGACTCTTTCAGTTTTATTTTATTCCTATTGCTCTTATTACTGCTTAATGAAGGGTCCGTATTAACTACCTTCCTGATGCTGTGGAAAGCAACCTGAGGGAAGGTTTATTCTAGCTCACAGTTTAAGGGTGCAGCCCATCATGGTGAGGAAGACATGGCAGCAGGAATGTGAAGCCACTGGCCACACTGGGTCTGCAGTAGATAGCAGAGAGAAATGAATGCGGGTAGACAACTCACTCTCCCCTTTTCACTCTGTCTGGGAGACCAGCCCATAGAATTTAGCTACCCACAGAGTGGATTTTCTACATCAATTAGCTGGATCCAGGCACGCTAAGAGGTGTATCTCCTAGGGGATTTTAGATCTTGACAAGTTGACAATATTATCCATCACAGTGACTAACATCACAAAGGAATCTGAAAATATATGCAGTTTTATTTAGTAAATCTCCTGCTAATGGTGGCAAAGTCTTTCTCTCACGGCTCAGTGAACCCTGGGGATGGGTCCTTAGCCATAGTAGCCATGATATGAGTGCCAGGTACTCTTTGTAGATGCTCAAGAGTGTGGCTAGCTGGTCAAGCAGTATGTGCCTTCTAAAATCCTTCTTTCTAAAACTGTGATAGCAATGATGGGGCAACAGGTGGAGGTGCTGGTGGGGTAGAGAAAGCTCTGGTGATCCTGGATTGCAGACTTTCTATGACCATTAGCTGAATTTCCTGGGGCCCTTTACCCAGAGACATTGAGTAGCTTCACTTTGGTAATCTGGAAAACGGGAACAATTGCAAATGCCATCATTTCTGAAGGTTTCTATGAGATTCCGCTAAAAGGAATGAGATAAAATGGCCTCCTGTGGTGAAGATGCCCCAAGAAACTTCATGTCCATGTCCATAGGAGATAAGAGAGGCTCAGTGAGGTTAAAAATCCATGACCAAATTCCGCTGAAAAGTGAACACACTGGACTGCACAAGAGAAGCATCTGTGATGTATCATGATCTTCCAGCTGCCAATATTGGTCCTGACTTAATTGGGATTGAAGCCAGGACGGCATTCATGCTGGTCGAACACTATACCTGAGTGAGCTCCATCCCTGGAGGTGAAACTTTTTCCCAGGAGTTCCATCACAGGCTCCCTGTGCTGTATGTAGTTTTTTCCTACTTTCTTTATACAGACACCTACACCTCTGGAGATGCTGACAAGCATTCATTGCTCTGTTCTATGACTTGTAGGTAGCAATTGTAGCAATTCCACTATCTAGAAGTACCAGCTCTCTCCTAGGGGTCTTCTAATGTTTTCAATAAGCAGTTCTAAGAGGAAGTGTGTCTTGGAAAAGCTTAGTAGCTTTAGATAGCCAAGGCCTTGCCTGTCAAGGCAAAGCATCAGTGAGAATTTGCTTAACATCTCTGTGCATCAAGGTGTACCCACACAGCCCTGTCCCTCCTCCTACCCCCAGGACCATCACTAATGTGAGCTGGGCACCTGTCTTGGAGTGAGGCATCTGAAGGAGAGCACTCATTTCCCAGAGGACTCTGGATTCAAGAGCATACAAAGAGGGTGAACCATCAGCAGGGTCCCAATCTGTAGATTTTCTCCTCTGCTGATCCAAGTGGTTGCCTGGGATGATACTCTAAGAGAAGACAGAAAGCCATTGCCTGAAGCAGATAAAATCGAGGGTTTGAAAGAATCTCATTCTCTCTCTCCCTCCCTCTCTCTCTCTCTCTCTCTCTCTCTCTCTCTCTCTCTCTCTCTCTCTCTCTCGTGTGTGTGTGTGTGTGTGTGTGTGTGTGTGTGTGTGTGTTAAAGCTGCTTCTGCTCACAGCTATGGATGCTGATGGAAAAGGTGAGGCTTTTGTTACTTTTGTTACTGTCTATAAGGGAAAGAAATTGATAACCCAGTACTGGTAGACAGAAGGACAGAGTCACATTGTAATTGTGGCAGTGCCTCCTGCTCATAGGCCTTGGAAGCCAGGTCTTCCTATTCCTCATCCCTGGCCCCACAGCCCTTTCTGCTACAGCAGCCCTCATCCCTATTTCTATTTGGTCTTAGCCTTTGCCTTGTCTAATTGATGCTTATTGTGTAGGACTTCGTGTTTTCTTGAGAAGAAGAATTGGCCATCCATGTCTGCTCTGACATTTCCATGAATTCTTCTACAATGACATAGAGAGTTGGTTTCATCTGAGTAACTTTAATTTCATAGATTTAAAAAAGGAAAAGAGAGCAAGATCCCAAGGAAAGGCAAGCCTGTAATAAATAGGCTGAATTGGAGATGGAACCCATATCACTGATCCCAGAAAGCCTGTGGCATTTTCATGACTTTGTGTTGGCCAGTACCCTGCTCCAGACCAAGGCATGGTCTTACTTGCTTTACTATTCACAGGTTCAGGGCATTTTAACACTGTAGTGGTTTCTTGGTTTCATGTGCCATGCTAAGTGTGAGGGACTTGCAGGTAAAAATACCTTTTGCCTATGCATTGTGCACAAGTAACACAAGCATGGCACATTGCTTGCCATAAAGAGGTTCTTAAGGTTCACTTGAGAGGAGGAATAAATAAGTAAATACATTCCTATGTCCTTGGAGGAGAGAACTGAGGATATCCCTGCCCCTGTGCCTGGTAATGAGGTAGTCAAATATTCCCAGGAGCCTCAAGGACAAAAAGGGCACTTGCTACACTGGAATGGGCAAAGGGATCTTCCTGAAGTTCAGTTTGAAGGATGAGTCGGGTTAGGCAAGTCAAGAGAATTCTAAGTACATAGACTGGAATGAAGAAGGGCTGTAGACAAGAGCCCTGGGCTGAGAAAGTGAGCATTGTGGGGCTGTTGGAGTTCAAAGCTCAGGCAGGGGAAGTGATGGGCCAGCTCCCAAGGGAGGCAAGACACAGGTCTGAGGGAGTTCGTTTATTAAGGTCTTTATTAAGCTTGAACTTTATGCTTAAGCTACGGGGGTTTATAAGCTATGAGGAGAATGGAGAATAATCATATTTGGGGCTTAAACATATGATTATGGCTATAAAATGGAGCTGAGTTTAAGGCCACAGACCGGGTTGCAGAGAGCGGATGCTGTGAGGAAATCAGTTGGGACCATGAGGAATGAGTCAGGATAGTAGGAATGTGAGGCAGGAGATAGATTTGAAGACCATGAAGAAATCTAATTAGCATGATTTGATAATTGGTTAAAAGACGGGGACTGAGAGAAAAGGAGTTGCCTCCAATTACTTCTCCATTGTTGGTTTGGATTACTCAGTATCGAAACCCACTCTCACCAATGTCAGAGGGAGCCAAGGGTCGGAGGGGATGACAGATAACATAGGTCAGGAAAGGGTATGTGATGTGCTTGGGTTTTAGGTATATATTTGTATTTGTTGTGCCTGTGGGCTACTAAAGGACTATGTCTGGTAATCCATAGGTTAGAGGGATCTACATGACTGGGAGAGACATCAGAGTTGGAGAATAGTCAGTGCCCCCAAAGGCACTGAGGGTGAGATTACTCGGGAAGCATGAAGTAGCAGCAGGGCAGAAAGTTAAGGTTAGAAAGAAAGTGTTTGTGGGATGGACAGATGAGGAGCCAGCCAAAGAGCCAAGGAGAAGGGCTGCCCTCATATCATTAAGTATCTAATCAGTGCTCATATTTTTCTAATTGCCTCATCAAATTTTAATCATTTTCGTCTGGAATTAGAATGTGATATAAGGTCTCTGTGTTGCATTTAAAAACACATTGAAAAACCATTTTCCAAGAGATGGAATTGATTGTATAACCATGTCTCCTAATTTTGGGTCATTTTCTCAGTGTTCCAAGTTTTAGGAGTCCCAAAAATCATCTGCAGAATTAGGTACCAAAATCTCTGTAGTTCAATTTTAAAATTCCTTTCTAGACACATTTAGAAAGGGGAGTAGAAAGACAAGAGAACAAAAAGGATAGAAAGTAGAAAATCCCATGGTGAGTAGCTAGGAGACAAATGGAAGCCCAAGAGGGACAAAAAGAATCAAGAAAGGCAGAAAAGACCAGAAGCTCTTAAAGCCTCAGGGATGTATTATCTTATATGGTTTATATTGCCTTGGTGAGCCAGTGGTTTTAAATAATAACATTATACTTCTATAGCACCTTTCCCCAAATAGCTTATTAAATAGGTGAGCAGACATCAACTAGGTAATTTCTCTGCGTCAAACAGGAAAGTAGTAGGGATCTAATTCCCATTTATAGTCGGCCAATCACTGTTGATAAGGCTGACAAGAACACAAGGGTGCTTCACAATTAAGGGCCACTTGCTACCTGTCAAGCATTGTGGGAAACACCCTATGCTATTACCTCACTTCACCCTAGTAATAAGCCTGTGACATTGGTGTGGTTGCTGTTTTTATTATATGCCATGGTGATTATGACATCCAGAATGAATGGCTTGCCCACAGTCATAAGCCTGGAAAGTAATACCTCTGGGATGGAAACTCTGAGCTGACAAATTCACTGGTCTTTGCCTCAGTTCTATGGTCTTTACTAGATTAATGATCTTACTTTTTTTTTTTTTTTTTTTTTTTTTTTTTTTTTTTTTTTTGTATATACTTGCTCACTGGCAGAGTTCTATTTAAAGGAAAGCCACAGTCACCTCCAAATATAATAACAGAAGACCGTGCGCTGGAACTTACAAAGCAGCCACAGAATTTTCTGCTTACTTTTG
The DNA here is from genome assembly GCF_963924665.1 of Micromys minutus. Classification (NCBI taxonomy): domain Eukaryota; kingdom Metazoa; phylum Chordata; class Mammalia; order Rodentia; family Muridae; genus Micromys; species Micromys minutus. The sequence continues at coordinate 87,072,838 of NC_137969.1, read as the reverse complement.
TTTATATTCACCCTGGAAAATAGACAGGGCAGGTGTGTCTATTTGAGTCTTATGATAAGAATTTGGGGAGTGTGGTGAGTTGTGTCAGAAAGATGTCTTTAGTTCTTGGTCCTCTTGTCTCTCAATCCCAAGGGCTGGTCTTTTGGGTAAGTGCCATCCACTATGCCTGCCTCTAGAAGAAAATTGAAGTTCAAGATTTCTTGGTCTCGTTAGTTGCTGATCAATTGATTGCAGCACTAACACAGGTCTTTAGTGTTGCATAGCTAGTTAAAAAGAGTGATAAACAATGACCCTTTGTTCTGTACTTCTGTGTTTCCCTGCAAACCTACTTCATGGGTTCTCGGCATTAGCTACTTACTAACCTTCTCCCTGACCCCGTGACATCCCTTATAGGAATCCAGAAAGGTTATTACTAATTCAGTATCTGGATGCTTAAACTGATGGACAGGACACGGGGCTGCTAATTCGCAGAGGGGATGCTCCTGAGATGTGTTTTTGTTGTTGTTTTAAAGCAGGGTCAGGTGTCCTCTTTCTGTCCTGCCCTTCCCTATGTCCTTCTGATCTCCATGGAAACCCCAAATCAATGCAGCATATGTTGATCCAGGTTTTTACTATTACTAGGAAGCTGAACATTGGAAACTACTTTTAAAAGATTTGCGGGAGAGCTTGAGCATGCTGACCAGAATGTAAATCTGATATCCAAGTGGCTTTTATTGAAAGCTTTGGAAATGTTGCTGTCCTTTATTGATTAAATAAATACCCAGCAGGCATTGGGCAATAAACCTCTTCTTCTATTGTGGCTTTTAAAAAATATTATAATGCAGATTTTAATTCCTCTTATCTTCAATTTAATTATATCCGTGGGCCTGTGTGGCAATGCCAGGTGCCCCCTTTGCTCCTGGTTATCTTGGGATAGTTTATAAAAGCTTACACTCCTGTCCCCTAAAGCCATCAGGAGTTTGCTGACTTCAGTCTTGACCAAGAGGCTGCAGATATATTAACACATGTCTGCTATAAGAAGGCTTGGTGATTTTTCTTTTATTTTCATTTGTTCAGAAATTCAAAATGAGGGCTGACAAGATGGTATTTGTCACCAATCTAGATGTCCCGTGTTTGATTTCTGGAACGGACATGGAGGAAGGAAAGAACTAACTTCTGCAAGCTGCCCTCTGACTTCTACATATGTGCTGTGTATATACATAGTATCCCCCCTGTAAATGAATAAAATACAATTTAAATGAACTCATACATGACAGGTAGCCATTGAATCAGACACCTTCAGTGTATGAAGCAATGCTAGTTGGACACAAAGAGAGTCAGCTGTAGAGGCTCTCTTCCTGGAATGGAAATCAATTTGGGAGGACTGGAAACCACAAATGAAATGAATAATCTAGACTGTGGTTCAGGCTGTCAGAATCATACAGCAAGGTGTGGAGACTGGGATTAAGGGGCTCCTCTAATTGGAATCATTCTGAAAGAGCTTAGAAAGGGAGCTTTTATCTCAGAGGTAAAAGGGATTGGCAAAGGAACTCCAAGCTGAAAGGCAGATACAGGGTAGACAATCCGAGCGGAGGGAGCAGGTGTGTGTGTGTGTGTGTGTGTGTGTGTGTGTGTGTGTGTGTGTGTGTGTGTGTGTGTATTTGAGAGAGCAATAAAACCAGACAGAGAAGCAGGGCCAGCTTATTGTCAGGCAAATAGAGGCGCTGCAATGGAGCCCATCAAAGATTATTATACAGATGATCTGCTTATGGCGTCTGTTTAGTGGGTAACTGAGGTTTGCCGGTGGGTGGGGGAGGAGTGGGGCAGGGAGATCCGTGCTGGGAGCTAAATAACCTCTGTGCCAATGGATGGATGGGGGGGAGGGTGGAGCTAAGGAATAACTCAGAAACACAATGATCAGATTGAAACACCAATTTAGCAAGAAGAATGAAGGAGATGCCAGAAATATCTGCACTTGTTACCCCAGAGGTAAGGGTACAGTGACGTCATGGGCAAACAGAGGGAGCCCTGCGGGAAAGAGGGGAGGGCTGAGAGCAAGGTTGCTGGGGATACCTGAGCCTGTGGGCCTGAGGTACATGGGGCTGTGCAGCAGAGCCCTGTTCCTGCAGCCCTTATTTCAGATAGGTGCTGACTTCTCTGTGTCCTATAAGAGGGTTCTGGAACGTAAGTGCTGAAGAACGAAAATAGCAGGGGGACGCTAGGTTACTCATGGAACCGGATCATGGCTGGCCATCACAGCTTTCCTCAGAAAAACCAGAACTGGGGGACGGGGGCAGTCTTCAGCCAGGATGTCAGGAGCTGTAGCCACAAAAACTTGACATTTGGCCATGGTTCTAAGCCTGGAGAACTCAGTCCAAGTGGGTGATTCTGGTTTCCTAGAACTGTAAAATCTTGTCCATTTCCTGCCTCCGTCATCCAGGAAACCATTGTAGCATGCTTAACTTTGGAGCCATCTTCATGTTTTACCTAGTGATTTTGTGATATTGAGACAGGGCCTCCCTTTGTAACCCAGGCTGGCCTCAACCTAGTGGCTCTGTCTCAGCCTCCCCAGTGCCAAAATGACACCTCGTGTCCCTCAGGAGTTCCTTACACAGACTAGCTCTTTGGAAGGCTATGGTAGATCCCTCCCATAGACAAGGCTACGGTAACTGTACTAGGGTTGGGTATTCTAAGGTTCCACGTTAGTGCTTAGGAATGTGTTAGTAGAAAATTCTGGAATAGTTATGATGTTCTTCTTCCTGTGGCCCTGTCCACTTTTCCCTCTGTCCTTTCTTTCCACTTTCCTTAAAATTTTATCAATTATGGTATATTTCCCAACTCATTTGACTTGTTGATTGTATTATTTCTCTAAAGCTAATTGAAGATTCTGGTGTCCTCCAATCCATCTAGGCTCCTCCCCATTTCCCCAGTGCCCTTCCTTCTTGGGTATCAGACAACAGGAAACTCTGAGAAAGCTTTGCCTTGTATTAGTCCTGGTAGGGAAGAATCTGCTAATGACATCACCTTTGTGTTAGAGGGAGGCGCACGGAGGCATCAAATTAACCATCAGACATCAGCTCTGCTATTCACATATGATTTGTTTCTGTTTTTCCACCTGTAAAAGGGGCTGATAAAATGCTGGATTTGTAAATTTGTTGGGAAGATTAAATTAACTCAAGTGCAGTGCCAAGGACAGTGTCGAGCACACACAAAATGATCCTTAAATATTAGTCTGTGGACTCATCTTAGGGAATAAACATATCCTAGGTATCTTAGATATCTTAGTGGAATTTTTTTTTCTTATAGTGCAGAACACCAGGAAAAGGTCTAGAAGGTAAAAATTTCTCTTTCAGTTTAACTTTGAATACTAGCTAGCATCATGTTTCAAGACATCTCATCTGGTAACATGAAGTCATCTTTGCCTAACAGAGGGATGGTGTGGACATTATTGGAGAGACAGTGAGTCATTGTGGGGGCAGCATCCAGATTTCTATTTCATGGTAGCATCGGGCAATGAGTGATTACAGCACATTAATTTCACTGTCAGAACATGGGTCATGCACCAATAGATATGCCCAGAGACCATGTCCCAGCATGACACGGGAGCAAAAGCTTCCATGTCAGAGCCATAAGACAAATTTTGGCCCTTGTGCTGTGACTGTGCATTGTGTCACATTGAAGGAGGAATTTTATCACATCTAGCCTCAGCTTTCTCATCTGTGGCATGGGTTAGTGATCACCCTGAGAGTGGTACAAAGTATTGCTGACTGACAATACATGAAAATATTTTATACTTGGTTTGTAAAGATGGGTGTGGCTCAGGCTGGTTGTGAACTCCTGATCCTACTGCCTCAGCCTCATGGGTGTTGTACCATCAACCTAGTTTTGCTTAAAATATTTTTTAAAAGGTTAAATAGGCTGGACCTGATGACACAGACCTATAATCCTAGCTATTCATGGGGGACAAGACAGAGAGATAGCAGTGTCAAAGGCTGCCTAGGCTACAGAGTAAGTTTAAAGCCAGCCTCAGTAATTTAAGGAGATCCTGTCTGGAAGAAAAGAAGAAGGTAGAAGACGTACCGGAAACATAGCTCTACATAGTTTTAGAACATAGTTTTAGAACATGCTAGAGAGGTAAAGATACTCTATGTAGAGAACCTGGGGTATCTAAGGCCCTTGGTTCAATCCATAGCATTGAATACCAATAAGTCAAACAAACAGGATAGATTACTTTCATTATAAATTACTTTCTATGGAAGTATAGTCTAACTTCCATTTTGAGAAATGATTTGTCATAAAGGCCAGGTGTATTTGGAGTTGGTTCCTAAGCAGACATGGGAACACCCTTAGAGACTCAGAGTGTGCAGAGGAAGAGAGGCTTTATCAGAATCCCTGAGTGTGCTAGGTTGCCACCAAGGGTCTCTCTGCATGGGGCCTGAGCACTGCCATGCTCAGCACCGCTCCCAGGTGATGCTCAGACCACTGGTCTGGGTACCACTTTAGAAGAACTAGAAAAGGAAAAATCTTCCTTTTGGATCTGAGGCAGGCAGTGTGAAGGTCTATGAAGGTATAGAGGTTTGGAAATAAAATTGGGAAAAAAAAGAAAAAGAGGAACATAGAGATGCCTAGCGGATCGGGCAGAAACAAAGGGAAAAGTCGCACTCTATCACAAATGCAAGTGGGGGAAGTTGCTAGGTGATGGAGGAAAGAGAGGTGAGTTTCTAATGTAGGAAAAACCAGGTGAGATGCAGGAGCATGGAGTTGGAAATCTGCACGTTCCAGGAGGGAGAGGAGGTGGAATTTTTGTCATTGAGGACTAGGGACCGGTGTGTGGTTGGTCCTGGTGGGGTGGTGGAGTGGGTGGGTGGGTGGGTGGTAGGGGTGGGAATAGGCTAGGGAAGAGGTTACTCTGTCGAGTAGGGGACAGCTGAGACTCGGCAGAAGGGGGTAATTTCAGGGCTGTGTGGTTTGGCTTCGGAGTGCAGTGCAATAGAATTGGGAGAAAGGGGGTGGAATTTAGATGTGCGACCTGCCCCGTAGCATTCTCCTTCTCTGCATTTATCACATCACATCACACCCAGCAAGACAGGCCCCCTCCTCCTGGCTCATTAGGAGATTTGATTCTGCTTGGCTCCTGCTGTCAGCAGCTGTCTGGGGCAAGATCTTTATGCTCCCTGCTCCCCAGTGCAGCCACCAGCCTCCAGCCTACTCAGCCTCCCAGCCGGCAGCACAGTTCATTAGGAAAAGTACCCTTCCCTGGATCTTCAGCTACTCCGTAGCCTGAAAAGAGTTAATACCTACTCTTGGCTGGGGGGCAGAGCAGCTGCTGTGAGCTGGGGAGAGACTTCTCCCTGAGCTGCAGCCGGAGGAGGTACATACAGACAAGTGAGGACCAAGGAGGAAGGTACAGGAAGCATGCCAGGTCAGCTCTGGCTGGGGACATCTCCTGTGTCCTGCCAGTGAGGATGGGCATGCAGACTGTGCCCGGGAGCTGAGCTGCCGCCTGCTGGGTGTAGGCTGCTTCAGTATTTACTGGATGTGACAAGCAGAGAGAACAGCTTTTGGGGCCGTTTGCTGCCTGGCTCAGGTGGTGGGAGGTGTGTTGTACATTCAGGCTTATGTATGTGTGTATACATGCGTGAGCCTATGTGCTCCTGCAAACATGCTTACCACCTGCCAGGGATTTCACTGCTAAAAGAAAGATCTACTTTTTCTTTAGAGATCCGTAGCCCGAAGCATCTCTGACAATCCACTTGGCAAAGACCTGCAGGCCATGAGGACCAGTCAACGACAGTAAGTATTGGCTCTGCCTTTTTCCTTTTTTCTGGGGTGTTGGAAGCTGGTTTGCCTTATACATATTTAATTAATCTGCCTCTTCATGCATATTGATTGCTTTCTCCCTGCTGAGCTTAATTTCTCTTCCCTTCTTTATAAATCTCTGCTTTTTTTCCCCCCTCTTATGCCCCCTCTCCACCTTGAATGTCATTTTTTCCTATGCTGTCTGCTCCAGTCACTTGTGAGGTGGTACCCACTTCTAAGGAATATGCACTACGGGGGGGGGGGGGCAACATGTCCATTTTCAAACTTCCCAGGCTCTGAGTAACCCCTTATCTGTCCCTTATAAGTCACTCGAGGGTAAGTGGAATAAGAGCCCTGAAGGTTCTGGATCCTAGAATAGACAAGGCAGCTGGAGCAGAGTGTCCATCAGGTTCTGATTTGTGAATCCAAAGCTGACCTCACTCAAGGGGTGACTTGGGAGGTGCTGGGGGGGTTGGAGAGGAGACAATTGGATAGCACCAAAAAGCTAATGTGGGCTGACATCAGGAAAGAGAGGGAAGAGAGGCAGGCAGGGACAGAGCCAGTAGTCCCCTGCCTTAAATGACCTTGCCTGTGGTGTGTATAGGTTGTGACCTCTGTTCTGCCCAGCTACAGAATAATGAAGGCCCCAGGCAAGATCTCCCACCCCTGGGGGATTTTCTATAAACAAGAGGAAATGAGGCATAGGTGCCCCAGACATGAGTTCTGGAGACCCTTAGAGCTGCAAAGAGCTCTGATGGTCTCACTTCTTGAAAGCAGGTGCAATCCCAGTTAGGACAAGGATTAAGAAAATGCCCCCTGTTGTTAGAGAACGTAACCCAGTGGGAGGAGCCTTCACACAAAGCCTGATTTTTGTTCTTGTTTTCTGTTTTCAGTGTTAATAAAGTCATTCATCTATTTTGTTAATGATATAATTACACTGAAAGTAATTTGTAAAAGTATTTGTGAAATGTTCAGAGTAATACCAAAAACCATTTAAATGGCACAGTCACACAGGATTCTTATTTATCCAAATTAGGTTTCTTTTAAAATGGATTCTATGTTTGGTGGCAGGGTTCCCCAGGGAAACCTTTTATGGATAGGTAGGTAGCTCTTCCTATCAGCTCTCTTTTGTGGGAACAATGGTTTGAAACACTGCCAATGACACTCATGGGAAGGAGAGACTAAAAGCCAATCATCTTTCAGCCTCCATGTCCCCATCCCCATCCCCATCCCCATCCCCAAATCTTCCCTGTTTTGAGGTCAAGAATGAGCCAGGCTGAGGAAGGCTCACTTCATTATGAGTTAGAGTGACCTGCATATTCATTTCTTTGGCCTGTGTCTGGGATTCCTGCCAAGGAACATGCCCAGTGGTGAGGGTGTCTGATGGCTTACCTCCAAGTCCCTTCAACCCCCTCCTTGTTCCCCTTTTCTCAGATTCTGGCTCATTTCCACCTGGGACAGGTGTCCTTGGAGGGAAGTGGGAACCAGAGCAGCATCCAATCAGATTATTTTGGAGCAAGTGCTGACCTCTCCTCCCTGGTCTCTTTCAGGCTGGTCACTTGGGCATCGGTCTAGTGAGATAAAGAGAACAGTAATTTTTGGGTTGTAGGACCATGCCTCCCTAAGGGTACATGTCCCAATTTTGGTTGATGGCCAGTAGTTGGGGAAGTAGAAACTTCTGACCAACAGTCAGCAATGTGAAGCCACCTGGCATTTGTTCCTGTCAGATTTTGATTGGCTGCCTTGCTAAGAATGAGCTGACATTTGTGGGGGCTGTGGGAAGTACTCAGATGTGAAGAGACATTGGAAAGGGTGTATCTTGCAGACAGATGTGAGGGGGTGAACCCTCTTACAGAAGACTCTTTGATTTTAGGTGAGAGGACGTGAGAGGGTAAATCCCTGAACCCAGCAGTCTTATTTCCTATCCTGACGTCCCTGCAAACCAGCCCAAGGGGTAACCATAAGCGGATGCCTGTATGGCTGCCTTACTGATGCCACGCAGGTAATGAACTGATGACCTGTCTTCTTGTCCCTGCCCCTCTCTTCTTTGCTCCACCTTCTGGTCTCTCATCTCTCCTGCTGTAAAGCTCTCTGAGGATCCCGTTGTGTGCACCACACTATGCCTTGTGCTTCTAACAAAGTTACAGTCTTGCAAGGCAAACCTGTGTCAGCCCCCATGCCCTCCTGGTGATTTGGCAGAATCTCTTGGTGGTGACTTTTGGGATAGAATAAGGGGCTGTGCATAAATTTGTATGAAACCTGTGAGTTACTCGGATAGGGGTTTGTAGAGAAAGATGAGGAAATGATCTCCCCTCTTTTCCTTTTTCCTCTTTTCCTTTTTCCTCTTCTTCCTTTCTTCCTTCTCTCTCTCTTCGTTTCTTCCTTCCTGTTTCCTCTCCTTCCCTTTCTTCTGTACTGGTTTGCTTGTCTGTTCCCTTCCTTTCCTCCTTTCCTCCTTCCCTTCCTCTCTCCTTTCTCCTACTTCCTTCCTCCCTCCCTCTCTCCTTTCTCCTACTTCCTTCCTCCCTCCCAATCTTTCCCCCTCTTAACCTCCCTCTCCTATGTCTGTTCGAATCATTTCCTACTTGGCTAAAGAGGTTGCAAATCAACTATTTACTATAAATAGAGAAAAACATTTTGTCTCAAGTAAATTTGCTTTTGTGAACTATTTGAACACCCCAGAGTGGTCTTGGGAGCAAGCAGTGCCCTTTAAACTAGCCCGTGCCAAACCTTGGTATATAAAAGCTGGTGCAGATTTGCCTCTTTCTGAGAGTCCTGCTTGTTGCTCTTGAGGCAGTGACCTGACTGTTTTGATGATTGATGATCCTAAGGCAGCAGAGTTGGCTGCAGGTTGGGGCCTGAGCAGGACCTTTGCTTGAATCCACAGCAGTGATGATTCATAGGGCTTTTAATCAGTTGCTTGAATGGCCTGGTGCTGGGTACCCTGTGATTTGAAAGAGTGAATGGACACATAAGAGGCTCTGTTTCAGGAGAGAGAATAGCTGTTGCAACCCGTTTGAAATGCCACAAGATAGATGGCAGCACAGTGCAGCCTGGGAGGAGAGGTGGGGCAGAGACCTGCAGGCAGATTTCCTGTGGGAGAGGATATTTCTGGAAACTTGGATGCTGTAGCTCCAAGGAGGCTCTGCAAGTAGAATGCAAACGTCCATCCCTGCTAAGCCCAATACCGTCTCCGCAGACAAATGTCAGATAAGATTTCTGTGAACATAGACAATGAAGGGGCCAGGGAATGGAAATCCATCTGAAGTTAATGGAAGTGAATAAACTGAATGACCCCGAACTCCCCCATCTAGTTTTAGGTTTGTGAAAAAGAGGGAAAGGAAGACAGGCCAGAAGAACTTGCTTTTGGCACACAAAGATGACCTGTGGTAGGGCTGTTTCCATGGTGATATCTACCATGATGCATATGGTAATTTCTTTTTCAAGTCTGACTGAAGATCTGGTCTGGTTATACCAATTTTTGTTTTCACCCTTCAATTACTTTTGCCCTCAGTGTGAGGAACTGTAGTGGTTAAAGGTAAGAGGCTAGCAAACTAGCCTCTGTTGTCATGAGCCTGAGAGTAAATATTTTCAGCTTTCCTACAGACTGAGCATTCTGTTAATGTTGCAACTACCTAACTTTACCCTTGAAGTTACTACCTAACTCTCATCTTCAGACAGTATGAGAACAAATGGTGTTGTTCTGTTCCTGTAAAACCATCTATGCACACACCTTGCAGGACAGTAGTTTGCCTGCTCCTGGCTGACGGTAAATGGGGCAATTTAAGTAGGCATAGGACTGTCTAAGGGTACACTGGCTCTCCCCTGTGGGTGGCGTCCAACAGTCTTCCACCCACGCTGGGCTGTAGCCAGTTGTGTGCATATAACCTGAACGGTGGGCTGAGCTGAGAGAAACCGTCTGGGCACTCACCTGCCTTGAAGCGCCACTCTGTGCTCTGACTCTCTCTGCTGTGCAGCCCCACATTTTGAGTCACTCCTCTCCTCTGTGTGCAGGCCCTGCTTCTATGGCTTCATAGTTAGGTACTGTGGTCACCAACCAGCCCTGTCGGTTTGCCCTGCTAGTGGATAAACAAAATTCGGATTGTTACTTTGTAACTGCTGTTTCCGCTCCCCACAGAGAATCCTAATTTAGAAGTTCTCCCAAGCTAATGACCTTCATTGCCTTACCATCAGCTTGCCAAGTCAGCTTTAAAAAGCTTTCAGCCTTTAAGGGAAGTGCAGAAGGGCCCCACACCTATTATTACTATTTCTATAGTGAAATAAGGTATGAGCACAGCCCTTGCCTCTGTACTGATGGACTCGTCAGGGGCCAGCGGGGTGGGCAGGGCAGCAGGTCCAGCAGCCCTTCATTGAGCTGGCAGTTGTGGCCATGACAGCCCCTTCCTTCTTCCCCCATCCACTGCAGGAACAAAGGCATGAGGACCCGACTGGGATGCCTGTCGCACAAATCAGACTCCTGTAGTGACTTCACAGCCATCCTTCCTGACAAACCCAACCGAGCTCTCAAGTGAGTAGTATGGCTTGCCATGTGTTCCTGGTTACCCACACTCTGGGGTGTCTTTGGGACCTTGTTCTCTAGCAAGTTGTCAACCAGATACACCATAGGACCATACATTCTGGTTGGTCTCTTAGCAGCTCCTTCACTATTCCTGCATGTGAGTGATAAAAAGACATAGCTCATGTGGGAAACCACATTCTCCTAAGAACCCGTCCTGCCCATTGTGCCTGAAGCCATAAATAGGGAAGAGCACTTCTTGATTCTACATACTTGCCAACCCGAGCTCTCAGTTTGGAAATAAGCATCCAAAGTTACTGTAAAAATATGCTTAGATTCAGATTCAGCGCTCCATTCTGCACAGACACTGTACTCAATGATGTCAGGGGTATCACCTCAAATCGCCCCCACAGTCACCTCTGTGAGGGGCATTGCTGTCTTTATTCCAACAGATGAAGACTTTGAGGTGACAGGAAGAGGTCGATTTTGTGAGCTGAGCCTAACTCTTTCGGCTCCAAAACTAATCCACCTCCTCCCCCACCGTTGCTATCACCTTGACATCTTGAAATTACATAGCTACATACCTTTGTTGTTCAGACCAAAAGTAATGTATAGGATTTAGGTTGATTCTTTTTCCAGGTATTGGGGAAGTGAACCTAGAACCTCATTATGCCAAGTCACCCACTTTCCCTTTAAGCGGTAGCCCCACCCCCCACTTAGAGGTTTCCCCAGCTATTGCTTGAATACACACACCAGTTCACAGCAGTAGAGTTGCCAGACTCTGGTATGGTGTGCATTTGTTCTCCACCAACCCAAGGAGTCCTGGGCAGATGTGGGCAGTGGCTGCCAAAGAGGTGATGTGTCAAAACCACTTAGAGATGCTATTGCTTCCTAGGAGACTCTCCACGGAAGAAGCAACGAGGTGGGCAGATTCCTTTGACGTGCTTCTCTCTCATAAGTGTAAGTAGAATTCAGGCTGTATCATGTTGAAGCAAATCATCCATGTGGCAGAAGATGTAGCGAATACTTCCTGGGCTTGGGATACAGGGCTAGGACACCAGCCCTCCTCGGTCCTGCACACAGCAAGAGGTGACAATTGCTGAGAAAACTGGTGTCTTAAAAGAAGTTAGGTTAGGCCTGTCCTTCTTGTTTACTGTATTCAAGCCATTGTCCCAAGCAAGGGGCCCCAGGTTCTCGGTCATTTTATTACATTATGTTATAATATTATATTATTTTTTTTATCAGATCTGTGTTCTCATTATGTGACCTATGTTGGTTACTGGATACTTGGATGGCCATGGTGGAGTCCTTGGTTTTGATTTTGTTTTTTTTTTGTTTTGGGGGGATTTTTGTTGTTGTTTTTGTTTTGTTTTGTTTTTAGCAGAAGTCTCTTTTAAGACTTTGCTTTTCTAGGTCTGGGAAGGTAGCTCAAAGGCTGAGTACTTGCTTAGCATGTGTGAGGCTCTGGATTCAAACCTCTCCAATCCTCTTTTTGAAACAGGGTGTCTTACAGCTTAGGCTGGCCTCCACTTTGCTCTCTAGGGAAGGATGGCCTTTAAGCCGGGATTCCCTGCTTCTGCCTGCCACCTTCCAAACACTGAGATCACAGGCATGTCTCACCTTGGCTGGCTGCTCCGTAATTTTGACCAGAGAGGATTCGGTTTAGGTAACTGGAGTGATAAGCTGACTGGAAGCAGAGGATTTCAGTTCCAGGCCAGGTCTCATAAGGGAAAATGACCCCTGACCCCCAAGCCACTGGGGGAGTGCTGACTACTTCCTGTGTGAACAGTGTGTGTATTTCAGCAACAGAATATCAGAATATCAGATCAACAGAATATCGGCTGTATGTGTCCCCCTCCCTGGCCAGAACTCTGCTTTGCTCTCCCTACCTCCTCTTCCATCCCCTCCGTGTTCAGCTGCTGTGTCTTTTGTTTCCACAAAGGCAGGGAGGGTTGTGCGCATGGCAGTGTGCAGAAGGCAGTTTATCATTAGGCAAACTTCTCAGCTCTTCTTTCTCAACATACAAGTCGAAATTTCTTGGGCTCTGAAATCCCTCTGGCATTAAGCACATGGAAGTGGCAAAGCAGGGGCGGGAAGGAGCGAGGGGGTGTTCTGAGGAGACAGGAAGGTTGCAGACAGACATTCAGTGTTCCTCCTCAATTCTTCACAGCAGCATGAGATCTGGGAGCAGAAGGGCTGCCTGCATTTTGCTATGTTATTCCTACATTGGGGAATGCGTTTCTGGATAATTAAATTGAAGGTTGGGATTCAGATCTGTGTCCTCAATTGTTGGCCTGGCTTGGTCACTGGATGCTAAGGTGCAATTAATAGTGACTTGACTTGTCCAGATTTGGAAAGATAGCTGAATGGTGTGGCTCTGGGTTCAAGCCTCAGCACTGCATCATCATCATCATCGTCATCATCATCATCATCATCATCCCCATAATACAAGAACCAGAAGTGATTTTGCTCTTAATTTGATGACGTTATGTCCTCTAACTTTGCTTCTTGTTCTTAATAAACAAATTAAGAAATACTCTGGGGGAGGGCATATGCAAATATGCATCTGTGTGTGTCTGAGCCTGTGTGCACATATGTGCATGTGTGTGCAGACCAGAGGTTGCTGTACCTTTTATCACTCTCCACTTTATTTATCTGTGTGTATGTGTATACATATGGGTGTGTGAGTGTATAGGTGTGTAGGCATGTGGGTCATGCCTGCCTCAGGGCAGTTATTGAGTTCAGTGGATAATTTCTGGAAGTTGGTTCTCTGCTTTCACCAAGAGGGTACTAGGGATTGAATTCTGGTGTCAGGCTTGGCTGCAAATGCCTTTACCTTCTCAGCAAGCTTGTGAGCTATCTACATTTGTGTTGTTGTTGCTGTTGTTGTTGTTGTTGTTATTGTTGTTATTATTATTATTATTATTATTATTATTATTATTATTATTATTGTGACAGTCTTTTAGTAAACCTGGAGCCTACCAGTTAGGCAACATTAGCTGGCCAATGAGATCCAGGAACTGTCCAGCCTCATCTTTCACACTTACGTTTTTATGTGGGTGCTGGGGGTGGTCTAAATCTAGGTCCTCAAGCCAGCACCAGAAACGCTGTACTAGCCGAGCCATCTCCCCAGCTGTACAAATACTTCTGAGTAGACTTAAAAATAAGATGCAATATCTATGAGTAAGTTCACATAATAAAACACTTGTGACTTTAGGCAGGAAACTAATTCAGGGTGGGGTATGCAGCCTGTGCCTCTATAGCAAGCTTGCAGGGTGAATCTGCCAAGGCAGTGGCATGCATGTGATGATATTTAAGATTAGTAATTACTAGTAATTAATAATAATAATTAGTAATGCTTTTCTAAAAATGAGGTTATTGATTATTTTCCTGGAGTCGTGTTCTGAGGGAAAAAAAAAAATGTCACTACTAATGCTGTGTCTTCCTTTCAGGTTGGCTTTGATTCAAGGTCATCCTCAAGTTCCATTTCTATTTCAGCCTCGGCTCAAGTCCCTCAGGCTGTTCCCTAATTCTAAAACGGGTTAGAGATGCTTGCTTGCCACCACCAGCAGACAGGAAACTAAACAAGTAATTGTCAGAACTGTGGCCTCTTTCCTCAAGATGATACTGTGGCTTTTTTTTTTCTTTATGATACATTTATTTATTAAATGCAAAACACATACCTGGACAATGAAATTTGTATTAATATTAAGCCAGCTCTAGTCCCAGAGATTCAGTGATGCTTAGATCTACAGATGTGTGATCCTCCTAGCAAGGAACACTGGTTTCCAGGAACACTGTGACTGTAGTCCTGCTGCTGGTCACAACTGGCACTAATTTGCTACTTTGCCAAAGTGGGAAAGAAAGAATAAAAGAAGGGGGGGGGGAAGAGGGGAGAGAGAGAGAGAAAGGAGGAAGAAAGGAAGGAAGGAAGAAGGAAGCAAGGAAGGAAGGAAGGAAGAGAAAAGAAAGAAAGAAGCCAGCTTTCTGAACAAAAGTTCTTTCATTATTCTTGGAGTCCAAAGTTCTGTTTTTTTTTTTTTAATTTTTGTTTAATATAGAGATAAAAAGCCAGTGATATGTTAGTTTTGGGAAGAAAGGGGTACTTAGGGTCACTGCAGAAGAACTTGAAGCTTTTAGGGTTTGGATGTTTATTGCACCTAAAGGCTGTGAAGCAACCGGAGCCCAGACCACCTTAAAAGATGCTGACAACTTTCTAAAACTCTAATGAATTTGGGTTGGTTTTGTGACTCGATCAGGGCTGATTAAATTTCTCCAGGATTTCACATGTGCCTGTCCCCAGCAGCACATAGAATGTGTGTGGAGCTTCCAATTACGACCCATAATATTCTAAGCAGTAAAAAGTTCAGAGTTCCTGCATGGCTGGCATCAGAACAGCAGGGGTTGGTCTAAAACCCACTCCTCCGTCATTCTCCACACTGAGGCATCTGTCCTTCTCAGGCTTTTTATGTTGTAGAATCAGGTAATCATCCACCCCTATTGCCACCCCCTTCTCAGCCCCTGGAGCATCTTTGCTCCCCTTGTTCTGGTGTTGTTTAGTTCTTTTTAAAAGTGTGCTTGATGGTTGTGCACAAGTCTGTTCAGCAGGAAGGCAGCACAAGGGAAAGAGGCCATGGTCTGTCTGATGGAGAATGAAGGTCTTCTCAGGTTCTCAATGTTCACGATAAGGCAAGGAAAAGAACCAGTGTGGCCTTGGGATTGTACATAGAATCCTCACTTACAGCACTGCTCTGAAATCCTGTGTCATCAGTGCCACATGTCCTACCTGTCTGGGACATTGGCTTCCAGTAGCCAGGGACCAGGCTTTTGGAAATTTAACTGAAGAATATGATCTGGTATCAGATCTATAATCCTAATTGTCTCTCTCTCTCTCTCTCTCTCTCTCTCTCTCTCTCTGTGTGTGTGTGTGTGTGTGTGTGTGTGTGTCCGTGTGTGTGTGTGTCCCTGTGTCCCATTTACTCCTGGAGACTGAGGGGGCCCTAACAGAAACCTTAGCTGTTTAGGAAATCAGATTTCTAACCTGTCCAACAAAGGAGCTGGAATGGGATGTGAATTCAGTTATGCCCTGGTCCCAGGGTGTTCTCTGGAGCAGACATGGTGGCTGGATGATAACCAATCACCTGTGGCAGGTGGTTTAACTAAACACTACCTATATGGCTAAATGTGTGGTTTTACCTGAAATGGTCCTAGCAACCAGGAGGGAGACCAAAATACCTGTGTTCCTCTTCCTTTTGAGCACTGCACAGGCTCAAATCTCAGGGGGAAAAAGGCCACTTTACCATCTTCAAAATTTTAGAATTAAAAAAGAAATGTAGGAGGAAAACACTTAGAGTAGTTTTATTTTTTATTATATTTGTTCACAGATGAGCACAAAGAAAAAGCTCTCATGGAGCCTAAGAGGTCAGCACTTGCTAAGTTCCTTCCTTCAAACCAACAAACACAACTGAAATCAGCTTCATTAACTAGATGGGATTCTAATATGTGCTAATTTGGAAGCTTTTTCCTGTTCATGCAATCACAGTTATACATGACATCTGACCGTGCATGTAGTCTGCCCTAAAAAAGGATGCAAGTGTGTGTGTGTGTGTGTGTGTGTGTGTGTGTGTGTGTGTGTGTGTGTATGTGTGTGTGTGTGTGTGTGTTTATACCTAGAAGTCTTTCTGCCCTTAAGCTAATACCTAACAGAACCAAACCTCCCAATTTGTGGGAGATCTATTCTGTCAGGCTATTTGAAGACAGGAAAAAAAAAAAACAGTGTGTTTACCTCTTGCTTTTAATTTTCATGAAGTTTAGGCATGTGCATATTTGTCCTGCTTTGAGAGGGACATTTAGCCCTGAACTCTAAAGAAATAGTCTCCTTGTGCTTTTTCCCTTTTTCCTTTCCTTCCCCCTCCCTCTTCCCTTCCCTCCCTCTTCCGTTCTTTTCCTACTGGCTTTCTTTATCTCCTCCTCTTGCCTTTGTTTTGCTCCTTTATCCTCCCCACCCCCACCGGTTTTGGATATAAAATTTGAGTTACAGTTATAAGCAAACCTGCAGGCTTTGAGTTTATGTCCCCCTTCCCTCACTTTTCTACCTGATCCTATCTGGACCACCCAGCGCCCCCCTCAGGGACTGATGTGGAAGGTGATCTTGTTTAATAGTTTTCATGGAGTCTGATAGAGGAAGGCTTCTATTCATTTGGCCTCACTGGCCCCAGGGAATGAGGGTTAGGGGATGTAAGACTACAGAGAGCCCTTTCCCAGTCACGACATCATCTGCCTGTAAAACAAAACCAATGGAAAGACTATGTTGTCTAAAACATAGCTCCCTTTCAGGGAATGGTTGAGATATAAAAACACAAAATAAGCTGTTAACACAGCTACTGCATAAAAGACTGCCAATAAATAATCATTCAGAAGCCAAATGGTCAGCCTGTGGAGCACTGGACAGGGTTCATCTAAGCAATTTCTACCTCTAGGGAAGATAGGCAGGTTTCCACTTTTCATGCAAGTCTCTCTCTACTGTCTTTAAGACAGAAAATTCTAGAGAAGTCTTCTTCAAAGCGTAAACTAAGGCCTCTACAGCAACACCTGCAGGAGCTTGTAAGAAAGGAACGTTTATAGATTTTATCTCAGACTGTGGAACCAGAATCCCTGGGGACTGGAGACTGGGGTATGGTTTTCCCACGAGTCTTTCAGAAATGCCAAGTTCCCCAGAAGAAACTCTGTTTCTGAAGCACAAGCATGCAGAACAGGGAAGGGCAGGGTCCCGGTGGGGTGGGCAGACCAGGCTTTTGGAGAACCAGAGTATTTTGTATCGTGTAGAGGCCTCAGGCAGCACCTGCCTGGGGTGGAGCATCTGTATCACAGACTCCACATGTGAGGTGTGGAGGGTCCCATACGTAACCGGGGCGGGGGGGTAAAAAGAAGAGGAGAGAGGCTTCGTTGACATGTGTAGTGGAGATGGGTAGAGAAGACGCATCTCAGCTCTGCTGCCACCTCGTCACCGTCACCGCTGTAAGCCCCCTTTGTACCTTGCTGGGAGGAGCACCAGGTCTCCGAAAGGTCTGAACAGAAGTAGCTGTGCAAGTTTCTACCCCCTCCCCATCATCTCCGTCACCTCATGCCAATCAGCTAATGTCAAGGAACCTCAGTTGTCCTCTTTTGTGCCAATCAAATGCTCACCAAATGCTAAACAAGGTGACATGGAAGGCCATTATCCGGATAGCTATCTGATTGTTTTTGCTATAACCCATTGGCTTACTGGGAAGACACACATTTTGTGAGTCCCACATGCCTGAGCTAATAGAAACCTTACTGGTTTATTCTGTGCACAGCTGGAGGCAGCCGATGAGAGGCAGAGTGAGAGTTCCGAGTATGACTTGGTGTTTCTTCTTTCTTACTCAGTCCTCCTGAGCTTCTGGGGTTCCCTCTCATCTTCCTACCGACCTAATAAATGTATGAGAATCTGCTGGGAGTAGAGTTTTGACAAGCCTATAGGGTAAAATTTGCTATGTCCTTTTTTTGAGAGTCCCAGAAGTATTCTTCCATCAAGTGCATGTGAGAAATATTCTTTCATACTGAACGTGGAAATCTTTTAGGCTATGGACTAGAGTCTGTAAGGCTTTGTAGTACTTGTTGTTGTTGTTGTTGTTGTTTGGTTTTGCTTTTTGAGACAGGGCCAAGGCTGTCCTCTAACTCACTGTGGCCTTGGACTCACAGAGATCTGTCTGCCTCTATGTCCTGAGTGCTGGATTAAAGGCATGTGCAGCCACCACCTGGCTCTGTAGTGCTTCTTTATTGGGTTAGCAAGATCACTGTTAGGATAGCAGCTGTATCTACCTTTCTTCTGCTTCTGTATATTAGGAATAGGAAGCCTGATATACTGTCATCCTAACACACACACACACACACACACACACACACACATGTGATATATATTAGTAAAGTACAGATCATTTAAGAAAACCAGGAATCATAACTGTGAGATTATAATGAGCATCATAATTACTTGTCAACAAATATCATAACTGGCAATAGTTTGTTACCCAAGTAAGATCCATACAGAAATCTTGATTAGCCACAGTAATTTACTTCAAAACCTTTGCCTCACAGATGACACAAAGGAAAATTATGACCCTGATGTGATTCTCACCGAAAAATTCAAATCAGTGGCTCGGTTTCAAGTCAAACAGGATTTATCTTCTCCAGTAGCTTATGCACCTTAGCTTATACAAACACGCTTCCCTGTTCCTATCCTCAGCTTGACTTTGGATTCAATTCAGTGGGCTATTTTCTCCCATTGATCGGGAATGCCAGAAGATGCTGGGTTTTTGAAATAGTACTTTGGTAAATACAGTGTTTAAAAAATACGTTTTTTTCATGTTTGTTTTGTGTTTTCCCAAGCCTCCGAACTGATCGAGGCTCAGGTCCACCCTGATGCCAGGTAAATGGAGACCGCTGGACCTTGATCTGTTCCCTAAGCCCCTCCCTGCTGTACCAGCTGCACGGATCATTCACAGTGACCCAATTTCTCCCCTTATGTAAGCACCCTGCAGGAAAGAACCAGAGGGAAAGAGCCGGCAGCCGGCAGCATGTGCGGCCACAGCATGTTCTTGGAGGTTCTGTGGCTGTTCAAAAGGACGCCAATATCCTGCCCACTGTTCCAGGAATCCTGAACACATGCCCATCCTTTTCTGCTGCTGGCATGGCACCCATCTCAAAAACTATGTGCTGTTTTCAGAGCTTTGATCCTGGGAGGGTTCTTCAAAGACAGCCCAAGTGAAATGCTAATAAAATAACTAGAAGAGGACCCCCACTTCCCTCCTCTTTCTATTTTTCTGAACCGTTCACTGTCCACTGCCTTTAGTTGGTCAGGACAGCATTTAGTGTTATACATTGAGTTCTGGATCATGACTCCATTAGAACATGGGAGTAACTGTCGCCAACAAGCATCAAGCATTCCAAGCTTATATGTCAGGTTCTGCCTGTCACTTGTGTGTGTAAACTCATTGCAGTGCCCTTAACCTTGTGGAGGAGATGCTGCTGGTATCTGCAGTTTATAGCCACCCATGAGAACCAAAGAACAAAGAGGCCACACCTCTCTACACACTAGCTCATGCCAACAACTGTGTCAGAGCCAGGGCACAACAGGCTTCAGGGGTTGGAGACAAGTTGCCCAAAATGTGTGGGGAGCTCAGGAGTAAGGTTCTAGAGTGGGGTTCTGGATCAGAGATCCAGTCTTCTCCAGCTAGTGTGTAGAGGACACAGGCCTCTAGCTTCGGCAGCACTGTTCATTGCAAACATGGCAGCCCCTAGAGGTAGCAGCAGATGACACTGAGCTGTTTGTTGATAAACCAACACTGCATTTGGAACCAACTACGGTTTGTGTGCAAACAGAAGGCAGGAGGACGGTCCTGCAGAGGGAAAGTGAATGGTGGAAGGACAGGGGAGAAAAATGGTAAAAGACAAGAAACAGGACAGGCGTGGGGAAAGATGCAGAGGAACCAATGCAACGCTTGCTGGGAAGAGGATGGGGAGAAAAGATGTCAATGAGAAGAAAAATGTGTCACTGTTCCTGTCGCCAGTAATTCACTTGCTGGGTCATATCAGCAAGAGATGTGGAGCAGGCCTGGAGCAAGTGGTCCGTCTGGAGGTTGCTGTTGCCTCCTGCCATCTGCTACAGGTGGGAG
This sequence comes from Micromys minutus, assembly GCF_963924665.1. Classification (NCBI taxonomy): domain Eukaryota; kingdom Metazoa; phylum Chordata; class Mammalia; order Rodentia; family Muridae; genus Micromys; species Micromys minutus. Next base: position 87,052,852 of record NC_137969.1, on the reverse strand, counting down.
GAGGCAGGGCTCCTGGAGCGATGGTGGTTCCTGGGAATCCCCAGAATTCCCCCTACACCCCACAACTCACTTCTGTTGTTCCAGGGTGGAACTTCTTTTTGCTCAGTAACCCTGCATGGCTTGCTTGCAGTGGCACCTGCTCTGGGAGTATGAAATAGGTAGGGGAGGCTGTGTCTGAGAGCAAGTGGGTAGAGAAAGTGGGTGGTCTAAGAAGGGATGAGGACAGGTGCCTCCCAAGGCCTGTGTGATGGCTGTTGTCTTTACTGCAATCTGTTCTTGTTGCTTCACAGGTCCAGACACTAGGAGAGTTTATGGCAACAGGGTCATTTTTTTTTTCTGGCCTTACAAACTCTCCCTTGACATCTCTGACAACTCCAAATTGGAGTGAATGCCTGGGTTTATTTCTTGCTCTCCTGGATCCCATTCTGAACTGCAGGCAACCAATTGATCTGATGTCTGGAAGAGCGCAGTGCATTGATAAGGATACTTGTGGTCCCTGGCTAACAGCTGGAAAGGATGCCCAGGAAGGTACAATGGGATGCTGAGAAGGACAAGTTAGCTCTCTCTCTCAATGAAAGAATCACTAGTGGTCGGCTGACTGTCGGGGTTGCAGGATGGAAAGAATTTAGGTAGATTCCAGACTCTTGGTGGTTTCTAATAGCCTGGTTCTCACCACAGAAAAGGTGATGGGAGGTGTCCTCTAGCTGGAGTCCCAAGTCTGTGAGACAAATGGTACCTTTGCATAGCTGTGGCACACAATATGCTCAGCGTGTTTGCCTGGCTGGGTTACCATTTTATCCCCGCTTTGAAGAAAAGATCATTGGAGAAAGGAAGGTTGTGCTCTGATGTCACCCAGAAGTGGAGGCAAATCTACCTTTTCCTTTTACTGGCTTAGTGACCACAGGCAATTCTACACGCAGATTTCACATTCCTCTTGCAAACCAAGCTTAAGGGCTGGGACTATGGACTACTTATAGTGAGTACCAGGCATTTTTGCGTAGATTGCTTCATTTGATCTGTGCTCAGTAAGTTCTGGCATGGTCTCCATTTCATAGGTAAGACTTCCATCTTGGGCTTCAAGATGTTAGAGTACTTTCCCAAGCTCACCAGAACGGATACCTCTCTCTCTCTCTCTCTCTCTCTCTCTCTCTCTCTCTCTCTCTCTCTCTCTCTCTGTGTGTGTGTGTGTGTGTGTGTGTGTGTGTGTGTGTGTGTGTGTGTACATACTCATGCAGATACAGATGAACAAGCATATGTGTGCAAATGCTGTTGGAGGTCAGATGTCTTTTGTCAGGAGCCACCCACTTTGTTTTATTGAAACTGAGTCTCTCGTTGACACAGGCTGAGCTGGCCAGCCTGCTTTTTGTTTTGTTTTACGTAGACTCTGCTGACCTGAACTCAGGTCTTCATGCTTGTGCAGCAAGCACTTATTGACAGCTCTAGAACCTTTTCTTAATTGCATGGATTTCATAATGCATCAGGTTATAAAGTGAAGGTCACAATGGCCTGAGGTAAGTCCTCTGTGTGTAGCAGTGATGGTGTTGAGGGAAAGAGGAGGTGGGATGTCTGATGAGGGCAAGTCTAAGTACACAACAAAACAGTAACTACTTGGAAAAGGTCTTCAAATGTACTCTGTCCTTCTACAGTGAGGATAGGATCATGAGGTCAGTAAGGCTGAATGTGCTTCGCAGGTTCATACCTAAGTGTGGGCTTGGCTGTGCTCGAATTGTTGTTCTCAAGTGAGGCCTGTGTTGTTTCCACTTGTGGGTAGGCTTGGTCATCTTCGGCAGGCTGCCTGTGAAGCCAGGGCTGCTCTAAACAGCTAAGCCACCTTTGCTTCTTAACTTGGCATTTTTTCCACTAATGAATCATGTGACCAAGATAAGTCATTTACCTTCCCTAAGGTTTGCTTTTCCTTTCCTCTCAAATGGTAAAACCATCAAGACCTATGCTATGGATCTACGATGAGGTTCAGAAAGCACTTGGTGTGGCCAAAGGAAGTGCTCAGTAGATGCTGGCAGAGAGTGTTTCAAGGTGTGCATTCTGATGTCAGCGTGTTGAAATTTCCCTTCTTTTGTTCTGCCTTTCTTTGTTTTAACTTCCAGTTCCCGAATTGCTGCTCTCTAGGGTCAAGGTCTATTCGTCAGCCTGGACAGAATGGTTCTTTCTTTGAAGAATGCTACATCCTCAAATTAGAAGTTTCTGTTCCCTTCTTTGGGCATGGAAGCTTTCTCCAGGAACCAAAGCTAAAGCTTTCTGCTCTCTGCTGTGCTTGGGTCCATTTCCTTTAAGTTAGGTGGCTGCTCTGACTCTTTGCTACACTCTCAGGTCTCCCCTAAAGTATGTGTGCACTTATGACAAAATCCATTATTTTATATTATTCCTTTGCTCTCGTTACATTAGGTTGGCTGGAAAGCTGGTAATGATTTCACATGACTTCTATGTGCTGTAGCTCAGAATCTAGTACTTGAGAGTTGCACCATTCCCAGCAACCTTACCCCAAATGGATAAATGTCAAGGCTGTCTGATTGCATGTATCTCAAATATGTCAGTTCCCTGACTGATTCTGTCTTAACCACTGTTTTGTTTACTTCATCCCTAAGGAAGGCAAGCCCTGTCATTTCTTCTCATTCCCTTTGTAAAACCCACCATCTCCAGTGCTAGCTTTTCGCAGATCACTTTTCCTGCTACTTTCCTTCCTAACCACTGCTGTAAAAATCTTGCTCTGGACTCATTTGAACCTGGTAAAGACCATGGTTCACACCAGTGATGTAGCTCGGCCTTTTATTCAACTTATCTAGGCTTTACTTCCTTTTCTACTCTCTCCCACCCCCTTCTCTCTACCCCTTCTTCTTTTTCCCCTCTCTCCCTTTCATTTCATCAAGCTCCTCTTAAACTCACGATGCAGCTGGGAATGACCTTGACCTTATGGTTGTCCAGCCTCCATCTCTTCTGTGCTGGAATTACAGAATTACAGACTCATGCTATAATATCCAGTTTTATGTGCTGCTGGAACTCAGATTTTGTGCACATAAGACTAGCACTCTACCTACTGAGGCAAACCACCAGAACCTTTAGTATCTTTCTGTGGAAAATGTGGAATGCTATCTATTACTAATCAGCATTGTTGTGATAATTAACTCAGCTGGGGCTCTGTAAAATCTTGATATAGTAAATAGAGTTCTGTGACCCAACTCCTAAATGAATAAAAATTAGACCATCATCTTCCACAACCATCACTGGATAGAATTCCTCCCCACCCTAAACTCAAAGTTCCCCTGCCCTGTCCCACACTTCTCTGTCCTAACTGTGCTCAGGACACCTTTCTGACTTCCTGGTCAAGCTGTTCTTTAACTCAACAAGTCTTTTCTGACATATCAACATTTAAATGTATCAAAAGTATCCTGAAAGACAACAGAAACATCTTTGATCTCATGCTTCCCCTTAGCTATTCGGGGTCTACTCTCCATTTTCCTTTTTCTTTTCTTCTTCTCCCTCTCCCTCTCCCTCTCCCTCTCCCTCTCCCTCTCCCTCTCCCTCTCCCTCTCCCCCTCTCCCTCCCCCTCCCCCTCCCCCTCCCCCTCCCCCCTCCCCCCTCCTCCTCCTCCTCCTCCTCCTCCTCCTCCTCCTCCTCCTCCTCCTCCTCCTTCTTCTTCTTCTTCTTCTTCTTCTTCTCCTTCTTCTTCTTCTTCTTCTTCTTCTTTTTGCCAAATCTTTTTCAAGAGACATGTGAATGGACACTTCCTTCCACTTCCTCTTCTTTGTTCTCCTGTACCCACAGAGGCACAGAGGCACAGTGAGGTCTGCTCACACCCTGGACACTGTTTAAACCAATAGTTGCCGCATCCAGAGGCCTGGCGCGCTCTCAGTCCAGCATGACCTCTAGGAGGCATGTACTCTATGGCCACTTTCTCCTTCATGCAGAGTTCTCTCTCCTGGTCTTTTTGCAGGACTGTGCACCCACCCCCCACCTCTCTGGCTCTTTCACAGGTCTCTCTATATATGCCTGTCTGAAAGGAAAGCTCAGAGAGTTTGATCTTGTTAACTACCAATCTCTCTAAAGTGTTCTACATTTTGGCTCTTTCTTCCTGGAATCATCTTCACCATCACCCCCTTCCTTCTTTCATGTCACTTCCTTCTCTATTACTCTCCCCAGCAGTTGAGGAGCTTCTTCCTGAAGATCTTTGTTCCCTTCTTAGACTTAGTTCAGGTGATTCGAGATTTTTTCAGAGCACCTTATCCTTCTGTGTTGTCTAACTTACCCACCACATCATAATCATCCTGATTATGTTTTTTTTCTTTTTTTTTTTTTTGCTCCACCTACCTTTTGCTGGTGCATATTGGTTAATTTTCTTATTGCTGTGATAAAGTATCTGGCAAAAGCTACTTAAGGAAGGGTCTTTTGGAGGGCATAGCCTACCAACACAGGGAAGTCATGATGTCAGAGGTGTGAGGTGGCTGGTCATATTGCATTCTTATTCCAGATGCAAAAAGAAATGTATTGGTGCTCAGCCCACAGTGTTTATAATACCTCATTGTGTCTGTTCTCTGCACCTGTTGGAATGGCCAGGTCACCTAACAGGGTGAATGCATGAATCAATAAAAATGGAGTTGTTATTCCATTTAATTAATCTCTAATGTAGTGTGTTGTCAGCTATGAAGTCAGGCAAGTTCTTTCTCAGATTTCATAACCTTCTCTGTAAACTGGGGAAAAGAAGAGCACACTGGGGAGTACAGTGTAGGTATGAGCTCTTCTTATCCCCACCAAGACCCACAAAAGCTAGGATCTAGGTGAAGAGAGATGAGGTATTTTTTTTTTTTTTTTTTTTGCCCTAGAGAGCTGGGGCCAAATAGGCTTTCTATAGAGAGCTGCTTACTAATACAGTAGAGGGAAACAGAAATGTAATATTCTTTATCTGTGACTCCATTTAATGTATTCCTAAGCATCTTTTTCTGTTTAGAGGGAAACTAAACAGTGAACTTGAACTCTTGTTTAAGAAATTTAATTCCCTTTAGCTTAAAAACAGCCAGAGCTTATCTGAGTCACTTCCCAGGTCTTCTAGACCAGTGGTTTTCAACCTGTAGTCATGACCCCTTAGAGGTAAACTGACCCTTTTACAGAAGATGCCTAAGACCACCAGAAAACACAACTATTTACTTATACTTCATAGCAGTAGCAAGATTACAGTTATGAAGTGTGGGGAATTGGTTGTAGTGTTTTGTCTTAATTTGGCCCCCAAAAGGGAATCTTCGTGTCCAAATGCTGAAGGTTTCTGTCTCCAATTGGTTTGTGATTGATAAATGAAGAGCCAACAGCTAATGGCTGAGCTGGATGAAAGAGGCAAGACTTTTAGGTTCCTGGGCTAGAAAGGAGGAGAGGGTCTGCCGTGAGAAGGTTTAGGACAGACCACGCAGAGAAGGAACAGGAGGGAATAATGGCCAAAATGTAGGTACAAGAAGGAAAATAGACCCTGGAAGAGCTGCCCAGAAATGCCTTGGACAGCAAAGATAGGAAGCTACACAGAAGGAGCCAGGACAACAAAGATAAAATATAGATTTAGAAGGTCTTAAGTCAGGAATGCTGGAGGGGGTGTTTGCTGGCTATGGGAAGTTTTAGAAATGTCCAACCATTGAGCTAGTCAAGACATATCAAAATTAAACTGACATGTGTCTTTTATTCGTGAATCCAGAGAGCTCTTGGGTGGGTGTGCAGGTGCAACCTGCCAGGAGCCAAAGCGGTTTAACTAAGTCAGTGCAACAGATGGTGCCAAACAGTGGAGTAGCAACAAAAATAATTTTTTGGTTGGGGCTTACCACAACATGAGGATTGGTATTAAAGGTATAGGAAGGTTGGGAACCACTGGCCTAGATAAATGCACGTTTTGAGGGTCATTCATGCTTTTCCAACCTTCTCTGTGACTGCAGTGGAAAGCGTGTGAAGATGAGGCAAGTACCGCATGACCTCATCTCTCCATAGCACCTAAGAGTAGATCTGGTTGAGTTTTAGAGTGGCAGCTAGAAGCTGTGGAGAATAGGGAAGAAAGGTAGGAGAGAGGGACCTGGAAAGGTATAGATAGAAGCAAGGACTGGGTATACAGAGGGTGACTATATACTGTATAACAATATATCATACAAGTCAGACATGATGACTCACACTTGTAATCTCAGCACTTGGGAAGCTGAGGCAGGAGGATTGTTATGACTTTGAGGCTGCTATAGTGACATAGTTGGTTCCAGGTCAGCTTGGGCTAAAAAGTGAGACTCTGGCTCTAAACCAAATTAAAACAAATGCGTTATACACTTCTAAAAATTAAAAGTATTTTGAAAATTATAACACCAAGAAAAGGTGCTTAAATGTTTGATTTAAATATTACACAATGTGTAGAACATATATCACCTCATTATTATGTATAATTTCTATGTTCTATACATCAGTTAAAATAATTTTATTATGAAAAATAATCACTGTGGAAAAAAAGGAAGGGTTTGGGGAGACTCTGTACTCCTTGGGTTTTACTAGGTCTGCTATAGTTCACTGCTCAGAGTTCTCTCTTGCTGACCCAGCCCCTTCTGGGGTCTTTTGTCTTTCTAACAAACCTCTGCTTAAAGTCTTCACTGTAGAGGATCATCTACAAGAGTGCCTATCTCCTGGCATGCATGCTTTAAGCAAATTTAAGGTTACTCCAGAGCATATTGAAATGCCTGTATGTCCTCTGTGGGGATCTTTGAGGGCATAGAATGTGGGAGGGTCATGAAAAGAACTTCCACGGGATGCTAATGGGAAGCCATTTTATGATTTGCTGTTTGATGTATCTCATTCAGTGTTTGTCTCTAGCCTGTGCCACAGGCAGCATCTTGAACAGAACTATGTAGACCACCAGCCTGAAATCAGTATCAGACGGAGTAACTTACTCTCAGGCCTGACCTCTGCAGCTGTGTTTGTCACTTGGATTCCTAACTTGCAGAGTTCCTACTGTCTTTTCGCTGGGGGTTTGACCTGTGCAGGAGTGGGCATGGGAGGTACCTGGAGCATCATTCTCTCTCTTGAACCTAAATCAGATCAATCCCTTCTTCCTCTCTTGGCACAGGGAGGTTTTGATTTTCATCCTGCCCAGTGGGCAGGAAGCTTACACAATATTCTGACTTCTCCATACTGGATATGTCCTACGCCTCGCCTGTGGTGCTGTGACTTAAGCCAGTTGTCCAATGTAGTGAACAATGATGTCTCTTCTATGCAGAAACCTCCAGTATGGGATGATAGATAAATCACACAACCACCCTACTTAGTCACTTTAAAGTAGCCCTCCCCACCAAAGTTTAAATCCCTGAGATGCAAAACTTAGCTCTGGGAGCCCCATGAAAATGCTTTTATTGGGATGGAGAGAGGGCTCAGCAGTTAAGAGCACTGGCTGTTCTTACAAAGGACCTCAGTACAATTCTCAGCACCCACATGGCAGCTAATCACTGTCTGTGATTCCAGTTACGGGTGATCTGAAACCTTCTCACAAACATATATGTCAGCAGACACCAATGTACATAAAATAAAAATAAGTCATACATTATTTTAAAGATTTTTTAAAATGCGTTTTTTTTCAAGTCCTTCACTCTTGCCAAAAAAAGGTTGTAGCCTGTAGGATGTTGTCCTATTGTGGACATTGAAATACTTGGAATAATGTATAATGGAAACAGCAGCACTCAGGAGGCACAGGAGGCTGGCAAATTGGAAGAAAACCTAGGCTTCAATATAGTTAGTCTCTCTAAATAGAGAAATCTAAATAAACAAAAGAAGGCAAACATGTAAAATAAATTTTTTTATCAGCAGAAATCAAAACACTTTAGAATAAACATTTTAGGGCCAGTAAGATGGCTCAGTGGGTAAAGGTACTTGCTATACAAACCTAAAGACCTGAGTTCAAGTTCCAGGACCCACATAAAAGTGCCTGGAGAGAACTGACTCCAGAAAGTTGATGACCACATGACACATTGCAAATTACTCTCCACATACATGATACAAATACAAGCAGTAGTAATAATAACAATAATCACATTAAAATAATTATTTAAAATCACATGTCCCACCAATGCACTGAGTTGTCGTGGCTAGGGCCCTCTCCTGGCATATATCAGTGATTATCAGAAGTCCATGTCATTGATGACATGGACTTAAAAAGTGCTGGGGCCTGGGAGATGACTTAGTAGGTAAGAGTGCTTTCTTTGTAATGACCATGACCTGCATTCTAATCCCCAACACTCATGCTCCCGGCTGGGCATGACTGCACATGCCTGTAACATCAGTACTGGTGGGGAGAGACAGTTGATTTCTGAGAGTCTGATGGCCTTAAGAATCAACTTACGTGAAACAAGACCCTCTCTAAAGACAACAAGGTGTACAGTGTCTTGTTCTGGCCCCAGCATGTCCATTCCTATGTGTGTACAACTGTACATTCAGGTGTATGCAGCACACACACACACACACACACACAAATATACAGGCACACATAGAGACAGACAGACACACACACACATACACACACACACACACACACACACACACACAGAGAGAGAGAGAGAGAGAGAGAGAGAGAGAGAGAGAGAGAGAGTCAGACAGACACACAAATAAATGTAATTTTAAAAACTTTGTAAAAAATCTAATTCAGTAGGCAGATTTCAAAGTAAAAAAAAATGAATAGACCAGAACATCACATACATGCCCTCAAAGGTTTTCTAAATGAGACGAAAACCACTATCTGTGCTGCAGAATGTAGTAGATGAATTTCTGTTGGATATTTCTCTGATAGTGGTAAAGGGTTGGCCCTAGACATTCATATTCCCGTCTATTTTGTCTTATGACTGCCTGAGACCTCTCTGGTGTGGACTCAGCTTAGGGTACAGGATGCATAGTGCCTATTACTTTGGCTTACCAGCAGACTCGGGGTTCAGCCAACTCCACATTAGTGGAAGGGCAGTACACTCTGAGCGTTTAATCAAAAGTGATCACTGTTGTCTCTATGGGATTTAAACATTTCTTTCTGATACTGCACGCTGGCTCATGGACAAGAAACATGGCTTGCTCCTCAGGTAGCTGTGTGTCATCAGGAGTGTGTCATGTGTGTCATGAAGGAGCAGCAGGTTTGGGTAGTGAGGATGCTGGCAAACTAGTATTGTGTCTCCTGCATCTGCAACCTTTGGTCTTAAGCTTCTTCCTGTCTTTTCTCCCATCCGTCTGCATTCACAGATGGGGTGGCAGCCTTCCGTGCCTTCCTAAAGACGGAGTTCAGCGAGGAGAACCTGGAGTTCTGGCTGGCCTGTGAGGAGTTCAAGAAGACCAGGTCGACTGCAAAGCTAGTCACCAAGGCCCACAGGATCTTCGAGGAGTTTGTGGATGTGCAGGCTCCACGGGAGGTGTGTTTGTCATGACAGCTGTCTCCTGAGGGCTTGGGGGGTGGAGTTGAGCCATGCCCTGGGATTTCCTCCTATTCCAATGGGCCTTGTAACTCGATGAGTTGGATCTTGATGAGAAGGGGTAGCTTTTAAGGAGTGGAAACCCAGAATTTTCGCAAAAGGCCCTACATTAGGAGTGTTTTGCCTGACAAGTGTTACCCAGGATGTGGTTTTGCCCCAGGGATTTTGCAAGAGTAAGAGCTATGGAGTGTGTGTGTGTGTGTGTGTGTGTGTGTGTGTGTGTTTCCATTGAATGCAGCACTGGGGCCTCTGAGATGGCTCACTGGGTAAAGGTACCCGCTGCCAAGCCTGATGATCTAAGTTTGATCTCCAGGATCCACATGGTGCAGGGAGAGAACTGACTCCTAAAAATTGTCCTCTGACCTACACACACACACACACACACACACACACACACACACACACACACACATCACTAAACAAATAAACAAGCATGTGATAAACAGCCTTTAAAGACAGTAGAGGTTAATGGAATAAGTAACCCTCTTTTAGAGGCTTTTGTTTGCAGTCTCAGTTCAGCCACGATGTGGGACCACTCTCAATTTGTTCAACCACTCTGGGCCTTGTTTTCCCCAATATAAGAGAGGATAATGTCACTCACCTTACTCATCCTACTCTGTTAGAGATAAAATACCTCCTGAGCATTTGCCATTGCTCATTAATGAATATTTATAGTCACTTTCATTGCTGGATTAGAATTATGTATAGCTGTTCTGAATTTTAATACAGCATGTCCCTTGGGAGGGTTTAATTGAACAGTTTGCTCTCTGTATTTAGGCAGCTTTGACTTGGGTTTAAGGTCTTTACAAGTTCGGTAGAATGCTCCTAACCCCTAATAGTGACATATAAAGAAATAAATGTATGTTTACTAGGGTCTGTCTGTATTGGGTGCCTGTTGGCCTTGGTAGTTAAGAAAGGATGAGAGAGAACATTTTTAGAGGGACTTTCATTAGCAACTGGCTTGAGACTGTGGTATCAATATTCTTGATTAGGGTTTGTTGATTTGAGGATTCTTTCCATGGTTCTCTTACCCCTCCTTCTTTAGACAAGCTTTGTACTCTCTCTCTCTCTCTCTCTCTCTCTCTCTCTCTCTCTCTCTCTCTCTCTCTCCTCTATGCCCTCTCCCTCTCTTTTCTTTTCCCATCTTCCCTTTCTCCCTTTTCTTCTTCCTCTTCTTCTTGAGACATGATCTCTTTAAATATCTCTGTCTTCCTGGAACTCGCTCTGTAGACCAGACTGGCCCTGAATTTACAGAGACCCAGCTGCCTCTGCCTCTTGAGTGCTGGGATTAAGGTGTGTGCTTCCAAACCCAGACAGTCTCTCATTTCTTCACTTACCTTATGTACAACATGAAACTAAGCCTATTTGGACTTCAGCCTCCACAACATTTTTTTTCTAAATTTCATAAAAGCAGTTTAAGAAGCATTAGTGAACCTAAAAAAGTGAGATGCTGCCACTGATGGGCTCACTGGTGCCTTGGCCTCTGAGGGCCTGTAATCTTGCTCTCTGTTTGTATCTTCAGGTGAATATCGATTTCCAGACTCGAGAGGCCACGAGGAAGAACATGCAAGAGCCATCCCTGACTTGTTTTGATCAAGCTCAGGGAAAAGTCCACAGCCTCATGGAGAAAGACTCTTACCCTAGATTCCTAAGGTCCAAAATGTACTTAGATCTGCTGTCCCAAAGCCAGAGGAGGCTCAGCTAGACCTCAGATGGGGACTCTTGGAAGTCATTGGCTTTCCTTTCCCCTTGCTGCCAAGACCATATTCTAATGTGAAGTGTCATAGATGTCCAAAGGCGCTGGGTTGGGGGTGGACGGCTGGGGGGTGACAAGCAAAGGAAGGGCTTTTCGAAAGTATGAGCCAGCCACTGGAGCCGGGACTCTCTTCCTTCTACCCAGATTTGTGTTTTGGTTAGAGGCAGCACTGCTGCTATTTCCCTTCTCTGAGTGGGCCAGGAACTGGCCCTTCATAATGCCTTCAGTCATCTCTACTGAGAAGGCAGATTCACTGTGCCGGGCTAATTTGTAAATAATGCGAACACAGTTCCCACCACCTCCACATCACACCCTCTTCAGCAGGACTCCTGACCTTCACCTTGTCCTTTACTCAAGGGAGGAACCGCTAGACAACTCAGGCTCTCTGTTCTGACGCATTGTTACAAGCCAGTGGCCCAACCTGAGTACCTGGATCTCTGAGTTTAGAAGAGAGGTCTCTTTGGAATTCCAGCTCCCTAGCACCATCCACAGGTAACTTCTAACAAAGGACATATTCCCTGGAGTTGGCTGTGTCTTCCATTTCCACAGGACCAATATGGAATCTGAGGTCCCGTTTTAGTCTAAGGAATTAATTGAACTTCCTTACACTTGCAATTCCAAAAAGGGTTTTGGGAGATTTCTTCCATGGCTTCTGAGTGGAGCTGTTCTTTTGAAACACAGAGTTCGTGAATCTTCCTCAATTCTATTAAGAACTTTTCTAGAAGCTGAGTGTCCAGAGAATGTAGCATCAGTAGCCTTCTGTGCAATGAGGTTCTGTATAACCTGTCTGTTGCCTATGTATTTGTTCCATGTCATTACCTCCCCCATGGCATCACATAGCACTGATCTCTTAGGATGAAAGATGGCATGGCAAAGGGAGGTAAATTCCCATAGCATGAGAGCTTTTCTAGTGCCTGATGCTTTCCCTGTCTCTCCACCTCCTCCTTCCACACAAGCCATGTAACTATGAAGGGGAGACTGGGAACCTAGGCTGAAACTCATTGCAGCTTGCTTCCTGGACATACTTTCTTAGAAAGAGTCTATTTTTGGCTGTTGAGAAATCACTGCCTTCTTGGTCTTTAGCCTTTGGGACTGACCTGGGAAGATCACCATGAAGGTTGCAGTGTGGTGCCCTGGGGGAAGTCCTGGTGATGCACCAGGATACTTTTTCTTGGAGGAGACGTGAACATCATGGAATCTCTACATTTACCCAGGAGAAAGCTGTCCCTGCCATCTCCTGCAGGAACAGGAAGATGAGTCTTCAGTATAGAAAGCAGAAGATGGAAGCCAAACCTAGAAGCTGCTGATCTCTGGGTGAACTGAGAACGTGGTTAAGGCTCTGCTGTGATAATTCACAACCAGTCAACTTGGGCTTATTGAAGAGCCATAAACTTTCAGCTTGAGTGAATGAAATAGGCTGTGGCCAGGCTGCTTAAGAAAGTAGGTGGTGAAAGGCTGGGTTGACACTCTCCTTTTATGGGATGCTAGCCCTTCTTAGGTATTCTAGGGTTTGTGTTCTGGTCTTGGAGAATCAATTCCTTCCTCGGTTGTAGCCAGACAAGGCCAAGAAGGTCCTTGAGTTCTACTGTATTAGTGCCCTCCAAGTGGCATACTGTCATCTGTGAGTGGGTGCTAGTGTCTGGGTATGAACCTCAAAAAGAGAGAACATCTACTTTCTAGGCCTCACACTGAAGGGACCTGTGGCAGTCACATTTAATAAGACCTCTGAAGCTTCAAATGGTGTTCCTAGTTAAAGCACATAGATTTCCCCACCCTGATATAGAATATATTAGCTAAAGCTGCCAGAATTAATGTAATGATTAAATTTTCTCACAGGGTATTTTTAACATTGTTTACATATGAAATGTGCTTCTGCTGCCAATGCTACCGTCCAATGTGAGGTGCATTTACACTGGACCTGCAGTGATGGAATTGTCCTAGAAGGGCCTTCTCACCACTGGCATTAACCTGATGCAAAATGGCTCCACATGTGTGGTGTAGCACCCTCATTTAGGACCTAGAGTTTTTGCCAGCTACTAATGGGATTAAGGCTGTAGATGGTGATGTCATGCATCCTGGTGACTCTACATGGGAGGTATGAAGGACCAAGTTTGAGTGTCCTGAATTTTGTAGCTAGATAAGGACATATGAGTTTTGTGTCTGTGTTGAGGAGCTGATAGCTCTATTTAGGTACTCCCATGAAGAATTTCGTGTGTGTATGTATGTGTGTGTCTGTTTGTGTTTGATTGTGAGTTGTGAGTCTTGGGCAGTACACTGCAGACATAACCTTCTCATGTAAGTAGCTTTTTGCATACCCTTTTCCCCCTGCTTCTCATAGAACTCACAGAGCTTCTATCCCTGATACCTCCTCTTATGCACTTTGGTCATGCTAGCCCAGATTTTGGTCTGTGATGAAACAGAGACATGTTTACAACATCTAGAGCAATATCCAAGCATACCTCATCTCCGAGCTTCCACGTCTCCCAGTCCCCTCCTCTAATCCCTTCCTCTGTAAGCCTCATCTGCCTCACCAGGTTGTCAACCCAGACGCCACCCTTTCTATTTACTGTCTTCGTCTGCTCCAGTCATGTGAGTGTGCTGATGACTGGCCCCGGACTCAGGCAGCAGGACACAGTGCCGTGACTTTCCATCCCTGAGCTGCCTATTGGTCCCGCTGGAGCGTTGTCTGGCTTTGGGTCTGATGTGTGGTTTGCTGCTGCTCTTGTGAACTGATTAGATCTCAGCATTCTAATTGATTAGACAATTTGAGCATTCTGGGTTGAAAGGGGAGTGATACTCTGAAGCAGTATTTATTATTAAGCATGAGCATAAATCATAGGGACCACCTTGGAAGCCCTTCACAAATGCTAATTCCCAGCTTCCACACCTGGAGGAGGTGCTGAGCCCATAGACCTAGGCAAGGGACCTAAAAAGCAACATTGAACAAAAGAATGAAGTTCCTGGATATATAATGACCTGAAGGCATTGGACAAAGATGGCCCAAGACAGTGGTTCTCAACCTTGCTGCTCACTAGGCTTACTAGGGGAGCACAGAAACAAAAAAATAAAGAACAACAACAAAACGTAACTGTTCAGTTTCTACCGTAGAGTAGCTAAACTAGAGAGGCTCAGAGGGAGCCAGGTGGTAGTATTTTCTTCATGTCCCACTAGTGGTTTCAGTGTGCATATGTGGACAGAAAGCAGCAGCCTAAGCAATGAAGAGGAAGAAAACTGAGTTAAACAGGACCCAACAGCACATCTGGATGCCAAAAGCACAATAACCAGGATGCCCTGCACACTCTGCAGCTGACTCTCATGGTGGTTGCTTTGTGTCTCTCGGTCTGACTAGCTGTTTTGAGGTTCAGGCTAAATGCAGTAGTTGGTAGTAGGTACGACAAGGTCAGGGAACATCAAGGGCACCTTACTGGTTTTGCCATGCTTCCCTGGCTTTTACCACAGCACTTCCTCCATGCCTACATCATGAACTCTTTCTCTGTTTGTCTTCATAGACTCTTGTGCTTGGCCAATGTGTGTCAGGCTGTGCCTCTGAACCCAAGGTCACACAGTAGGGCGGCTGGAATATAGCTAGTGAGCAAAGGGTGTCTTGGTAGTGATGATCGTGATACAACAGTTTCCACATTTCTCTTTGGAGGGTGCCCCTTTCCTAAAGAGGATCAAATCTGGGAGGCTTTTTCAAGGCTACAGTGAGACATTGATCCTTGCTTCTAGCCCTCACTATCTTCTTTGGCCCCATGTTGGATAGGCAGCAAGAAAGCTGCACGCTGGCTCTATTTTCTGGTGCTTTCCCCAGAACTCGCTGCTCTGAGAAACCAAAGCTGTGAACAGGCAAATGCTCTGCACAGGTGTTTGTCCTGGACAGGTCCACATGCCCAGGGGAAGGCATAGAAC
The DNA here is from genome assembly GCF_963924665.1 of Micromys minutus. Lineage (NCBI taxonomy): Eukaryota > Metazoa > Chordata > Mammalia > Rodentia > Muridae > Micromys > Micromys minutus. The sequence goes on along the minus strand of NC_137969.1, from coordinate 87,037,725 downwards.
TGGGGGATGATGGAAAAGTTGGGGGAAGCCTGAGGAAGAAGGGGCAAAGCAAAAGAGACCCCCAAGCTGCCAGCATAGAAGTTGTTTTTCTGTTTCCCAGAGGGAAAGGTGAAGGGGGGCACACTCACAGACAGGATGGTCTTCTCGAAAGAACCTCAGAACTCCACTGACCCTGCAGAGGAAAGGTGGTTTTCTACTCTTGCCTTCAGTCTGCCAAGTATCAGCTTTCCTGAGATCCATCCCCTTCCACTTAAAACAAGAGAAGTGGTACCAATACTGCTGGCGCTGGGCATCTGTGCCACCATGTCACTTGGCACAAGACAAGGAGGGAGAAGCCAAGAGGAGAGGTGGCTTTCTGTCCCCGTGGCTTCTCAAGGACTCTACAGGATGGTGTGGGCACAGTGGGATACATCAAGATGGGACTACGGGCCTCACCAGGTTTGGGGTTCTCTCAATAAACTGTCTATTTCTTGAACTTAACCCCTCTGCTCCTTCCCTTCTGCCAGGTTAGGAAAAGGTGAGTAGGCCTCACACATGTCCCGACCACAGTAGCCTTAGCTGGTCACTCACGGAGCACAACAGAGTTATAGCAGCTCTTCTCCCATATAAACCGCTTGGCCAACCGAGTCCTCCTTGAATTCTTCCATTACCATGGAAAGTGAAATACATTCACCTTTACTATCCACAGGCTGTGAGAACATAATAAACAAAACCTGAACAAGCTGTCCTTTGCTCTCTGTCCACATTTCTGGTCGTCTGACTCTCACACCACACGTGGACTCCCCAGGCGGGGAGCATGTGGCCCGGCCCTGCAGAGAGTCTGGCACGGGGCTGGCCACCGGGAAGAGTAGGGGTGTGGATAGACACGGGTTGATTGAGAGCGGTCTGCAGCTGAGCGCAGGGGGTGGACATGAGAGTGGTTCTGTGACGTGCTATAGAAATGCCAGGTGGTACTTTTATTTGTGCCACCTACGGCTTGACAATGCTGGGAGAGAAAAGGCTGGCGACGGTTTGGAAGTTTGCTCGGCTGGGGCCATCTGAAACGCAGTGGGTTCATATTGCTTAGAGCGGAGGATTGCTTTGTGCGGTGGTGTATCCCTGAAAGGGGCTGCGTTAGTCATCAAATCTTTGTGCCTGGTGCTCATGTCCTGCTGAGGGGACAGAGGAGAGTGAGCCACTGACTCCGCTACCAAAGGCTTATTCTTCAGGTGAAGTAATAAGGTGGAGACACACTGAAACTTTATAACCCAAGTAAATCGAAACGAAATTAAAATCAGACCAGGGAAGGTCTGGCTTTAGTAGAAAGCTAATTTTTCCTCAAAGGTAACTCTTTGTGTTGAATAAAGAAGGGGTTATTATGCAAATGATTCCCCTCAAATCCCAAAGTTGCAGAGCAGGAATGCTGACCAGCAGAAGGACAGCAGGCTACAGGCCTCCCAGGAGAATACATGTGGTGGCCTTCTCTTTTTCCAGCTTGGCTTTTCTGTGGCTGCTTCTTTTATTGCCAGCAGAGGCTATCTCCTATTGCCAGGCGAGAGTGGCGGGGGGTTGGGGGGGGAGAGAAAGAGAAGCAAAGGACCCAGTGATCATCTTGCTGTGGGTGCTATCTAGCCTAGGCTGTGAGCTTTAAACTGGAGTGGACTGTGGTATACTCTTCTAATTTACTGGTGATCCCAAGTCTCAAGAAACACTCCTTGCAACACCCTCAATGAGAATGACTTCCATTTTGGCTGTGTCTGCTTTGTTCTGAACTATACCCCATGGATTGGTGACCCCTGAACTCTGCATTTCCACATTCCCACGGTTCACAGGAGGATGCTGTGCTGACCTTTACTTTACCACCACTGATCCCCTGGGGATACTGAGGCCTGATAAAGCAGAAAGGGGTCTTTGTTTGGCAGCCAGGCTTCTTAATCAGCCTAATGCATCACTGGTTTTTCTGAGCAGGTATCAGACCCTCATCTCTGGGCTACAGGCATCAAGGCACATGCCAAGCTCTCCAACAGACATGAAACCTGTTCCCTCTGGGGATGAGATGAGAGTCAGGCACAGCCTTCCTCTCTTCTTCCTCTTTCCTTTTTCCTTTAGGGCATGGGGTGTAAGTGGGCTCCCAATTACCAACAGCTTCCACTCTAAAGCTTCACAAACTCCCTTGCCTTCTGCTCTTTGGATGGGATATCCCTCTGCCTGACTTCCCCACTCCTTCCCTTGATGGTCACTTGGTCTGGAGTTGGCTTTTGTGTCTGTGTGCTCTCCTGAACTCTGACAGAACCTCTGGCAGATGTAAGAGACTTGGGAGCTACACTTAGAGTTTCCTAACACATGGTATCTAAGGGAAAAAATAAGTCCTATGTCTACTAAGTAAGAGTCATTGCCAGAGGCAAAGGCTCCTGTGGGAAGCTGTTAGGCTGTGCCTGTCTTTACCATGGAGCTACTTATAACAAACACCATAGGCAGGATTGCTTACGGACAATAAACCTGTATTTCTGTTGTGCCAAACTATAGGTCATACTTCTGAGACACAATGAGAGAAGGAAGGAAACTCTCAGTCTCTTTTTATAAAAGGATACAAACCCCACCAGTCAATGCCTCATCCCATGGCACAGAAGGGCATCTAAGTTCACAGCTTAGTTCGCAGTAGCTGGACAGGAAAGGACACCATCCAAGAGCTGTCTTTGACAGGCTCTTTCAAGGGGTTTGGAATCTGACCTAAAATACCTGGATTGGAATTCCAATTTTAAATCTTGCAAGGTATATGAGTCTGGAGAAATTCCCATCTATAAAACTGAAATGTTAACAGAGCCCCTACTTGGGTTTGCTGTGATCAATAGGTAGTTAGCACAGTCTTTTCTCCCTCCTCTTTTATTCTTCCTTCTGAAGATGGGGTGTGATAGGGCTTTCCATTACCAACAATGTCTCTGCAAAGATTCGCAACCCCTCCCCCATCTGTGCTCTTCTGCTCTTTGGGTGGGTTAATAGAACCCTCTTCCGGGCTTTCTTCTTCTTCCCTTAATGGTTACTTGGTGTGGGACTGGCTTTTGTGTCTTTGTGCACTCACAAGTGCAAATACAGTGTGTGCTAAGTGGCGTTTTCTCAGAAACATTTCTCCTTTCCTAACTCATTTGCCTGTTGCGTGACCAGTGAAAGAGGTAAAGATGACTGCTGAGCAAGCCTGGCACTTCAACCCCCGGAACCCATGCAGAAAGAGAAAACCACTTCCACAAAGTTGTCCTTTGGCTTACAAATGCACATCACAGCAGAAATGAATGAATGGATGAATGAATGAATGAATGAATGAATGAATGATAAAAGAAAACCACAGAAAGCCAATGCTATTCCAAAACCAGCATGCCTTCTCTTCTCTGTTGCACTCAACTCCCAAGGGAAGAGACTGTGGCTTCCTCATTCCTTGCTCTGCTCCCTAAATATCTGCTGAAAGAAGGCTGAACCCACAGTACTTTGGGGAGGCACCATGTAAGGCTGAGGCATTAACATAATTTACCGGTAGAGGCAAGACTCTAAAACCTGGGACCTTAGTGAATCCCCTGTAGATCGGACAATGACTTTCCTTGGTTTACCCAGCATTGGCACCTGCCAGGTAAATGTGTGCCACTGTGCACTTACAAGCAGGAAAGAAAGAAAACTATTGGGAGTCAGCACCTTAGCCGAGCGACTGAGAGGATTCATCTAGCTGGATCCCTGGAACAGTCCCGTGAGAGAGTACATTAGTTTACTAGGACTGTCCAAACGAGCCAGCACATTTCTCCTTTTGTGACTCAGTTACTTCTTGCTTGATTTTGAAAGAACCGTGACCAGTGAGATAGCACAGGAAGGAAAGGTGGGGGCCAAGCCTGGCAGCCTGAGGTCTATCCCCAGAACCCATGTAAAGGTGGAAATAGAAAAGCACTCTACACACAGGATCAAGACAACGGGAACTTTATTGTCTTATGACTCTAGAACCAAACATTCAAGATCAAGGCCCTTTTGCACTGAGGCATCTCCCTGGACTTGGTGAGGGCCCTATGCTTCTGCTGAGGAGAGGTACATCCCTGAACTGCAGGCTTCAGTAGGTTGTGTTCCCAGTCTTCCTTCAGGCACTAATACCAGCCGTGTGAGCACCTACATGGATGGTCTCTCTGTAGAGATAGCTAATGAGAAAATACAGGGGATTCAGGTCTAGACAGGACGGAGACTCATGGCTGACTTTGTACAGCACCCTCTGAATGGCTCTTGACTTCCAATCACTGGATTCTATTTTTCCTGCTTGAAGTATGGAACTACTGATGTTCATTTGATAGGTGCCAATGCCTGTGATGTGGAAGGCCTTCAGAAGAGTCAAGAAACTCCTAGAGTCTCTTCCCTTCTCCTAAGGACAGTAGCCCTAATGGACAGATGTGCCCTTCTTGCATAACTTCAACATTGTCCTCTTTAAAATCCTGTCTCCAACCTCTGAGATACTAGGAATTAGGTATCAGTATTGCAAATTTAGGGGAAAGCAATTCAACCCATTATAAGATAGATGCTGTTGCTATCACCAAGAACACAAGAGGAAATGGAAGCACAGATGGGTTATATGATATCCCCAAGGGTACACAGGGTGAGGCTGGCAGAAGTGGAGTTCAGAATCCTGGCACACTAAATCCAGAGTCAACATACCAATGTCTACTATGCAGAGGACAGGAGGTTCTTAGGGCATGAAGTGGAAGGAACATGAAGTGCTAGAACTAAGCTATTCAGGGGATGGGACCAACTAGTAGACACTGACAAGAGTAGAGATAGGGGACACTTTTCTGACCTTTGCTCACTCAGAAGTCTGCTCTCCTAATAGAAAACGACTATGGTTGAAAGATACACTGCAAAGCCTACGTGGGGTTACATTGGCCAGTTATGTGCCAGGCTGTTCCCTGGCAATGAGTAAAGATGCAGTGACTGAGTTTGATTTGTTTCTGTCCTTCCCTTTGTACGGTCTTCACTGGTCTCTCATTCTGTCGTCTGTAGCACATCAAGGGCACAACATTCTTCTTAGGGTTGCTGAGCCACAGCTCCATCTGCCATGGGAAGGCACATCCCATGTAGGCACCAATATTGGCATTGTGGGCCTAAGTAAAGGCTGGCTCTTCCCAGAGGGAACTAGTGGGAGAGCACAGAGGATTCTGATCCACAGAGGCAGGAGCCTGGATACTGATGTTGTCTAGGATCCTGGAGAAGGAGCCTCTCCTGGCCTTGATTTGCTTATTAGCAGAAGGACCCCAGTCAGTATATTTCCTGGCAGGGTAGCCACAAGGATTATGGGTAATTTATTTAAACCATCTAGAGCAGGACTGGGTATTAGGGAGGCTCTTAAAAAATTGTAGCTCTAAGTATTGGAGATCCTGGTACTGGTGTGAAGCCATCTTTGTTAGGAAAAGAATGAAGAGTGTGTGTGGGGGGGGGGGGAGGGATGTAATATGGCCTATGGAGGTGCAGTGAGTCCTGGATGCAAGGGGGATGCCTCTGGGAGATCCATGTTGGGAATCCCTTCCTTCTGAGGGACCAGCCACACGATGGTATAGTATGAAATAGAGTTTATTCAGGTCATGGGGGAGTTAAGAGGGTAGTAAAGGCGGGGCGGGGGGGGGGGGGAGAGAGAGAGAGAGAGAGAGAGAGAGAGAGAGAGAGAGAGAAGACAGAAGTAGAGGAGTAGAGGCCAACCATGAAATGAGCATGTGGAGTGAGGGAGGGAGAGAAGGGAAAGAGGAGGGGTAAGGGGCAGGAGAGAAAGAGAGAGAGAGAGAGAGAGAGAGAGAGAGAGAGAGAGAGAGAGAGAGAGAGAGCAAGAGAGAAAGAGAGAGAGCAAGAGAACAAGAGAGAGAGGAGGGGGCAAGCAGCCCCTTTTATAGTGTCAGGTCACTGGAGTGGAGCATATCTGGCTATTGCCAGACAGTTGAGGGGTGGAGTATACCTAGCTGTAACTGAGGTGTGGGGTTTACAGAATCCCAACAATCTTTATATTCAGTCCCTTAACATTATCTGGGATCAGTTGACAGTTAGTCAGCTGAAGTGGGTGAATGTAAGCTATGCCGAAAAACAGGACCTCTGTTAGCTTGTAACCAAGGCTTCTCACCTAAGAGGGTGCTGTGTCATACAGGTTAGATTCGCCAGGACTGGCTGGCTACTTTGTCACCTAGCTCCTCAAATTACCACACCAAATGCAAACAGATTAACTGGATGTTTGAGTTGGCAGAGTTTTTAAAAAACAAAACAAAAACCAAAACAACCTCCTTGCATCAGATCTGATCAGGCACTGGCAGCATGCTCTTACCTAATACATCAGGGCAGGAATCAAGCTATACATTTGACTTACAGGCTCTGAGGAAGGAAAGGTTCATGCCCTGAGCACCCAGTGTAAACTGCTCAGGAATGAATGGGAATGGAGTTTCCAACTCCTAATAGCGATGTGTAGGCTTGCTGGGATGCGAAGGGAAATGATTTCAATCGCACATTCTAAAAATGAACATGTTGGGGTTTTCCCGGTGAGAGTATTGTTAGGCCAGTGTCCAAGGATCATTGAAATACTCCTCGAGGGGTGATGATTGGCAGAGTCTCCCAGGAGATTGCAAGGAAGTGGGGTGAAGGGCTGGATTGTGGGTTTCTCCATCTAGGCTTCCGGGAGCTTGTATCATGGTCACATTCAAATCCTGGTCATGTGGATCATGGTAAACTACTTTGAGGTGGGGGAATTGTCTCCGGGGAAGGTGACTATGGGCAGAGCAGTCCATTTGCTTTCTCTATGGCCTTGGCCTGGGTGAAAGAGGGAGGGGGGCAGGCTCAACCAGAAGCAACCGGGAGCAAAGAAGCCTTGCATACCTGACTCAGGGACTGCCATGGCTGTGGGGGTCTTTCAAGCTAAAGCAATCTGAAAGAAGAGGGGACAGAATAGAGCTGTCGGACTCTTCCTCACACTATTAAATGGCCTTTTTTGTAAGCAGCTCTGTAGAGGGACTTGACTCAGGCAGGAGGAAGCGTTCTCACACAGGGACAGCAACTGCAGCCACAGAGACAGGCTCGCTTTGTTGACAGAGCATCTGTTGGCCACTGGTTCACTGGCTTGGGCTAATCCCTCTTTTGAGTGGGAGCTGGAAGCCTGGATTCTAAAATAAAAGAAACAGAAGAAGGACTGCAGCAGGTTCGGTGCCTGCTGTCTGGGTCATTAGCTACTTGAGGTGAACCCGGTGAGTTGTTTTTGGTAAACTCCCTGCTCACCTCATCTAAATTCCCCAGACTGCTCCCTTCCCATCACCCCATCCCCCACTTAGCAGCTTGACAGCTGTCTGTCCCTGAGGGCCTTTTTGTTTCCCTGGCACCTGCCCCTGTTCTCTACAGTGTCCAGGGCCAGAACAAAGCATTCCAGACTGGACAGAAGCCAGAGAAGCCTGGCCACTTTGAAGGGACCTCAGACCATTATATTGCCATCCCTTTCCATTTATAGGGCACAACGACAGCATATCCTCTATGCAAAGCCAAGCACCTTTACGTGCCTGCTTCTGAGCATAAGTTGGGGGTGGTTGGAAGAGTCGGGAGATGTTCTCTAAAGCTGTAGAAATTTCACATACATTGGCTGCCCATCCAGAGAATAAAGAAATAGATCAGAAACACAGAAGTAGTACTTCTTATAAATCCTAGAGAGGTCAATGAGAAAGGAGGTAGAGGGAGGGCCACATTTAGTTCCTGATGTAGGGAAGCTGTTATTTTCATTTCTAATCTTCACTGCAGCAGGTGTGATGACTCCCGGGCTCTGAAGGGTTAATGGAGTTTGCTTGTGGTAGCAGCTGTGGTGGACTCTGCCTTTGTGGTGCCCTGGCTCCCGGCCCAGGCTCTGCTTCTGTTTGCCTTCCTGAGGAAAAGCCCCAGGCCTCTCTAGAGCACCTCTTCTGTGAGGGGACTAGGCCCTTACACAGCTATTCTGCTGTTTGGCACTTTTTTTTCTCCCAGAGTCTGAGGACATATCTCTTGGCTGGCAGTCCTATTGCCCAGGACCCTGGTAGGTCACATGATTCCCATCCACATTCTCATGATGATGGTAAGTAATCCTCAGTAGCCTTTCCTGCACAAAGATGAGACACCTCACTCTCCACCTGCAGGGCTTCAACACTAGGTTTTTAAAACCGAATCCTGCACTTTTCCCTCCAATCTCAATTTGAACCTTTAGCCAGTGGTTTTTCAACCCGTGGATTGAGACCCTTTTGACAAATCTCTAGCTCCAAACATATTTACATTACAATTCATAACAGTAGCAAAATTACAGTTATGAAAGTAGCAATGAAAATAATTTTATGGCTGGGGGATCAGCACACCAGGAAAAACTGTATTCAAGGGCTCAGAGCTTTAGGAAGGTTGAGAACCACTGCTGTAGCAAATCCCACTGGAAAAGCAAGCCTATGAGCGATTACCAGTGACCTTGGGAAAAAGTGAGGCCCTGCCTGAGTCTCAGGGACTTTCTGGGGAGGGCCTGCATAGACTCTGCAGGAACTCTGTTAGCCACAGCAACAGCTGGTCTGCCTAGGGCATATTTGCCTGGTAATTCTAATTTTTATTTGAATGCCCATCTGCCCCATCCCTGACATCACAGTACAGCTGTGGTCTTGTTTTCCTTTCCTGTTCCATGTGCCCAGGGCATGGTCTTGCACTCATTCTTGGGCAGTTAAAAGGCTCTGTGGGTGGCCTCACCCTGATTAGCTCCTGTATTGGTTGAGTGTGGGTGTAAAGCAGGAGCAACCAGGACGGTTTTGACTCTGGCTCAACCTACCCTGGGGGAGGGGCACCTGCCAGAGAAGTATGGGAGCTTCTAGCCTGGTCTGTGGGAGGGAGGCAGTACCCTGAGAGATAACTGCTTATGAAGCCCAGAAAGAGTTGCTTTGTAGTGAAAGCTCAGCCCTGCAGATTAAAGAGCCACATGACCCTTCATCAGAACCAAAGCAGGCTTTCCAGACCAGGACAGACCAAGAGACATTAAGCACGCATACAGCAAGCTCACCAATTCCAGAAAAAAAGTTCTTATTTCATGATAAGACTGCTGGATGAAAGTTTCCTCATTATTCCGATTTTCCCTAAGCTAAGCCCTCTACTTTTTTTTTTTTTTTTTTTTTTTTTTTTTTTTTTTTTTTTTTTGCCTCGATTTTGCGTGGCCATCCAGATTCTGGCTGCTTGCTTGCTGTATGTTACTGAGAACTTTCAGGAATCTTTCTAAGACTCCATTTCCTTATTTGCTAAGTGGACCTAGTAACCCAAGAAATGCTCTTGCATATGCCTGCCACCAAACAGCAGCACTGTTGGTAATGAAGAACTGGATATTTTAAGCAGACTGCTTATAAGAAATACCTTCACAGGAATATCATGCAGCTGTAAAAAACGGATAGCTGTGATGCTCTAAACCCCTCTAGATATATGTATATGGTGGTTTGAATATGTTTGGCCCAGGGAGTAGCACTATTAGGAGATGTGGCCTTATTGTTGGAAGTATGTCACATGAGGGTGGGCAATGAGACGCTCCTAATCACATGAGAGCCAGCCTTTTCCTAGTGGCCTTTAGATAAAGATATAGGACTCTCAGCTCTTCCTGCACCATGCCTGGAAGTTGCCATGCTCCTGCCTTGATGATAATGGACCGAACCTCTGAACCTGCAAGCCAGCTCCAATTAAATGTTGTTCTTATAAGAGTTGTCTTGGTCATGGTATCTGTTCACAGCAGTGAAGCCTTAAGTAAGACAGTAGTTGGTACCAGGAGTAGGGTATTGCTGTGACAGGCCTGACCATGTTTTTGTTTAGATTAATGTTGGTTTGGGAACTTTGGATTTGGAAAACCGTGGAGTGCTTTGATTTTTTTTTTTAAATTTAAACACAGTGAAACTGTACACATATAAATATTTTTGATTTGTTTGCTTTGGGACAGGGTTTCACAATGTAGCCTAGAACTCACTACATAGACCATGTTGGCTGCAAACTTACAAAGATCCACTTGCCTCGAGAGTGGTGGGATTAAAAACTATATACCCAGCATCAATATAGTCTGAGGACTTCCTAAAAAGAGCAAGAAAATGGTAGGGGATGGGTTTGGCCTGGGTGATGGGAAGCAGGGGAAGGCAGGCAAGTAGCACAGGAGAATGCCTGTAATTCACATCCATGTTCCAATTCTTGGGTATGGTTTCTTCCCCACCTTGTTAAAACATGTGAGTGAGAGAAAGAAGAAATAACGAAGACTCAAGCATGGGTCAATGAGGATGGTATGAAATGAACCAAGGGTTTTACGATTCATTTGATTTTTGTGTGTTTACTGTGGTCCATTAACACAGATGTAGGAACTGCAGGATTGCTTTGCTCCACAGAAAGTGCATCCCATCCTTCTAGGGTCCACTATCCTCCAGAAGTTTAAGAATAACTCTTCTGGTAAGTGGGGACTTTATCTTAGTCTCCACCAAGGAAAGGAGGGTGAAAAGCAAAGGCTGAACTGTCTTGTACACCTTACAAATTATAAAACAAAACAAAACACACACACACACACACACACACACACACACAAATAGTTGGCAAAGGTGAAGAATAGAAATCCCTGGGCCTAATGCCCAGGAGAGCTGGAGGAAGCCACCAGCACAGGTGCAGAGACAGGTCAGAGAGTCTGAAGGGGACTTGACTCATTATAATATTAAAATGCATACTCGTGGGTAGAGATTTAAGATGCTAATAAGTTCTGTGGTACATGAAGTTGTCCCATGTCACAGAGCACATACAAGAAAGTGCTGTGTTTTTAAAATGACTCAGCTCTGTCATATAAGAACCCTACCCTGTTTGCAGTAGGGGTTGTTTGAGCCCCTATCCTTTCTGGCTCCATTCCACTCTTAGAAATGTCTTTTTCTAATAAACTGTCCCTGTATCTAGGGCTATTCACCCATCGCTGTTCAACTCCTTGTTGCTGAGCCCAAGAACTTGGAACCCCCTCAGAACCTCCAAGTATCCCTGGAACCCTGATACTGGCCAATATCACAGTGTAACTGTGTTCTTAGTGCTTTGATTCTTCAGGGTAGACTCCCAAATCACTCATTCATTTCCATTTCCTTTGTGTCTTGTTCTGCTTCTGCCTCCTGAGACCAAAGAAAGCTTCCTTATCCTACATCACAGAGTTAGAGTATAACAGCTGATTGCAGATCCCTTCAGGCCTTAAATGTCCCTATAGAAATATGTTTTCTATTTTCCCTGCATTCAGCCAGGAAATGGGGAAAAACCATGGTTCTTGAATATGGAAATCCTTGAGTTTCAGAGGCCCACTCACAGGGACCACAATGTCCCTGTGCAGAAGGGAGCTCAGCTGCTGTGATCTTTACTATTTTAGGTGGGTGACAGAGGAGGTGACCTGAGGTAGCATCTGAGCAGTATCTATGGCCTAATAGAAAAAGCTTTAGGCTTGAATTGTAATGCCTGGGGTGAGGCTCTGCCCTGGGTGGCTGGAGGAAGTCACCGAGCTCCCATCCATGCTCCCTGAGCTGTACACATTTCAGATATGACAAGTCATATGGTCTGGGAATAAAGGGGAAGAGACACAAAAACAGGCTGGAAAAAAGAAATTTAGTGGAAAGCAGCTATGGGAACACAAATGGGTGTGAAGTGGGGATAGGGCTGAAGATTTATGTTAAGGTGATATATGATAGGACAGAAGAGTGATGGGCGGGGAAAGGTGGAGGAGCAGAAGTGGAGGCAGGAGGGGAGAGGAGTCCAGGAGGAACAAAGATTATATTTCTCTGGGTGCATCTCTTCATAAATAAGGTTATTATGAATGTTTTGTAAGGAATGGAGTTGTACAAGATCTTTTGACTTATAAGGGCTGGCAAATTATGCTATGCCTGTTGGATCAGAGTAGTTTGCTGTGTTCTTTGATATGAATACTTGATTGAGTTCAGAAGATGTAATGCCTGACACAGTTGGGATGTGTATGTCTAAGGCGTGGCTACAACACGCCAAGGGGAAGTGAGTGAAAACAACATTCCCAGGTGGTCCTATCCACCCTGGACAGAAGCAGCTAAGTGGCAGATGGACTGAACCTCACCTGAGTTCATAGAGGTGGCCTGGAGCGCCAAGTGGTATGGGGACCACATGTGTGTGCTCGGCTCCACACTAGAGCGGCGTCCTCACAGTGAGATTGTAGGGGCCAATAAAAGGTTAAGCCATCATTTTAATATTTACCACAACAAGGGGCTTTTTAAAAGTGTTTGGCTCTGTGATAGTTTGGATGAAAATGCCCCCATAAGCTTATAGGAAGTAGCACTATTATAAGGTGTGGCCTTATTCGAGTAGGTGTGGCCTTGTTAGAGTGGGTGTGGCCTTGTTAAAGGAAGTGTGTCACTGAGGGTCGATTTTCAGGTCTCAGACGCTCAGGCTATGCCCTGTTTGACGATATCTTCCTGCTGTCTGAGAATTAAGATGTAGAACTCTCAGCTCCTCCAGTACCACATCTGCCTGTGTGCTACCATGCTTCATGACAATAATGGACTAAATCTTTAAAACCATGAGCCATCCCCAGTTAAATGCTTTCCTTTATAAGAGTTGGTGTGGTCATGGTGTCTCTTCACAGCAATGAAACCCTAACTAAGGTTTCAGCCTAAGCACAGTGCACACCTGTAGTCCTAGAACTTGAAAGATGGGTACAAGGGTTTTGAGTTCAAGGACAGCCTAGGTAACCTAACAAGTTCCAGGCCATCCTGCCTATAAGTGAGACCCTGCCATAAATACCAGAAACAAGTTAACAACTGTTCTTAGTTGTGGCTTCAGAAAACTACCTCCCTTTTCCTAAAGAAAGAACTTAGTCTGGCCCCAGACTAAGGGAGAAGGGGAGGAAGGGAGGAGGAGAGGAGGAGGGGAGGAGGGGAGAGGATGAAGACAAGGGTTCCTTTTGGTCGACCTCACCTTTTCTCCCTCGGCCCTTTTAGGATTCAAAGAGTCCAGTTTAAAAGGCATCAACTTTCATACAGTTTTCAGAAGAATGCAGGAGGGAATACTTGCACAGTTTAGTGATAGACAAAGAGCCTTAGGACATAAAAGCAGCAGGCAGAAGAAGAAAGAATCTTATACTACACCAAAATTTATAAGTTCTGCTTGCCCAATGACAGCATCAAAATAGATAGGATAGCCGGTCAGAAAATGATTTTTGCAGCATGCACATTTGGCAACATGCTTGTATCTAGAACTCTTACAACTCAAGAGAAAAATAACCAAAAACCAACTTACAACCTTGACCAAAAGATATAAAACAGGCCCTTTACAAAGTCCTGTATCTAAGTGGCCAATAAACCACATTTAAAGATTGGTTCATAATTATTACAGAAGCGCAGATCAAATAGTTAGCCAACTGCTGGTTTTGTAAATGGTGACACCAGAACTGGAAACGGCTCTGTCCTTGCCAAGTCTGAGGGTTCCTGTATTAGTCAATGTTTTTGCTAGTGTGTGTGTGTGTGTGTGTGTGTGTGTGTGTGTGTGTGTGTGTGTGTATTAAAGGTTTATTTCTCTTATGACCTTAGATAGTCAAGGTCAAGACTAGGGGTCTAGTCTTTGGGCCTTGGTTGAGCACAGCTCCTCATAGAAGATGAGTAGGGAAACCACTTATATCACAAGCCAGAAAAGAAGATGAAGCAAAGACACTGAGAGGCCAGGTTCCACTCAGCACATTTTAGTGACCCCAAACTTCCAAACAGAGCATGCCAGGAGCAAGCCTTTGACACATAGCCCCTCTGAGGACATTGATTTTAACTAGAGCAAGTTCCAAATACATTTTTCCTTCTTTGGCTGACCCCCTTTTTTCATAGCTCTTTTTTCTTCCTCCAAATTATTTTAAACTTTAGTACTAAAGCCACAGGGATACAGACAGATTTCCGCAGATGTCAATGGTTATATAATTTTTATGTATAGCTTTATAGACCTCCTTTCTAAGTTCTCAAATGATGTATTAGTATTTCTCTTTGCCTGGGATCAGTATCCAGGTGGGCTGTGGTTACTCTTCTCTGAAAGCCTGCAAACCATCATTACTCTCAGCTTAGGACCACAATGATTCTCTTCTGCCCATAAACAGCCACATTTGTAAATGATAGCCCAGAGAAGAACCAACTCCACTGGAGTGCCAGGAAGCTCTCCCAGGGACTGGGGTGTTTTTGTTTCTTTTTGTTTTGTTTTGTTTTGCTTTGTTTTGCTTTGTTTGTTTGGTTGGTTGGTTTTTGGTTTTCTTTCTTTCTTTTTCTGAAAAATCACCTAAGTCCTTTGTAAATTCACTAGACCACAGTAGTGGTGTGAAGGCAAAGCAGGCTAAGGCACCTTAGGAAAAAACTTGGGCATTTTACAGAAAGCTAAAGGTATTCCCACTCTATGGCCCAGTGATCTGGAAAATCTATCAAAAGTCACTTATGCAGTGTCTACTGCTGTGTTCTTCATAGCAGCCAGCATGGAGAACCACCCTGGAAACACACAAGCAAAGAATAGGGAGAGAAAGTGTGATCTGCATTCAGAGCTTTCATTTAGACACACACACACACACACACACACACACACACACACACAAATAGACTCCTGTAATTTGCAGGAAAATGGATGAAACCAGAGCATTCCCCATGTTAAACAAAATAAGCCAGATTTTAAAGGACAAATATCACCTTTTCACTCATATGTAGAATCTAGATTTAAATACATATATAACATAAGGTAGACAGTGACTAGCAAAGGAAAGGAAAAGTCTCCAAGGCTGGGGGCAGCAGAGGGCAGTGTGAGAGATGAAGTAAAACACCGCATATTTTCCCTCATAAGTAGAATACAGATCTAAGTAGATGTAAAATAAGTGTGTGTGTGAGAGAGAGACACACACACTTGAAAACAGAAGGCAAGTTATAGCTTCTGGGGAGAAATATCTACTTTACCCATTTACAAATTTTTGTATTTTTGTTGCTCATTAATAAGTCTATTTTAAAACATTCATAGATATAAACAAGTTACTGAGAGTTGCTGCAATCATTTCTGCCTTTTAGACTTTTATCAACAGCTCGTTCGTTAGGGTAGATACAGAGCCTGTTTTCCTGCAGATGGGTAAAGAAGAGGACATCAGAGCCAGAGGTTGAGAGAACCCGTACATGGTAGGACTCTAACGTTACCCTTTGGGTATCTATGTGACAGATGCTGTTATCACAGCCATTTCATTGCTAAGAAAATTTTAGGACAATAAGTGTTGGTGTTTGAAGGAGCCAATGACCAACACCCCAATTCTGTGACTTCTAACCTTTGGTGATGAAAATGTCAGCTGATTACTAATGAAAGCTTCTTGGAGGGCTCCGCTCAGAGTTTAATAATGCCAAATAGATCTGCTAATTCTCCGGACTTGACCGGGATTCTCAAATTGCAGGCTTCCCTGAAGTTCCACTAAACTTACAGGACAATAGGGATTATGGACAGGGCTGACTTAACTAGGGGAAAACACTAGGGAGAAAGGTTCAGGTGTTACTTTAGGGCAGTCCTTTCACGTGGAAACAGAAGAACCAGAAAGAAGTGTTCCCCTTAACCATCATGCTAGGGTCAGAGCCAGGTTTAGTACCAAAGGATGTACTCATGGTGCTCTTGCTTTAGCCTCTTGGGTGTTTGGATGACAGATGTGCCGTCATGTCCAGCAACGGTTGGTCTTCCTGTCTAAGTGCTGCTTCTCTTTCAAGGTTCTCATTTGCAGAACCGTCTCAAGTTTCCAACCCAGCAGTTACTGCCTGCTAGGGAACTGGAGCTGTAGTCTTAAAAGGTGCAGATTGGAGGCTCCTGAGCCATGCCCACCTACAGGAGCAGGGAGAAAAGACTCCATAATTTGTGACTCACCCCAAAAAGCAAACTTAAGATGCTGCTGCCTAATATAAAATAGACAGAAAATGACAAAAATCGGTGGGTGGCAAAAATGCCACCTGTTGTTTGACTGGTCTCGTGCCTTGTTTAGCTTCACCCATGTCTAGTCTCCTTTGCCTCAGTGGCAAAGAAGGACCACCTGTTGCCATAACTACAGGTCCTCCTACGCCTCCTCATCCTGCCTTCTTGCTGTAGGCTTTGCACCGCAAACTTGGATGAACTCCAGCTCTGGATGCCCTCACCAACCTGACTGAAACCCAGGATCTCAGCCATTTGCTGACATTCTTCAGTGTCCCACAGTCCAAACCCATTTCCAAAGCAGGTTACACCAGGTCTAGAAACAGATTACATTTTGATGCAAACCTAGGTTCTCCTTTGGGTTTTTTTTTTTTTTTTGTAAGCTCAGGTTTATCCAATGTCTCAGCAGACCTGGAAACATGGAAAGGTCTTTTCTCCTGATGCTTAAAATGGGGGAGAAGTAGGGGAGAGCCTGGAATTATTAGAGAAATTTTGATACAGATATAAATTCAAGTCAAATTAGCATTGGCAGTGGGGATTTGGGCCAAATACTGGAATATATCATAGACACCAGATGGAGAAACAGCCCAGCTGGGATTAGAAAAGGACAAGAGGCCTAGTGAACTCAGAGCCCTGCTTCTTCTCACCAGGGTTTTCTTGTCCCACTCATGGGCCTGTGTCTCTCTCTATTTTTATTCATATTATAAAAATTAGCCAATAATACCTATATTACATGTCAGTCTTAATACAAACAAATTGGAGGAAAGACCATTCTCTCAGGCTCAGGCGCCTGAGACTACTCAGCCAATTGGATTTCCTTTGCAATCTCACTTGGTGGATTGCAAAAGGGGAATAAGGACATTCCTAGAAACACAATCCAAACTGGCCTAGGTCTTACTGTGGCTGGAAACTTGTAAACTTCTGGCCTTAGCATCTTTAGAGCTAGGGTGACAGATGTGTGCCACTGTGACAAACCAAGGTTGGCTTTCACATGTCTAAATGATGGCCATCTTTCCAAATTCTCAGACCTTCTCGGTGTGTATAGGTCGACAGACTTCTCTTTTAAGAAATGGCCCCTCCCTACTTTGCATCTATCCATCTGTACATTACTGTTGGTATAGTACAATTAATCTAATAAATGAATGTTTATCAATTGGAGCACCTTCTATTTCCTTCTCTAGAACAGGGCCTGCTTAGCCATTTTTATCCCCAGTTCTTATCCAGTGCCCGGGATCAGTAGATCATCTAGTGTCTGTGGCATGACTATGATACTTATCCATTGTTTTGAGCCATTTACACACCAACTCATTCAATCCCTCAATGACCCTGAAAAGAAGGAACATCTGAGGAGACTTCTCCAGAGTTGGCTAGTGCGTGATACAGCTGGGGCTCAAGATAGGCCTTCTGAGCACAGGCCACCTCGGTTGCTCTTTTGTCCATGGCTGGTGAGTTCCTGCCTTGTCCTGCAGGCCTCCTCAAGAGAGCTGTGTCTGCGTGCGTGCGTGCGTGCGTGTGTGCATGCGTGCGTGCGTGTGTATAGAAAGAGAAGAGGAAAATTCCTGGGGAATGAGGGGAGGAAGAACCATAAAATGCTTGGCCCTTCTTTACTAGAATAGAACTGGCCATTGTTTCTGTGCACCTTGCCTGTGCCAAGGTGGTATCTTTTGCTTATTGACTTGTGTATATATTACATAACAAGAGTATATTTGGGTTGGGGATTTATCTCAGTGGTAGAGCACTTGCCTAGTAATCAAAAGGCGCTGGGTTCGGTCCTCAGCTCCAGAAAAAAAAAAAAGAGTATTATTTTAAAAATATTTATTTTGAATAGAACAGTTGCTAGACAACTGGCTTTACATCATATCTGTGGGAATAAAGCAGAATACAACAGACTCTATCCCAACCCCTTTCTTCTGTTTCTTCAGAGAAAACCCCTTTGACAACCAAGTCAAACAGTTCATCTGCCATCCATCTCCCCACTATGTGTGCGTACATGTGCGCACGGGTGCACTCGTGCCTGTGTACATATGTGCTTGTGCGTGTGTAAGTCTGTACTGACATTAGGACACCTTGCTCCATCACTCTCTACCTTATGTTTCTGAGGTAGTGTGTATCATTGAATCCGTCCCTTGCTGTTTGTGATTCCTTTTTTCCTTTGAGCCCCAGATTTCTCCTATCTCCATCCCTCAGAAGTAAGTGAGTTATAGGCACCAACTGCCTGGCTTTTTATGTGGGTGCTAGGGCTCTGAACTCGTCTTATGCTCGAATAGCAAGTATTTTACCCATGGACCATCTCTCCTGACCTCCACTGTGTGCCCCTGTTGCTTCGCCAGCTTTCAACATTGGTTATTGTGTTCTACTCTGGAAAAGAGAATTTTACACTCACATCCATTCCATTCTGCTCCTCTAGGCTCCCTGCCCCTCCTAGGCTTGGCTAATGAAGCTCGAATTTTAACAGTTTACAGAGACCCAGTTTGACTTAGTTATTGCCATCCTGCCTGCGAGCACTTTCTCACCCACCAGCTGGCCTTAGGACACACTTGAAGCTCTATAGGACAATGTGTTCTGTTCCAGATTCTTCCTTCTCTACCTCTTCTCTGTCTCAGTCTCTGTCTGAACACATCGCCCAGATATCCTCCCAGGCCCTGACTCCTGAGTGCTGGGATTAAAGGTGTGTATAACCACACCTCGAATCTCCCCACGCCCACCCTTATCTATGGCCAGTACTTATCTGGAACCTGCTATATAGCCTAGGCTGGCTCCAAACTCATCATTTTCTGTCTTGACCTCTCAAGACCTGGGATTACAGGCATGTACCACCATGATTGGTCACACCAATGATTCCTCAACTGATGCCTAACAAAAAACCCAAGTATATTTCAGTTGGTTCTAGATTACTCTGTCTTGCTCATTGGAGAGTCCCCCTCCTCCTGCCTTGGGCTATGGGGATCTTGTTTTGTTGCTGCTCAAAACATACTTTGATCCTAACTAATAAATGGAATTTGCTACAACATAGTCCTGATTTTGCCTGCCTCTGTCTGGTTTCCTGATGCCTCTGCTTTTGGCAGCCCATTTTGTTGTTGTTGTTGTTTCTTTTTTTAATCAGATACTCTCTGTACTTACATTTGAAATGTTATCCCCTTCCCCAACCCCGCTCCCATTCTCTCTCCCCCTACACAAAGGTGCACTTGTTCCTGATCGTGTTCTCCACCTCAGTGCCCTGGCATTGGCATTCATCTACACTGGGAAAAAGTGCCCTCACTGGACCAAAGACCTCTTCTTTCATTGATGTCAATGCAGCTGGAGCTGTAGGTCTCTCAATGTATGCTCAAAGGTTGGTGTTTTAGTCCATGGGAATTCTGGAGGGTTTGGTTGGTTGATAATGTTGTTTTTCCCCTGAGGTTGCAACCCCTTTAAGTTCCTTCAGTCCTTTCTTTAGCACCTTCATTGGGGTTCCCATGTTCAGGCTGATGGTTAGCTGCAAGCATGCTCAACTGTATCTGTATGCCTCTGGTAGAGGCCCTGAGGAGGCATCCCTATCTGGTTCCTGCCAATAAGTACTTCTTGGCATCAGTAATTGTGCTTGGGTTTGGTGGCTGCATGGGGTGGAGGCAGACTCTGAATGATCTTTTCTTTAATTCCTGCTCCTCTATTTGACATTGTATTTACTTTCCTTTCCTTCCTCTCCCTTCTAAGAAGGACTGAGGCATCCACATTTTGGTTTTCCTTCTCTTTGAGCTTCATAAGTTCTGTGAATTGTTACTTGGGTATTCAGAGCTTTTGGGGGCTAGTATCTGCTTATCAGTAAGTATGTACCAGGAGTGTTCCTTTGGGACTGGGTTACCTTTCTCAGGATGATAGTCTCTAGTTCCATCTATTTTCTTAGGAATTTCATAAAGTCATTGTTTCTAATAGCTGAGTAGTACGCCATTGTGTAAATGTACCACAATTTCTATATCCATTCCTCTGTTTAAGGACATCTGGGTTCTTTCCAGCTTCTTTCTAGTATAAAAAAGGCAGCCCATTTTCTTACACTATGGTTTTCTGAAGCAATGGTTGCCTAAATATTGTTTACTACTAAGCAGAGTGGTACATTCTAATTACACATTAATTCTTACACTTAATAGATTTTTTTCTGTCTTCCTTGGAACTAATGATTGCCTACTGGGGGTGGGGGGGGGCTTTTGTTTGTCTAGTAACAGCCAAACTCTTTCCCATGTCTCCAGAGCTCTGAAACACCGCTCAGAGCTTTTGCCCCACTGATAGCTGCCAGCCCATCGGGCATGTATTTTCCTGATAGACATCACTCTTGAGTCCTCTGACCCCATATTCAAAGTTGGCCGGTCTCTTGGTCATCTGCCTAGTTTCCTACTCTTTCCTTTGCTGAGTTCCTGAGAATTCTTATTTCTCCAGTCTCTGATTCCATCTCGTTCTCTGTCCTGTTTTGTTGCTGTATTTCAACAGAGCATGATTTCCAGTGTAGTTTCTGGGAAGGGATGCATGAGAGGTAATTGCTTCTGAGATCCTCCTTTCCCCTTTAAGACAGAATCTCATGTACTTCAGGGCTGTGTTCCAGCTCACTGAGTAGCCAAGGATGATCTTGAGCTTCTGGTCCTTCTGCCTTCACCTCTCCACTGCTGAGAGAGATGAGCATCTTATGCCAGGTTTCTGTGAGGCTGGTGATCTAACCCAGGACTTCATGCATGATAGACAACATCATCAGTGATGTTACATGCTCCGGTTGTTAAGACTTTTCTGATAAACGGAAACAATAACAACGAATCCTCCCTGCTCCCCAAAACAACCAACCAACCAACCAACCAACAGAAACCTCTTCCCTTTCTGCTTATTCTTGATGTGACTGGTTTATAATCCGCACCAGGAGTTTGGATGTCACTCTGCCTGTCATCTGCTTTCAATATTATTCTTGATGCCGTAACGATTCCCAACCTTTTTCTGTGGTCTATTTACCCATCCTCCACTTTCCCACTGGCTTCTAAACCTTAAGGATCCCCTCTGCATCCTAGGATTTTATAAATGCAATGAAGTTGGAATTGTACATTCTGTAAGTGCATCTGATGGGCCTTGTCTGGTGATTTGTTTACATGATATTTTCTGCTTTATCTCTTTGATCATGTCCACTGCTCTGTTCCTCTCATTTTATTCCCAGAAGTCCCGTTAGAAACAAGGCTTCTCTAAATTTTTTTTTCATTTATCAGCATTATTATGTGTGTATAGGATGTGTTTGTGAGTGTGAGCAGTGCTGTGGCATGTGTGTGGGAGTCGGGCTGTCCTTTAGTAAGTCAGGCCACCCACACCAGGCAGGAGATTCAGTAGCCACAGAGGAGATTCATAGACTTTGAATGGAGAGGGGCCGCTGCCTAGTGGTTAAGACCCTGCTCTGAGGTGACTATGCTGTGGGACTGCTCTATCCTAGGGGCAAAATGAGGCTCCTAGACTTGTGTAAGGTCACAAGCAGGACTGGGTGGGGGTGGGGGTAGTGTCAGGAAGGGCATCCTGTCCTTTCCAACCAGGTGGCATCTGTGTTCTAAAGATCACAGTGAGGAGCCTGTCTGTAGTGGAGAGAGAGGTGACAGAGGGGCTAAGTCCCCCTCTACAGTGGCAGCATTTGTGATCTGCCTGTATTTTTTTTCAACTTCTGTGGGATTTTCCCGGTATTACCCTTAAATACTCCTGGTGGGGGCATGTGGTAATTTTTTATTTCTTTTTGTTTTTAAGAATTTGTAATTTGGTGCATGGAGCCCTTGGGGCACCCATCTGTGTTTGGTGGAATCAATGGGCTTCAGGTCAGATGGTGGTCAGGAATGCTGTGTGTGTATGGGGGGGGGGGAGTAATCAAAATGGCTTATAATATGTTTTTGATGAGCTTAATTTTGAAAAATTTTATATCAATAAACTCAAAAAACCAAGAGACAGAAGAAAAATAGTGGTACAAAAACTTTCCATGTGGAACTACAAGATAAGGGAAAATAGGCTTCATATTCAAAAAAGCCTAAGGTGGGCTATTGTCACTGAAACTGCAGATAAAAGATCGGTCTGCCACAAGTAAAGAGAATATCTGAACAATGATTTTAGTGTATGAAGCTGCGGCGCACTCCTCGACCAGCGAGGAAAGACGACCACCACCAGAGGATTCTTCTCAGGTCATGCTTTATTGTGGGAGCCTCTTGATTGAAGGGGAGAGCAGGAAGCGAGGGGCCCCGAACCACCCTAGCTGTCCACTCATATAGGGAGAAGCGCATGCGGGGCTTGCCATGATTCGTTGTCACCAGTCAGTCTGTGGACACCAGAGGCCTTGGGATTGACTGGAGATAGGTTATGTACTACGCATGCGCAGGGTGCAGTGCCTTAGCATTACTATATATGGAGTTGTTTACCTCAAACCGTGAGGGAGCCAGCGCCATCTTGTAATGGTGTCCGCATTTGGCTCCCCACATGAAGCAACTATCAATAACAAATCAACATTAGCAAAGGTCTATATATGGTGATTCAGAACCAATAGGAAAACAAGCCTTCCCCTATGCATCAATGAAAACCCCTTTCCTGCAGACTGACCCACTCTGTGTGTGTGTATATGTGTGAGTGAGTGTGTATGTGTGTGTGTGTATTCCTTAATGTATTATTTGCTAAATAGCTACATGCAATTTATTTTTAAATAAAATTTAGCTTAAAACAACTGTACAACTGTATTTTATTAATAAATTGAAATCAACCAAAATAAAACTTGTAATTTTTTCTCTTGCTTCATTAAAAAACAAAATTCTGTTCTCTTTTCATGAATTGACTGTTTTCTCCTGGTTTTTCTGGGTCCCAAAGAGGAGTTTTGTTTTCTTTTAGTTTGTTTTTTACTCTGTTCCCTGTGTTGTTTGTTTCTTTGTCTCCTCCCCATCATCTCCCCTTTCCCCCCAACTCTTGTCTCTGGTTTTTTCTTTTCTTTTTTTTTAAGATTTATTTATTTATTATATATATATAAGTACACTGTTGCTATCTTCAGGCACATCAGAAGAGGGCATTAGATCCCATTGCAGATGACTGTGAGTCACCATGTCGTTGCTGGGATTTGAACTCAGGACCTCTGGAAGATCAGTCAGTACTCTTAACCACTGAGCCATGTCTCCAGCCCCTCTGATGTTTTCTTCAGTTCACTAGAAACCATGTTCTAGTGAACCCCCGCCCTGAGGTTCTAGTCCTAATCTTGGTTTCCTTTAGCTTTTTTCTTTAAATTTGAGGCTCTGCTCTAAGGATTGGGGGGCCCTTGGTTGGTCTGCAATATTTAGAAGCAAGACACTAAGGATATGACTGGAACATTGTACAAAGGGTGTGACTTTCAGACCCACAAGGCAACCCTAAACTTCAGCCCCTGTAAGTATCTTCTATGGGGTGGTTTGCCTCCTTAGAAAGAGATTGTCTTAGGGCTGGAGCAGGAAGAAAAAATCAGCTACCAAAGCAGGAGGAAGTAGAACCTGTTTCCAGGAAGTGTCCCCAAAGGATTAACAACATCCTAGGGAAGAATAATTAGGACAGCAAAAGACATCCAGGTGCCCTTGACCAAGAGAACTATTGAAGTTATGGGCAGTGGAGGATGCTGGAATAAAGCATCACAGACAGACATCAATGGAAAACGGAGGGAGAGAACCATCAAAGACCCCACAGGACCACTCATACCCGAAACTGGATGTTTTGGCATTGGTGTCAGTCATGGAGAAGTATCAGGGGAAGAAGGTCAGATTCATTGTTTTGAACTAGTGGTCTGTGAAATGAGTGTTTCAATTGAGAAATTAAGATGAGCTTCAGGAAATAAAACATTCATGAGCTGAGATTGATAATCGGTATTTGCACATCTACATACAAACAACACCAAGTGTATCAAATAGTAATGGTGTAAAAGCAAATCCCCAGGCCTGAAGAAGGGGGAGGGAGCTCTAGATAGGTTGTGGTAAGCTCCCCAGCTTCCCACAGCTTCTACATTTGTGGTCTAGCCTGTGCCCATCACTGGAGGATCTAGCCTGTGTCCATCACTGGAAGATTCTGTACAGTGTTTCTACTTATTAAAGTCACACATCAGCCCTACAATTGTAAAGGGGGCAAATGCTGTAGAAATTGCAGAATTTATGGAGATTTCAGTGAATTCGGGTTGGGAATTACATGTAGCGATACCTGTGTGTACAAATAAAATAGATTTCTAACTCAAGAAGTAGTGTGTGTGTGTGTGTGTGTGTGTGTGTGTGTGTGTGTGTGTGTGTTCACACCCCAGATGTGGTTATTTAGGAGTTGTTCCCCTCCCCTCCCCAGACATACTTTCCCTATGTAGCTGTCTTAGTTAGGGTTTTACCACCATGAACAGACACAATGACCAATGCAAGTCTTATAAATGACAACATTTAACTGGGGCTGGCAGAGGTTCAGTCCATTATCACAAGGCAGCATCCAGGCAGGCATGGTGCAGGCAGAGCTGAGAGTTCTACATCTTCGTCTGAAGGCAGCTAGCAGAATACTGACTTCTAGGCAGTAGGATGAGGATCTTAGAGCCCGTGCCCATGGTGACATAGCTCCTCCAACAAGACCACACCTCCTAATAGTGCCATTTCCTGGGCCAAGCATGTTCAGACCATGACAGTAGCCCTGGCTGGTCTGGAACTTGGTATTGTAGACCAGGATGGCCTCAAACTCACAGAGATCTGCCTGCCTTTGCCTCCTGAGAGAGAAACCTTGAGAGATTTAGGTTCACTTCTAGTCTACCTGGAGGTCTTTAGGTGGAGACGTATTATGTCTGGAGACTTAGCCAGAGTCTTAACTAAGTGTCCAGGTGTAATAGTGACAGGGAGGCACACGGGAGAGCACTAACAGGAATAGACACTTGGAGCCCTGCTGGAGGACAGCTCATGCTCCCTGCCTCCATTGCCCTCAGAGCCTCAGTGCTGAGGCAATGTGTCACCATATTTTCGGCAGCTCTGCTATATTGTGTCTCATGGAAGTGAGAAAGAAATCTCCAGAGGTTTACACGTTTGATTCACACCTAACGCAGCAGCTGCCTGCTGCCAGGGGAAACACTTGTGTGTTGATTCTCAGTGGCAGCCGGGGACAGTGTCTTCAGCCTTGTCACCATCTGCCTGTTTTGCTGCTCTAGCCTTAGAGAAAGTGTGAGTGCCACTGTACCAGCCCTCTTTGCTAGGAGTGACTCAGCCCTGGCACTCTCGGGAAGATAGACACCTGGCCGGAGGGAGGACACTTGGCAAGTGATGGTGGCAACCTCTGCATAATAACCCAGGGACAGTTGGCTCTCTTTATAGGTGCCTACAGGTTTCCTTTTAATACCTGTGCATCTCCAGGGGCCTTAAACAGACAGCTTAAATTAAATATCACCACTGCCTCACAAAAATGCAAATGACTCTATGCTATACTGCAAAGAGAGAAACTGAGTCATATGAATGGGCTGCTGGTAATAGAAATATCTAGAAGTCAGCATCCATTCTCTCTGTGCTTCTCTTCTTCCTTGTCTCTGATCGAATTACTTGTTTAAAAGCACTGGTTACTACTAGGTGGCTATGCATACAACATTATTAATAAAAAGCAACAAGGGAAAAAACCGATCCACGATAGAAATGTTTTAGAGAATAATCTTTCATATCAAACAGCATTTTTTCACTTTATAAGATGATTTCCCCTAGGAATCCACTGGAATCACACTTTCATGGCCCACTTAACTATTGGTGAATATGTCTCTGCTTGCTCAGAAGGGAAGAAATGGGGAAAACAGTACTAATCTGGAGTGTCCAGGGGTGGCAAGTCACAGGACCCGTGAGTAGCTAGGAGTCATACTCTCTCGGTGTCCCATAGAGTCCCACCAGTGATGTACCTCGGAGGGCCTTATGGAGGTGCACAGGTTCAGAGGATGGAGGTGGCTGTGCCACACTCTGAGTCCAGCTGTCTGGGAGTCTGTTGTAGTAGGTGTTGAACTTTGGCTGGGAGGTTGTAGAATCTGTGCAGTAAATTCAGAGGAGCAAACTCCTCTTCCCTCTCCCTGTGTGTCAAGGTCAGATATCTGGATGGGGGAGGAGGTGAGATCACTTCTGTGCTGCTCGGTTTTCCTATCAGTTCTTTAGGAGGGAGCATATGCTAAAAGCATTAGAAACCAGGTTTGGTGTCCTAGTTAAGGCGACAAAACACCAAAGGCAGCTTAAGGAAGAAGGGGTTTTATTGACTCACACTTCCAAGTCACTGTTTGTCATCAAGGGGGTCAGGACAGGAGTTCCGGAGTTCAAACAGGGCAGGATTCTGGAGGCAGAAGCTGGTGTAGAAGATGAGTGTGTGTTTGTGTGTGTGTGTGTGTGTGTGTGTGTGTGTGCGTGCGTGTGCACACACGCGTGCACATGTCTTCGTATTGCTTACTGGCTTGCTAAGCCTGCTTTCTTATAGTACTAAAGATCACCAGCCCAAACATGGCACCACCCACAAAGGTCTAAACCCTCCCATATCAATCACTAATTAACAAGATGCCCTGCAGGCCCTCTGTACAACCTAGTCTCATGAAGGGATTTCCTTAATTGAGGTTCCCTCCTCTGTGAAGTTCACATAAAACCATCTAGCACAGTCAGTTTTGAATGGATTCCTGTTGGTTCACAGAGACTGGGGAAGCTCCTTTGTCTCCAAAAGCCCTAGATTCTGCATCTGGAAATAGAGAACATAGAGGCTGCATAGTATCTTGAAGAGTTTGCTTTGAACAAGTGCTCAGAATCAGTAGCTGCTATTTTTATTAGACAAGAGGCTGTAATTCAACCCAGGGAAAGCAAAGGCTACATGAGACAAAATAGGTTATGTCCATAAGTATGTTAGGGTGGGAGTAGTTTCGTGCAGTGTGAATGAGTCAGGTGGGTTGGTCCATGGTCATAATCTCAGTATTTGGAAGGCTGACACTGGAAGATCAGGAGATTGCAGTCAGTCTGAGCTGTATAGAAAGACCCCACCTCAGAAAATAGGTCTGGAAGATGGTTCAGTGAGCAGAGTGCTTGCTGTGCAAACATGAGGACCTGAGTTTGAATCCCCATACCCACCCAAAGCTGTGGTGCTCAGGTCTATAAGCTCAGTGCTTTTACATAGCAAATGGGAGGTGGAGACAGGAGACCCTGGAAGCTTAGAGGCCCAGCTAACTAGTCTATGCAGCAATGAAAGAAAGGATCCTGCCTCCAACAAGGTAAGCCTAACATGCAAGGCTGTCCTCTGACTACTACAAACACACACATACACACACACACAAACACACATGCAAACACACCGATAAATGAGTGAATAAATGATTGATTGAATGAATGAAAAGAGAGGGGAGTTTTCAGTATCCGCTACGCCTTGCTGTCACCCTTCCCTAACTCTGGTCTGCATACCCAGTGGACTGGGAACTCCTGTAACTGAGTTACACAGGGTTTCACAGCAGCGTGGGTAGTAATAAAGCACAACCTCTGGGTCTTTGAAGCAGGACGTGGTGGTTCCGAGAGGAGGGATGGTACAGGATCCACTTTGTGGACAATGCTAGCTACTGCATCAGGTTTCTAGGGGCAGCCGCGGTTGTGTGGATGCTTGGAGAATTCTGTCTGGCTGTGGAGGAGGCTTAGGTGTCTAGCCCAAATGCCTAGCACCTGCTGTGCCTCATCAAAGTGGTTTCGTGGAGGGCTTTTCAACTGCTTCACTTCGTTCTTGTCTGTTTCTGAACCACCCTGAAATTTTTGTGGGCTTTCCAAAACTCATTCATATTTCTCTTTGAGTTAGAGGAAGGCCTATCTTTCCTTACCCTCAGAGACTCTCAGTTTCCTCTTCAGAGGGCCTTGCTTAGGAAGTCTCCTTCAACCTCTACCTTCTTTACGGCATTAATCTCTATCCGTAATATGTGATATTCCCTCGGTCCTGCTCAGTCCCAACTTCACTGGGAGGATGTGGGTCAGTCTAGGGTATATTCTGTCAGGACCTGCTGGCTGTTTGGCAGAGCTGTGTGCAGAACCCATGGGAGCTAAAGCCAGTATCAGGTTTCGGATCCCGGATCTGGCATGGGAAGTTGGTGGGACTGTGTGTATGTCTCAGCCACTCCATCAGTAAAGCAGGTTAAAAGTAACTCCTGTGCCCTGCAGTTGTGAGGACCAAAGGCACTGATGTACCCAGGGGGTGCTTGGCACCATGCTCATCTCTCATCAGTTTAGTTGACACTCAGGTGACAGACCAGCGTTTTTTTTTTTCTGGGGTGGGGTGGGGTGGGGTGGGTTGGGGGGTATTGACACACACACACACTTAGGTACTGACTTTTCCTCTAAGTCAGGTTGAAAGTTTGCCAGTTGGTTACTCAGGACTCCCTGGGTCCATTCTTCAGGGTGACTTTCCATTTGCCCACAGTGTATTTGTCCATGTTTAGTAACACAAGCATCTCTTATCTGATCCTCAGCCTGAAGCCAAGTACCTTTCAAACAAAAAAGTTTTGGGTCCTTTGCCCTGACCCTGACCAGGGGCCTTTTGTTGTATCCCCTTTTTTTCCAGGGCCAGTGGGACTGCTACCATTTCCAGGAAGAGCTGGTCCTTCTGAAATCTGGGTCCCCAGAGGCATAAGACTCTCAGGAGCAAAAGCATCTCAGCCAGCAGGGCCTCAGATGGGCAGCCAAACCAAACACAGCATCTTGGATGATAGCCCTTTTCTGGAAGGCATGTGGTTGCTTTTTCCATGGCCGGGCTCTTCCGGAGCACAGGGCCATGTGAGCCAATTGTTGAGTCCTGCACAAGTTTACGGCCCAGCCAAGCCCTAGGCTGTGAACTGGAGAGATCTGTTGCTCTATTTTAAGATTCCCAGTGCTTCCCAGCACTTGTCAGTTGGTCAGAGAAAAGGAAAGGCATCGTGGAGGCAGGGGGTGAGAGACAATGAGGTCCAAACCACAAGAGTGTAGTACTTCCAGCTGAGTGGAAATTCCCATCCTTCCAGGAAGAAAAGAAGCACCCTGGGTTGGAATTCTGTAAACCCTGCCCCTCAATTACCTGGCAGTAGCCAGGTATGCTCTGCCCCAGTGACTGGATACTATAAAAGGGGCTGCTTGCCCCCTTCTCTCTCTCTTGGCCTCTCTTGCCTCCTGGCTCTCTTGCTCTTCTGCCCTTAACCCTCCTCTTCCCCTTCCCTTCCCCCCCTCCCTCCAAGTGCTCATGGCTGGCCTCTACTCCTCTATTCCTCTCTCTCTCTCTCTCTCTCTCTCTCTCTCTCTCTATGCCTCTACCACCCTCTTAACTCTCCCATGAGCTGAATAAACTCTATTCTGTATTATAATGTTGTGTGGCTGGTCCCTCAGGGGGAAGGGATTCCCAACATGGACCCCCGCCCAGAGGCATCCCCCTTGCCCCCAGGCCTTGCTGCACCTCCATGGGCCATATGCCCCCCACTCTCTTCATCCTTCCCCTAACACCCTCCCCCATATCCCCAACACAGTCACCCTGACTCAGAATCTTTCATTGGACATCGTCTTTCTTATCTGAACACACAGATTAACTTCTCAAGTACTTTCCCCCATCTGTTGATGGAAACAGCTATTACTAAGGCTTGCTAGCTAATGAGAAGACAGTGGAAGCACAGAGAAATTAGTGATTGCTCATGGCCACATAGCCGCTCAATCACAGAACAGTCCTGGAGTACAGCTCTCCTGTGTTTTATATCACATTACCTCTTACCTCATCCACAACTCATTCAGCAAGTGATTTATTATCTTGCCAAGATGCCTTTCTTGGGCCCATGAATGAAGCAAGGAAGGGCTGATTATGGTAACCCTGGTGGAGTCCCTGTCCTCGGGCTTGTTTCTCCTCAAATACAGTCTCAAGAGAGGAAATGATCTATAGAAGGTTTCTAAGCACTTAATTAACATACTATTAGGGAAGGAGAAGGTAAATTGCATTGCCAGTGGGCAATTTGGAAGGAAGTCTTTCTATTAGAGAGAATTTCAAGCATGCGAGGAGTAGAGAAATAATTATAAGGGCCTATTACTTAGACTCAACAACCCCTCCCCCAGCATTTGCACATTGGTCCCTTTTTTTTCTTGACCTATAGAAAAGCAGACATAGACTTACACCAGTGTATACACACATGTAGACATATAGCTGAAACATTTGGAAAGAAGTAAGATATACAATTCACCTCTGGGCTTCGGAGGTAGATCAGCTGATAAAATGCTTATTGTACAAACACTCAAGTTTGAATCCTCAGGACTCACGTCGAAGCAGGCACGGTAGTACACATCTGCAGTCTCATTGTTCCTGCGAAGAACTGAAGGCTGAGACAAGGGGACCCTTGCGAGCTTGTAGGGGGAGCTAGCCTGGTAGACACAGTGGCAAACAACAAAGTGACACTGCCTCAAACAAGGTGCCAATTGAGAAGCAATGCCTGAGGTTATCCTCTGACTTCTACACATGCACCAAGCTCTTGAGTGTGTGTGTGTTTGAGCCAAGAATGGACTCATGCTTCTGTCCCCACTTACAGAGCACCGGGCTTACAAGCATGGCTTATTAAAACAAAACAACAACAACAAAAAACAGGTGGTTTTCAAAGGCACTAGTGTCGTTAGTTAATGCCACCGATCCAGAGAAGTCGGATGCGGGGAGATACACATATAGCATAAGTTATATATGAAGACTTCTACATTTCCGGTGGAAATACAGGTTCCGGACTCTAGTGGAGGCCAGCATCTACTAGATATGGGCTGTGGTTGAAACAACAGCAATCAACTCTGGTAAAGGCCAGAGTAAAAGCAAAGATGAGGGTCCAGGTTACAATCTTGGGCTGTATTGGTACTCAGATAGGGGATAGAGGACCAGTCCTAGTGGGCAGGTCCTAATGAGTGTTGGATAAGCCCTTGCACGTGAAATTCAAGACTCCCAAGTGAGGGCTTCAAAGTGCTTGAATACAAGAAGTATGTTTAGAGTGAATAGATGTTCTAAATGATGAACAGGGCTGCCCCAAGGCCAAAAGCTCCTGGGAACGACAACGTTAACCCTCTGTATAGTGTACTTAGGAAGTCGAAAGCCCTTTTCTTCAGCTTCCTCTGATCCCTTCTGAGAAGTGAAGTAAGTATATGTGAAAGAAAACATTTACTGCAGGAATCCCCCTGGAGCTCTGCACAAGAAATAACTTTCTGGAACTGTAAGACATGGGGGCTGGCCAGTCTGCAGAGTGGATAGTTGACTGAGATGATACTGGAATTAGATGGCCTGGGATGTTCCTCAGTTAACCGCTCTATGCCTCAGTTTCCCCCATCTGAAAACTACAATCCTGGGACCTTCTTCAGAGTTCTGAAGAGGATTCCGTGAGACTATGAGAAGCGGGAGCGGAGAACTCAGATGCAACATTCACTAAACACTCACAGTCACCATTGCTAATACTGTAGCCAGGCAGTTTAAAAAGCCTGGGGATTTGGACCCAGAAGGTTCCCTGGTGGCCTCTGAGCAGCTGAGTCAGCTGCTTCCTGGTGGGTGGGGAGGAGAGGCTCACTCACACAGCTTCCACGTGTCGCCCCTGCTCAGATATGTGGGGCCAAAAGCTCAAGTCTTTCTCTGCAAAAACACCACAGACACCCTGCCGTGCGGCCCCCCTGCCGTGCTCCTGTCTCTGTCCACCCGGGTTTGTTTCGGGTTTGTTTCTGGGACAGCTGCTGTGTCAGGGGCTGATGGCCTGGGAGCTTGTGAAAGGCCCACCTGTTCTGATTGCTCACTCCACACACACACACACACACACACACACACACACACAGACACACACGCCCCAGACCCTGCCTCCCAGCTGCTCACACATCAATCCACGTTTTTCTCTTCCTCTGCTCAGGTGTTGTGTGTGTGTCAAGAGAGGCACGTTTGCTTACAACTGGTCCGAGCATCAGGGCGAGTGCAGAGGCTGTGTGGAGCCTCGGCTTTCCTATGATACCTGTGGCACCAGTGCCAGCCCTCCTTGTCCCTCATCGCACATTCCCTGTCATGGAGGGTGGCTCAAAAAATGGAGGAGGTGTTGTACATGTATCCCTAACTCTCAGAGCATGTCAGGATTCTCCAGTGCCTCTGAAGATGCCACTGATACTCATATGCTGATACTTGCTGTTCTCCTGCCCCAGCTGTGGCCTAGGTGTACTTTAGGATAATGTGGAGACATAACCATATTAGCAGCTCGTAACCAGGGCCTAGCCCCAAGCTTTCTGAAGTCAGCATTCAGGAGTTCTGGGCTTGGATCTTTTGGACACTTCTGAGGCCCAGTTTTGGCATGCCTGTAGCTGGGTGTGTGGCTCTAGGCAGGCCTCTTACCCTTAACATCTCTCTCTCTCCATCTTTAGCAAGGTGTTTCTAAAACATGGGAGTTTAATGGTGGCTAATGGAGATCCCTAAAAACACTAATCTTCCTTATGCCAAAACAAGTCTGGAGTACTGCTAGACTGGAAGTACTACAGAAATCCTCCTAGCAAGCTGGCTGGTATCCTGATACAGGCATCTTAGGAATGCCCCTGGCCCCCAGAGGACACAAAGGAGGTGAGATGTTCTGAGAGTTTTATAGTAAGGGGAACAGGAGAATTTGTGCACTCGCCAGGTGTGCTTCTTGTCTTGTTTTTAGCCCCAGCTGTGCTATCTACTCCTCCAGACTTGGCTCTTTTTGCTGGGTTTCAAGAAACTCCACAAGCTACTGTGGATGTATATGTTAGGGGCACGAGTAGCACCAATTTTCACTGCATAATGTAACCCCTTTGGGACCCAGTTCCAGAAAACTGCCTGACATGAGTTCAGCAGAGAAGGGCTTGCAATTCAAAGACCCTTGGGAGGCAGAGTTGACAGAGACTCTCCAATAGTGTCAACATTCTTTATGTCAGTTGGGCTTGTTCCTTTACTCATAGATTTGGTATTTAGTGTATACACACACACACACACACACACACACACACACACACACACACACAGTGTTAGATATTGTTAAGGGTGTTATAATTTAGGATTTGAAGCATCCTTGAGGTCATCTTAGTCCTGCCTAAGCAAGCACCTATATCTCAAAGTCAGCTTCCAACCAAGAAGAGGACCTGAGTATCCTTCAAACCAGGAATGATGGTCTAATTTGCTCTGGGCTGAGACATAAAAAGCTAATCATGGACAGTTTCTCTGTGAGCATCTTTGAGTCCTTCTATTCTGAATTTGAGATTTGAACAGTGCTCCCTCCTCATCTGTCCTGGATCTCCACTGTACCACAAGCACGGCTGTAGGCTGTTTGTTACACTCTGCTTAAAGTTCCTGTTGGTGGACAGGGGGGTGGGGGATGGTAAGAACACCTTCTCTCCTCCAGTTCCAGGGTGGCAGGTGTTAGGCTCCTGCCAGGAGATGAAGTATAGTGTCACACAGAACCTGCAGGACTGTGTAGCTCTGTGCCCAATCTTAGAGAGAACTGGAGATCTACCCCTGCTTTTCGGTCACTTGCAAATGTTGCTCTCTCTTCTAGAGTCTTTTATTCTAAATGATTTCCAGGGCCTTGGAAAATCTAGATTTCACTGAAACTTTTTTTTGAGTAGTAGTGGACTGAAAAGGGAAGAGATATTTGTGACTGGGGAAAGGGAGGTAGACCTTAAGGAACCCCTTAGGTAAGTCTCTCTTGGAAATGGCAAGGGTCTTCAGGACTCAGTGGGTCCCTGTCCCTGTGACTTGGGCAGCTATGAAGCTCTGACTACAGGACACTGCCCCGGTCTGCCTCCCAAGTGGGAATCAGGTCCCTCGAGAGCAAAGGGGGATGGAGAAGCATGGGCTAAGAAAAGTTACAGGGGATTGAAGACTTCAGAGATTAACTGGGGACTTCAGCAGAGGAAGGGGCTTTCCACGGCCACACAAAGGAACTGTAGACACAGGGACCAGGAAGCAAAAAAGCAGAAAAGTCCAGAGCCAGTGACGACACCACAGCTAAGGGCAAGGACTGGAAAGTGGAAAATGTGAGTGGGGAGGAAGGAATGGAGCCAGCAAATGAGGGGAGGGAGGAGGGAGGAGGGAGGAGACAACTCTGACGAAAGGGTGAGTGCAGCTTCCTACTATTTCCTCCAGGGATGGACCAGATCTGAGCTGAGGAAGACGCACAGAAGTTGACGTGGCAAATTCTCAGAATGTGGGCTTTGGAGTTAGCTCAGAGATCAAACCCCAGTATGTGATTATAAAGTCTTGTGTGTGTGTGTGTGTGTGTGTGTGTGTCCGTCTGTCTCTCTGTGAAGTCTCTACCTTAGTTTTTAGACACTCCCCAACTTAGTTTTTGAGACAGGGTGCTTCACTGAACCTGTGTTTTAGACTGGCGGAACAGCTGCAGGGGTCCATCCAGCTCTGTCAGCCCTCACCCCAGCATGTCCTCCTCACCCCTCTGTTGCCAACCTTGGGATTATAAACTTGCGGTCCCCACCTGGCTTCTTAGGTAGGCGTTGGGGACCTAAACTCAGATCCTCACATTTGTACAGCAGGCACTTTACCCACCAAGACATTTCCCTAGCTCCTAAGTCATAAAGTCCTGATGATAAGGAGTCTAAAAAGTATTTTCCCACTGACCTGGGAACACAGTAAAATTTAAATGACTATTTATGGAGAGACTTATGATTGAATTTGGATGATCCAAACGGCAAAATTTGTAAGTGTGAGTGAGTGTGTGTGTGTGTGTGTGTGTGTGTGTGTGTGTGTGTGTGTGGTGTGGTGTTTTAATGGATTACAATCATTCACCTCCATACCATTTACATTAGACAAAGCTCCTATCTGGACTTCTGCTACCACAAAAAGGGTATTGTGGGATACCACAGGGGCTGAAAGAGATGAAGGACAGCAAGGCTCAGACCCGATGGGATATTTAATCCTGACCCAAGCTTTGCCCAGATTGCTGATCCCAGATGACCCAAACCACAAAGCTGTTCTCCCCACACCCTCCATTAAGGAGACGGCAGCTGTGCTAGACGTGCTGGGCAAAAATGAGGTCAGGTTTTGTCAAAGCCATGCAATTCACAAGCACATTCAATGGACTAGATTCACAGCAACTGTGCAGTCAATCACATTTCTGAAATCACAGATAGGAACTGACCTGCTGGGAAGAGAATTCAGGATACATTGTGAACTTCAAAAAGTTACTGTCTGGAAACTGCAGAGGTAACCATGGCAACTGGGAGGCAAGTTGAACTCAGAGGAGGGCTCTTCATCCTCAGCAGGGAGCTGTGTGCTCTCAGATCTGCCTGTCTGTGCAGTTGCTTTCGTATCAGTCCCTTTGTCTCTGCTTGTTTTGTCAAATAGGAATCTGGAGACAGCCCTGGCTTCAG
This sequence comes from Micromys minutus, assembly GCF_963924665.1. Lineage (NCBI taxonomy): Eukaryota > Metazoa > Chordata > Mammalia > Rodentia > Muridae > Micromys > Micromys minutus. The sequence continues at coordinate 87,002,503 of NC_137969.1, read as the reverse complement.
CCTGGATGTATTTAATGAAGAACACCTTGGGCTATTTTGTTGCCTTCAAAATGGAAATTAGAAACCTTAAGAACCCCACAAGGATGCAGAATGGAGAGGGATGTTTGAGAGGATCCTCTGCAGAAATCAATATTATTGTCACGTGGCTATGTATAATATGGGCAAGAGTGCTGGTGAGACCAGAGTTTGATCCATCCATGTCACATGGAGAATGGCTGTGCTGTGGTTAACACCCACATCTATGCCTGGCAGCTGTGTGATTAAAGTGTGTCTGTGGGTATGAGGAGCTCCAGACAAAGCAAAACCTTCAGCTCAGCTAAGCACCTCTCCCTCAGATCTAGAAGGTACTCCTGGGGGGCTGGCTGGCTGGCTGGCTGTTCTGTATGGATGAAGACTTGAGGTACCCAATTGCTCAACAAGGCATCCACCCACAGATTGCCTTACATACCACTGCCCAGCATCTAGCTCTGGGGCTGTGTGGTAGGAAGCCCTTGAGAGCTGAGCTTGGCAAGATGGGCTTGTAGATTTGGTGTTCACTGCATTGGACATAGAAGTGTGGCAGGAAATGTGCCCTGTCCTCTCTGCCTTGATTCTGCATTGAGAACGTGGGAGTTTGGGAACAGTTTCAAATGGTTCTTTAGAGTGTATCAGGTTGACTAACTGGGTCACCCGTCATAGGGCCTGGCTCAGGGAGGGGAGTCTAACTGAACAATTGTCCCAGATGTTTGGTTTCGGACTGGACTGGACAGGTACAAGAGACCGAGGTACATATTTTACATATTAAAGCAGACCTGGCCTCTAGGTTCTCCCAGCATCCCTCAGTCTTTACCTGGCATACCCTTCCCCCAACCTTAAACTTTCCAACCCAGGGGCTGGGCTGCTCTTCCCCCAATGGCTCTTCACTATATAAGTCAGGCATTTTGGTCTCCTCCTCCTCTTTTTCTCTCTGTCTTTCTCTGTCTCTCTCTGTCTCTGTTTGTCTGTCTGTCTGTCTGTCTGTCTGTCTGTCTCTCTCTCTCTCTCTGTGTGTGTGTGTGTCTGTACATGAACATTCTCAAGTGCCCTTTCTCTGTCCTCCCCACCCTGTTCCTTATGGTGACTCCCCTGACCTCAATCTTTGGGGCCAGTGAACTCACCTGGAGAGTGGCTTCCCAATAAACCTGCCTTTAAGATAATCTAATCTGGCTAGAATTGGCTTGTTTCACTGGCAGAGAAATAAGCTATCACCACACTGTGTTTTAACTTTGGGCTCTATTGTTCTAACCCCTTCAACAACTATTAGCTCACAGGCTTCCCGTCCTGCTCTCTCTCTTTCTCCCTCTTTCTTTCACCTTTTCAGCCTTTTAGGTGAGTTCTCTTGGGTCAAAACTTCTTCTTTGTCTTTCTTTTCTCTTGTCTATTTCCCCCTTATCCTTTTTGCTGAGGATCAAACCCAAGGCATGCTGGACCAGCAGTCCACACTGAACCGCATCTCCAAGCCTCCTTCCTCCCCTCCTTCCCTCTTTCCTTTTCTCCCTTCTCCTTTCCTTTCCTGACCTTTTACTTCACAGAGCATAGAGCAGGCCTTACTGCTGAAGAGACCCCTATGAGATGGAACTCTGTATTCTAAAAGGCATAGAATGTCACTTTCCTTCTTTCCACTCTACCTGTTAGGTGAAGCTGAAAAGCAGTAGAGTGCCGATTACACGCTAAGCTTTGTTCCAAGCACCTTGTATGTAGATGTGTGTACTTTGGCATGCCACCCAAATCCCCTTTCCTGGCTACCATCAGTGGTATGGTTTCTGTTATAGGCTTTGAGCGTTGCTCTTGACAGAGTCATCTCCTGGAGCCAGGCTAGGCATCTCAGCACAGCAGAGTCCAATAAACAGTTAATGCTAAGGCCTGCTCAGTTCAGAAGTAGGCATTTTTAGAGGTCCAACACAACTCTAGAACATCCTTGAGAACCCTCTGGGGATGGGAGTGGGGGTGGGGTCTCTCCTGAAATGGTGAGACATCCCTTCTGAGAACTCTCCCTAGCATGCATTCTCCCTGCAGAATGTTCCCTGGGGAAACCCAGCCAACCGAAAACTTCTTTAATCTCCAGCACACCTTATGAAATGAGTTTAGAGCTGTCTAAACCCGAAACACTAAGAAATGGAAGCATTTGGAAAGATGAAGTCTCAAAGGTCTCTCACAATTATACAGCAGAGACGTGATCTGAAACTCAGTAAATGTCAACCCTTAACTTCACCTGCTGCTTCTTAGTAGCAATCTCAAAGGGAGCTATGAAGGCCAGCAGGGAAGACTATGGTGCCTTTAAGGGAGGGTGAGGAGCTGAACTCTTGTTTAGCCTCAGGATCACTTACCACAGTTACAGAGCTGTTTCTGTTGCTCCAATGGGAGCAACATGGTAAATTCAAAGCTGAGGTGAAGCACAAAGACATATCCTTAACTAGAGAGGAGACCAATTAAGTGTTTTTTTAAGCATCATTGCAAACTTTTCTGCACAAATAATTGTGTTAAGTAAATGTTTTCTCACATGCCTGCTGATCTGAGCCAAGTCTCTAGTTTTCTGATCCTCTGATCCTTCATCTAAAAGAGGAGGTAATGACTGTGGGGTGAATAGAGTCACCTTCGGGAGTCTATGAAATGGTACCTGTTCTGACCTGAGAGAGCTCAGAATAATGTGATGTACTTTTTCTTGGAATGCACCCCGTACGCCTGTCATCCGTGAACTCTTCACCCCTACAAAACCCCTCCAGTCACTTTTGATTTGATTTCCTGCTTTTACTAGAGGTCGGCGGGGTTGTTTGTTTGTTGGTTGGTTGGTTTTTGTTTTGTTTTTGTTTTTCCCTGGCAAGCTGTGGGCGTGTGTCTGGTCTTCAAGCCTTCCTCTTCTCCTGGCACCTCGAGGGGTGCGGACAAGCCCCGTGCGCTCCAGAGGAGGCACTGGGGGCTGCCAGTCGTGCCCCACCCCATCTGGCTCCTTGTCCCGTCTCCTCCCTCGAAACTCTCAGCCCCACTCTCTTATTGGTTGGCGAAGCTCGGCCCCGCCCCACCCCACGGGGATAAAAGCCTTAGTAGCCACCCGCCTGGCGCGTGCGTCTGTGCGGACCCAATCTGCACTGTTAGGTGTTTGCTACAGCCTCGTTTTCACCTCTTCGCTCTTCGTTCAGCCACCGTCCTCACCACGACGTGTTGTCCGGCGCCCGCAACTATGTGCCGCACCCTGGCTACCTTCCCCAACACCTGCCTGGAGAGGTAAGAGAATTTCTTTTAGCAGTTCCGACGACAAAGTCCCGAATCCACCAACCTGCAGGTTTGGGAACGCGGGGAAACGGGGACAGCGAGGCAGGACTGCAGTGTCATAAAGACCCCAAAGTGTTAAGAGCTATCAGGGCATAGCCCAAGTGCTTTTTGTAGCCTAGAACTTGAAGACGCCAGTGAGAGAAGCGCTTACGGCCTTCAGAATGGTTGAGTGTCCCCAGGTTTCTTGGGATTGAACTTTGGGTGGTGGAGTTAGCTCTTGTGGGATGACCCTTCCTCCCACCCCTCCCCCCTCACCGCCACCCCAAACTTCTCTGTGCTGGCAGAGCAAACAGAATCCTTACATGCTGATGTTTTTTCTTTCAGAGCCAAAGAGTTCAAGACGCGGCTGGGGATCTTTCTTCATAAAGCAGAGCTGAGCTCCGATACTGGGGTTATTAGCAAGTTCGAGTGGGCCAGTAAGCATAGCAAAGAGAGGTAAGTCCCATTGTCTCTCCAGCTCAGGGGCTCTAGAGGGGAGGAGGCCCGAGAGGGAGGGAAAACAGGAGCGGACATCCTAGGTGTCCCTAAGCCTCCCTGGAGATTTTAGTGAGACTTGGAGATTTAGTGAGTGTTGTGGCTCTGGAGTCCCATTGTGGAGGTGATAGAGTTCTGCCAACCCCAGCAGATGTCTGCGAGCTGGACATGGACTTCGGTTTATCTGAAGATGTCCTAACACTCGCGAATACAGGGCTAGGAACAAGGTCTGCATCAGTTTAGTGAGCACCTTGCCTGGAAGCCTCTTTTTAATCGAACACCAGGTATTATGCTAGGCTTTGGGTTTGTAGGTAGATAGGCTCTCCCAGCCTCGTGAGTCACTAGAGAGGTGTGCAAACCCAAATTGAGAATCTTGGGAATAGAGTCAATCTGGTTACAGATCAGTGGGTGTTAGAGATACTGGCTGAGGACTAAAGGATTCCTGGCAACGGTTGCTAGATGCCCAGGTGCCCCTTATATAACTCACTGCTTCTTTTGTGGGAGTTTGAGAGGTTAGTATTGACAGTTGATTTTTTAAAAAAATTAAAATTTCTGCCCTCTCCCCCCAGAAGCTTCTCAGAAGATGTATTGGGATGGAGAGAGTCTTTTGATTTGCTGCTGAACAGTAAAAGTAAGTAGGACCCTGTTGTCTGTCTGTGAAAGGCACGTGTGTGCTCATGTGCTTGGAGCTTGTCCAGCGTTGCTTGAAAAACACTGGGCTAAGTAATAGTAGTAGTAATAATAACCCCGGGTCCCCTGTGCCAGCCTCTGTTCGGAACACAAAGGCAGAGCCTTGTTCAGGAAAATTGCATTCTAAAAATAGAGCCATTAACGACAATTGCTGTCTTTTCATCTTTTCTTCCCAACTGCCCCCTAGTCTGACCTGTCTCCTTTCTCCTCTTACCACCAGATGGAGTGGCAGCCTTCCACGCCTTCCTAAAGACGGAGTTCAGCGAGGAGAACCTGGAGTTCTGGCTGGCCTGTGAGGAGTTCAAGAAGATCAGATCAGCCACCAAACTGGCCTCCAGGGCCCACCACATCTTTGATGAGTACATTCGAAGTGAAGCCCCCAAGGAGGTCAGTATCCCGGCACTAGCCGTAAGTCCTCCAGACCCTGTCTGCCTCTTCCCAACGGAGAGCCATGGTCCTGAGGGAAGGGTTTGCAGTACAGCAGTCATCATGGTTACAGAAGGGCAGGGGGTCAGTGGCCGGACAGTAAGCTTTGCGGCATGGGGCAGCAAGGTTTATTTATTTATTTATTTTTGTCTTCTCTCCATACCTACATTTGTAATTTAGTTATGCTTTTTTAAAAACCTCAGTGCATGAACTGGAGGAACAAAAGAATCTGGGTAGCAAGAGGACTCTTAACCATGTCCACCCTTAGGAAACTTTGTTTCTTTTCAGTTCAGCCTTCCCTTCTAGAAGTGTATTCACAGTAGCAGTGGCGCCACCTTGTGACACACCTGAGCAATGCTGTGTTTTTTGTATCTTTTGGCTGCTTCTGTTAAGTTCACATTACTCTATAAGGATTTAATAAATATTACTTGTGTGCAAGAAAGTTTTATTATCTTAGAGTATGTAGCAACGAAAAATTTCTAATGAAACTGTATTCTAACAAATAGAAGATGCCAGTAACCAATTCAGTATAAGCCAGGGATATAAACAAAGCACATAGTAGGACTTAGGGGGTTGGGGAAAGAGCACACAAGGCTAAGAGTTGTGCCGATCGAGAGAAGGAAGGACATCCTTCCTGCCACAGGAAACGGGGACAGATGAGGTCATACACATGGCTGATGGCCAGATATGGTCATTCTAGCTTTTCTTTTGAATGACATAGAGAGGAAACTAAGGTATAGCAGCTGTAAGGACAGACAGATAGCCAGTGGGAGTGAGGGAAGGAAAGCCAAAGAATTAGTGCACAGATCCAGAGCAAAGGTGATGACTAGAGCCAGCAGAGGAGCTATGCTTCAGGCTTTGCATAAGAAGCCTCATGTTAATCTTGAGAGATCAGAGAAGCAGCTCCTGGGTCTGATGTGGGAACCGTCCAAAGCTGAAAAGCTGACAAGTGGGGCTGGAGAGATGGCTCAGTGGTTAAGAGCACTTCCTGCTCTTACAGAGGACATAGGTCACTCCACACATACATTTAGAATTCCTATATTTCGTCACCAGAATGGTAGCTCACAACCTCCTTTAGTTCCAGTGTTGGGGATGCAAAACCTTCCTCAGGCCTCTAGAGGCTCTACACATAAATGGTACACACGCACATGCAGACACATACATATACATACAGAATGTGTGTGTATGTATGTTTATGTTTATATGAAGGACAATTCCTTCTTTCCACTCCACACCACTCACGTTTGTGGTTGCCTTGTTTCTCACAGGTGAACATAGATCACGAGACACGAGAACTGACCAAGACAAACCTACAGGCCATCAGTCCCAGTTGCTTTGACGTGGCTCAGGGGAAAGCCCGCACCTTGATGGAGAAGGACTCTTATCCACGCTTCCTCAAGTCACCCACTTACCGAGACCTGACTGCCCAAGCCTCGGCCACCTCCACCTCTGTATCCAGCAGCAGCCCAGCTGAGCCTTCACACACTTGAGCCTCCACAGCAACCAAGAAGCCGGCAGGAAGAGAGGTGGAGTCACCCATCCCTGAAGCAGCTGCCCTGTGTGGGAGGCAGGTCCTGCGCAGCAAGTGCAAGAGGATAGTGAAGGGACAGATGGACATCCCTGCAGCTTTAACGTGAAGAACTCCCTCTCCTCCAGATACTGTGGTGGGCCCAGTGTAGGAGACACTCCTCATTTCCAGGACCCATGTCCAAGGGCTGACAACGAGGCTATGTGGGATGCTCTGGGGAAGGGTGGTCCAGCACTTACGTCATTTCTACCAGGACATACCCAAAGGAATGCTGGGATGGTTGGGAACCGTAAGAACAGGAGCCAGAGCAGCATGGTAGCTATTTAGGTGCCATACAGTTGGCTTTGGTCTCACCTTGATTTTCTCATTCCTGGACTGGGCCTAGAATACTGATTCTTGCCCCAGATGAGATTTCTATACCTCAAAACCTGGCCTGTGAGCCCCTTTCCAGGTCAATAAAGAGCCCTACAAAAGAAGCCATTTTGCTAATGTGACCCTAGACTGGGTGATCCCGGTGGTCTTCTGTAGATGACCCCTGACCTCACATTTGCAGCAGGGTTTGCTTGTGAGCAGGGGTGACTGAGAAGCCTTACTGGGCCTTGCGCCTCCTTGGAAGATGAAGTCGAAGGAGGGCGTGGGAGGAAGGAGGCTTCAAGCCCAGGGCCAGCACTCATGTCCAGCAATGAAGCAAGGGAGAGAAGTCATTGAAAAATCCATCTGTAGGAGGAGCTCAAAAGACTAGTTGAAATCAAGTCAGTTATTTTTGTAGGTGTGAAAATGGGGGAAAGATGCCCTCTACCCCAAACCCTGGTAGAAGGGGAGCCTTCTGCTTCTTTCCTGTTGACATGAGATGCCCACTGTAGTTAGGGGAGAAGTCAGTCAGGGACCAATTCAGCTCTGGGGCAGAAGTTAGAAAGTGTAGCCAAGGGAGTGTTGGAGGTTGGGGAGTGGTGCTTTGAAGAATAGGGCTGGGGGAAATCAACCTGCCTATCACCTCTGAGTCTTACTGAATGAACATTCCAAGTTGGGACTTCCAGCACCAGGGATCAAGATGGCTGTGGAGACCTAGGTTGCCAACATTGTTCTCTCTGCACTTGAGGCTTCTGTGGGAGGAAATTCTTTTAAGTATAATACATTGTTTTGTTCTGTTGTGCCGATTGTCTGAGCTGCTATTGTTATTTATTGTTATTTGTTTACCTGTACTGAAGAAACTCAGCGGGAGCTGCTGCCTGATTGTGCCTCCTCCATACCAGACTCTACCTCTGCAAGCCTTGGGAACCACTGAGGGCTGTCAGGGGAACTCCCTACTGTGTTAATATTTATTTATTGTTAACAAAGGGAGCTGGGTTCCTTTATCAGCAGTGTATGCAATCCCTGTTTTGCTGTTTGAGCATGTTATATTCTTGTAAAAAAAAAAAAAAAGAAAATAAAACTAAAAAAGAATATCCCATTTCCAAAGACCATTTTGTCGATACGAGGGTCCAGGGGAGTATGAAGAGCCTGGGGTGTGACAGAGCTCTGGAGAGTCTGTGGGGTGGGGTACAGGATGGGGTGGGTGGCTGAAGGCACACGGGGTAGAGCTGGGTTTGAAAGGCTTTGCAGGATGTCTCTCTTGCCCATTGCCTTCTGGGTCACCTCAGTCCTGAAATCCTGCTCTTCGAGATTTCACTACCTGAAAAGAATCTTGCCCAGGCACACAGTAGCAAACGCCTGCAATCCTAGCTTTTAGGAGAGTGAGGCAGGGGGATTGTGCATTTGAGAATAACCTAGATTACATAGTGAGATCTTGATTCAAAAGAAAACATTTTTTTAATGTGGTGTGATAAGATATCTGTTTATACACAGATCTGACATGCTGACACAGGCCTGACATGCTGTTGGGATGTAATCAGTATAATCAGAGTTCAAGTACTTGGAGGTAGGAACCCCTTCGACTTGCACCCTACACCTAGATCCAGAGTTCTCAGGTGATAGCAGGAAGGGTTATGACATTGAAGACTTAGGCAAGAATATGGGAACAACCAGGACGGGCTGACCTCATACCGTCCTGACAAGAGCTCCACAAGTTCCTGAAGGGGAGAGAGAGCATGTGTGGTGTAGCTGGTGCCAGAGGCCATCTGAGCTGTCACTCTGTGGAGGCGTTTGTGTGAGATGAGTAGAAAGGACCATGACCAAGGATGGAAGGAAGACAGGAGTGTCCAGGTACAAAGGAACATTGTGCTGTGTGCGCTTGCTCTGCAAGCATGCATGTATGCCGTGCACGGGGAGGTGGGGGACAATTTCCAGGAGTTGGTTCCCAGCTTCTACCTCTGGGTTCTGAGGGCTGAACTCAGGCGGTCATCCTTGACAGCAAGCATCTTGCTAGCCACAGGGTCTACTGCCTGTGTCCCTATTTCTCCCGTGCTGTAGATATTTGCACACGTAAAACCATGGCGATTCCTTAATGCTACAAGGGTCATCTTTGGTCAGACTAAAGATTCCTGCTTTATGCATGTTTTTGTCCCCGGTTTTCTAAATATTTTATCTGCTGATTGGAGCATTCCAGATGAGGGAATGGGAGATGGGGGCCATCAGTTAAGCCAGTATGTCACATAACAACCATCAAACCAACCTAGGCCAGAACAGGGCTTTCAGTGGCCGAGGAAGGCCAGACCATCCCGTGCGCTCTGCTGTCTGACAGTATATTTATCTATGTTTAATTATGAGTACAGGTGTGTGGCTTTGTGTTCATAAATGCGGGTGCCTGAAGCTGGGATGAAAGGTGGAGCTGCTCAGCGTGGGTTCTGGGAAACGAACTTGGGTCTCTAGAACAGATGTCTAACCCAAACTTTCATTGGTTTCTAAAGCTTTGCTTTTCCCCCCAAGGAATTCTATATAATGGCTACAATTTGTTTGGATTATTAATTCATTTTAGTGAACATAAAATTTTTTTGATGAACTTGGAATTATCAACACAGTGTGTATAGGAGTTAAGGCAAGCTTTCTTTTAGGGCTAAAACTTGCCCTTCCAATCTGGAAGGTCTTAGTGTAAAGAGACTGTTCAGGGGTCCAGGAAGTATGAGGTGCAAATTCAAGGCAGGTGGAGTGCTTGAAATTGGTCCAGGAGAAGAAAAAGAAGCTTTAAGAATCTGATCCTAAGTTAAGTAGTTGATCCTAAGGGTGAAAGATGCAAGGGGTGCTATATTACAGAGTAGATGCACTTACCTGCAGGGAGCAAAGGCAGGCAGGCAAAGCTTACAGCCTTTCCCACTCATGTCTTGGCAGCAGCTAGAAGATGCTGCACACTTAAGGGGAGGAACTTCACCTTTCAGTTAAACCTCCCAAGAACTATACCTACCCAGAGGCTTTTTTCTTCTTAGTCTCCTATCCAATTAGGTAACAGCTGAGGCTAACCGTCACAGTCATGAACTCAGACACTGACTTGGACTTTGAGTAAAGGAAGAATGTGTAGATTAAAAAAAAAAAAATACATCAAGCTCCGTTTAAGGGGGAGTTCTTCTTTTAGCCATCCACAGGACAGCTCACAGAAAGCATGGTGCAGTGTTTAGAACTACGAAACTGACTTTAATCTCATGTCTGCAGCTCGCTAATCAGCATATTCTTGAATTTCTCAGATTCTCACTTTGTATATAATAAAATGTGACTAAATAGTTACTGGCTTCAGAAAGCTTTTGTGATGACAGAAAATGTGTGGAGTGTGTGTCAGATGACTTGGTGATGTCTTAAAAAACAGCAAACACTTGTCTGAGGCAGACGCTGCTCTAAATATTTCACACATGTTCATTCATGTAATCTTTGTAAGAATCCTATAACATTAGAAACGTAAACTCCAGAGAGTCTAAGTGAATCACTCAGATGTAAAGAGGTACCAGCTAGCTGATGCTGCATAGCGAGCCAGTGCGGGCCATTAGCACATTGCAGATAGGTCAGCCTATATGGATTCAGTGTTACTGCTTTCTACCCAAGATCCCAGATGGGTTTTGGTGAGCTAAGTGCATGTCTGGAAGTGAGCTCGAAGCCAAGCCCCACGGTTTGATGCTCTTTTTGGTCAAACGAAGTATTGAGAACACCACTGTTCCTGAACCAGGAGGAAGACGGGAAATGTCCTTATATTTGCATCGGCCATGTGTTTCCTCTCCATTATGTATCCAGTTTAGGCTTCCCACTCCTTCCTAAGCCTGCTATCCACCCTTCGTAAAGTACGCTTTCATCAAAGTTTAAACCCCACCCTGGCACTGGGATCTGTCAATGGCCTGATCTCTTCTCCTGCCAGAAGAGATCTTTCTCTTGAGCCATGTCTTTTGGTTCAAGACGGTCCAAGGCAAGTCTTCTGACACACAGATCCTCCTCCCTCCGTTCTAGCACTTGCCCCTCCCTAAAGGGGGCAGCCTGAGCTAGCTGCCCTTCCTCTCATGCTCACATGATGTGACAGCTAAAGAATTACTGTGTTTTACTTACAAGGGGGGGGGACTTGTACTTTCAGCCCTAGCCTTGATCCAGAGTTGAATTTTATGTTGGAAACTGACTGTTGCCTTCCTCTGTCATTCACTGGGTCTCTTATTCTTGTGTTAGTAGTTTTTAGGATTTTATTATATGCATATTTTCTATTATATGGGGCTTCAATCATTTTTAAAATTGAGGTTTGTAAATCATTAGAGAGAGAGAGAGAGAGAGAGAGAGAGAGAGAGAGAGAGAGAGAGAATAACAAGCCAGCTTTACCTCTTACAGATTGGTTAGATCTGCAACTACTCCAGGTTCTGCTCTGGGCTGTTCAAAGCTCATCTTTGGGGAGAAGATTCGAGGATGTGGGAAATGATATTAGCTTTACAAAATGACCCATTCAGACTAGCTGGCTTCTTTTGTAAGAGGCTTTTTTCTCCAACGTATCAACTGAGGCTCAACTCTAACTATGAGAGAACACACATACATGTGATCAAAATGGCCCTGGAAGCTCTGCTCAGCGACCGTATGAATTACTTCCCTTGGACACAAACAACCTCACAGATGCCAGCAGCAATTATGTAATCTATAACCATGGGTCAACAAGACCCCAAGAGAACCGGTAAAGACGACCAAAAGTAGCTGAACGTTGCCCTCTGCTGGCTAACTTGAGTGACTGCTGCTTTTGCGACAGTCTAGCTCCCCTTTGTTCTGTCTGGTTCCTAGAAAACAATAGTGAAAATGGCCATAGAGCAGTATCTCTGCCTTCTGGTTGTGCATCTTTGTTTCCTTGCACCTCAGATCATCCAAACAGCCCAAGTCTGTCAGGATCACGTATATAACCAAGACTGGATTTTCTCTAAGATACTTAGTGGTTTCTGGGTGGAGTTTTTCCTATTTGTAGCAACTTCCTACACTGTTAATGACAGACAAGCTTCCTGGGCAGCTCCACAAGCTGCTCTGGGTGTGTGTGGAGGGGAGGGGGGGCTAGTATTCTCTAGGAGTCTTTTGTCAGTTCGACTGCTCAGGACAAACTAACATCAACTGCTCTGGGTTGACACTGGCTGCCTAATTCTAACAGTCTCCGTTATAGGAAACACTTTGGGTACTCCATTTTGCAAACCTCAACTGAATCATAAATGATTTGTGGCTCAGGTGGCAGTCAAAACCAGAAAGAATTTTAGAGTGCCAGCTCAGAGCCGTGGTCAGGCAGCTGGCTAGTTTTTGTCAACTAGATACAAACTGGAAGTCATCTGGAAAAGGGAACCTAACTGGGGAATTGCCTCTCATCAGCTCGGACTGTTAGCATGTTCACGGAGTTATTTTCTTGACTAATGATCACTGTGGGTGGTGTCACCTCTGAGCAGGTGGCCCTGTGTTATCGAAGAAAAACAAACTGAGCAGGCCATGGGGAAAGTCAGTAAGCACTATCCTCTATGGTCTCTGCTTCAGTTTCTGCCTTAATTTCTGCTTTGGCTTCTCTTGATGCAAGACAAATGAGCCCTTTCTCTCCAGCATGCTTTTAGTCAGTGCCTTACTGCAGTAGCAGCAGAAACTATGGCATCTATATACAGACAAATGGGAACAGAACATAATGCCAATGTGCTTGCTTCCACATAGCATGGCCTGTCAGTCAGCCATCTGAAACTGGCAGAAACTTGCCTGAGACTCAGCTCTCTGTTACAAGCATGCACTCCGTGGTTATGAGTTAACGTTGGATTTGCTTGTTACTTGAGGACAGAGGCACTCCAAGGCCAAACGGAGTTTTACATCCCCCCACTTCCCAAGTTGGGTGGCCATCTTGTTTAGAACGGAACCCAAAGTCCTTCCAAGAGTCCCTCAGGTCCTACATGACTTGCACCCCAACTTCCCATTTCTCTCCCTCACTGGCCTGTAAGCTGTTTCTCAATTATATCAGGACCGCTTTGTTCTCAGGCCCTTTGTACCTGCAGCCCCTAAAGAGGTGTCTGTGCAGTGTGTGTGTGTGTGTGTGTGTGTGTGTGTGTGTATACGTTCGTGTGTTAGGCACTGGCCACCTCTCATTGTCTCAGAACCTAAGTAGACCAGGTTGACTGGTTGAAAGCTCAGAGGATGTACCTGTCTCTGCCTCCGAAGCGGTGATTATAACTCACCACCATGACCTATCTTTATTGTCTAGGTTCTGAGGATTGTGCCTCCAAGTCTCCTTTCTTTTTAGTATGGGTTCTAAGACTGAACTTAGGCCCCATGCTCACAGGGCAAACACTTTAATGACTGCCTGTGTCTCTGGGACTCCCATTCCAGTATGCTAACCTCCCACCTTCTCATCTACTTTACTCTTCCCTGTGGATTCTTCATCATAAGAAACACTACATTATGGAGTTGCTTTTGTTCCCTGTCTGGCTTCAATGAGAACAAAGGTAGGTGCATCCTTCTCTGTGATATATAGAGTCCAGTTTCCAAAGCACAGCAAGCTACTTACCTAGTTTATTCCCTGGTTTCTCTAGCTGTAAAGTGGGGGTGAAAAACAGTAGCTATCACAAGATTTGCTTCCCTGGGTTGGCTTTTGTGAAGTGCTCAGAACAGTTACTAAAGTACACTCAAGAGTTATGCAAATATATCCTGTTATTAGCACAATTGCTGATGCCACCACCATCATAATCCTTGTTACCATTATCTGTTCAGGTAGCAAAAAATAGCACACACGAAGACACACCAGAAACAGCAATATATCTTGAGGTACTAGAAGACAGCACCTATGAAGCCCATAGGAATAGGGACTGCCAGGAACTACTTCATACCTGGAAATCTTGTTATCCGATTTTTTTAATGTACTAATGGGGCTAGATAGAGACTCAGCATGTAAAGGTACTTTCCAGACAAGCCTGTAACCTGAGTTTGAGCTCTGGAAATAGGCACAGGCTGACGCAGAGAGGTGACACTCAACTTTGTCTTCTGACCTCCATCAATCTGCCCAAACACACACACATGTAATATTCCTTCTCTGCATCAAAGAGCAAGTTCTGCACAGAGCTTTGGGTTTGTTTTGTAAGCCACTGTATCCCAAGTATTTAACAATCATCACTGGCAACAGACTCTGCCTGCCATGTATTGTTGCGTAATGGTTTGAATATGTTTAGCCCAGGTAGTGGCACTATTAGGAGGTGAGGTCTTAGTGTGGGTGTGGCCTTGTTGGAGTAGGTCTGTCACTGTGGGTGTGGACTTTACGACCCTCATCCTAGCTGCCTGGAAGTCAATCTTCCACTAGCAGCCTTCAGATGAAGATGTAGAACTCTCAGTTCTAGGCTTGGACAATGCCTGCCTAAATGCTGCCATGCTTCTGTCTTGATGATAATGGGCTGAACCTCTGAACCTGTAAGCTAGTCCCAATTATAAGACTTGCCTTGGTCACGATGTTGTTCACAGCAGTAAAACCCTAAGACAAGGCGATTACATAATGGATTATGCGCTCATTTCCTGTTTCCTTCCAAGGGGACTTGTGATAACAGAGAAGACACAGGGTGATAGGTGAAAATAGTTCCTATAACCTGCAAGGCAAGCACAGTGATGCCTATCAAGTCTGTCCTCGGAGGTCAGTAGACAGCTCTTGTCTTCCTCCAGGGGCTAAAGATTGCTCAGGCTGTGCCTGGACTGACCCTGCACGCCTACTGTTCTTCTGTTCTTCCGTTTTCTCACCCCTTTCTTGGCTCCTCCCCGAAGGCTCAAGGATATGCCACAAAGAAATGTTTTCTCTTAGGGTTGGGCTGTCAAAGGAATGCCTGCTGAGAAGGGGAAGCTAAGGTAGGCTGGAGTAAGGGTGGGGAAGAGGAGGTCTGGAGGGTTGGAGAGCTGGGACTAATGGTAACTGGGCAGCAGCCCTGTGGTGGCTAGCCTTTCCTCCTAAGGTGCTCTCATGGTTCATACGCTGTTTATTTATGTCTTCTGCTTCTGGGGCAGCTCTGGAATGAAGTAGGAGAGAATGAAAGTAAACGCAGGCTCGTCTGCTGCAGGGCTCCGTTCTGCACTGGGCATTTCCTCCTTCTTCTGCTCCTTATAATACACCAGCCCACCTCACAGCCAGTGGCAGTTAGGGCCCATTATGCAAATTCTTTGGACTACACCTTTAGTGCTTGGGATTCAGAATACTCTGTAGATCTCAAAGAAGGGGATTTTGTACGTTTTGTAGCAGATACAGCTAATTAGATGTTCAGGCTAACAAAGAATTCCTGATGAGTGAACCCATAAACCTGGAGCTGAGTGAAGCCCCTGGGCTAAATGACACTCAGGGTACAAGGGTGATTGATTGTGGGTGGACTATTTGCCACACTCCCTAAGACACTGTCTGCAATGGCCCTGTTTACTGTGTTCCTCCATTGAGGAAACAAAATTGTGAGTCAGCAGTTTAAACATGTGCAAACAGGAAGTGATAGTCAATTGTTCAAAAGTATGAACACAGAAACTGAGTTCATACTTCTCATTTTCAACTGCCACTGCTTTAAAAAAAAAAAAAAAAAGCCCACAGGGGTACGGAAAGCCACACCTAGGATAAAGAAAGTCAGATGTACAAAGACAAAGAAATCACTCCCTGCTACCCCCAGAAGCTGCCCATTACTAGGTAAATACGTTTATAGAACATTGGAGAATAAAAGCAGTTAATTTTCATGACTAGTCATCAAATTCTAGGATGTTTATTATAAGAGATCTGTGATAGGAAAACTAGATAAAAATGAGCTAAATTTCCCACAACCTCATTCAGAATTGTTTTAATTCTTAAACTATCATTTCAAATATTAAAATACTTAAGACTAGAAAGTTGAAATAGGCATGTGTATCACTTAGCCCGACCCAAGCCTGGAAAGAAATCTATACACGTGTACTCAACCTAACACGGTTTGGTGCAAACATGGCTGACAGAGATAGCGTAGCCAAGACAGCTCTGTTAACTGCCGTTGAACTCAAACAGAGGGAAACCACCTAGTTGTGTGAAAAATGAACCAAGTGTGGGATCTTGCTGATGTACACATATACTAAACATGTAGCAGTTGCTTTGGGGGTGTGGGTCTATGGAGTAATAGTTTCCTCATTTTAAGTTTACCTCTATTCATGATAGTCTACATTGTATACATTTTATATACCTATTGTACACATTTATATAATTAAGCAAGTAAATGTGCTTAGAAAGACTACTTAGAGGTAAAACTGAATTCTGAACCAGGTGATTTTTTTTTCCTATCCGAAGTGACAAAGCTCCTTTCTTTCTTCATGTACAGATGAGATGTTAGAAGACAGAACGTATCAGCCCAAATCCTACCCCAACACTGTCTCCGAGTCTCAAAGAAACACACGTGCTCATTTCTCAAAGAAAAGGCATTGACTGTCATGGAGACCACGGATCATAATACACCTCAGGGTGGATCCGCATCAGCAGGCAGTCACAGGACCATCGGCGGAGATGCTCTTTTGTTGATCGAAGCTGTTGACAAGGGAGATGTTGCCAGGATCCAGCAATTGTTAGAACAAGGGGCTGATGCCAATGTCTGTGAAGACACTTGGGGCTGGACACCTTTACACAATGCAGTACAGTCAGGCAGGGAAGACATTGTGAATCTCCTGCTTCGTCACGGCGCTGACCCTCATCAGAAGAAGAAGAACGGGGCCACCCCTTTCATCATTGCTGGGATCCGCGGAGATGTGGGTCTGCTCCAGATTCTCCTCTCTCGGGGTGCAAAAATCAATGAGTGTGACGCGAATGGATTCACGGCTTTCATGGAAGCTGCTGAGTACGGCAACACTGAAGCCTTAAGATTCCTTTTTGCTAAAGGAGCCGATGTGAATTTGAGACGGGAGACAACCCAGGACAGAAAGCGAGTGAAGCAAGGAGGGGCCACAGCTCTCATGAGCGCTGCAGAGAAGGGCCACCTGGAAGTCCTGAGAATTCTCCTCGATGACATGAAGGCAGAAGCTGATGCTCGGGACAACATGGGCAGAAATGCCTTGATCCGTGCTCTGCTGAGCTGCGATTGTAAGAATGTGGAGGAGATCACTTCAATTCTGATTCAACACGGGGCTGATATTAACGTGAGAGGAGAAAGAGGGAAGACGCCCCTGATTTCGGCAGTGGAGAGGAAGCATACAGGTCTGGTGCAGATGCTCCTGGGTCAGAAGGGCATAAACTTGGATGACAGAGATAGCGAGGGTAAGACAGCTCTGCTAATTGCCGTCGAATTCAAACTAAGGGAAATCGTCCAGTTGCTTCTTGAAAAGGGCGCCGATACCAAGTGTGGTGATCTTGTTGTAATAGCCAAGAGGAATTATGACCATGACCTTGTAAATCTTCTTCGATCTTATGAAGCTAATCATAACACCGACCCTCCTGCTAGAGACTGGTTGCCTCGCAGTTCACGTTGGGGGGAAGCCTTGAAAAGACTCCACAGTATGGCTCGGCCCATGATTGGCAAACTCAAGATCTTCATGCATGATGACTATAAAATTGCTGGCACTTCAGAAGGGGGAGTCTACCTTGGGATCTATGACAATCAAGAGGTGGCAGTGAAGGTCTTCTGGGAGAATAGCACTCGTGGATGTAAAGAAATCTCTTGTCTGCAAGACTGCCGAGACCACAGCAACTTATTGACTTTCTATGGAAGTGAGCACCACAAGGGCAGTTTATATGTGTGTGTGTCCCTGTGTGAGCGGACACTGGAGGAGTTCCTGGAGGAGCCCAGAGAGAAACCTGTGGAGAACAGGGAAGATAAGCTTGCCCACTGTGTCTTATTGTCTATATTTAAGGGTGTTCAAAAACTACACTTACATGGATACTCTCATCAGAACCTGCAACCACAAAACATCTTAATAGGTGAGGCCCTGTGATAGTCTTGTATGTGTGGCTGTGATAGAACATCGCAGACTAAGAGATGTGTCATGAATGCAGATTTATTTCTGGTAGTCATAGAGATTAACAGGACTCACCTCTCATAGGCTAAATTCCTGACTTCAACACACCTTTAGCTCTCATTGCCAACTTCTATTCCTCTTTCTGGGGATTCAGTAACTTCTTTAAGATGGAAGAAGGACCTGATGGGGGCTGAAGAGTGACTCAGAACCAGCACACCTTTGACTCATGATGGTGACCCAAAGTATCAGAGTAGCTTGGGGCTTGTGGGCTTAACTGAATGGAAGTCAAGGCTAAGGCATCCTTAAGCTCAGAACCTTGGTTATCTGTTAGTTTAGCATAGTATATAACCTAAACTATGGTCACCAGACACTTTACAGTGCCATGCCCCAGGAGTGTGGGAGTGGAGAGCTGCTTAACTTCCCCCTCATCTTTTCTTACTGACTGACCTATAAAAAAATTAAACGTGTGTCCTCTTGACAGATGCCTAATAGGTCAAATGAGGCTGGAGATGAGCAAACGGCAAATACAGAGAGGGTAGATAGATGGCATGGCATGTTACATATTTAAGTGACTATCACTCTCCCCTTTTTTATGAACCTCGAAAACTGTCCCTTAGATTCTGAGAAAGCTGTTCGGCTGGCAGATTTTGATCAGAGCATCCAGTGGATGGGAGAGTCTCAGACGGTCCAGAGAGACTTAGAGGTAATTTCTGTGCTCTAGTTAACATTTTCTCTCCTCTGCTTCCTTGTTTGTTCATTACGTCACTTCCCATGGCTAGGTAGAGAACGTATTTTAACTCAGAACAGGAGAGTTGCCAAGGCTTCCTCCACCTTGCCCACTGCCCTTTCTTCCTTGTCTACAGTGGCATTTCCATGTCTCTCTTTTATAGGAGAACTTTCATGGAGTAGAGGAGTAGGTATAACTGGGCTGTTGTGGAGTCACCTTTCACTGTGGCTCTTTTCTTCATCCCTAACTTTTCCCGTCTCCCCCCACTAGCTAGAAAAGTAACTAAACAGAGGATCCCTCTTCCAAGACTTCCAGGATACATATCTGAAAACCTCAAAGGTTCCTTCTGCAAACAGTTTTCTGCTTAAAAAGGAAATGAGGTTTCCTCCCAACTCCATTCAAACTTACCCACTGAAAATCCAGAGACCAAGGCTCCAGACAATTCCTGGGAGGGGTGAGGTCAGCCTTCAGGCTCTAAGGAGACAGAGCTCAGTAGAAGTGTGAAGACCACAAAGTGCTTTTCAGAGAACACAGAGCTAGCTCCTGTGTATGGAAGCTTCTAGGCTTGATCAGGAACAGTTGGGCAATCCCATCCTGGATAGTAACTAACAGGTAATAGATGGGTTCTAAGTTCACTCCCCCCTCCCCTATCCCATGTATCAAGTGTAATTGTCTCTTGTGCAGATCACTGCCTATGTCTCTGCTCTACTGAAACCTAGTATTCTCTGTGTTCCATCTAATTGGGAATGACTCCAACGTCTACCACCTCACAAAGTGCTGGATTCAGTTCCTAGCTTGTCCCAAGGCTGTCCCCTTTGTTTAAAGCATCCTCCCTTTCTTGACTTATCTATATTCTGTCAGAACATTTATGACTCAGGTAGAATCTTATGCTGCCAACAAGTCTATCCCATGGACTCTGGACCAGGATTATCTTTCAGGAAGCCTAAACTGTATGGGCCACATGTTGCCTGAAAGAATTAACTCTTTATTCACAGAGCTTGGCCTTTGTCCCCAAGAATCCTGCAGATTTGGAATTTAAGGTGTTAATCATGAAACCATGGGGCCACGGGTGCCTTGAAATACCCCCTGTTTTCCATTTCCACACTGACTGCACTGACTACTTTTGCATCATTCTGAGAAGAAGCTAAATGAGGAAGAGTTTGTTTAGATTACAGACTCAGGTTTCATTCAGCTCAGGCTGGAGATGAGGGCTTGATAGAGCAGATCTCTGTCCAGTGAAGTTGGCAGCTGAGATATTAACTCTCAGGTCTTCCAAGGTTACCCAAATAGAGAGGTAATGCATTGCAATTTTAACCTCAATTTATGGCTTCTGTGCAGGACCTTGGACGGCTGGTTCTCTATGTGGTAAAGAAAGGTGATATCTCCTTTGAAACTCTAAAGGCTCAGAATAGTGAAGAGTTGCTTACAATATCTCCAGATGAGGAGACTAAGGACCTCATTCGTTGCCTGTCTTCCCCTGGAGAAAATGTAAAGAACTGTCTGATAGACCTGCTTGGCCACCCTTTCTTTTGGACTTGGGAGAAGTAAGTAAAGCTTGGGTGTGTGCTGCCGCAGTGGTTCTTAACCCTCCTAACGCGGTGACCCTTTAATGGAGTTCCTCATGGTGTGGAGGCCCCAGCCAGAAAACTTATTTTCATCGACACTTCATATACTATAAACGTACTACTGTTACAGATTGCAGTGTAAACATCTGACATGCAGGATATCTGATATGAACCCTGTGAAAAGGTCTGTCAACTTCTGAGGGGTCGCAGCCCACAGGTTGAGAACCTACAGACTTATATGGTGAGGGAGAAGTGGTATGGGCTGCTGTCAGGGCCAAGCTTTTTTTCCTCACCTGAGCACTGTTGAAGGTGTGTCCTTGGGAGGGGTGACAACTATGGGTTTCTGTTTCTAAAAATATTTATTTTTTTATGCATATGAGTACACTGTAGCTGTCTTCAGACACATCAGAAGAGGGCAGCAGATCCCATTACATATGGTTGTGAGCCACCATGTGGTTGCTGGGAATTGAACTCAGGACCTCTGGAAGAGCACTGAGGCATTGCTCTAGCCCCCGGGTTTCTGGTTTTAACTACTGACGAATAAGTAGAAAGCAACAGGCAGGCCTCTCCCAGTATGCCAGAAATTTTATTAAAAATCAAAGCATATTGGTTTTCTCCTTTTTGGAAGACATAGAACGACCATGACAAATCTATCATTCTCAGTCGCTATAGAACACTTCGGAATGTGGGGAATGAATCTGACATCAAAGTACGAAACAATTCAAGTGAGCTTCTCAAACTACTGCAGCCTCAGCCACTCGAACCTTCCAGAAGCTTTGATCAGTGGACATCTAAGGTAGGAACACTTACCTTCTGTGGTCTAGGAAGAAGAGTGTGTAGTAGTATATGCTGCCTTTTCCAACTTATTTTATACACCAGCCTGTTGCAACCAGGAAGTGAATGAGGTAATTTTCTTTACTCCAAATGTGTACTCTTGACTCTTGGGTCTCTGTTCTCCCTCCTTCAGAGTTCAGGGCCCCTAAGACACTGTCATTCAAGTCCTGCCTTAGGATGGCCTTGACCCAGCCCATTATCTATTCCCTGAAGTCTGATCAAAAGTCCTGTTGTGATAAGAACAACTGACTAAGGAAGCCTAAGTCAAGGAGGCTCTCATCCCAGGGCCATAGCCCAGGATAGACTGGACACTTCTGCTGTCCTTGAGCAGCCCCAGCTTTGGGAATTCACATTGTGATGCAACAACATGTTATGAATAAAAGATGACCTTTCAAATGTTTCCTCTTCAAGACAAATTCTGCCATATTTGAATTTGGGGGAGCTCTATAAAATAAATCACCATCTCAATCTAGTCTTTATTATAAATTATGCATTACTTTTTTTCATAATTTTCTTATAAAGAAAAACATTTACTTGTGGGCTGGCTTATGGTTTCAGATGTTTGGTACATTGTCACCATGGTGGGAAGCATGGCAGTGTGCTGTTAGGCATGGAGTTATGGAAGGAGCTGAGAGTTCTACATCTTGATCCTCAGGCAGCAGAAGGGGGCTGGATTTATTTTACACTGGGCACAGCTTGAACATTTAAGACCTCAAAGTCCCACCTCTACAGTGACAAACTCCCTCTAACAAGGCCAGACCTCCTCCAATAAGGACACATCTCCAAATAGTGCAACTCCCTAAGGGCCAAGCATTCAAACATATGAGTCTATGGGGCCAAACCTATTCAAACCACCACATAGGTGACATACCTTGAACATATTGCCCTATGACCTTCTAACCCCCTTTCTTAGTTCCCATTATCTAGAGAGTTTTAATTCAATTTTCAAGTTAAATATACATACATGGTTTTATATACATGGGAATACACACACACACACACACACACACACACACAAGGGGAGCTTGCCAATCAGACGTTAGTGGACTTCTGATAGCGTCTGATTTCACGGAGTGCCACAGTGCCAGGCTGTAACGATGAGGTTTCTTCACCCCTCCAGTAGAGGGCGCACTCTTGCGAGCGGCTTTTGTAGCCTGTTGGTTCCTGGGGCTTTACCACCGGTGGATTTGTGGGCAGTCTGCTTTGTACGGAGCCATGGTATGGAGCTCAGCAAGGGAGAGGCGGTGCTGGTGTTAGAAAGTGAGGGCGGCACGCGAAGGCTGAGAACACAATGGGAAGATCTGTCATGTACTTCCATTTGTTTGTCTTCTTGCTTTGTTCCTTGATCAAGAGCATTTAGTCAAATTTGTATTTGGCCTGCTGATGCTAACATACCATCAGGATTTGTTTTATGTTGTCAT
The DNA here is from genome assembly GCF_963924665.1 of Micromys minutus. NCBI lineage: Eukaryota > Metazoa > Chordata > Mammalia > Rodentia > Muridae > Micromys > Micromys minutus. The sequence continues at coordinate 86,980,237 of NC_137969.1, read as the reverse complement.
CATATCTTAGACGTATGTTTTGTTTTTTAGATTGACAAATTTGTTATGAATAAAATGAATGATTTCTATAAAACCAGAAAAAATCCTTATCAGGATACTGTAGGTGATCTGCTGAAGTTTATTCGGAATATAGGAGAACACATCAGTGAGAAAAAGAATATGAAGTAAGTGTTGCTTTCATCTGTGTGAGTTCCACGTGGACTAAGAACAGTTAGAAAATCCACTGCTGGGTCTGTCAGTATGGAGAGAAGAAAGCTTACCTTGATAATGAAAAGCAAGTTGGGGCCTTTGATTTCACAAATTAGGAGGCAAAGCAAGTTAGATCTCTGAGCAGTCAGCTTGGTCCACACAGTAAGTTTCAGGTCAGCCAGAAGTGCACAGTAAGACCCTGCTGGTGTTATAGTCAATTACACACATGTGTCCTTTGTTGAGTTCTATTGGACAGAAGTAGCTTTCTGTGTTAATAAGCATTGAAGACAAGGCCACTATGTAAAGCAAATGTAGGCTTACAAAAAATTAAGTATAGCCATACATTAATTAGTTAAATCATCTTTTGCTGTCAAAAAACATTAGCTGCAAACATGCTCTCTCTCTCTCTCTCTCTCTCTCTCTCTCTCTCTCTCTCTCTTTCTCTCTCTCTCTCTCTCACACACACACACACACCTCTTTGCAGTTCAGAGTGTTTTTTATTATTAGGGATTGTATATAAGGGATTATGGTATCATTTTACCATTATTACCATTTTGTTTAATTTACATATTTTTTAGAATTTCATACATAGCTACCATATGTACATAATTTCCATCCTTCCCTCTCCCTTTTCCTGAGTCCTCATCTAGGGGTAGGGCCTTGAGAGGGTCCTCCCTGCTCCCTGTGTTACCATTTTTATGAATGAGAAAACAAGTTTAGAAAGATTAAGTTGCATACACCTACTAAAGTGTCAGGAAGCATCTTATCAGATTCCAATAAGGAGGAGGAAGAGCATATTGGCCAGTAGGCTGACCTGTTTGTGTTTCCTTTCAGAATGAAGGAGATACTTGGAGATCCTTCTCGTTATTTTCAGGAGACATTTCCAGATCTTGTAATCTATATCTACAAGAAACTGAAGGACACGGAATTCAGAAAACACTTTCCTCAGGCTTCACCAAGCCTCAGTACCAGAGGCAGGGGTCGTACAGAGCTGAGTCTTGAAAGTTCATGAGACCATTTTTTCAATCTGTTTAGTTATTGGCAAGTTACACTTTTCTGGTTTCTTAAGCAGCCTGGTTGCTTGTGAGCACTGGGTTAGATAGCCAGTGTGTCAGTTTCTGATATAGTAAGTTCTACACATCTGCATGATCACAAAAGTAGTATACTACAAAACTGCACCACTATTCCATTCATTTTAGTGAATGTAATTGGGAGAAACTTCTGTTAAAATTTCATTAAAAAATAAAATAAAATAAAACAGTGTGTGTGTGTGTGTGTGTGTGTGTGTATGTGTGTGTCTTTGTGTGTGTGGGGGGGGAAGGGAGGGAGGGAGGGAGGGAGGGAGGGAGAGGGAGAGACAGTGGAGTTGGTTTTCTCTTTCTCCTTTTATGTGGCTTCCAGAGACTGAATTCATGTTGTGAGGCTTATGTGGTAAGCATCTCTACCTACTGAGTCACGCCCACCAGCATGATCCCATTTTTTTTTAAACGACTTTATTTTGCAAAACAAAGATAAATGTAAAGATTTTAAACATTTTTTGCTTAAAATTATACATTTTTGTCAGTACTGTTTTTTCAGACATTAAAATAAATTTTACATAAAACCATGTGAATATGTTTTTTAGTCAGTACTTGATTTTTTTCAAGGGTTTGACAGTATGCATTGAAAACGTACTAGTTGCAATAAGCGTAAAGTACATGCAAAACAAAACGCAACATGGGAATAGTCAAAGTCTTCTTGTTTTGTGAATATATGTATATTTTTTGTTTTCTTTATTTCTTGGACTTCATACAGTCTGTGAGTTGTTTCTGGGGGAGTGCAAGCCTCTGGGGTTAGCATCCCACTATCAGTGACTGCATATTATGTCTGTTCTTTTGTGACTGGGTTATCTCACTCAGGATGATCTTCTCTAGATGCAGCCATTTTCTTAAGAATTTGGTTAAGTCATTGTTTCTGGTGGCTGAGTAGTATTCCATTGTGTATATGTACCACAATTTTTGTATCCATTCGTCTTCTGAAGGACATCTGGGTTCCTTCCAGCTTCTGGCTATTATAAATAGAGCCGCTATGAACATTGTGGTGCATATATCTTTGTTGTGTATTAAAGTGTCTCTGGGGTATATGCCCAGAAGTGGAATAGCTGGGTCTTCAGGTAGTACTATATCCAATTTTCTGAGGTATCGCCAGACAGATTTCCAGAGTGGTTGTATTAGCTTGCAACCCCACCAACAGTGGAGAAGTGTTCCTATTTCTCCGGAGCCTCGCCAGCATCTGCTGTCATCTGAGTTTTGGATCTTGGCCAATCTGACTGGTGTGAGGTCATGATCCCATTTTTAATTGCCCAAAGACATGAGTATCAAGACTCCTGTGACTGTAAGTTTTATATTTAGCTCATTCCAATGAGCTTCCAATGAGTTTCCAGGATAGAATTTATTGTCTCCATTGAAGCTCAGAGGATCTGAGTGACTTGCCCAGGATCATACAATCTGAAAGACATGATGTTATTGTCACCTCTCCCATGGGGGCTTCATCCAGCATCTCTTCTGGATGAAATTCAGGAATAGGCAAACTTATGCCTAAAGGGCTCCAAGGAGACTTCAGTATTTGCTAGGCACTCACTGTATACGTTTAGTCACCAGCTAAATGAATTCCATCCCTTCTGGAAGCGTCCGTACTGGTGTCTCATGACTTCAAGGTAACTATTCTCGCTTGAAGTCATTTGACAGTGTCACAGCTGGGAGTCTGGCATTGAGTAAGGAGGAACCAGCGGTGCCAGCAAACATTCTGGTGACGCATGAAGGAACTACCCACAACACCACACTAGCCAGACTGTATATCAGTGGCACTGAGGTGGAGTGTGCACTGAACACCCCAGAAGAATGAAGCATTTTCTTGATGTTGGATCTGAAATGAAGCAGCTCCTTTAGGTGCCCACTTAGGAGTCCTCATTTTCCCTCCCTTCCTGTGCTACATGGAGCAATACTCTGTTTGGGGTGCTCTCTCTTCCTCTCTGACACACTGTCACCTCAGTGCATGCTTCATTCTACTTTGTCCTTTTGTGCTCCGGACTTCCTCCAAACAAAGCCCTATACTTAGGGCATTTGTATCTTTGCTGCTTAGTAAAAATGTTTGCTCCATGGTAATGCTTGATAAATCTTCACTAAATAACCAATGGGCCATTTTTATACATGGATGATGACAATGATGATGATGATGATATATTGCATGGTACTTTAGAATTTACACATTATATGTACATATTTTAAATTTGACTTTGTTTTGAAAACAGTCCTGTAAGGTATGCACTGTGATTTTTATTTTGGCAACGAGGAATGTAAGACTAGAAATATTTCTATTTACTCTAGGCATATGGCATGGAGATGTCACTGTCTTGATTAGGACAGACTTTCTGGTATGACATCTGATGTTCTTCTCACCTATCATTGTGGTGGCTAAGATGAAGCTTTAGAATGGGAATTAAATGCTATCTTAGATCCCTTCCAAAATGGAGGCATCTGGCAGTAGGGAGTTAAGGTATGCTGAAAGAAAGTAATAGCTTAAAAGATGGCTTATTTAAAATTTAAAATTATATGTTTTAAAACTGAGTTGTGTTGTCTGACTTAGATATGTCAATCAAAATGCCCATGTGTGAAGAATACTCAATAAAAATTTGAATCATTTCATTAAGTAGGATTTTCTGTCAGTGACTTGCAATAGAATAAATGAATCAGCAGCTCCTGGGAACTTTAATATCTACGCTTTGCTTTGGGTTAGTCATGGAAGGAAAGGGAAGATACAGACACAGGAGATTGGTGGTGGAGATTCCCCATCCAGCCCGGCCATCAGTCATCGCCCTGTTAGTAAATGACTGTGTGAAACCATTTTATTTGTGAGTTTTCAGTTTGTAGGCTTTCAAGAAGTTATATGGGTGAAATTTCTAAGCTTCACCTCTTAAATATGTTAGAGAAAAACTATCTTTTTTTTTTTATCTCATGTACTATATAAATGATACCAAACATGAGATCTACAAATGGAGAGATGGAAATATATACACACTCAAATCCATCTCCTGGCTCTGCTGAAAATGGAGTGCACTTCATTTTCAGAAGTAACATATTACACTTTACAACTACTTTTATGCTTAAGAATAGAAATAGACCTTTGGAACAATAGAATTTTAAATATTCTTTGGAGAGTTTAGTCTTAGAGCTCTCACAGAATGCCTCACACTGCTAATATCACAGGAAGAAGTCTTTCCAAATTGTCAGTGTTTGACTTTAGGTTTTTTTTTTTTTTTTTTTTTTTTTTTTTGAGATCATGGCTACATCATTTTTTTTCTTCCACTACCTACTTCAAACCCCTCCATATTCCTCTCCTTGCTCTTAAATCATGCTCTTAAATTCATTGATTGATCTATTATCAATATCAATATATACAAGTTATATAAAATATTGATCAATTAGTGATTAGTTGATATATCTATCAATAAATAAAAAGAGGTCATGAATATATATGGCAGTATGCATAGCAACATATTATTTGTGAATACATAAATACACCCTGCTCAGTCTGTAGAATATTACTTTTATGTATATGTTTTCAGGGCTGACCAGTTGGTATTAGATAACCAACTGGTATGCTCCTTTCTGGGGAAGACCATTTCTCCTGCTCTCACCATTCCTTAGTTACTTGTAGTTACATTGTTACTTGAAGTTGTGTGTGTTGGGATTCTATAAACCCCACCCCTCAGTTACTTTGCAATAGCCAGGTATGCTCCACCCTAATGACCTGACACTATAAAAGGGGCTGCTTGCCCCCTCCTCCCTCTCTTGTTCTGTTGCTTTCTTGTGCTCTTGTAGCCTTGCTCTTCCCCCCATTCCTCCTTTCCCCTTCCCTTTTCCTCTCTACACATGCTCATGCCCAGCCTCTACTCCTTTACTTCTCTATTCCTATCTTCTCTCTCTCTGCCTCTACTACCCTCTTAACTCTCCCATGACCTGAATAAACTCTATTCCATACTATACAGTCATATGGCTGGTCCCTCAGGGGGAAGGAATTCCCAACAAGCCCACCCAGAGGCATCTCCCTTGCCCCCAGACCTTGCCACACCTCTATGGGCCATTCCCCCCCCCCCACTCTCTTCATCCTTTTCCTAACATTGGTGCTGAAACCCAGGCCATCATCTTTTAACAACATTGGTGCCCCATGACTTTTAACAAAAATGTGTATTTCTGTGTGTATAGTTGAGACCTCATGAGTTCTCCCATTTGTAGCTAGCATGCCCCTAGTGGCATTCTTGTTTGGCTCATGCTCACTTGGTCATGTTGGTAACAGAAGAGGCACTCCAAAATCCTTCCATTTAGCTGATAACACTCTAATATCAAAATCAGGTATAAGAAACAACAAAAGAAGATGATACCAATATCTCCTATGAATGTAAACTCAATAATACTCAGTAAAATACTTACAAACAGAAACATATCTAAAAGATTTTCCATTATGACCGTCTTGGATTTATCCCTAAAATACAGGGATGGTTCAACATATTCTAGTCAATAAATGTAGTAAACCACATAGATGAACTTACTCAAAGACAAAAATATCACATAATCATCTCAATAGATGCAACATGCTTGCATGATAAAAGTCCCAGAGAATATAGAGAACTATGTGTAGCCACTACAGGGGACACACCTCAACATAATAAAAGCTATCTAGGGAAACAAACATCCAACATCATCGTAATGGGAAAAAACCTTAAAGCAGTCCCATTGATGTAGATATGAGACAGGGCTGCCCACTATTCTCATTCCTACTCAATACTGTGCTCAAAGCACTAGCTGGAACAGTAAGATAAATGGAGAAAATCAAGGGATGCAGAAAGGAAAAAGAGGTTATCCATGTTTACATATGATATAATATGATACACAAGAAATGCCAAAGACTATCAGAAAACATCTAGAAACAATAAACAAATCCAGCATACATTTTAAAGGAAGGATATATTTAGTAGCATGTGTCTGTAATACCAGCATTTTTATGGCAAGGTGAAAGCAGGGTCAGGAGAGTTTCCACAGTCTTGGATGCCAACTAGCCCAGAGTGCACAGAAGTGAACAACAAACCCCGTCTGTACTGGCTCTGTTGGACACAAGTTGCAGTCATCACAGAGAAAGGAGCCTCAGTTGAGAAAATGCCTCCATGAGATCCAGCTGTAAGGCATTTTCTCAACTAGTGATCAAGGGGGGAGGGCCCAGCCCATTGTGGGTGGTGCCATCCCTGGGCTGGTAGATCTGGGTTCTATAAGAAAGCAGGCTGAGCAAGCCAGGGGAAGCAAGCCAGTAAGTGACATCCCTCCATGGCCTCTGCATCAGCTCCTGCTTCCTGACCTGCTTGGGTTCCAGTCCTGACTTCCTTTGGTGACGAACAGCAGTGTGAAAGTGTAAGCTGAGTAATCCCTTTCCTCCCCGACTTGCACCATGGTCATGGTGTTTTGTGCAGGAATAGAAACCCTGACTCAGACACTGTCAAACAATGTAGAAGATAAGGCTCTACACATGGTGCCATCTCTTCTGCCTTGTTCTTTAAAAATGTGGAAAGGACAGGCTGGGAAGTGACTCAGTGGCTCAAAGTGTTTGTTGTGCATTTGTGAGGATTTAAGTTCGACTCTCAGAGTTTATGAATGAGCCAGAAATGGAAGGCAAATGTCTATGATCCCTACACTCTGACAACATGGGAGGTGGAGACAGGAGAATCCCCAGAGGCTTGTGAAACAACTGAGTTTGTATTCAAAGCTAAAAGTAAAACGAAGCCTTTGTTTGAAAGGAGATGAAAGATGAGGACTGATATTTGAAGTTGTCCCTGACCTCCACACTCATGCTATGGCACATTTACACACACATGGACACACATTACCCGCCTGCATTTACACACACATGCACATGAACATGAACATGAGCATGCACGCAGATAGAATTTCATTCTTTATTTCCATTTTATCTTATTCGGATAGATGAGGAAATTTTTTCCATACTGTTATCACCATTACAGATATTTTGTTGGACATGTAACACATTAGATACTGTGATAAGCAAGGTGTGATTGGCTTTGCCATGTAGAGGTGTCAGTAAATATTAAGAACATACAGGACAAACAGTATGGATGAGGGTAAAAGTAATAAAGCCTCCACTTTCAGTCTTGTGTTTTCTAATGGCCAGAGCTTCTGTGTGTGATATGCAAAGATGACCATGACTGTGGCAGAAGAGGCTGTCATTCCCATTATGTATGAGAGACAATGGATGTTCACAAAGGGTTTCTAGGATGCCATCCTTTGCACATGTAGTAAACAGAAACGTCAGGATGGACATCCAAGCTAGTGAGGTTTTAAGACAGTAGTCTTTCTGGAATGACAAATGTGTAAATGTGGTCATTGTTTAGATGTATGAGGACTTTTCTCAGTTCCTCTCCTCAGCTGCTGTTTGGTGATTTTTCCTGGAGACACAAGAACAAATGCCTATTATATACACCAGATAGATGATTATAAGAGAAGGCTCCTAAACTCTATAACTTTCTGAAATTTTAAAGTCTTTCTCCTCTTAATTTAGAGGAAATAGCTAGACAGCAGCAGCCTAGGTGTCAAGGTTACCACTGCCTTTCACACACACTCATATATGAGTGGTCGTACCTGTACATCATGGTGTGTATGTGTGTAGGTCAGAGCACAACCTAGGACGTTGCTTTTTACCTTCTATGTTGTTTTGTTCATTTCTGTGCACCCAAGGGTAGCTGGCTCCTAAGCCTGTGGGAATTCTCTCTGCCCATCTTGCCACAGAAGGGCTGGGATCATAGACACATGCACGGTTGGCTTCAAATGGGGTCTAGGGATTTGAACTTAGGTTATCTCACTTGTGTGCAAGGGCTCTATTGTACAAGCCATTTCTTCAGCCTAGTTATTGCTCTTCTGAATCACTGCTATGGACTGAATGAATTATGAAGTCCCTAAATCAGAGGATGTGTGGAGATGAGGCATTTGGAAAGCAATTAGGGCTGGAAGAGGTCTCAGGGTGGGCTTCTCATGATGGGATTTTTGTGACCAAATTCATACAATGGACTATGCTTGCAGTTTCTGGTCACCAAGGGGATCTGAAAGCTAAGGTAAGAAGAGCGTCAACGTACAAGAAATGTAGAGATTTTTCACTTTTCATTTCCGAGAAGAGCTCTCTTGTCTTTGAGTTTCAAGTGTGTGCTTTTTTACCCTCTTGGTGTATACTTTATAGCATCGAGGCAATCATACCGATTGGCCTTTTAAACAGAGACCCAGTTATAATGACTCACCCCACTGGAAGGTTTGCTTCTGATATGTTTGGGCCTCAGTGGCTGGACAGCCCAGAAAGTAGACATCATGGGTCACCAAAGAACAGGGCTGTTCTGCCCTTGGTTTTCAAATACTAGATATGCCACATGAGGCAAATCAGGTTCTGCTCCCTGACCTCGCAAAACCTGGCTAGGTGTGGGGTTGGGATGGAGATGGTAATAAAGACATAGTAGAGAGGTATTCTGGTAAAGATACAGTTAATTAGATGGGAACATTGACAGAAAGTTTACTCAGAGTAGAAAGGGGTTGGGTAGTCAGGGCAGGTGAGAGTTAATAGCCGAGCTGCAGCGTAGAGAATGAATTAACTGAAAAGAAGAGAGCAAGAGAATCAGACACAGGTATTATTGGAGGGATCAAGGAGCACGTTCAAAGTTCACACCTGACCTGCTCATAGAATACAAAGTATATCAAATACTGAGGACAGTTAAGAGAGGCCCACAGTAGGAAACAGGAAGAGTTTGGGCTTCTATGTCGTGGGATACAAACTTTTGGAGGCCTGTGGGCAAGGAGTGGCATGGCATTTAGACTGTAAGAGAATCACTCTGCGTCACTTTGAACATACAGCAGGCAGTGGAAATGGTAAGGGCTGCTTGATCTGTTAGTCGGTTCCCACAGGGGGGCTGTCTGCTGACTCTGGATGAGAGAAACGGAGACTGCAAGCAGTTATACTGTGGGCATATTTGGAAGGCTGTGTCAGTAGGATTTGCTGGTGGAGGGAAAGCTGGCAGGAGTGTGAGAGTTATAGGCATTCTGACCTGAGGGATGAGAGAAGGGGACTGTGGTTAAACTGCATGGAAATGATGTTGGAAGAGTATGTTTAGAGGAAGGACCAGGATATCCACTGGGATTATGCTAAATGTGATCTTCCTACTAGATGGTTAAATGCAAAGGCCATTTGGGACATATCAAGAGTTCAGAGACAGGCTGGCTGAGGATCCAAGAGTGAGTCAGCTAACGATGCCATCAAAAACCTGTGCCAAGAAATGATAATTGAGGGGAAAAGCTGTCTGCAAAGAGAGGAACCAGGGTTGAAATGGAGCAAAATTACGTGGTCTGTTGGTTAATAGCTAACGAGCTTGCCCCTTTATTGTCCACAAAACTTGGCAGCCTCCTAGGTCTATGTGGCTGTTTGTTTTTCCCATGGCAAGGAAGGAGGGGTTGTCTTTCATTGTAAACACAGCTGACAAAAAGCTGAGCGGACAGGAGAGGTGCGTACCAAAAGGAAACCGTTCTGTATGTAACCACCTCAGCAGAGATGAGAATATTCTGAAGAGACGCTTGCTTTTAATCATCTTTCCCTTCCCGAGTATTTAAACAAGTGGCCCCAGGAAATTGGAATTTCCCACGGAATCTAATGCTGGAAGAAGGAAAAGGCTGAACGAAGCCAGCCAGAGAGGGAGCCCGTCTCCCAGGAAGAGTGGTTCAGGCTTGGACCGCCAAAGGAGTGCCTAGAGCCCAGACGGTGGTGGTAGACTTGCACCTTGGTCAGAACTGCTTAGTTATTTGCACCTCTTCCTTCCTGTTGAAAGCCAAGCCTTATGTTGGACCTCTGAATGTGGACTTGAGGAGCCCTGGACTTCTTTCCCTCTTCTATCCAGTGTAGTCACATGGAATAAAATTCACCTCTCTGCTTTTTACCAACACTTGTTCATGTAAGTAACCCATCAAGATGGTCAAGTCTAGCTTATTAGGGCTTCCCAAGGGTCTGTACTCTGACACCAACCAGACCACAAGAAAACAAGTCTGTGAAGATCTTGCTGCTCTCAGAGGTTCTGAAGGAGCTTAATGATCAGAAACTTTTCAACAAATATGCAGCAGGGCCCTTTGCTGACGAAGACAAAACCAGTTGTGAACAGATATGTAATCAAAGTGGCATACTGACCAATAAAACTTTATTCATTAAAAAAAAAAAGAAGAAGAAATGATTATTGAGTAGTCAAATTGCCACTGTAGAGAAAGGTAAATGCCTTTGAGGCATAAGATTTATGGTGCAAATAGTTTGGACTGACTGGAAACTAATATGGTAATGGTAGAGGTAGAAGCCAGGTCTTTTATGGCCTTTGATACTGTGACTTTGGGCTTCATGCAGGAGCAACAGAAAATTCCGGGTCTTTAGCATGGAAGTGATAACACTCACACTTGCCTTTAGGAAGACCACAGGGAGGAGAGGAGAGGAGGTGGGAGACAAGGCCTCATGGCTACTTGCCTTGAGTTCACAGTGTGGAAAATATTTCACCCCTAAAGCGATCACACATCTGTTTTAACATAAAATGTGTTCCCATCACTCTTCTGGAGCAGAATTACCAACAACCACCTCGTGGGCTCTACTTCTACACTGAATCTGAAAACCATGATTTCCAATATAAAAAGGACTGGCCTTTGTGAGTGAGTCTCACACCTGAGCAGCACAAATCTGAGGACTAAGAAAAGCATCCCAGTTAAAAGAAGCAATTTGCAAAATCATTTGGAATAACAAAAAACTCAGGATATGGAAACTATTCTCAACAATAAAAGAACTTCCATCCCTGACCTCAAACTGTATTACAGATCAATCACGATAAAAACTGAATGTTACTGGTCCAAAGACAGACAGGTAGATCAATGGAACAGAATTGAAAACCTAGAAATGAACCCACACACCTACGGTCACTTCATCTTTGACAAAGAAGGTGAAAACATTCAATGGAAAAAGGACAGCATCTTCAACAAATGGTGATGGTTCAACTGGCAGTCAGCATGCAGAAGAATGCAAATAAATCCTTTTTTATCTCCTTGTACAAAGTTCAAGTCCAAGTAGATCAAAGACCTCCACATAAAACCAGGTACACTGAAACTAATAGAGGAGAAAGTAGAAAAGAGCTTAGAACACATAGGCACATGGGAAAATTTCCTGAACAGAACACTAATGGCTTATGTTCTAAGACCTAGAATTGACAAATGAGATCTCATGAAATTGCAGTTTCTCTAAGGAAAAGGACACTGTCAAGAGGACAAAACAGCAACCAAAAAGATTGGTAAAGGATCTTTGCAAATCTGATAGAGTGCTAATATCCAATATATACAATGAACTCAGAAAGCTAGACTATGGAAAAGTAAATAATCCTATTAAAAATGGAGTACAGAGCTAAACAAAGAGGAAGACCAAATGGTTGAGAATCACCTAAAGAAATGCTCAACATCCTTAGCCATTAGGGAAATGCAAATCAAAACAACTCTGAGATACCACCTCACACCAGTTAGAATGGCTAAGATCAAAAACCCAGGTAACAGCAGATGCTGGCGAGGATGTGGAGAAAGAGGAACACTCCTTCATTGTTGGTGGGATTGCAGGCTGGTACAACCACTCTGGAAATCAGTCTGGTGGTTCCTCGGAAAACTGGACATAATACTACCTGAAAACCCAGCTATACCACTCCTGAGCATATAGTCCAAAGAAGCTCCAACATGTAACAAGGACACATTCTCCACCATGTTCATAGCAGCCTTATTTACAATAGCCAGAAGCTAGAAAGAACCCAGATGTCCTTAAACACAGGAATGGATACAGAAATTGTGATACATTTACACAATGGAATACTACTCAGCTATTAAAAACAATGCCTTCATGAAATTCCTGGCCAATGGATGGAACTAGAAACTATCATCCTGAGTGAGGTAACCCAGTCACAAAAGAACACACATGATATGCACTTACTGATAAGCAGATATTAGCTCAAAAAGTTCTGAACACCCAAGAAACAATTCACAGACCTTATGAAGCTCAAAAAAGAAGGAAGGCCAGAATTATGGATGCCTCAGTCCTTCTTAGAAGGGAAAATAAAGCACTCGTGAGAGGAAATACAGGAACAAATAGAGAAGCAGGGATTGAAGAAAAGATCATTCAGAGACTGCCTCACCTGGGGATCCACCCCATATGCAGCCACCAAACCCAAGCACTATTGCTGATGCCAAGAAGTGCTTACTGGCAGGAGCCAGATATGGATGTCTCCTCAGAAGCTCTGTCAGAGTCATGCAGATACAGTTGAGGATGCTTGCAGCTAACCATTGGACTGAACACAGAGTCCCCAATGAAGGAGTTAGAGAAAGAACTGAAGGAGCTGAAAGAGTTTTCAACTCAATGGGAAGAACAACATTATTAAACCAACCAAATCTTCTAGAGGTCTCAGGGACTAAAACACCAACCATTGAGTACACATGGAGAGACCATGGCTCTAGTTACACATGCAGCATTGTCTGGCATCAATGGAAGAAGAGGCCTTTGGTACAGTGAAAGTTCATTTTCCCAGTGTTGGGGAATGCCAAGGTGCTGAGGTAGAGAGGGTGGTTGAGAGAGGGAGCACCTTTATGGAAACAAGTGGAGGAGGAGGGGGAATAAGAGTGGGAGGAAAGGGGATAACATTTGAAATGTAAACACAGAGAATAATCAGTAAAAATATTTTAAAAGAAAGAAAAACAGTGGAGAATGAGAACTTCAGCTGCAGATTGAGAATGAGTGCTTAGCAGGGAGCTGTAAGGAATTTCTGAACCATCCAGTACACAAGCATGGTAGCATCACCCTTACGGAACATAGTAGGCTGCTGGGATCTCACATTAGCATCACACCTGCTGGCATACAGGGCAGAATCTATAAATAACTCCCTGGAACCAAAGTTAAAATGGTGTGCTAGACCAAGAGGCTCACGGCAGTACCACAATATTTATTTTAGCCTATTCAAGACATTCATCATGATAACAGGTCTAGAATCTTATCAGGTTACTTGAGGACCAAATCTGAAGGGCTACTGACCTTTTCACCCTGTGTCAAGAAATAGCCAATCTATCTTGAGCACCCATTAAATTCTCCCTTATTGTGTATTTAATGTTTATAGCATGAGACAGCTGTACTGTGCATCAGGGCTCTCAGATAAGAACCCTGATAGACATCTTGGATATAGTCTTTGGGATAAGCATCAGGATCCCCATGAGCTCATAAAGTGAAGAGGTAATAATATTAACTATGTGGTTAACTATGAGGTAAAGATGTTAACTATGTGGGCATTTAAATTTATTAATACTTTCCTTCCCCCAAGGACTTCAGTTTGCTTTCAGGTCCATATCTGTTTTACAAACCATTCTTTCTATCCATCAACATTGCTACCACAGAGTTAATTGGTAGGCAAGACTACCCTGAATACATCAAATTTTTTGAGCACAGTTCTGGACAATACGTTTTATGAAATGGGTGCTCTGGTGACTTTTGCCTCTTTGTTTGAAAGCTTGAATGTGGTTAGTAGCTCTATTTGAATAAGTTATAGCCATTGCGGTCTGGAAAAGGGTCGCGGTGCAAGTGACTTTCATCATATGCATTCCAAATCATGTATAGGCATGAGAGAGTAAATTGTTTCCCTAAATGTTCTTTGAGAGAGAGGGCATGGTGACTCACACCTTTAACACAGCATTTGGGAAGCATAGGCAGGTGTATCTCTGTGATTTTTTTTTTTATGCTGACCTGGTCTACATAGTGGGTTCTAGATACACAGTGAGGCTCTGTCTAAAAAACAAAAACAAGACAACCAAATTCCCTCAGAATATAACACGCCAAACTAGTCCAGACTGGAGCATCCCATTGCCTCTAGTTCTGGGATGTGCTCCAAAATGTATTTGACCTCAAAAGGGAACTGCTAGAGAGTTTTGTTTGGGAAAAGGGTATTTATATAACTTGATCAATGTGGAGGTTGCCAAGAGATTCCTTCTTTTATCTAACTTAGGGATGGGCCAACCTTCTCTTGCATCTGAGAGGTTGAAAACTTGTAGGATGGTCACCTAGGGACTTAGGACTTACCTAGCAGTTCTTTAGGTAACAGGGCTCAGAACAAGCTTCAGGCCTACATAGTCAATGAGCTGTTAGAAAACATGTTACATTGTTGTTAATACATATGCTGCTGTTTCGAGCAGGAGTCTGCAGCTCATCAGGCTGAGGCTTATGAGCTGGGCTCCCAAGCAACCCCTATTGAAAGGCCAGTTCACACTATGACGGGTAAAGTCATAATTAGTTTAGGGTTTCCAAAAATAATGTTCTCAAGGATGCACCTGTTCTTAGTTCTTTTCCAGAGCTATGACCAAGAACCTAGTGGTACCTTTGTCTTTATTTTGCCAGAGAGCCCACCTCATATCATCTCTATTGGTAATCAGTCACTGTACTAGGAGAGGCATATCAAGAGCTTGCACCTCTGTACTTTCAGATGCTTCTTGCTGTAGCTTCACTCTTAGTAGATAGACTAGGTATAGGTTTATGAATAGTGAGAGCCTACTAGTAATCCAGGAGCCTCACAGAACCCTAACTATCCCTTACCACAGGGGAAAGGGGAAAAAGCTGTGTTTTATCTTGCACCATTCCTTAGTCAAGTGGGTTTTAGCCAACTAGACTAGGCCTAGGAATTTCATGTGAGTGCTGTCTCCCATGAGTTGCCCCATCAGTTAGCATGACATCATCAATATGTCAGAAGGGAATGAGAGAAGGATGAGGTCTGATTCCAGCCATTACACTGTAACAGATGATAGAACTCTGTGGATGTACCAAGGCGTGCCTGGAATGCCCACTGCCTTCCCTCCCAGGGAAACACAAGCTAGGTGTTGCAAGTCTGTAGTTAATCTTCAAGTTCAAGTTGGACATAAAAAGTTTTATACAACCCACCCAGAAGATACTGGGCATGCCATAAAATCTCAACCTTCTTCAGTTCTTTTACTGTCTCTCCAATCTCTACCTGACAGCTTGCAGAACCTGATATTTACTACTTCCCTAGAAACTGTAGAGTTAATAGGGTCCCATTCTCCCCCAGTGTTGCCTTTACTACCTGGACTTTGAGTCCAAACCCACCGTACTCCCCTCCCTGACCTCAGAGTTCAACATCTTTTATGAGCCACCCCGATAGAGTTTTTCAGGACAAGGCTGGCACCAAATATGGAACAGCAAATGAGCGCAGAGGACAAAAGGCATTTTGGGAAATTTGGGGCTTGCCATCTTGTTCTGTGTTTGGAGGAACATGTTATATGTTAAACGCTTTGTGTCTTGCCACATGGCTATGGGATGCCTGGCAATTGTCACTGGGTTAGAAGCAGCCATCTTTTGGAGCACTGTTTAGCTAATGTGGAGAGTAAAGGTTAGCATTATGCCACTGCACAGGGTAGCCATTGCTGGGAGCCAGGCAGGTGTACACCAGTGCCCAGTGGCTGCTGGAAAGAGATACAACTTGCAAGAGATAGATTCTCCCTCAGACAGATCAGAAAGTGTGAGAGAGGGAGAATCTATCTCTTGCAAGTTGTATTTTGCCTTTTTTCCTCTGCACTCATTTGCTTGGTTTGTTGGTTTCCTACATGGTCTATAATAACCTGGTTGTAGTATGTTAACATTTCTCCAAATGAATGACTTAGTTATAAATATTAAAGTACATGAATAAGAAGTATATGGGGGGGGGATGGAGAGATGGCTCAGTGGCTAAGAGCATTGACTATTCTTCCAGTCAGTGGAGACGGTGGCTCATAACTGTTTGTAATGAGATCCACTGCCCTCTTCTGGTGTGTCTAAAGATAACAACAGAGTACTTACATACAGATAACAAATAAATCTTTAAAAAATTTAAGTATATGGGGAAACTATAAAATTAAAATATCAAATAGCCTGTGTTCATGGATAGCCAGATTTAAAATTGTGAAATGTTAAAACCTTGAGACATCACAAAGATTGTTAGTATTGCAGCGCTTTCTTGGGCCTTTGTAAATGGTCCTTTTCCTCAGCAGCCTGGGGCCACCTTAAACCGAGAACATTATCTCTCTCCTTCCCATGCTTCCTTGTGGCCTCTGTCTCTTTCTCATTTCCACTGACCCCATATGGGTTTTTAGTCTTCAGCATATGACTGAGTCTTTGCATTTTTGGACAGGATAGCTATAGGCAGAACCACAGTGGACTCGGAATTGATAAATGAGGCCGTCAAATGTCTATTTAGACCAACACCCAGTACAGCTACCTAGTTTCCCACGTACCATTTCTCCCCACAGAACTTCCTTAAGCACAGGTGATTCTTCCTCTCTTTGCTCATAGCCTTTCTTTACCTGCAGACATTCAGCATTTGTAGCTTTCCCTTGGGAAATCCAGAAATGTCCCTCAGGGGACAGGCTTGGAGAAGGGGAATTCCCACCACTGAAGCAGAGCCTTTCTAGAGCCCAGTGCTCCAGTTTCAGCTTTAGTGTTAGGGATCCAAACTCTCAGACCCATGCTATTTTTGGGAGGTTGAGAGATCTATTATAGGCTACTAAATTAAATCCAAATATCAAAAAAAACCCCAAATAATTCTTTTAGTATGGCTAACTTTTCATACAGTGTTTAGATATGCTTATGTTAAAAATTACTCATTATTTGAAATTCGTATTTATCTGGGCTTCTATGTTTTATCGAACATTTATACATACACATTAAAGAGCTTTCTTCCTTCCTTTCTTTCTTTCTTTCTTTCTTTCTTTCTTTCTTTCTTTCTTTCTTTCTTTCTTTCTTTCTTTCTTTCTTTTAATATCCTGGAGTTCAATTCACTCTCGGCCCAGCTTGGGCAGGGCTTCAGGATGGTGGCAATGTGTGTTGGGAGAAGCAGTCTCAAATCATGTTAGAAGGAAGCAGAGAGAGGGAGTAGAAGAAGGGATCAGGGAAAGATATAAATCCAAATGACCTATTTCCCCATTTAGGCCCACCTTTCACCACCCTCCCCCCACACAAGTAATGGTGCCAAGTAATGGCATCAGTGGATTGACTCACTCACTAGGCAAGAGCCCTCAAGATCTCCTGGCAGCTGGGAAAGCCATCACACAGATACAGAACTAGATGATGTAGTACCCTCTAACACTGCTCTGAATCCAATCAGGCACACAGGATTAACCATTGTGTAAAGGGGGATCTTGGAAGGGGTGAGGGAGGTGGGGTCACCACCCCAGAAACAGACTGCAGATCAGCATTGATCTACGGTATTGATCAGCAGCAAGTTTTTATACAGCCTTTGGACCAATGGGAAATTGACAAAAGCTCTGGAGTAACCAACTATCCCACTGTCACTAAGGGGAGATGCTCAGCTGCCAGCACCAGAGGGGACTTCTGTAAAGACAGGGAAATCGTCATTGTTCTAATCCGGGCCCATTCTGAGGTTCTACTAGTTTGCTCAGACCCTCTATTTTGTGCCATACAGTATGCCAGCTGGCATGGGCACTCTTACTATTAGAGCGGTATGGAAGCCTCCCTCATCACCACGTCTACCAGATCTGACCACTGGGTCTACCAGGCCCCACCCAGGGACTGTAGAACCCACAAAATACTACACTAGGTGTTCTGTGTTTTTTAAAAATGACAAGAGTTACTAGAGACTGAATAAAGGGCCTTGTGTGTGCTAAGCAAGCACTCTGCCACTAAACTACATATTTAGCTCCATTTCCACCTAAATTGCTTTTAATTATGTGTATTATATTTGTGTTATACAGTATATATAATGTGTCCCAACCATATTAGGTCACTGTCATGTTTTTGACCTTAGATATTTATTACTTTATTTGTTGGGAACATCCAAAATCCTTTGTATTATTTAGCAGTGTACTGTTGTCAACAATAGTCATTATCCTGTGTTATAGAATTTCGAACTTCTTTCTATCCATCTGCATGCCTGTACCTTCTGCTAACCATCTCAGGCACCCTGACCCCTGGCTTCTGGTAACCCTTATTATTTATCCCTTATTTCTGTGAGCTCAGCTACTGTAGCTTCAACATATGAGTGAGAATGTAAGACACTACATAGGTCATACATATCCTTTATTCTGGATAATGACCCTGTGGCCCCTATTATTGTATAGGGGTGAAGCTTGGCACCCCAAGGTCCTGTGCATATAAGCCAATCCCTCTCCTTGAAAAAACAGCTGAATTCAGCAGCAATGGATATGAGAGACAGATGTCCTTATACTTCTCACATCCCTCTCCGATGCGTGCACTTGCAAAGGCTTCTCTGAAGGTGGATCCTTTTGTCTCTCTTCTTCTGTGTCTTTTGGTCACTCCTTAATCTAAACAGGCTGTATGAACTTCCTAAAATTAAAAAATTAAAAAGTTCTTGAAGCACCAAGAATGATTGGAACATAAAAGATATTTACAAAAGAGACAGTCTTGTTAATTTCTCTTTGCTGGGGTC
This sequence comes from Micromys minutus, assembly GCF_963924665.1. Classification (NCBI taxonomy): domain Eukaryota; kingdom Metazoa; phylum Chordata; class Mammalia; order Rodentia; family Muridae; genus Micromys; species Micromys minutus. The sequence continues at coordinate 86,961,486 of NC_137969.1, read as the reverse complement.
ATCATGGCTGTAATTGATTATTGATTTTATTTTCTGGTTATAGGCCAAGAAATTCTAAGGCCAAGAAAATCAAAAGCATAATTTCATGGTTTAGATTCTCTACTACATTCCTAGTGGTGTGGCCAATTCATTTACTCATGAATTGGGTACACATTTATGGGGAAACTAAGGTGTCACTCTACGGAGCACTGGAAGCACAAAGAAAGATAAAATGTGGCCTTTGCCCTACAAATTACACAGCACATGCCTGTAAATGGCAAAGCTATAGGCGTTTATCCTTCTGTTAATGATCAATGAGAAAACAGGACAAAGATCTCTCTCCCCCTCCCTCCCTTCCTCCCTTTCTCTCTTCTCTCAACTGAATGAAACCATCTTTTCTTTAAATGAGACTCATTGACTGCCAATAGGTTCAGCCATGTCTTAATCTATCTGTAGAGCATTTAGTGTGTGACCCCAAGTGAAAATTTTTCTAGATTCTCTTCAGCAACTTTGTGGGTATCCTTGTATCCTCTCTGGTCTTAAGTGCTGGCCTCTTGCTCTTCTATGATTAATTTGTTTCTGAAGACCTCCATCCTAGTAACTAGGCTCTTCTTCCTTCCTTTCTGGGATCTTACCTGGTTTTTAAGAATTATAATTCTGTCTCATTGTCAGTATTCCTTTTATGAAGTTTTGTTCTTAAGCTTCAGTCCTTTGAGGCAAAGGAAGCTTCATTTCTTTCTTCTGAACCTTCCTTGTGCTGAATACTTGCCTTAAGTGGGCCATTCTGGGGTCTTAAAGTATTCTACATGGGTCTTGCCTACCTTTGACATTCTCTGAGGACAAGTATCCTTCACTACCTGCTGCAACTCCAGCCTCACTGGACATCTTCAGCCCTGGGTCATAGGCCCTGTTGTAACATCATAATGTGTTTTATCCCTTAGAAAAGTCTAGGATAAAGCTATCAGTAGAGGGCACATTTGTGCCCACTTGAAAGTTCTTTAGTGTGCTTTGTAGTTCTGTGCTCTGTAATCCACAGATACATTGATTAACTGTTTGGTTCCTTTCAGTTGAGGGACTGTTCATAAAATTCTGTCATTTTACTACTTACTTTTTTCAGTAGACATAAAAGGAGTCTAGTTACTCTCTAATGAAGGACACTGCTTAGGTGTTTTAGTTTTTTTTAAAAAAAGCATTTTATTAGTTGTCAAGTTTTGTTCAAAACTCAGAGAAGAGCAGCTGCTTCCCTGCATGGAGAGTTGCAAGAATGTTAACCATAGGCTGAGAATGTGACAAAGTAGAGGGCATGTTTCATGACAAAGTCCCTTGCCTGCCCAGCCTAACAGCTCTTTCACCTACCTCACAGTCAAGGATTACTCAAACGATAGATGGGAGTGAGTCACTGTACACATGGACCTGAGAGTAATAACACCTCACTTTCTGTGGTACTTAATAACATATCTGTCCATCCATCCATCTATCCACCCATCCATCATGAGATTTCTCAACAACTCAGAGCCAGGATTTGTACAATGCTACGGAACTGTAGAATAATATCTTAAGCCCAGATCAGGTGACCTAATCCATAAACTCATAGACCCCCCAGTCTAATGGAGGGCATGGGGAGAGGGGACTGTCTCTCATACTCTGTCCACATCTTACCCGCTGTAGTCTGATCTTGCTGTCTGGGCTGCCCCATTCTCCTTTTTGATCTTTCCACATGGTACTAGGACAAAAGGGTTTTGTCCAGTACTGACCAAAAGGGTTCTGTCAGTACTGAGAAGCTGATAAGGAATCATCCACTTCTGTTCTGAACCTGGTTTGATTACTTCTTCTCTTTTTTTGATTTAGGATATTTTTGGTCTAAAAGAAGCAATACAAGGGGAACAGGATGAAGCTGGGAAGATGGTTTATTTGGCAAACTGTTTGCTGCACAAGCATGAAGCCCCAACTTTGGATTCTGAGTATCCATGTGAAAAGCCAGGTGTGACAGTGTATGCTTGAAATCCCAGAACTGGGGAGACAGAGACAGGACAATCCCTAAAACAGGATAATCCCTAAAACTTACTGACCAGGTGGTTTAGCTGGACTGATGATTTCCAAGTTCAGTGAAAGAAGTTAGTTAAACAAATAAGGTAGAAAGTGACTCAGGAAGACATCCAGTGACTTCTGGCCTCCACATGCACACCCACAAAGGTGCATGTGCACCTGTGAACATGTGCATATATACATGAAAATATACACATATGTCAGATAGAGACAGAGACAGAGATAAACACACAGAGAGATATCTTTACATAACTAAAATTACATAAAATGCTGGCATGTTGCCATTTTCTCTAGAAGTGAGAAGGACCAGAATGAAAATACTTTGAAATGCCTTTCAAAAATGGAAGTGAGCAAGGACCTCCAACAGAGATGTCCTCCGGTGACTGTTGGGTCTTTAGGTGTACTGAGCTTTACTTGGTGCTACATGCAGGGCGGTGTCAGAGAATGGAGCTCAATTCTAAAATATCAACCTTCTCAGCTATCATGTATGTAGAGAAAGTATCTTAAGGTCAAGAATTTCTAGCTCATGCCTACCTCAGGGTAGAAGACCCCAAATGCACAGAAGAGGTGGCAAGTTGACTTGGTTGGGTAAGGTTGCTAGAGGAATAGATATAAGCAAAATGTCAAAATGCACAGCATACTCCACATCCTGGCATAACAAAGACCCCTACTGTACTAGCTAGTTTTGGAGAGGGTGTGAACTGGGGGTAGGTGGGTGAGGGAGGTGGGGGAGTGCAGGAGCATTCTCTCAGAGGTAAAAAGAAGGGGAGTGGGGTAAAAAAAACTGTGGGAGGGAGACAGGGAAGGGGAACAATATTTGGAATGTAAATAAGTAAAATAATTATTTTTATTTTTATTAAGTTTTACATTCCACTCCCTGGTGATTAAGCATGCAAATATATGAGCCCTTGGGGGCCATTCTTATTCAAACAATCATACTGTGGAATGTTATTTGGATGTATTTTGCTTTTCTCAATACTACTTGATATCTTGTAGTAGCATTGTAACAATATAGGCTTCTATACTCTGACTTTTTAGTTGCTTAAAAAATATACTGATATTTTTGAAAGTGAAAAATGTTTATGAATGACTGAAATAAGACATATTTTTATCTAAAATTTTAAAAGATTCTTCTTTCTCTTTTTTTAAAGACAGGATCTCTCTATGTAGCCCTGGATGGTCTGGAATTCACTATGTACATAGGCTGGCTTTGAACTTACAGAGTTCTGCCCGCCTCTGTTACTTGAATGCTAGAATTAAATACATGCACTATCATGTCTAGTCCTATTTTATTATTCTTAACTGTGCATGTGCACATGCCATGTGAGGATAGGTCCCTTCAGAGGTGTCAGATTCTCTGCAGCTAGAGTTATAACAGTTATGAAATACCTGATGTGAGTGTTAGGATTTGAACTAGGGTCCTCCGCAAGAGCAGTGCAGGCTCTTAATTACTGAGCCATCTCTCTAGTCCAGTAATATTCTTTATCTTATAGCTGTGAGCATCTAAATTTAAAGGTATTTTCATTCTGTATAAACACATTTTTTTAATAAAGCAGTGAATGGCTACATACATGTTTTAAATCAATCAGTAGGGTTTGAAATTTATTATTAGTATTGAAAGGGTGCATTGCCTTGGCTTCTATGTTTGCAGTAAGAAAATTTCAGCTGCAGAGTTGCCTGCTTTCACATTCCAGGGAGGGAGCTTCCGTTCAATCAGCAGGTAGATTCTGTGAAAGAAGAAAGCATTTTGTGGTCTCTTAGAGAAGATTTTGTATTATGCCTGAAACTAACAGAGGTAGAGGGCTTATGCATCTTCTTCAAGAGTCTACAAAGGAATTGACAAGACATGATTGATTGTCCAGGCGAGAGCTTGAACATAGTCTGGGGGTGGGGGAGAGCCGGGAGAATGTCTTACACATCTCTCCTACTCCTAAGCTCTACAGCCTTGAGCAATTAAAGCTTAGTCTGCTTGTAACTAATAAGAGAATGGGCTAATTTGGACTCGGAAGCACTCTAGTTGACCAGGGAAATTTTGCAGTTAGTGAATCTCCAACTCACAGTTTTGCAGTGAACTTGTCACTACATCCCGGGGATGTTGAGGTCGAAACCATTCGATACCTCTGAGCAAGCTGAACCTTAAAACAGTGTGCTCACCTGGGAAGAAAGAGGGAAGCACATTAAAACTCTATAACATCACCCAACAAAACAAAACAAAAATTCCTCAAGTAAGGGCAAAAGCTGCTGTTTAACATCCACAGGTTATAGAATGTCAATGACGGAACATTATTGATAGCCTAACCTTTGTATCTGGGATTCTCTAGGCTTGGGGCCCTGAGCCCATACTTCAGAATCTCCTGCTCCTTTCTTTTTTATGTTGCTACCAAGTGAGACTTTGGGGTTTATTTTTATGGAATCCTGTTCTAGGAACTATAGCAAAAATGGGGAACTCTTTGGCTACCATCCAGGTATGTGGTCTCAGGGGAGAATTCTTTGCTTGCCCTGCCTATCACTTCCTTTTGTTTTGTTTTGTTTCTAAGTCTCCACTGTCTCCCATAGTTCACCTTTGCTGTCAATTTGATTGAATAATTTTGTGAAGGTGTTTCCAAAGATGCTTAGTCCATGAGGAAAGACCCAGGAGCTAGGGACCTGGACTTAATAAAATGAGGAAGTGAGTTGAGAGTTAGTGTTCATCTCCCTCTTCTTCCTGTTGAGAATACAGTATGACTAGCTTCCTGCACTTCTGCTGACATTCCCCTCCAAGATGGGTTGAATTTCCTTGAAATTTAAGTGAAAATAAATATTTTCTTTTACATGTATGCATGTATATGTATGTATCTATGTATGTATGTGTCACAGCACACTTGTAGAGGTCAAAGTACAACTTGCTGAAGATAGTTCTCTCCTACTATGTGGATTCCAGGGATCAAATTCAAGTCATCAGGTATATTTACCAACCATCTCATTGGCCCCGAGAACATCACTCTTTAGCCATAACCTATACCTTGTTGCCATTGGTTCATGACCATCTTGTAGTATAAATGCATTTGGTTGAACATCAAAAGTCCTCATAGTCATTAAAATTTCCAAACTTTAAAAGTCCAAAGTTTTAACTGTTGAGCTTCTATAAAAGCATAAACAAACAACAAACAAAAACCAACAGAAATAGGGACTGGAGATATGGCTTTCCAGTTAAATATCTGGGTGCCAAAATATTCATGACCAAAAGCAACTTGGGAAAAAAAGGGTCTATTTCATTTGAAAGCTTATGATTGGCCCTGAAAGGAATTCAGGAGGCAAAAATTGAAGCTGAAGCCATAGAGAGATGGTGCTTCCTGGCTTGCTTCTCTGGCTTGCTTAGCCTGCTTTTTTATACACTCAGGACTACCTGCCTGGGACTGTCAGGTGTAGTGAGCACTTTGAAATCAATCATCAATCAATAAAATGCCCTACAGAGTTGACTACAGGCAGTTCAGTAGATTATTTTCTTAATTGAGGTTTTCTCTTCTCTGATAACTCTAACTCGTGTCAAGTTGGGAAAAAAAGTATAATCAGCATGATGACCTTGTGCCAAGAAAACACTATCTGTGGATGAGAGGAATACCAAGGTAGAAGTGTGGTGTATGTGTGTGTGTTACTTTTCTATTGCTATGATAAAACACCATGACCAAGGCAACTTATAAAAGTCTTTAATTAGGATTATGGGTTCAGAGGGTTAGAGTTATGATAGCAGAGGAAGGAAGAGCTGATAGCTCACATCTTGATCCACTACCATGAGATAGAAGGCACACTGGGAATGGTCTTTTGACACCTCAAGGCCCACTCTCTAGTGGCATACTTCTTACAAGAAGATCACACTTCCTAATTCTTGCCAAACAAACAATTCCACCAACTAGAGATCAAGCACTCAAAAGTATGAGCTTATGGGGGACAAGTCTCATTCAAATCACCACTACACATACGCACACACACATACACACACACACACACACACACACACACACACACACACACGTTTTATAAGTATATATGTTGTATTAATATATATTAATGATAACTATATCTTAATAAACACATCACCAAGATATTCAATGCTTTCATCTTAATTTCTACATTTCCCTTACATTTTCATGTATATATGTGTATATGTGTATACATAAAAATTTGTACATTTATCACTGTGTATCTAGTTTTCAGTTATTTTCTCACTTAACTCAATAAAATACATACTTCTTGAATGGTAGAGTTTCCATGGTGATAGTTGGATGGGAGCCTCTTGAACAGAAACCAAAGAGGTCACTGCCCTTGTGCCCTTTAAGTCTTAGAGTTGGCTTTTCAGACCTTAATTCTCTCTTTACACATCTCTGACTGAAGAAATGGGGCTGTGGACCCAGGGTGGACTTACCTCCACTCCATGGTGGGTACTTGTATACAGACTTGGGAGGATTTCTTCCATCATCAAATTTCTTCCCACGGTACTCTACATAAGAACGTATTGCCTTCCAGTTACAAAACCTGTGTGAAGAATGGCTTCTAGTCACACAGAAGGGTTGGGATAATGAATATAAGGGTGGTTTGGGAGGGACCAGCTAACAGAAGGAGAGATATCATAGGTTATATTGCATTGAAAGTGCTGCCTGTCTAAGGACTTTCTCCTTGTCCAAGCTTGGCTCCAGTGGAGGACTGACCTGAACATTATGTGGAAGACTCCCTTCTGGAACCCACAGTCAATCTGGTCTGTGGAGAAGTACTATACCCCCATCAAATTTCCAACTCAATTCTTCATAGAGTTGGAAAAAGCAATTTGCAAATTCATCTGGAATAACAAAAAAACCTAGAATAGCAAAATCTATTCTCAAGAATAAAAACTCTTCTGGGGGGAATCAACATCCCTGATCTCAAGCTATATTACAAAGCAATTGTGATAAAAACTGCATGGTATTGGTACAGAGACAGGCAGATAGATCAATGGAACAGAATTGCAGACCCAGAAATAAACCCACACACCTACGGTCACTTGATCTTTGACCAAGGAGCTAAAAACATTCAATAAAAAAAAAGGACAGCCTCTTCAACAAATGGTGTTGGTTCAACTGGCAGTTACTATGCAGAAGAATGTGAATCGATCCTTTTCTATCTCTTTATACAAAGTACAAGTCCAAGTGGATCAAAGATCTCCACATAAAACCAGGTACAGTGAAACTATTAGAAGAGAAAGTGGGAAAGAGCTTAGAACACATAGGTACAAGGGAAAAATTTCTGAACAGAACACCAATGTCTTATGCTCTAAGACCAAGAATCGACAAATGGGACCTCATGAAATTGCAAGGCTTCTGTAAGGCTAAGGACACTGCTAAGAAGACAAATGGTAGCCTACAGATTGAGAAAGGATCTTTACCAATTCTACATCTGATATAGGACTAGTATACAATATATACAAAGAACTCAGAAAGCTATACTATAGAAAAGTAAATAATCCTATTAAAAAATTGGGTACAGAGCTAAACAAAGAATTCTCATCTGAGAAACATTGAATGGCTGAGAAGTACCTAAAGAAATGCTCAACATCCCTAATTATCAGTGTTTATATATATATATATATATATATATATATATATATATATATATATATATATATATATATATATATACCTACACAGACTTATAGACAAACAGACATACACATTTGGATGAATACATGTATGTATGTATGTATGTATAGATGGATGGATAGATGGATGGATAGAGCAAAGCTCCTAAGCAAACTATTCAACCAACAACTTTCTTTTCTCTGGTCTTTTTACACCTTCTTACACAAAAAGTTCTTTAGAAAATTGCCTCAGAAATAAAGTGTTACCAAGAATGGGAATTATAGGAGGATGCTGATATTAAGTTCAAAGCAGTATTTCATTATAATACACTCACTTAAAGTTGAAAGCAACAGTTTTTACATGGCCTTGCTTTGTCACAGTACACACCCGTGACTATCCTTGGACCTAAATGTTTTTCCTTGTGTACAAATTTGTTCCAAGTCTATTTCCCTTTTTTAGTGTAATTATGAAAGCTCATTGTATTTCTTATTATGCTGCCTTTACTTTCTATTCTGAGTAGTGGGCACATTCTTGGGTCTAACTTTATCTTTCTAGCAAAGCAACTAAGACAAGCTCAAAAAACCTCCTAAAATTGTTTGAATCAAATCAGGAATTCTATAGAATCATTCTCTATTTGTCTATCATTACAAGATAGTATATCTTAGTAGGTGTGCAGAGAACTGCTCAAAAGGGTGGGCTAATACCAGGTGATAGTTATCTATTTAATAATAACAGGAAAGGGATATTAATAGTAGGAATCTTTCCTCAAATGTAATCTCACCATTACCTAAAGAAGCAAATCTTTCATAGCTTAAAGTCCATGGAGGAACCATCTCAGGAAGATCACCTGCTTGTTTTTAACTTCTTCTAGTTGTCTCGTGGCATGGTTGTGCTTGGTCGACAGGTATCTTGGTAATTTAGATTTTAAATTTTGACTCTCATTGGCTCCCTACAATGTCCTCATTTTAAGTCAGTTGCTACATTTGTCACTTGACTTTAGGGAATGAAGTGACATAGAACTGAGTACCTGGCTTCTCTCTGTGCCTCAGTGGTGATTAGACCTGATAGAATGGGAAACTGTTCTGGCCTGCTCCCTCCATGAGGGTCTTAATTTAGACAGTTTCTGCCTTGACAGAGTTTGTCCCTCAGGAGCTGACGGCCACCTCATGTCTAGTGGGGAAGTACAGGCATAGGTGCAACTTCATGCTCCTGGTCCAAGGAAGCACAAGAGGAGGAGAGGTGTGGAGCCAGCACTGGGTTGCTCTCACTCTCCCGTCTTTTTAACTAAGTGCACAGTGATGAAGTTGGGTGGGTAGGGTAAGAGCAGCCCTCCTAGTTTCTCACAAAACTGGAGATGATGGGACACACGAAGGCAGAAAACTGTTTGGTTTGGTAAGTCAGTGGGTAAGAGAATCTAAATACCTTTTCCAGAAGTACATAATGACAGGGAAGATGGACATGATAGCCCCGTGGAAGATGGTCCGGTCTAGGTGGCCATCTGTAATGGCAGAGAAAATGATGTCCTTCTGAGACTCGGAGATGTTCACCTACCCATAGGGTGAAAGCATGTCGCAGTTAGAGGCTACAAGAAAGGAAAGTGACTTCTATTGATCCCCAACATCCCCTAAAATACCACCTCTCCAGAAGGCAGTTTACTGTGGTTTTGCTAAACACTTTGTTGACCTGGAGTTATGAGGTGCCCAGTGAGTCAATTTTAGGGTTTTACAAAGGAAAGGATCACCTCTTACCCTCAGCTTTGGAGGAACATCAGAAACCAGGTAAAGCTTCAGGATAATATTAAGCTTAGATCGCATCAGGATGATGTCATTCTCATTGTATGCTCTGTTGATCTGTAACATGTGAGCTGAACTCACCAGGTCATTAAATCTACAAAGGAGGCATACAGGAGAAATCAACAAGAGAGGACAGAAGTGAGTACTAGATATGGTGACTAACTCAAACCTATTTCTAGCCATGAAAGAGCAGGGCCAGTTCTGAGCCAGATTATGACTTCATTCACTCAATCTCACCTTTTCAATTAGCAACTGAGCACAGAGCACACATGCTGGGTTCTCTGTCTAGTACACTTTTTCACCACAATCCCACCTCAACCCCTTTATCCCATGGTCTCCTCCTAGTCCTGCAAAATGTCTCACCTATGACTAATTCAAGAACATCAGAGCTCTCTGGCTGTTTGCCCTTCTGTGTTGGCTGGAGGCCAGCCCTGAGATGCAGGTAGACTCCCCTCAAGTGGAGTACCTTAGGCAATGGCTTAGACTGAACCTCAGTCAGTGATGATGAGGGACCTACCTGAGCATTCTCAGAAGGAGAGTAACAATGGTTTCATGTTTTTTTATTGGTGTCTCTGGTTGCTCTACAACAATGGTTCTCAGCCTTCCTAATGCTGCAACCCTTTAGTACAGTTCCTCATGCTGTGGGTAACCCTCAACCATAAAATCATTTTATTGCTGTTTCATGTTTGTAATTTTGCTTCTGTAATGTAATATAATATGATGTAAGTATCTGATATGCAGGATATCTGACATATGACTCCTGTGACAGTTTTGACCCACCCACTGGTTAAGAACTACTGCTCTGCAAAGAATAGTTTGTAGAGGGAAAGCAAGAAAGCAGAGAGAATGGGAAAAAGGATGGGGGCAGCAGCAAGAGGAGCTATGAACTGGCTGCTCCCCCCCTCGCTGTGTGTATGTGTGTGTGTGTGTGTGTGTGTGTGTGTGTGTGTGTCTTTCTCTCTCTCCCCCCTCTCCACTTCCCATGACTTCCCTTAACAGTTGTTAAGGGAATAACCTTATCTTATTAAACCCACTCATCCTTCAAAGGTCAGCTTGGCTCTTGGCTCCATGTTGGGGACTAGCTTGGACTGGAGACAGCGGGGAGGGCCTGACACTGAGATGTGGACTTTTTATCCCTCACATAGCCAAGTCCTGTCAGACAAGGCTGGTTATGGCATCAGGGTCTCATCTGTGGGAGAGTATAATCCCCCCATATAGTCTGAGCATAGTCCAGGAACTGGTACTTGATATTTCCACTGTATGTATGTAGTCAGATGTTCCAGACACTGAGTGTGAAATGACCTGTTAGTCATCCCAGCGTGTACCCTGTCAAAGGGAAATGAGATATTCTGAGCTCTTGGTAACTCTGTTATCAGAGGATCTTTGCTGAATTGGTTTGTGCTTCCACATTTGAGGGGTATAGAAAGAGCTGCAGCATTTATAGAAGAATTGCTGGCTTGGGTCAGCCTTTTCAGTCCTCCTGAGCCCAGTGTTTGGACTTTCTTCTCAGTATCTCTTTATTTCTTCTTTATCCCTGGTCCTTCCACTCAAGATTCTGTTTGGAAATCTGATATGGCTTGTCCAGGTCAGCTCTAGGACAAGATACCACGCTTGAGGACTCACAAATATTTAGTTGTATTTTCGGTGCCCAATTTTACCTAGCACCTGTCATCACAAGAGACTTCCTCAACTCTTAAGTGTGTCTTGTCTGAATTCTTAGTCTGGGGCTGATCCGGATACATGTATATAAAGACAGAGGCTCTGCTCAGTGCAGAGGAAGTGATCAGTGAATATGCTGAGGACTGAGTAAGTCTCTCCATGGAGTACCATGGGTCAATCTCTCCTGACAGTCTGCATCCTAGACATTCTGAATTTCTGAAAAGTCACATTAGCCAGTGCTCCTGGCACAATGAACGTAGACTAATGGTCTATCTTAAATTCACTCTCACACTTTCACCAGTGGAGATGTTTTCCAGGAGTTACTAATTCTTTTTTTCAAATAGTTTTCTTTGAAGTTTGAACCTATTCACACAGCAGAGTAGAATCTAAAATCTAAAAAGAAAAGTACTTATTGTTTTTATGAAAATAAACCCGAGCAGGGCATCATGGTATGCACCTGTAATGACAATCTGGGGCTGAAGAAGATGGAGAATCTTGAGCTCAGCCTAGACTACATAGTCAGATCTGCCTAAGAGACAGAGGAAGGACAGAGGGAGAAGAGAGAGGAAGGAGGGATGGAGGGAGGGAGGAAGGGAGGGAGGATTTGGCTAGGACATAACTCATTTCTTAAGCTTTAGTTTTAGCTTTAGCTCTTTGCATGGGTAGGGATCCCATCCCTACAAAATACATACCTGACCCCACAAAACACACACATGAACAAACAAAATCCAGAAATCTTAAGTTGCTTTGGAGTGATTTTTTTTTTTACATTTTTGTTCCACTTTTACAGTTTCGGCTGTAAGCCTTTAAAGGCCAAGCCAGCTCTAACCCTTGTTCCACTTTAAAAAAAATGAAATTAGAGGTGGTTGACAGTGTTTAGAGCATAGTTTAGAGCTTATACAAGAAAAACATAAAAATTTCTGTTAGCATGTTGACTTTACATTTGAGGTTTGGCAGGTAAATAAATATGCGTTAGCACATCTGACTTAAAAATACTTTATCTAAACTACCTCACCCCACCAACTCTCTCTCTCTCTCTCTCTCTCTCTCTCTCTCTCTCTCTCTCTCTCTCTCCCTCTCTTACACACACACACACACACACACACACACACGCACACACACACACACACACACACACACACACACACACTTCTCTCATGATAGTCGGTTTTAAGTGAAGAACTGTTGGTCCATGGGTGGTCCATAAGACATCATATTTGTAAACAGAAGGAAAAAAATCATTTACTGGCAATAGCCTGGGGATCTCCAGGATGCTGAAGAGACTCTTAGCATCTGAAGAAGGGAGGAAACTGATAGGGTGACAGCTTCCAGGAGATTTTTGGGACTATCTTCTCTGGCAAAGCTAGATCACTGTGCCTCTCAAGTGTCAATCAGTGTGGCTCTGATATGCCAACCCAGCTTTTGCCAGGAGGTGTGTGTGTGTGTGTGTGTGTGTGTGTGTGTGTGTGTGTAGTTCAGAGAACAATGTCAGGTGGCTTCCTCAGTCAGCTTCAGCCTTTTGGGTGCAATCTCCCGCTGAACCTGGAGCTCCCCCTTGCACTAGGGTGCTTAGTCAGCAAGCCCGGGAATCCTTTGGTCTCAGTACTAGAATTCTAGATGAGCAGTTTCCTCCCACCCCATCCCCTGAGGATTTTAGGTCCTCATGCTTGGGAGGCATTTCCCCAGCCCCACAAGAGGAAAGAAAGATGAGAACTTACCTCTCCATTTCAGAAAAGAAATACATATCATTAGCGGCAAAGTTGATAGTGATAATTCTATGGCCAAATATCCGGCGTTTTATAAGAACCATTTCTCCATTTTCCTGTTCCGTGTTCCGGGCACTAGGGTATATTGGGGTATGACGTGCAGATGTGGTGGATGATATAGTGAAATCTAACAGAGAAACAACAAGGAATTGCAGTCTGGTTTGGTCAAGTTTCTCTCAGGTCCTAAATCTTCACCTTGCTCATCATACTTACATAGTAATGACAGTAGACTGGGTAAAACTATTCTGTTGCAAAGTATTGCTAAGCATAGTTCAAAGATGTTTAAGCTGTCACTTCTATTAGCTTCACAACAATTCAATGAGGTAAGAATAGTTATTATTACCATTCTATGAATAAAGAAATGGAGACACGAGTCATCCATTCAAGTAAAATCATTCATTCAAGTAAAAGTGGTAGACACGATCTATTATTTATGGCTTACAGTTTCTGTAGAAAATCTCTAGATCATAAGTATTGTTTGTATTTTTACCGCGGAAGTCTCAGCACCTGGTGAAGTGTGTACCCTAAAGCATTCTTGGTAATGGTTGTGAATGAATTAATGAAGTAGTTGAATAAATCTATACAGTGGACAGGTACTGACAGAAAAGAATGTTTTATCTAAAGTAGTAAGGAAAATATTAAGTTATAAATGGAAAATATGGATATACAGATCTATATATAGATATATAGAGACATAGATATGTATGTATGCATATATTATCAGAATGTAGACTTCAAGGCATTGGCAGTGTTCTGAAGATTTTCATTTGCATCTTAGAAGTTCTTGTAACTTTGTTGCCTCTTTATTAATAGCATGTATTGATTATATAGCAGAAAAATTTAAAGATTTTTTTAGAGACCACAGTAAACAACATAAAAAATTTCATAAAAAGTGAGTCCTCTTTGGTAAGATGGTGTACTGGTGCTTTTGTGTCAACTTGACACAAGCTGGAGTTATCACAGAGAAAGGAGCCTCCCTCGAGGAAATGCCTCTATGAGATCTAGCTATAAGACATTTTCTCAACTAGTGATCAAGGAGGGAGGGCCCAGCCCATTGTGGGTGGGGCCATCCCTGGGCTTGGGTTCTATAAGAAAGCAGGCTGAGCAAGCCAGGGGAAGCAAGCCAATTAGTAACATCCCTCCATGGCCTCTGCATCCTGACCTGCTTGAGTTCCTGTCCTGACTTCCTTTGGTGATGAACAGCAATGTGGAAGTATAAACTGAATAAACCCTTTCCTTCCCAACTTGCTTCTTGGTCATGATGTTTTGTGCAGGAATAGAAACCCTGACTAAGGCAGACAGCCATGCTATAGTGGATGGCCTCACACCCATAAATATATGAGTTGCAGAAACTGGTCATGATGGGCTGTGAAAAGAAAACAAACACATGAAGTAGGAGTGGGGTAGAGATGCAGAGAGCATATCTGAGGAGAATTAACAAGAAGCTAATGATCAAAATATATTGTATACATGTATATAATTTTCAAAGAACTAATAAAAATATCATACATGTAAAATGTGAGGGCTTAGAGTGCCCTTGTTTTTTCCCATACTTGCTGGCCCTTTGAGGAGCACCACTATCCAGGCAGACCTCAGAAAGCCTGGTCACCCAGGCTCACTGGGGCTTATGCAGACCTGGCACAAAGCAAGTAGCTTGAGTGCTCCGGTGGGCTGCCCACTGTGTCAGGGAAGTGACTCACTCTCTTTGTGGTTGAACATTTCCAGGTAGATGAAGTCTGCCAACTCTTGGCGATTATTAGCATCAGCCATGAATTTTCGGTACCTGCAAAAACTCTTGATGAAGCCGATCATTTTTATCCATCCCTTTTTCTGGGGAAGGAAGAGGGTATCCATTAGCATAGCTACTGTTCACAAAGAACCTACTGTGTGTGTGCCACAATCCTGATATTTATCATGTTGGAAATCTTCACTTCTATCAAGGGATGCTTTTGAGCTTCCATTTTAAGGGTGAGGGAACCTAAGTCAGTCTGCCTCAGACTAAGGAGGGAAGGCCAGTGCAAACACAGCTCTAGAAATTTGTGAGCTAGAAACTTTTAGGGTAGACTCTATAGATGTATAATTTGAGTCAATTTACTTGTGTCTCTGTGTAAAACAAAAACAACAGCCTTCAGGGGTGTGGTGAGTCTGAGGATGTGTATAACACAGTGTGTAACCCACAGCAGGCAGTAGCAACATTCTGGTTTCTTTTTCATCTGACTTGGAAAAACTGAAATTACAACAAAGCTCACTGATTCAACAAACACATCTTTCAAACATCCAACCATCCATATTTGGCTCATAAAGTGGAGAGGAGAAAACTAGCACATGTTCATGTCTATAGTACTGAGATTAAATCTTATGTTCAGATATATTTTAACCTGATCTTTGGAATCTGATAGTGTTGGGCTCAATCTTTTCTACCTAATGATTCACACAGAATATGACGTTCCTTAAAGGAGTATGTTTGCCTTTTCAAACCATATGAAAAGGCTTCCTTGAGCACCATTTCTGTCTCTTCTCCCTTTCTCTCTTTTTAAGGAAAAAGGATAAGAGGGGCAATTGTGTTTGGGAGGAGAAATGGGCATGCTCACTGCCAGCCATTGGTATCATCTTTCTGGGATTTTCTGATCTGTGGGACACATGTTCCAGGCCCATCCTTTGTCATACTGCAAGGTGAGGCTTGCATTGCCAGTGACTGGAATTGTTGCCCAGGATAACCAATCTATCTTTGTGCAGAAAGAGTAGCAAAACCATTTGCCTGATGGCCAATCCATATCCTTAAAATAAGCATGAGCTGCAGAAACCCTGATAGTGTCACCTCTGGAGACCGTGTACCTCTCCCTTAGTTCCCTGTATAGTTTTTCTGAGCCTTAGATTATCCTTTTGTAAAATTGGGTTTAAAACATAACTCACATAGCCATGAATAATTCTTTCTTTTAGTGATATATCAAGTGGCCTAACAGGGACAATCCTTTGTACAGCTGACAGTGCCGGGACAACGGCTTTCCTGCCTGTAATGTCCTTCCTTCTTCCTTCTCACTGACCTGAAATTCATGTAGGTGTGTTGTTGACTTTGAGGGTTTCCTAGGGACAGCCTGAGTTTCAGGAATATCCAGCTCCACAGGAGGTAGTGGGAACAAGTCTTGGTAGTCCTTAAACCTACCAGAAAGGAGACAGAGAATATTGAAGAAGATAAAACCACGATGGATAAAACATAACAAGCCCTGTTCCATGTCAGCTTCTTCAGGAGTTACAGTGGGAATGGTGGGATATTCAAAAGCTCTTTCCTTGCTATCTCAATTCTTAAATAAAGTCAGCCTATCTCTTCTTCTCAATGCTGTGTTCTTCCTTATTCTCTCTCTGTGTGTTTTTTGTGTATGTGTGTATGTATATGTGCCTGTGTATATGTGTGTGTTTATTTGAGTGTGTATATGCATTTGTATATATGTACATGAATGTGTGTGTGTGTGTGTGTGTGTGTGTGTGTGTGTGTGTGTGTGTGTGGTGTGTATATATGCGTGTTGCAAGCATAGGCAGGCAGGGGATTTCAAAGTAAGTTTGGTGTTTCTTTTGGAGGATGGCTCTGGCAGTTCTCTATGAGGTCTAGGAGACCTTTGCTTAATGTGGCTTTCAAAGTTAGGAAGCAACTCCAGAAGGAGCCCCACCTCCTCTGAGCATGCTCACCACTTTTCTTCCATAGATTTCATGACGTAGCCCTGGAGCATCAGCAGTGTGGTGGTGGTGATATGACGCATGTTAGCAATTTCTTTAATAAAAGGAGCATCACACTGCAGTATTTCTTCTAAAGAATGAGAGAAAGGGAGGAAAGAAGAGAGGAGAGAGGAAAGGATGGAGGGAGGGAGAAAAAGGAGGGAAGGAAGGTCATTTCTGTCTGACAGTTTCACATGAGAGGTTCATGTCCCTGTGTTCTGAATCTGGCCTCACTATGAGCAAATCCTTCTACAATTTTTAAATCTTCAAAGAATATTTCATATGTTATGGGGAACTAATTTTTGTAGACAAAGCACAATCTATTTCTTAGTACTATTTCAAAGATGAAAGCTTGAAAGAAAATAAAATGTTAAGATAAGACTTCAATTCATTTCTGTAGCTGGGGTGAAGTTTTTCAGTTTAGAGAGAGGCATAAGAGAAAAGAAGTAAAACAAATTCTTTAGGTACAGAAGGGAAGCCTGAGATATGAAAATCCCTGTGAAGTGTGCTGATGCTTTTTATGTCCAGAAGACAGTAGGCTTATCAATGAGACTTGAGAACAAATCGAGGGGCATCTGGGCACTCCTTTCTCTCTGAGACTCTCCAGAATGATGGCATAGGCTCAGACTCATACCACAGACAGAAGATGATGGAAGACTGCCAGGAGCCATCTAGGAGAGGCTAAGACTAGCAGATGCCTGAAATGTCCACCATTTTGCATAGACAGCAGTGGGTAAGCTCTGGAGGTCTATGAGACCCTATGAGACTAATCTCAGGACTGATTCTTTCTATTGATATGTTCTCCCTGTCATTATTAAATTAATGTAACAATCTGCAGGTATTAGCTTGCCCTACAGGGCAAATTTTCTGCAGATCAGTGAAGATGCACTGTCTTATAGTGATACTATATAGACAAAAAGATGATTTCTTAATTCCTGATGATTCTATAAGAATTCCTAAATTTTTACTAATAATTATTGAGTCCTTTATAATAAGGCCACAATTAAAGTTCTCTCTGAAATAAAAGTTGCAATTAGAACTCTGCCAGTCTTCACATGTCACAAGTTAACTGTACTAGATCAAAAGCAGTTGAAGACTCAGGGCCTGCCTGAACCCTGCGGAGCATCCCAGAAGAGCCTCAGAAGTGCTCTCCCACCTGAGCCCACAGGTGAGTCCCCACTTCTCCCCACTGGGCAGAGACCTCCGGGAACTCTCAAGCAAGTAAAAGATCTTTATGACCAGAACTTCAAGTCTCTGAAGAAGGAAACTGAAGATCTCAGAAGATAGAAAGATCTCCATGCTCATGAATCGGAAGGATCAACAGTAAAAATGGTCATCTTGCCAAAAGCAATCTATAGATTTAATGCAATCCCCATCAACATTCCAACTCAATTCTTTATAGAGTTAGAAAGAGCAATTTGCAAATTTATCTGGAATAAAAATCCCAGGCTAGCAAAATCTATTCTTAACAATAAGAAAACTTCCGGAGAAATCATCATCTGTGAAGTCAAGCTGTATTACAGATCAATTGTGATTTAAAACTGCATGGTATTGGTACAGAGACAGGCAGGTAGATCAATGGAATATAATCAAAGACTCAGAATTGAACCCACTCAGTTGATCTTTGACAAAGGAACTGAAACCATTCGACGGAAAAAGGACAACCTCTTCAACAAATGTTTCTGGTAGAACTGGCAGTCAGCATGCGGAAAAATGCAAATTGATCCTTTCTTATGTCCTTGTACAAAGCTCAAGTCCAAGTGGATCAAAGACATCCACTTAAAACCAGGAACACTGAAATTAATGAAACAGAAGGTGGGGAAGAGCTTAGAACACATAGGCACAGGGGAAATTTTTCCTAACAGAGCACCAGTGGCTTATGCTCTATGATCAAGAATCTACAAATGGGACCTCATGAAACTTCGAAGTTTCTGTAAGGCTAAGGACACTGTCAAGAAGACAAAATGGCAACCAACAGATTGGTAAAAGATCTTTACCAATCCTACATCTGATAGAGGGATAATATCCAATATATACAAAGAACTCAAGAAGTTAGACTCCAGAGAATCAAACAACCACATTAAGAAATGGGGTACAGAGCTAAACAAAGAATATTCAACTGAGAAATACCTAATGGCTGAGAAGCACCTAAAGAAATGCTTACCATCCCTAGTGTTCAGGTAAATGCAAATCAAAACAACCCTAACACCTCACACCAGTTAGAATGGCTAAGATCAAAAACTCAGGTGACAGCAGATGCTGGTAAGAATGTGGAGAAAGAGGAACATTCCTCTTTTGTTGGTGGGATTGTAAGCTGGTACAACAACTCTGAAAATCAGTCTGGTGATTTCTCAGAAAGTTGGACATGATACTACCTGAAGAATACCACTCTTGGGAATATAGCCAAGAGATGCTCCAACATATAATAATGACACATGCTCCTCCATGTTCATAGCAGCCTTATAATAGCCAGAAGCTGGAAAGAACCCAGATGTTCTTCAACAGAGCAAAGGATACAGAAAATGTGGTACATTTACACAATGGAGTACTACTCAGCTATTAGAAACAATGACTTCATGAAATTCCTAGGCTAATGGATGGAACTAGAAGCTATTGTCCTGAGTGAGGTAACCCAGTCATAAGAGAAAATTCATAGTATGTACTCACTGATAAGCAGACACTAGCCCAAAAAGCTCTGAGTACCCAAGAAACAACTCACAGATCTTATAAAACTAAAAAAGAAGAAAGGCCAGAATTATGAGTGCCTCAGTTCTTCTTAGAAGGGAGAATAAAACACTCAGGAGAGGAAACACAAGGTCAAATAGAGGAACAGGGATTGCAGAAAAGATCATTCAGAGGCTACCTTACCGATCTACCTCCACATGCAGCCACCAAACCCAAGCACTACTGCTGATGTCAAGAAGTACTTATTGGCAGGAACCAGATAAAGATGTCTCCTCAGGAGCTCTGCCGGAGTCATACAGATATAGCTGAGCATGTTTGCAGCTAACCATTGTCTGAACATGGGACCCCAATGAAGGTGCTAAAGAAAGACTGAAGGAGCCGAAAGGGGTTGCAACCTCATGGGAAGAACACCATTATCAACCCTTCACAACTCCCATGGACTAAAACACCACCACTGAGCACACATTGAGAGACCCACGGCTTCAGTTGCATATGGAGCTGAAGATAGCAGTGTCCAGAATCAATGTGAGAAGAGGCTTTTGGTCCAGGGAGGGCACATTTTTCCAATGATAGGGAATGCCATGGCAATGGGGTGAAGAGGGTGATTAGGAGTGAATGCACCTTCGTGAAGACACATGTGGAGGGGGAGGGGGGATGGAAGTGGGGTGGGGAAGGGAATAACATTTAAAATGTTAATACAGAAAGCATCTAATAAAAGATTAAAAAATAATTGCATTAATATGATATCAATGCAATAAGGGTAATTCTGAGTTTATTATTAATGCATTGGAATTGAACTTACAAACTGGTATGCTGAGCTGGGGGCATTTCTGTACATCCTAGCAAATGGCAGGTAGATGCAGGAAGTTTGAGAGTTCAAGGCCAGTCTGGGCTACACAGTTGAGTTTCAGGCCAGTTTGCAATATATAGAAAGACCCTGTTTTAAAACATACAGACAAATAAGAGAGACTTGTCACTTTTGCACTTTTTTTTTTTTTTTGTATTCTATGCTTGTCTTGGATAAACAAAACAAAACCAAGCAAAGAAGTAAAAATGCCAAACTAATGAGCCCTTTTCTGCCTACGTAAACTCTGCCTGTTCCCCAGCGTCAAACGGGAAGCGCAGCTCTACAGCTTTAGAAGGGCATTGTACCCTCACCTCCTTTTGCTAGAGTTACAAGCTAAACTTTATTTGCAATCTCCAGCTAAATTGTATTTCCACAGGTCAAATTTACCACCACCTTAGACAGGAAAACAAGACAGCATTTATAAATGGTCGTCTAACAGATTATTCCCCAGCTTAATTCTTCTTCTGGAGAGGGAGAGCCCCACCTATTTGCTTATAGCTAGCCCCAGGCTAGTCATTTTGATGATTAAGTAATTGGAATTTACATTAAATGGAATAAGCTAGCTAACTTCAATGCGTTGTACTTTGTTTAGAAAAACGCAGCTACTTATTCCTACCTTACTGGGATTAAAGTTAGATTCCCAACAATAAAGGAGACTAAAGAGCATGCATTTGAATGTATCTCACTTTTGGTGGCTTTCACCAATGTTACAGCTTTGGGCTCAGAATTGTTCTCACATTCACCCTCGGTGTCTCAATATTGCCCCCGTGTGGCTATTCCCCTCTTCGGCTCTCGCTAGCGGTTCTGATGGTACTTCCCACACTTTTCCTCCCAAGAAACCGAAGGGAGAATCAAAAGGGAGGCACACCAGCAGGGACCTTGGCCTGGAGATAAGTCTTGGTTATATTTTCCAAAGCCGTCTTATAAGCCTTCTCACTGGTCTCCATCATGATCTTCTGCACGGCTATCAGGAACTGCAATGGGTTTTCAGACTTCCGGTCTCTGAGGAACTCTCTGAAGTACTCCAGGTGTGCATTGTTTAGGAGGATTTCTGTTATGTTCCTGGAAAACAGAGCGTTGTGTTGTTCATAGAGGGGGAAGGATAGTAACCGTAGAGACGGCTCTGAGTAGGGAATGGAACAGAACACGAGTTACAGTGTAGTTTCTGGGCCTGGGAGACCTGCCTGCCTCTGCCTCCCGAGTGCTGGGATTAAAGATGTGCAGCATTATATCTGGAAAATGCTACTTTTTGATGTTGCTTGAAGGAGACTCAATTTTTATCACTTCTTTTTCAATTTTGTTGTTGTTTCTATAGACTTACCAACACTTTCAGGGTTGTCTTTGAATCAGCTTTTAGAGATCTGGGCATTTGTAGAAGATTATTACATTAAGTTGTTGAATTTAATCCTTCCTACTGGGAACAAAACTCAGATCCTCTGCAAAAGCAACATCTCCTCTGAACCACTGATCCATCTCTCAAGGCCCTGTTCTTTTTGTTTTTAATTATAGTTTTAAGGCCTTATAATAAGCCAAGAAAAATGACTAACTGGGTTCATTCTTGTTCTGTCTGGGCTTCCACACATGGTCTCTTTTCTGTGAAGTGGAGCCCCTCAATGCACTTTAGGATTCTTCCTAGAGTCTAACTTTTCTTAATTCACACTCTTTTTTTTTTCTTTTCTACTGTATACCCATAGGAATCAGAAAAAACTTAATCATAACCCTTATAAGTCAGTTTTGTATTTTTCTGAGTTTATGTCTTAGATTAAGGGCAGGAACCACTGGGTGTGGTGGTGCAAGTATTTAATCCTAGTACTTGAGAGGCTGAGGCAAGACAGCCAGAGCTCCATCAAGTCTTAAAAACAAAACAAAACAAGATCCTGAGTTCAAATCCCAGCAACCACATGGTGGTTCACAGCCATCTGTCATGAGATCTGAATGCCCTTTTCTGGTGTGTCTGCAGACAGCTACAGTGTACTTATAGATAATAAATTAATCTTTAAAAAACAAAACAAAAGCAAACAAAAAATAGAAAAAGACAAGAACTGTCTTATTACTATGATGCGTATTGTATTATAGTAGCACCATCATCAACATCATTAGATGGCCAAGACATAGTATGTCTCAATAATAACTACACTGAGTGAGAACTAGAGACACGCTAGAGGAACCGCATGTGTCATATCTCTGACCTTAGTTGTGATCTTAAGTCATGGGCTGTATAACTCACATGATTTAGAAAAGACTTTTTATTACCCAAGCTCAACTAAGTTGGAACTATTTCTGTAGTCTGAGTAGAGAACAGTGACTGGTACAGACTAGAGCATAAAGAGGGATAGCTGATTGCATATCAGGAAATATTTTCCGTTATCCAAGAAGAGGAACATTTATTCAGAGTGTTTACAACAGACAGAAGATTCACAGTCTTTGATGAATGCTACAGAAACAGAAGCATTTCTCTGGGCATTTATTTTAATATACAAAGTGTTTTCTGGGTATTTGATTATCTTTTTATACACTACTATGTTTTCATACTCTAGAGATGAACTGTTCATGTAGCTAGCAATTAGACAGAAATGAAGTAAAATGAATAAATTGGCCTAAGAGAAAATTATAGCCAAAAATGGAGGAAGCATGCTTATGGGATAAAGCACTAAAAAGTAGCAGGTAGTATTGGCCATGCTCTCTGGAAATACGATTTCAGAGCAGGTAATTAGAGCAGAGGTAACACTCAGAGAACCTTTTATGTCTAAGTGGCATTTGTGCCTATGTGGAAAATGTCACAAAATCTTTTCTTAGCAGTGATGGACTCTTAGACTATTTAGAAAGTAGAGAGACATGAAGTAAGAAACCAGAGTCTATAATAGTAGTATGGGACCTAAAGTCCCCATGTACTACTTACAGCAATGACAGGGGAGAGAGAGAGAGAGAGAGAGAGAGAGAGAGAGAGAGAGAGAGAGAGAGAGAGAGAGAGAGAGAGAGAGAGAGAGCCTAGAAAGAGGGCAGGATTAAGGAAAACTTGCTTCATCTACAGTATGGAAGACAGTAGACCTATGCAGGTTAGCATACAAGGGGGTCCATGACAGTGATAGTTAATGTGGAGATTCATAATTGGTCAAAGCATTCAGAAAAAAAATGACTGCTGAGTGCTCAACCTGAAATAGGACCCCTACATCAACCCTCTCCAAGGCCCAGGAAACATCTCAGAAGGTAGGAGGTTACAGAATATTATTACAGAATAAGGAATGCTGTAAAACACTGTAATTTTGGTGTGACATGGCTTTTGCCCCTGTGCACCCATGACATCAGTAGTGACCTACATAAGACTTACAAAAGTGGTCTATCTGTTGCATGTGGGGTGTGTGTGTGTGTGCATGCACACACACTCATGCAGGTATATAAATACATACAAATTTTAAAAGTTGCCTGTTATAGTTTAAGTTTGAAGAAGTTATTCTGTAATATCTGTTAACAGTACTGTATAAAATAAACAACATGTAGAGTGTCCTGTTCATATGCATATGACCTACAGAAAAAGGTCTGGGAACCTCCACACAGAAATGAAGTTTATTCCTATAGACACTGCTGTAGCCAGATCCACCTTCTTACCTTGGTCTCATAGAAGGCTTCCTTAAGGTAGATTTTTTGACAATGGATATTTTCCTTTGTGAGTGTGATGATTTTGGTTTCTTGACAATTTCCACTGTAAAATCTGAGAAAGACCACAGAGTTATGTAAGGGTAAAGAGATAATGGGAAGAGACATTTATCAGGCACTACTCACAACTACTATGTTAGGCCATTAGACACCTGGACACTGACATCAGATCAAGGTGTATTAACTATGCATATTGGCCATCAGACCTAGAGCTCAGCTTCCTTAGAGATACTGGCCATCAGGCCATTGGCAGCCCTCCTTGGAGATGCTGGCCATTATGCCTAAAGCCCATCTTCCTGAAAGACTGTTGAAACCAAGTGCAGTGTACTTCTTACTGATGTAAACTAAGGTACAGTAAGGCACAGTCACTTTATCTTACTGAAGATAAGATGTTACCTATCTTCCCATCTAATTCTTTCATACAGCCATAATGCATATGGTGTCCTGTCTTTGTTGACGTGCTGGTTGTTTCCTTGGAAAGCACTTCTACTTGCTATGTATGGGTTTTACTTTGTAGCCACTGAACTTAAGACTATTGACCTCATCTTTTTTTTTATTTTTTTTAAACTTTATTTAAAAAAAACAAAGATAAAAGAAAAAAGTCTAAACATTTTTGCATAAATGTATACAAATACAATTGTGTCAGTGCTTGGCTTTTTTTTTTTTTTTAAGGTTTGATACTCTGCATTAAGGTTTTACTAGTTACAATGAGCAAAAAGTACATGTAAAACAGGATGTAACCCGGAATTAGTCAACGTTTTCTTGGTGTGTAAGGATTGAGCATGACGGGTTTTTTTGTTTTGTTTTGTTTTGTTTTGTTTTGTTTTTTTTCTTGAACTTCACACTGTCTGTGAGTTGTTTCTGGGGCAGTCCGAACCTCTGGGGTTAGCATCCCACTATCAGTGACTGCATATTATGTCTGTTCTTTTGTGACTGGGTTATCTCACTCAGGATGATATTCTCTAGATGCAACCATTTTCTTAAGAATTTGGTTAAGTCATTGTTTCTGATGGCTGAGTAGTACTCTATTGTGTAGATGTACCACAATTTTTGTATCCATTCATCTACTGAAGGACATCTGGGTTCTTTCCACCTTCTGGCTATTATAAATAGAGCTGCTATGAACATTGTGGTGCATGTATCTTTGTTGTATATTGGAGTGTCTCTGGGGTATATGCCCAGAAGTGGAATAGCTGGATCTTCAGGTAGTACTTATTGACCTCATCTTAAAGTCGCTCCACTTGACTTCTTGCTTTAACTAAAACCATTTTTCCCCCTAAGGATGTGGCTTCCATTGCAATGGGATTCTAGCAATCTATACATAACTCAGAACAGGTGCCTTGCTCTGTGATGTGCTTTAGACCAATTATTTGAAGAAATGTACTTAAATATTTTTGAAAAGATTTTATGGATTTCACACTCATCAAAACTCTTTGAGGGTTTGAGATGTTGTTTAGTTGACAGAGTGCTTATCTAGCATTCATCAAACCCTGGGTTCAATCACTTGCACAGCATGATGGCCTTGCCTGTAATTCTAGCATTTCCAAAGTGGAAGCAGGGGAGCTGAAGGTCAACATCATTATTGGTTATAAAGTGAGTTTGAGGCTAACCTCTCTATTTTTATAGAAGAAAACCACTGACTATAAGATCATCAAGGGCACACATAGCATCATCTCACTGTTCAAAATCAGAACATAATCTAGTTATACAGTCAATGGCTTAGGATTCATAGTGAATAGAATGTGCACATGCAGGGTTTTTGTGTGTGATTTGAAAATATTTCTGTGATAGGCAGCATATACAATTATTAAAAACAATAGGTATGTTCATAGGTTCTAAATAAATGCAACTGAATTGATTGAAAAATGAAATTCAAACTGAAGAAGTCTTGATATAAAAGAGAAAAACAAACCCCATCAAGCTGTATAAGCAATAATCTTTCCTAAGGCTAAACACTTAAACAATACTGGATTAAAACAAAACACACTTCGAAGCCACAAATAAACCTACAAAAATTCAGTTAAAACATGGAGATAAGAAAAAGATGTTAAACATGGGAAGAACACGTTGAAACAATAATTTTCAGTGTTTAAGCCACGGCGAGCATAAAAAAAAGTTTAGGACTTGAAAAATAGAAAAAACTCCCACACTATTTTTCTTAAGATAACTGACAATTTTGTAAATGAGAGAAGCTTAAGAAATTGGACACTCCTTCAATATGCAAAACAAAGAGAAAGATTCTTTACTCTTTGACTGTGGGCATGATTTTTTCCCCTCAAGTTCCTACTTTGGTTCTACCTGGACTAAAAGTCAAACAAACCCTTATGATTTGATTCTATCAGGCATTTTATGACCGCTGGAAAGGAGACTTTCCGTGTATAGAAAGGTGATATCCAGACAGAACTGTTGCCTGGATACTCAGAATGCCATCACAGACCCTCATTGAAGAGGGTGCTTATCAGAAGTAGTATTTCGATGGAGTCCTGGATAAGGTCCAGTTCTGTGGGTCTACTGAACACACAGATCTACTTAAAAGTCATTTCTCCAGCCCCTAAAGTGTTTACTTATAATGGGGTTGTTTGGAAATTGACAGGCTAACTCTATCATTTCTTTGGTCTAAGCAGGGCTGTGAGAATATGAATGACCAGTTGGAATTACCTAGATAAAATCAGAATAAATACTATGTCCCCAAATAATCATAGATGCAAGTGAAACACTTAAAGAAACTCTAAAATCTTAAGTTATGACTTTGTATTATTTTATAAAATGATTTATTGATTTTTATTTATGTGTATGAGTGTTTTGCCTGAATGGATATATGTGCACCAGGTGTGTTCAGTGCCCACGGGAGCCAGAAGAGGGTGTCAAATCCACTGGAACTAGCGTTACAGTCGTGAGAGGCAATATGAGAGCTGAGAATGGAACCCACCTCCTCTGAAAGAGTGGCTCTTCACCCATCAGCCATCTCTCCAGCCCTTATTCATATTCTTAACAATTAAATTGTAAATTTATTAGGAGGAAAATCAAGAACAAGGCAGATAAATGCTAGTACCAAAAAGAGGAATGAGCCACAGTGATCCAGAGAACTAGATCCTGGACAGAGTAAGAATAATTTCCCTGTAGGCAGCTTCCTTGCACTGAGCTCAGAAGCCCAACCATGGTGAACAGAGAATCCTTACGGAGAAGGTCCTCTTAGCTGGAGAATTCAGAACTGAAGCAGAAAGAGAACGACACCATAAAAGGCTGGCCAAGTGTAAGGGGTTTAAGTGGGCTGACAAGAAATGCCTGTATTAAAGGAAAGAAAGCAAAATGACATGGACCAACAATCTGCCTAAACCAAGAAGATTCAATAGAATGGAAATAATAATCCCCCTAGATCTGGGCCTGCATAGGATGTCATAACCTGAGCAAATTGAGGCTAGCCATTGTTTTAGGGTTTTACTGCTATGAACAGATACCATGACCAAAGGTATGGTATCTCTTATAAGGACAACATTTACAACATTATAAGGGCTGATTCCAGATTCAGGGTTCAATCTATTATCATCAAGGAGAAAACATGGGAGCATCCAGGCAGCCTAAAAATTCTCCATCTTCGTCTGAATACTGCTAGCCAGATATTGGCTTCCAGTCAACTGGGAATAGGGTCTTAAAGTCCATGTCCACAGTGATACACCTACTCCAACAAGGCCACCCCCCCAAATAGTACCACCCCTGGGTCAAGAATATACAAACCATCACATCCATGTTAAGGGATCATCACATGCAATGTAAGAAAGTCCAAGCACGATGAAGAGAGAACCCATACAGGGAATAGACAAGGCCCCTACCAAGGACGAGGAACACATTTCTAGGAAGTGATAACCAGGTTGAGGGTGGTTGCTGGTGCCTCAGTGGCAGGAAGAGCAACTACATGTAGTGATGGCCTAACATAAACTATTAGATGTAGAGAGGCTGACAGGCCTAAGACGTTCTCAGAGGCTCCCATGAAAGACAACAACTAGTTCTAGGCTGGAGGCAGTGCCTTGTAGGAGCCAAGGCTGTGGTTTCCGGGGACCCAATTCTTCCCCATGGACTTTGATTATCAGTCTTCAGGCAGTTGTGAGGTGTGAGGTACTCTCTTTGCCAACATTGTCAGATGATTTTACCCCTGCAAATCAATTGGCATAAGTCATCAGCTGGTGAAAGACCTTGGGGTCCCTTTTTTTCACATCTTTTTTATTCCTCACCCCTGTCCTCATTTTATTTCTCATTCTTCCCACTCAGTACCTCATAGTTTGGGTCCCTTATTTCTGCTAGTTTAGGTCAACTTAAGAGAGCAGGATGAGGAATGTTTTCCCTTAAAGAGTCAGTCTGAATGTAGCCATGGAGTTCTAGCAAAAATAAGGAGTTGCTCATACATGGAGACACTGGTGCCAACCACTGAAAACCAGGAGAGGGAGGAAAAGCATGTATGAGACAAAGAGATGGTGGCGAAGACAAATTACTCTCATGACAGGATTATAAAAATGTATTTAAGATAGTAGGAATGAGTTTTTTTTTCATTATCAGAGAAGGGAAGAATAAATGTGGAAAAGGAGAAAATTAGAACAAGCCCAACACTGGGGGATATTAGGATAAAGGAACAATGTTCTTGATGCTCTTTGGTACTTCTCAGCCCAATGTTAGGATACATCATCAAGTGAAGAACGCAGCAATAACCAGAGAACTCGTGACAATGTGGATTCCATATACATCAGGGACGAGAGTTGTTCTGTCTGGTAGACTCCCCAAGAACAGCAGAGGTGCCAGCTGAGAGGGAGGGGATCCCAGTATGGGGAGCAGAGGGAGGAAAGAAGCCTTTCTCTCCATATACATTGTAGTGGTGTGATTTCCTTCCTAGAATAATTTCTCCAAGATACCAACCCGATCTCTGGAAATGCTGTTGCAAGATACTCTGGGCTCTATAAGAAGCAAGTGGGTGCTGCTTGCACCTTCCCTTTAGGACCAAAGCACGTATTGTCCTAGTAGTATAGACTACAGATAGTTCACTGCTCCCCCTGGTACCTGAACCAAGGGAAACTGACCCAACAGAATGTTGTATCTGCACTCCATTCCCCAGGGGCAAACGCATTTCATCTGGGTCAAGATGACAGTACAACAGCCCAGGTAACCTTTCCTTTATAGGGCCAACTCTAAAAGACCACTGTAACTTCTGAGTCTCCCTTGGTATCTGAAGAGTTCTGAGAAAGCCTGGATGCTTTCCTCACTCAAAGAATCCATCCTAACATTTCCCCACAAATTCTACACTCCGATAGGAAACAACAAAAATTTTCGACTCCAAGAAACCTGGCAGAAGATGAAGGCACATTATTTAAAAGGCCTATTAGATAATAAGGAATAAATCAATTATCTTAATCGTTGTCATCTTCAATTATTTATAATTGCCTTTTATTTGCATTAGTACTATCTCTTTGCAAAAAGGAGAGGGTTCCTCTTTTGGCTTAGGCGTCTGGAGTCCGGGAATTCTTAGATTTAGAAAACACACTTGCTTTACCTCTAACCTTAAATACTTGCCTGCTGTAGGTGCCCTTTCACAGTATATTTTGTAGTCTTCACTCATTTTTTCTATGGCCAACTTTGGATTCTTAAAGGAGAGATCCTTAAAAGACATTTTACTTATGTCTGGGAAGGAAAAACAGAGACAGAATTGAGCTGTCCATTCCAAGGTCAAGTACCTGGGACTTTCCTTGAAGGTATTGCCTTTGAGATATAATTTGAACCAGACAAAAATGTTTAGAGAACACAAATTTTCTAAGTTAAATGAGAACCAAGAAACCATAGACTCCCTTCTACTCTAGACTGGGATAAGTTTCCCCTTCTCTGCTAGTACAGAGATGTGGTGTTGAAGGAACTATTATTAATTCAATATAAGAAGTAACTTAATCATCCAAATAGTTTTTCATCTTTTTGAAACACTCATATATTGAAAGAAGATGCTAGCGAATGTCAAATATTCTGCTACTGCTTTAAATTTTTTACATATGTAGCAAATAATATTAGGGTATGTTTTGTTTTGGAATTTGACTTTTTGTGAATTAGTTTCAGAACTAGCAGCTTGTAGACCAGGTGATGAAGGGTGACAGGACATGGTCCAGTTTTGTATGATCCAAGGACCTTGGTACTGAACACTCATCTAAGATCAAACTGATTTAATGGCTCATTCTTTCATGCCAGCAAATGATAAAGATACAAACTCTGAGGAGGAGGAAGAAGAGAAGAAGGAGAGGAAGAAGAAGGAGGAGGAGGAGAAGGAGGAAGAAAAGGAGGAGGAGGAGGAGGAGGAGGAGAAGAAGAAGAAGAAGAAGAAGAAGAAGAAGAAGAAGAAGAAGAAGAAGAAGAAGAAGAAGAAGAAGAAGAAGAAGAAGAAGAAGAAGAAGAAGAAGAAGAAGAAGAAGAAGAGGAAGAAGGCAGAATAAGGCCTTTTGAGACAGGGTTTCTCTGTGTATCCCTGGTAGTCCTAGAACTTGCTCCATAAATGAGGCTGTCCTCAAACTCACAGATATCTGCCTGCTCTGCCTCCTGAGTGATGGGATTGAAGGTGTGCACCACTATTGTCTGGCTAGAATAAGGTTTTATTACGGATTATTAAAAGAAAATAAAGCATTGAAAAAGCGTGAGTGGAACTTCTAAGAGTGAGAGAAGGTCCTCAAGCATGGGAGAGTGTTGGATGGTAAAGCTGCCAGGAAACTTGGTAAGGGAGAGCAGGTTGAGCCCCAGAGACTCTGTGGACATACACCCGAGACTTAAGCGACGCCCTGCTCCCTGCTAAATTTCTGGCCTGGAACACAGGACACACTCTTCACATAAAGAAATGTGACCTGTGGTCAGGTAGGTGCAAAACAGAGTTCTCCATGCTAATGAGGTACCTAGAAACCCTGAGGGCTTAGCCAATAAGCTTCACTTCCCAGGCATCCCATGATGCAAAAGGTATTTAACCTCAGGTCCACCCTGAGAAGTGGGTATGGTTAGGGATGCATCCATTTTCCACCATGAACAGCGAATAAACAGTTTAGAACCATGAACTATCTCTTTCATCTACCACCTCCATGGGGAACGTGTAGAAGGTCTTTGTCTACAGAGCTGCAGCTATCGCCTGTAGAAGGCCTCTCTGTACTCCCAGCCCAACTCCACCAAGCTAAGGACAATTACCAATAGGACAAACAGAAGCTCCCCTCCTTTACCCTACCACCTGCCCCCTCTGCCTCAGGCTAGACACTTCTCTCAGCCTGTACCCCCCCCCTTCTCTGCTCTTCTGTGACTCCCAGCAGTGCCTTGACGTCTAAGAGTCAGAGAATCCCGTGGCCCTGGCCTCGTTGCAGGCCCTGGACCCCTGAACCAGTTCTGGTGTTCCCACACCTCAAACTGTGCTTTCCCATCCCTGAGGGGTGTCTACATGCTTCCCTTCAGCCCAACACCCTAATCAGGGGGCAGCGTGGAATAAGCACAGTCAAACTTTCTGGTTTCTGCCTCCCTAAGAGACTGTGTTCAGCAGCAGGGTAGATGCTGGCTGGAGGGGAAGGGAGGAGTCCTCAAAAGTGGGAGGAACTGTTAGGTTTTTTTTGTTTGTTTGTTTGTTTTTTATTTTATTTTATCTTTGTCTACAGAGCTGCAGCTATCGCTTGTAGAAGACCTCTCTGTACTCCCAGCCCACCTCCACCAAGCTAAGGACAATTACCAATAGGACAAGCAGAAGCTCCCCTCCTCCACCCTACCACCTGCCCCCTCTGCCTCAGGCTAGATACTTCCCCCAGCCTGTGCCCCCCTTCTCTGCTCTTCTGTGACTCCCAGCAGTGCTTATTTTATTTTATTTTATTTTATTTTATTTTATTTTATTTTATTATCCAAAGCTTTTGTAGGACAATAGAAACCAAACAAAGACTGAGGTAGTTTCTACTGAGATTGTTTAGTTCTCTGGGCTATCTTGGCTTAAGCCAGTGGAAGGACCACATGTTCTAAGCATGTTCTTGCCCCTGCCCTAACCAGGGAGCTAGTTACACTTAGGCCATAGCTTCTCATTCAGTTAGGGATGACTGGCTGAAGCCTTTCTTATCCATCACTGACTCTAGCTTTCTTATGTATTGACCCTGGCTATCTGCTAGCTGTTAGTCCCTTTGTCAAGTCCCATCCCTCTCAAAAGTTCGATACCATCCTGGTATATGATCAGCAAGTTCTGAAATGAACTCACAAAAAAGTCAAAGCTCCAACCAAGGCAGGTCTTAACAAATGATTTGCTATGTTTATCAAAAATTTGAAGCAAGAACAATTTCTACCTTTGACTTTGCAGGTGTCTTGCTATTGATTATACTGAGATCTCTGGCTTTGTTACAGCCTGTTGACCCCAACTGTCTACTGGGTATTAGTTACTGGCTGGTGAGTCCAAAGGTTGTTAACATTCTAAGCTCTCTTTGTTCTCACTGCTACCAAGAAGTCACCTGGGCTGTCTTGGTGATCTCTTTGTGTATACAATGGTCCGGGGTCTCTTCCTGAGATGGGAGCAGCTTCCTTAGAATCTACCCTTACAGCTCAGTTTATTACAACCAGATCCATCAGAACGAGTGTGTTAAAAGCACGGCGGTGTAATAGGCAGCTGTGGCTGGCATGGGTCTCTCAACGAGAAAAGGTCTCTTGGAAGCTAGCCAGTCTGTCCCCCATCACTAGCTATTCACCCCCTATTAGGTCATTAGCATCTCATACCCAACTGCAAGCACCTTTGTCTCCCATCATCAGTGCTGCTGGCTTCATTGTTTTAAGCCTCATATTCCCTTTTTTCTTTACTATATCATCCATTTCTACCGTAGAGTATGTGCAAGGCTTGTAGCTCTCGATGTGATCATTTCCCCTCACTGCCTACAGTGGAATGACTCAAGGATAACCACCCATAACTGCAAATCCTTGATCTCTGGAAGTGGGGTTTCTTTTCTCTTTCTAAAGGCAGCCACATATTAGTTCTAGTAACACATGGTGGACTGGGGAGTAGCTTCACAGCCACAGTGTGGTGTGGCGCTCAGACTATGACAGCAAGAGAAGTGGTAATGTTCTGGACAGAAGACTCAGAAAGCAGCATCTCGCCCGGCTGGTGTAGAGCAGGGTTTAGAAGTATATCTGCTTGTGAAGAGTTCACGTGGAACTCTCCAGATCATGCAGTATGGCCATATGGCTGGAGTCTGCAAGGAAACCTGAGCACAGTTAGAGACTGCTCCTCGGACCTGACTCTGAGAAACATCAGATGCACGGTATGGAGTGTCCAGTGTTAACTATGGTGATGCTTTGGCAGGCAGAAGCTTTCAAACCTCAGTGCCCCAGCTTCCAGAGCCAGTAATGACAACAGTAAGTTTGCCTGGGTTCAGATCCTGATGGTCATTTCCCGGGGCACCTTGGAGGATGACATCATCTAAACCTTGGTTATTGGTTATTTGGAGCTTATTTGATATGTTACTTTGAAGAGCAAATGAGGTCATCTGTGCAGTGTACAGTACTGATTCATAATAAATAATTGCTGGGGCTGGAGAGATGGCTCACTGGTTAAGAGCACTGAGGTCCTGAGTTCAATTCCCAGCAACCACATGGTTCACAACCATCTGTAATGAGATCTGATCCCCTCTTCTGGTGTGTCTGAAGACAGCTACAATGTAGTTATATATAATAAATAAATTTTTAAAAAACAATTGCTGATAAAATAAGTGTTATATTTTCTAGTTCCCTAAATGTCATGATTTAAAGGAAAAAGAGAAAGTGACTGCCCTTACCTTGTAAGAACACTGGAGCTGTCAGTTCTACCTGTAGAGACCCACCCTGCCGCAGGTTCTCTGTAGCCACTTTTTGCCACTGCATTGAATCGATTTCTTGCATGTTAGCCAAGGCCTGGCTTAACACCAGAGATTCCTGGAGCCTTTTGTAAAGAAGGACGTGCTCCTCTTTGCATATTGTTTCTTTTTTATGCCACCGGGATTTGATGAACCGCGTTTGAGTCTGGGAGGAGTTGGGAGTAGAAGGGAGAGACAATGACGTTTGCAGAAATCATCCAGAATCAAGAGATTTGTGGCAACTCAGTCCTTCATGTATCCTAGTCACATAGATCTGACCTGGTCTTTAGAGCTTTATATGCCATGTCCCCCACCCCATTCACCTTATTTTCTTTCAGAATTCCACATGAATATAAGTTCCTTAGAGTTAGATATGTATTGAGTCTTTTTTTCCTTGAAAGCTTTATATATTTTTTAAAAATACTGTATTTCTCTCTCTCCCAGCTCCCTCTCCCTCCCTCCCTCCCTCCCTCCCTCCACCTCCCCCCCCCCGTGTGTGTGTGTGTGTGTGTGTGTGTGTGTGTGTGTTTGTGCACACACATGTGTGGGTGCAGAGGCCAGATGAAGGCATCAGAATCCTTGAAGCTGGAGTTGCACACAGTTATGAGCTATCCAAAGTGAGTTTGGGGAACTTGAGCTTTCTGGAAGTACAGCAAGCACTCTAAACCTCTGAGCCAAGTCTCCAACCCCTTAGATTTATATTTTTGAGAGCACCAGGGATTGTGTCCAGCTCCAGTTGTCTCCAGTGAGAAGTCTTAATTTCATTTACTCTATGCCTTTAAAGCAGAAGTATTTCCCCTTCCCTCCTGAGTCCTCCTCAACCCAAAGTCTCTCCTACTGTGTAAACAAGGAACCAGTAATCCTCTTCCATCAGGAAGTCATCATACCAGGGGCTGAGCACCTGAAATCCAAGCACAGTAGGAACATTATGAGATGGACCCCCTCAGCTGGTTGCTTCCTTTCAGTTTGTGGCCACCCTACACAGTAGGGCAGACTTCAGAGGTTTGTCACAGTAGGAGATCAATCACAATATCCAATGGGCAGTCCTTCATTTTAAAAATATAGTAGCTTTCATAGCCTCTCTGGAAGCATCAGAAAATGGTAACACACATACAGTGAAAGAGCAAAGTAACCCTGTGCCTTCCCAAAGCTGTGTCTTCGATTCTCAAAAATGGCTTTAAAAACCAAACAGCTCTGCTCTCACACCCCACATTGGAGGCGTCCCCTGATTTTAATTGCTGCTCCACACTTCAGGGCAAGACAACCCTAAGCTGAATTTATTTACCCACATTCTTTCTTCACAAACATTTTCTGTGTGACTCCCATGTGCCAGGCATTGTGTAAATTGCTGGCCCCAGACTTGTTCCAAGGAACTCAACTCTCAGCAGGATGAGCAGCAGTTACTACATGGGGGGTATATATATATACAATGGACATGAAGACAGTTCTCTGGGAAGAGAGAGAAGGAAACTGTTGTATCTAATTGAGTTCAAGAAGAATTTTTAAAGACAAGAAAATGTAAACTCAAGTTGGTACCTTCCAGGATAAATAGGAGTTTGCCAGAGAAAACCAAGGAGAGGGCATTCTAGGTGGTTGTAGGAGGTGTGGCAAAGGCATAGGGAGGAGAAAGGGGCTGTTTGAGGATGATGGCTAATCTCTGAAATATTTCTCTTCTGAAGAAGACCCAGGGAGATGGAGACATGACAAGAAATGAAGCAGAGACAACGGTAGGACTCTTTATGAGGGGGTTCAATGACTGGCTCAGTGATGTGAGCTTTATGTCTCATGACTTCTATAAAGGAGTGTGGTGGTTTGTATACCTTTGGCCCAGGGAATGGCACTATTAGGAGATGTGGCCTTGTTGGAGTAGGTGTGTCACTGGAGGGGTGGGATTTGAATGAATTTCTTCCTAGCTGCCTAAGAGCTAGCTTTCTTTTGGTTACAGTCAGATCAAGATGTAGAACTCTCAGGTCCTCTAGCAACATGCCTGCCTAAATGCTGCCATGCTTCCTGCTATGATGAGAATGGACTGAACCCCTGAACCTGTAAGCCAGCACCAGTTAAATGTTGTCCTTATAAGAGTTGCCTTGGTCGTGGTGTCTGTTCACAGCAATAAAACCCTAACTAAGACAGAAATTGGTACCAGGGATTAGGGTATTGCTGTGATAGGCTGACCATGCTTTTGTTTGGAAATTTGTGGATTTTGGGGCTTTGGATTTGAAAAGCAGTGGAATGCTTTAAATAGTGTTTAATAAGCCATCCTAGTAGAAATATGGAAGACTTTGTTACTGAGAGTAATTTGGTTTGTGCACACCTGACCCAAGAGGTTTCAGGGAAGAAGAATGTTAATATGTGGTGTAGACTATGTGGTATTTTGTTGAAGAATCTGGATGCTTTTTGCCCTTGTCTAAAGAATCTACCTGAGGCTAAGGTGAAGACTTATATTAATTACATTTACAAAGGAAGTCTTAAAAAAAAAAAAAGCCCAGCAGAGATTTTGTTCTTTGGCTAAAACTCATGAAGAGTATTTTAACAAGCATAGCAAGATTATAAAGGAAAATATAAGATATATGGTCCAAGTGTTAAAGGGGCATCAGGAAGTGAAACAGAACTAAATCCAGTGCTATAGGAGATAACAGATTAAGGGATGTTGGGGCAAGATCCTACCTAGCTAAATTTAGACCCAGGCATGCTCCTTTAATCCCAGGAGACAAAGCCAAACAGATCTCTGAGTTCAAGGTCAATCTACAGAGCAAGTTCTAGGAAAGCCAATCTTAGGCAGTGAGGGAGTTAGAAAACAAAAGGCTGGTAATAGAATAAAGGAGGCCATGTTTCAGCCCCAGTAAGCAGCAGAATACAACAGCTTCAGCTATGTGGCTCTGGCTTTAGAGCGAAAAATAGAGGGGACTACTGGGACAATTGATGCTACTTGGCTGGAGCTAAGAAATTAGCAGTGATTAAGAAGAGACCAGCATCACTGAGGTGAAATCTTCTGGGAAGTGTCTTCTGAAAACACAAAGAATCTGTGCTTCAGAGATAGCCAAGGTTGTACCTCATGTTACAGCTATACTTGCTAATGTGTAAGAGTCACACAAGTGGTATTGGGTTTAAAAGCAAGAAGAGCAGCTGAGGCTTGGCACTGTGAGAGGCCATGGAAGGTCACTGGTGAAGGTACAGCCTCGGTTGCAGTTGATGGCCCAGGACTGAAGGGGTCATACAAAGGCTTTGAGGCTTAGCATCACAAAGAGAGACCATGAGAGGCTATTGATGAAGCCAAGTTGTAATGGAAGACCCCAGCATATTGGAGGTGCCAGTACCATGGTATGATCACCAGGATTGGTAGCAGCAATGGAGTAGATCAACCTGAGCTTAGAGTGCTACAGAGGGCAGAGCTGGAGAAGTGATGCCAGCCTTTGAAGGAGCCCAGAAGATCATGTGTGGATCCTAGACATTGAAACCAGAGGCTGTAACATTGAAGCAGCCTTGAAGACCCCAAGATGTTCAAGATGCCAGAGTGATAAGATATCTCCTGAGGAATGCTGCTAACAGGGAGTGGAAGTTTGTTGTAGTCAACAAAGATGAAAAAGGAGTTGGAGATCTGAAGACTTCTTTGACATCAGACATGGAGATACAAAGTTTGGAGTTTGCCCATCTGGTTTCCTGTCTTGCTTTGGAGATTCCAGTTAAGTGATTGAAAGGATCTCAGAAAAGACTTTGAACTTTGGATGTTTAACATTGTTGAGACTGCTATAGATTATGGGACTTTGGAAGTTGGACTAAATGTACTTTTTTATTATGCTATGTTTAGGTATGGCTCCCATAGACTCATGTATTTGAACAAAGCCTGTGGGGCCCAAGGAGTGGAATGTCCTGGTTTGAATATGCTTGATCCAGGGAGTGGCACCAGAAGGAGGTGTGGCCTTGCTGGAGTAGGTGTGTCACTTTGGTGTGGGCTTTAACACCTTCATTCTAGCTGCCTGGAAGCCAGTCTTCTACTATTAGCCTTCAGATGTAGATATACAACTCTTAGCTCTGCCTGCACCATGCTTGCCTGGATGCTGCCATGCTCCTGCCTTGATACTAATGGACTAAACCTCTGAACCTGTAAGCCAGCCCCAGTTAAATATTGTCTTTATGATGTTGCCTTGGTCATGGTGTCTGTTTACAGCAATAAAACCCTAAGACACGAAATTAGCTTAGAATGAGAGGACTCTGCTTCTCAATGTCTTGTGCAGAGTTCTTAAGACTTGCAGGAAGATACTGAGTTTTGTAGTTTGGGGAGGCTGCACATGAGGAAGGATCAATACGAAATGGGAAGTGGATATTGACCACACATCTACTCATTTTATCTTGGAGATGGATTGTTTCAAGAAATCACAAAGGATTTTAACTGAGATTAACCAGGTCCTCAGTGTATGAAGGTTTGTGTGGAAAATTCCACCTTTAACAGAGTGAGTACAGATGATAAGATGCCATTTTTGATTGGTCTTAACCTAATCTGCCAGATGCTAACTCATGTCTTTGAGACACAGCCTACCTTGCAGATCTCCATCTGGGCTTTGGGGATCCAGGGGTTCACATCCCCAGATGGCAGAAGCTTCTTCAGGCCCTGGAGAGTCTGAGGTTTGAGTGGTAAGGGTGGCCCAATCTGCTCATTCAGGTAGAGCTCACAGATTCTGTTACCAAGCACGTGGCGAAAGAGTGCGTTCCCGTTCTGTCTATTACTCATCAGAACACTGACGAAATGCTGCAGGTCCTGCCAAAGGTCCAGGAGTTGGACCTCCACCTTCAAATTTGTCTTCTTCAGGTGATGCCGGAAGGGACTCCCTGCACAGGCATCAGCACACAGGGCCCAGTGAGTGTACCCAAAGGAGAGGCTTCGCTTGAGAGACTTCTTGAGTGCCAGTGGGGCAGTATGGGTAATAATGGGAGTGGAAGTTCTCAGGTGGTTAGAGAACCTTGTCTCAAAGAGACCCTCCATGTGGAATTGAATTTTGGATTTCTTCTTCACAATGGGTTTTTTGGCATTCTGCATTTCTTTGCACAGGAAATGGACTATTGTCTCCTTTGAAGAATCTTCTCCCAGGGAAGGCTTTTGTACAACTACCCTTTCTGGGAGACTTATTTCTTCTTGAGACTTAGTGGAAACTTCTGGTTTGGGTTCTATTTCCAGAGGCCATAAGATAGAATCATTCAAATGCCACATCTTTTTCTTTGCCTTCTTGCTTGAGTACTTCTTTTGGGAGTGGCAGGATTTTTTGATGCTCATATTTAGAGGGAGCCCTCCTGCATGCGTGCAGCAAACACTGTACAGGCGAGTCTCATATTCCTGCATCAGACTATGGCATGCTTCCTCATTGGCCATTGCCATCTTGGCATGGGTGTAAAAGTTGGGGAGCCAGTAGCTCTGAATTTTGAACAGAGCCACTTTCTGCATGTGGCTTAGGATCTCTCTTCTGGTAGTAGATTGGTTGGGATGCCAGATGGAGAGTTTCAGGAGGGACTCTGAAAGAATAGCAGGAGATAAAGAGTGAGAACCTAGTAGTGAAGGCCATGATGGCAAGAGGGGATTTGGAGATTTTCCAATGTCTTTGTGTATAACACGTTGCTAGTTCTGGGTAAAATCCTGGGAATAGAAACAAATACAGCACAGCGGCAGGCCTTTGGTGTTTACTTAGTACACTGGACCTGCTGTTCTCTCATTATTGTTTTCTTCCCTATAGAGACAACACGTTTTGTGGGGTTTCTTGAGCACATTTTAGAATGTATTGTAAACAAAAGCAAAAGATACAAGAAAATGTGACAAAAACACAAGGGAACAGGACTCATGATTCCACAATAACCAAAACATGTGTAATAAATAATTCCAAGGAGTCAAATCCTTCAAATAATAGCCAGCCATTGCTAGCCTTGGATTTAATGTCGTCAGTTTTTTTTAAGGGTCTCATATAACCTGGGCTACTTTTACTATGTAGTTAAGATTCCCTTAAATTCCTGAACCTTGTGACTCTACCTCCCAAATGCTGAGGTTACAGGCACATGCACCCACACCCAGATAATGTCATCAATTCCTAATTATTGTTAGAAATGAGAAGAGTAAGCTCAAACAGTGTATCTTCTGAAACACAGTGGTATTGGGTTCAAGGTGCTTCTTCACTTTTCAATCACAGTAATAAGAACAAACCCAATAGTGTAGAGAAAGAATTCAGACTGTCTCAGATAGAAGACCAAAGAGTAACTATTTTAAACTCTATAAGCCATAAATAATTTCTGTTGAACTCTTTAAAAATTAAAAACATTTTTTTTTTGCTTGCAAAGGTCAAAAGTACAGCCTTGGGCCCACTGGCTGTTTGCTCTAGAGAATCTCATTGGCATAAAAACAAAACAAAGCTGTGTAGACTCAGAGGATACAATAATTTTCTAGCTCTCTTGTCCCATTTCTTATTCTCTCCTTCCAACCAACCTGCACTGGCCAACCATATCTCGGGAAAACATAAGCATCATCCTCCTAGACATGGCTGGTATCCTTCAACCCTTCTCTGTTTTATAGGTTATGACTTCTACTTGCATCCCTGACATCGAGCTGATGGAGATGGTAACAGTATGGAAATGCATTCCTGAGGGCTATAACCAACAGCTCCACCCAGTAGCTGGTCACCCCCTTCTTTTCTTTCCATACTGCTCTACAGTTCTTACTGATGTCCATGTTGCAGAGAGTCACCACTCTGGAGCCTTCCTGTAGGTGAGTGGCCTTGAGCACCAGCAAGAGGGAGAGGTAGTAATCTTTCAAAGACTCGTCTGTCTCATCGATGCTCAGAATCTTCTCAGCAAGGATCCAGAAATCCAGCAATTCTTCACCTACAGGTCAGACAGAAGAGATCGAGAGCACCACTCCAGTCTTGCCCTCTTGGTGAATGATGTCTTGGTACAGCTTCTCCTGTCATAGCATGCTCTGCTGCACCAAACACCATCACTAGACAATTTCCAGTTAACACCATGTCTCCAGAAAGTCTCCAGTGTGTGGGGATGAGAAGCACAGGGACAGGGGACTTACTGGGAAAGGGTAAAAAAACAAAGTCACTTTAGGGAAAATTATGACAATATAAATCATGCGATATTGTGTGTTGTCAAAAAGAGAAAGTGGGGGAGAACTTGGGGGAAAGAATATTTTCTAGATCATGAGTTCTGGCAAGCCTGCAGATGGGCTACAGCCCAAGGGTACCAAACACTAAGTTCCCTATTTAATAACTCTGTCAACCCAAATAATAAACTGAAGATACAGCCTAATTCTCCTTTACTCCAAGAGACCCTGGGCTTCGTCCTTAAAACTAAGACCTGTCACTGGATGAAACCTAATGGGCTGGAGTG
The DNA here is from genome assembly GCF_963924665.1 of Micromys minutus. Taxonomy (NCBI): domain Eukaryota; kingdom Metazoa; phylum Chordata; class Mammalia; order Rodentia; family Muridae; genus Micromys; species Micromys minutus. The sequence goes on along the minus strand of NC_137969.1, from coordinate 86,920,545 downwards.
TCATCCTGGGCTGGCTGCTAGCCTCCTAGCACCCTGACACCTCTGGAACCAGGAACAGAACATAGTGCCTCCCACTCTCACCAGAAGCTCCATGTCTGCCTCCTACCAGCAGAAGCTTTAGGAATCAGGAACTTATGGCCTCCGTGCATCTTTGCATTCTGTCTGTAGCTGGCACTTGGAGACACTTAGCAAATACTGTCACAGGAATGAATGCAAGGGACTTGGATTGCTTTTACTGTAATCTCATAGACCCTTCTTTCCCAAGGCTTTCACCCAAACTACACCATTAAATATAGCCTAGATTTTTCGTAGACATACATGAGTGCCATCTGAGGTTCAGACACCCTTAAAATATTGAGAGCTTTCAGATTTGGGGAACAATTTTAGAAACCTACCTGCACTGCCCTTGAGGTAGGAGCAGAACCTCCACATCCCTCTGACCCCAGCGATACATTTTTCCAGAAGCCACTGGTCTGCTATTTTCCATCTCATCATCTTGGCTGCCAGAAAAAATGGGAGTGTAAATTCTTCCTCTTGCCCTTCTCTTAGCCTTGCACACAACCAGAGCCCCATTCATTGAAGGTGAGTCAGGTAGGTGAAAGGGGGTCCTGGCTCTGATATTTTTCAAACTGGTTGCTAAATGATCTGTTGACACATGTCAGGGGCTATATATGTGCATATAATCCACAGCTCAGAAATACCCTCTCCCCTATATTAGTCCCCATCTGAAAGTGATGTTGTTCTTAATATTCATTTGAATTTGAATTTCCTTCCTACTTCTATCTCCACCACCATGTGCATGGTGTGTGTGTGTGTGTGTGTGTGTGTGTGTGTGTGTGTGTGTGTGTGTGTGTGTGTGTAAAATGTAATTGAAGTTGTAGCTGAGTGTAGTAGGGTGCTCGGCACAATATTTAGTTCCACAAATGCATCTGAATGTATCTTCTTTGGCTAGTGAGCCAAAAGTTTCCAATTCAACCGTTTAAATAAAAAATTCTGTTCTCTCATTCAGCAAATATTGATTACATGCTTACTAAATGCCAGGCTATATTCTAGATGCTTGGGATAGCAAACAAAAATTCCTGCCCCCAAGGAGTTTATATTCCCTGAAAGGGATGCACCATAAATGCATAGGATGAGTATATTTTTTAGTAAGAACAAAGGTAGCAGGAACTGCTAAAATATGGTAGAGCCAAACAAAGCATGCTGAGAATTCTAGGTGAGTGGGAATCCCAGGGGACCATTTGAATAGCCTTCACCAGAGATGAGATTATCATGAGCTTTTGAAGAGGTGAGGGGAGACAGCTAATGCAGAACAATGCAGTGGGAAGGTGTCCAGCATCCTCGATGAGGCTGGAATGCAGTGACCAAGGACTGGCAGAAGAGATGAGGTCCAAGATGAAAAGGGAGACTGGTCTGTAAGCCACTGAGGGTACAGGGGTCCTGGGTTTGCACAGAGACAGGAACTATTGCTATGTGGTGTAAGATACTATGTGTAGAAAGGGTTTGGGGTAGACAGGCATGGAGCAGATATGTGCCTGTTCTGAAATTACATTTTTCCATTTTTGATTGCATTAAAATACATTTAACAAAAGTACTATTTTAACTATTTAAAAGCATATTCCATCACATTAAATACATTTGTAGTGTGCGACTAAAACCACCACTCATCTCAAATGTTTTTCTTCTTTTTTTTTTGTAAAAATCAAAACTATAACCATTAAATAACAATTCCTCATTGCTTGGTCCCTCCAGCTCCTGGCAGTTACTAATGCACTTCTGTTTTTGTGATTTTTGACTCTTAGTGTTATATAAATAGAGCATCTAGTATGTTTTCTTTTCTAATTACTTATTTCACATAGCACGGTCTCTCCCTCGGGTTTAGCATATGCTATATATTATGAATCTCAGTCATCTATTAAACAATATAGCTTTCAACTATTTTCTTCTGTCTATATTGTTCCTTTTCTTCCCTCTGTTGATAATGTCTTTTGAAGTCTAAATTTTAAGATTTTTTAAAAATGAAGTCCAATTTTCTGTTAAGTCTGCCCCTGATGTCATAGCCAAGAATTCACTGCCACTCCACTGATGTGAAACCCTGAACCTGTACTTTCTGCTGGTTTTATGGTTTTAGATATCATATTTAGTTAGGTCTTTGATTTTTTTTTAATCTACATGTTGTATATAGGTCCAGCTCCTTCTTACACATGAAGACTCTCGTTTGTTCCAGGTTCTTATTTTCTTGCTGTGGTGGTTTGAATATGCTCAGCCCAGGGAGCTGTGGCCTTGTTGGTGTAGGTGTGTGACCTTGTTGGAGGAAGTGTGTCACTGTGGGGATGGGCTTTGAGACTGTCTTCCTAGCTGCCAGGAAGCAGTCTGCTGCTGGCTTTTGTTGGTTGAAGACAAAAGAACTCTCATCTTCTCTAGCACCGTGCCAGCCTGGATGTTACCATGGTTCTCCTGATGATACTGGACTGTGTAAGCCAGACACTTCCCCCCACCCCCGCCCTGCTGTATGTGTGTGTGTGTGTGTGTGTGTGTGTGTGTGTGTGTGTGTGTGTGTGTTTGTGCATACACGTGTGCATGTAGAGGCCAGAGGACAACTTTCAGTGCCATTCTTCAGGTGTCATCTACCTTTTCTTTTTGAAACAGAATCTTCCACTGGACTGCCATTTGCTTAATAGGACAGACTGACTGAGCAGACCCTAGAGAGCTGCTTGCCTCCATCTCCCCAGCATGCCCAGGTGTTTTCCATGATCTCTGTGATAAAACTCAGGTCCCCCCATTTGTAAGGCAAGCAAGCATTTTCCCGACGAAGCCTGAATTGCCTACTGGGAGACTGTTCTTTCACCACACAGAATAAATGTGACAGTTTTCTCCAAAGTCATTTGACTGTATACTTGGAGTTTATCTATGAGCTTTATGTTATTTTCAAATGTCTTAAGATCTGTCATTATGTGAATACTATATTGCTTTGACTGCTATAGACGTGCACAAGTTTGTAAATTAGGTCATATGGGACCTCCATGTTTTCTTTCCTATTTCAAAATTGTTATAGTTATTGAGGATCCATCAAGATGCCACATGAGTTTCAGGACTGACTCCCCTATTTCTGTAACTGGGATTTCAGGAATCTGTGATTTCAAGGAGTACTGATATCTTACAACAATGCTTTTTCCAAATTGTGAACATGGGAGGTGTTATTCATGTCTTAATGTTTCTTCAATGTTTTCTAATTCCAATTATACAAGTATTCCACCTCTTTGGCTAAATTAATTCCTAATTTAATGTTTAATATTTATTATTTTGAATATTCTTGTAAATTGGATTGCTTTTGTCACTTTTTCAGTTTTCATAGTGATATATAAATGCAACTGATTTTGTGTGACTTTACATCCTATTATTTTACAGAATTCATTTCTTAGTTCTAACAGGGAGTTTTGTGTAAACATTAGGGTATTTTTTGTTTTATATAAAACATCATATCATATGAACAGTGATTCGTTGTTTTTCTTTTTTAGTGATTTTAGTTTTTGCTTTCTATTATCTTCTATTTTTTTAAGAACAAAATTGTCTTAATTATGGTTTTATCGTTGTGAAGAGACACCATGAACCAAAAAGACTATAAAAGGCAAACATGTGATTGGGTCTGGCTACAGGTTTGGAGGTTTAGTCCATTATCAGCATGGTGGATGTGGACATGGGGCAGGAGAAGGAGCTAAGAGTGCTATTTTGGATAGGCGTGCGGCAGGAAATGAATGAAATGCACTTCCTCCAGCAAGGCCACACCTACTTCAACATCTTCTAATAGCGCCATTTCCTATGAGCCTATGGGACCTGTTTTCTTTCAAACTAACATCCAAGATCCTAAAGGCTTCCTGTATCACATCTCATTAGGGCTCCTTTTGAGAATGCTCCAGAAAGTTCTTTCCTCCAGGGCAACTTTCATAATCACATATCAAAGGTCACAGACACCATTTCTGCTTCCAAGTCCAGAGTTGTCCTCCCAATTGCTCCTGAGGTCAGTATCCAAGAAACAATAAAAAAGCTAGCTGCCTGGAGCCTCTCTCGATATTCAGGATCATGTCATAAGCATGTTGGCACTAGAAAGGCTCCATCTATTCATTTTGAATCATGTGTACCTTCCAGTCATGTGCATCTGAAAAGATTATCATTATCAATAATATTATGTTTTGACAGCATCATACATGTATAGACTGCATACTGATTACTCTCACCTCTATCTGCTTTTATTTCCCTCTCACTTCTGTCTGCTCCTCCCTTCCTTCCCTGTAGATCTCTTTCTCAAGTTTCTACTTGTTCTGTTTTGTAAGCCCCTGAATCTAACCAAGGTTATCTCTGTAATTACAAATAAGACAATATCTTTCCCATAATCTTTTAATATTTAATAGTTTAGTAGTAAGGGTTAAGGCCTCAACAACCCTTCTTCCATTCATAATTGAGTATTGACAGGGTCAGCATTATGCAGGTCTGGAGCAAGTAGTGGAGGCTACTTGAGGCTACTATCATGAATTCATAATAGTAATTTTTGTGTAATTTTCACAATCTGTCCCTCTATCATCCAGTTTTTGTGAGTATATGCATGTGAAGACTGATGCCTATGGAGGCCAGTGATGTCACCTCTTAATGCAACAGCTTTTGGGCTGTATCTGTATCATACCATAAAACCAATAAGCATTGAATCATTACACAGTATGGCTTTTCTTAGTTCTCCACATACTCACACACCAGTGCTCACCTCCTTCTGGGGACTTGATGAAGCTGATGAGCTCCTGACAAAGTATGTAATAGAAACACAAGTTTGTTTTGCAGAAAAAAGGTAACCGGTATTTTTCCAACCAGGTCAATAATCCCTTGTACTTGGCAATCTAGAGTTTAAACAAAATAACAGAAAGATAAATGGAACTGCACCCTTAAGAAATGGTAGCATTGGAAGGGGCATCAAATCATGCTCTATATACATATCTGGCTGGATGAAGAAGTGAGCTGATTAAAAGGTGTGCCTAAGGAGGATGGAGACTTGAGCTGAGGTTCTCAAAGATGAAAGTTGTTCAGTGTGAAATAAAATACACCACACACACACACACACACACACACACACACACACACACACACACCACAACTAAATACCAAGTGAATTTGTTTAAGAAAACAGCTGGGTTATTTTTTCAAAAAGAAGAGAAGGAGAAAAAAGAGAAGAAGAAGAGAAAGAAGAGGAGGAGGAGGAAGAAACAGCAATAGGAGCAACAGGAGCAAAACTTTTGCTTGGTAATATCAGGTCCAATTCTACTAACTTGCTTCTTTTTCAAAATAATTTTTCATAAAATCCCAACCCATGTCAATTGCACATGTAAAAACCACACAATGGGGCTGGAGAGATGGCTCAGTGATTAAGAGCCCTGACTGCTCTTCCAGAGGACCTGAGTTCAAATCCCAACAACCACATGGTAGCTCACAACCATCTGTAATGGGATCTGATTCCCTCTTCTGGTGTGTCTGAAGACAGCTACAGTGTACTCATATACATAAAACAAATAAATCTTAAAACACACACACACACACAAGCTGAGTGTGATGCTGTGTACCTCTAATGTCAGCTCCTAGCAGCAGAATTATAAGTTCTAGCCTAGCCTGAGCTACATGGCTCAATTCCTCTTTCAACTATGACAAATACATTTAGAAAAACACACACACACACTGCCATCATGACTCTCAGCCTGTCTGCAGAGAACTGAGCACCCTGAGGAGACACAGGAGCAGTCTCCCTACTGAGCCCACAGGTGAGCCCCCCACTCTCTCTCCCAACTGATTATCTGTCAAGAGACCTCTGGGACCTCTGAGGAGGGCAGGTATCACACTACTGCTTGGGTCTGTGCCCTTCAGGCCTCCATCTGCACCCAGAGCTAGAGCCCACCATTGGAACTCACAGCCTGGCCATAGAGAGCTGAACACCCAGGACCAATCTCCCTCTGGAGCCCATGGCCCACAGGCACACAGGAAAGATAAGCTCCATTCAGAGAACACAAGAACAACTAACATCAAAGATAAGAAGATGGCAAGAGGCAGGCACAAAAAAGAGAACTTCAGAAGAATTTTCCTCATGAACATGGTGCAAAAATACTCAATAATATTCTTGAAAAATGAATCCAAAAACACATCAAAAGAATCATTCACCATTATCCAAGGGATGCAGGGATGGTTCACTGTATAAAAAAATCAATCAATGTCATCCATTATATAAACAAACACTAAGAAGAAAAAAAACCACATGATTATCTCTTCCGATGCTGAAAAAGCATTTGACAAAATTCAACAAACCTTCATGTTAAAAGTCTTGGAAAGATCAGGAATTCAAGGTCCATACTTAAACACAGTAAAAGCAATATACAGCAAACCAGTAGCCAACATCAAACTAAATGGTGAGAAACTTGAAACAATCCCACTAAAATCAGGATGCCCACTATCTCCATACCTAATCACATAGTACTGGAAATACTAGCCAGAGCAATCAGACAGCCAAATGAAGTCAAAGGGATACAAATTGGAAAGGAAGGAGTAGAAATATCACTATTTGCAGATGATATGATAGTATACATAGTGACCACAAAAATTCCACAAGAGAACTTCTGCAGGTGATAAACAACTTCAGCAAAGTGGCTGGATATAAAATTAACTTGAACAAATCAGTAGCTTGCCTCTACTCACCGGATAAACAGTCTGAGAAAGATATTAGAGAGTCAACACATTCACAATAGTCACAAACCTTATAAAATACCTTGGTGTGACCCTAACCAAGCACATTTATGAAAAAAATTCAAGTTTCTGAAGAAAGAAATTGAAGAAGACCTCAGAAGGTGAACAGATCTCCCATGTTAATGGATTGAAAGGATCAACACAGTAAAGATGGTCATCTTGCCTAAGGCAATCTACAGATTCAATCCAATCTCCATTCAAAACACAAGCTCAATTCTTCATAGAGTTAGAAAGAGCAATTTGCAAATTCAACTGGAATAATAATAAAAAAAATAGGAAAGCAAAAACTATTCTCAACAATAAGAAAACTTCCAGGGGAATCACCATTCCTGACCTCAAGCTATATTACAGATCAACTGTGTTAAAAACTGCATGGTATTGATACAGAGACAGGCAGGTAGATCAATGGAATAGAATTGAAGAGCCAGAAATAAACCCACACACCTATGGTCACTTGATCTTTGACAAAAAGTCCTAAAAACATTCAATGGAAAAAGGACAGCATCTACAACAAATGGTCCTAGTTCAACTGACAGTCAGCATGCAAGAATGCCAATCAATCATTTCATATCTCCTTGTACAAAGCTCAAGTTCAAGTGGATCAAAGACCTCCACATAAAACCAGGTACACTGAAACTAATAGAACAGAAAGTGGGGAAGGGCTTAGAACACATAGGCACAGATTTTTTTTTTTTTTTTTTTTTTTTTTTTTTTTACCAATCCTACATCTGATAGAGGGTTAGTATCCAATATATTAAAAGAACTCAAGAAGTTAGTTCTTTGTATATATGCAGTTAATATGATCAAATAGTCATATTAAAAATGGGTTACAGAGCTATACTGGCTGGTTTTGTGTCAACTTGACACAAGCTGGAGTTATCACAGAGAAAGGAGCCTCAGTTGAGAAAATGCCTCCATGAGATCCAGCTGTAAGGCATTTTCTCAACTAGTGATCAAGGCGGGAGGGCCCAGCCCATTGTGGGTGGTGCCATCCCTGGCCTGGTAGACCTGGGTTTTCTATAAGAAAGCAAGCTGAGAAAGCCATGGGAAACAAGCCAGTAAGTAACATCCCTTCATGGCCTCTGCATCACCTCCTGCTTCCTGACCTGCTCTAGTTCTAGTCCTGACTTCCTCTGGTGATGAACAGCAATATGGAAGTGTAAGCTGAATAAACCCTTTCTTCCCCAATTTGCTTCTTGGTCAATCCTGACTAAGACAAGAGCTAAATGAAAAAATTTTAACTGTGGAATACTGTTGGCTGAGAAGCATCTAAAGAAATTCTGGACATTCCTAGTCAGCAGGGAAATAACCCTTAGATTCCAGCCTAGTCAGAATGGCTAAGATCAACAACTTAAGTGACAGCAAATGCTGGTGAGGATGTTTCGAAGAAGGAACACTCCTCCACTGTTGGTGGGGTTGTAAACTGGTACAACCACTCTGGAAATCAGTTTAGCAGTTCCTTAGAAAATTGGACATAGTACTACCTGAGGACCCAGATATTTCACTCCTGGGCACATACCCCCAAAAAGCTCCAAAATTTAACACGGACACATGCTTTGTAGCAGTCTTATTTATAATAGCCAGAAGCTGGAAAGAACCCAGATGTCCTTCAACAGAGCAATGGGTACATTTACACAGTGGAGTACTACTCAGCTATTAAAAACAACGACTTCATGAAATTTCGAGGCAAATGGATTGAACTAGAAGCAATCATCCTGAGTGAGGTAACCCAGTCACAAGACAACACTTGTATATACTTGTGTATACTTTATAGTATGCACTCACTGATAAGTGGATACTAGCCCCAACATCTCTGAATACCCAAGAAACATTTCACAGAAATTATGAAGCTCAAAGAGAAGAAAGGCCAGAAGGTGGATGCCTCAATCCTTCTTAAAAGGGAGAACAAAACACTCATGGGAGGAAATTATGTAATAGGAGCAGGGATTGGAGAAAAGATCATCCAAAGACTGCCTCACCTTGGGATCCACCCCATATGCAGCCATTAAACCCACATGCTATTGCTGATGCCAAGTAGTGCTTACTGGCAGGAATCTGATATGGATGCCTCCTCAGAGGCTCGGCCAGAATCATATTGATACAGAGGAGGATGCTTGCAGCTAACCATTTGACTGAATACGGGAACCCCAATGAAGGAGCTAAAGAAAGGACTGAAGGAACTGAAAGGGTCTGCAACTCTAAGGGAAGAACAAAATTATTAACTAACCAAACCCACCACAGCTCCCAGGGACTAAAACACCACCCAACGAGTTTTTATGGAGAGACCCATGACTCCAGGTGCATATGCAGCAGAGGATATCATTCTCTGGCATCAATGAGAGGAGAGGCCTTTGATCCAGTGGAGGCACATTTTCCCTGTGTAGGGACTGCCAAGGCACTGAGGTGGGAGAAGGAGGTTGGGAGAGGGAGCACCTTCATGGAGGCAATGGGACGGGCAGGGAGACAGGATTGGTGGAAAGGAGATAACACCTAAAATGTAAATACAATAAATATCCAATAAACAAAAAGGAAAAAAGATTATTAAAAAGAAAGAAAAAATACACACATATCCCCCATTTAGAGGAAGGGGGATCCTGAGAAATAATCTACCAGAGGAAAAAAAATAAGTGAAGTTTTGAGCTATAGTAGAGAAACCAAATTTAATAATTGAAGTAAGATGGTGTAGTACTTACTATGTCTTATATATAAATCTTGGGGTGGGTATAATGTGTGTCTTTTTGTAAACCATTAAGGCAGATGGTGAAACTGCCTGATGCCAAGACTTATTTAATTATTTCAACAAGATGTCTTCCCTTAGGTCTCAAAAGTCAGAAACAAACTCACTCTTGCTGTGAACAAGGCTCAGTGGGATCTCTCCAGTAACACACACCACTAGCATAACACAGAAAGCCACTGGCAGATCTAATGTGTATGCAATGGAAAAGGAACAAAGGAAATAATAATTTATAAGGAAAGGGAAAAGGAGTAAGGTGTAAAACGTAAGAGAAAGTCATGCTTTGAGAAGAGGCACCTGCCCTCCTCATCTGTACTGATGCTCTGATCTTCGCTGTGGCCCCAGCTTCCCACCTCATACTATTGCTAACTAAATCTTAACGTTCTTTCTTGCTTAGGTGTGTGATCTCAGACTTCTCAGCAGAGTGGTCCAAGCATTTACTACCCAACAACTACAATAGGCCTGAGAGGTTCCCTAACTGTTCACTAGTATATAAAGGAAGAATCCAGCGGCAATTGTTTGTCCTGGGTGGGTAAAACTGAGGACTGTCTCCCTGATGTAATGCTGCCTCCTCGACTCATCTTATACCTTCTTCCATGACATCCCTCTAGTCATCCTCTTCCTCTCCAGTTCTAAATTCTTCAGACAATTCCCCCTACCCCTTCCTTTTCCCTGAGCCTTTTGCCATTTAAGAATCTTACCAAGTCATAAGGTAATTCTGGCCACAAGCTCCATTGTGACTTCTCAACGTTATAAAATGGTGTTTGACCGAAGACCTGTAAAGAAGAATGTGGTCATTTGAATAAGAATATCCTCCATAAGCCCCATCCCAACTGATACATCTACTAAGCACTCTCACATGCAAGGCTCGGGGAACAATGTGGAAGAGGGGTCGGAAAGACTGTAAGATCCACAGGATGAGAGGCTTTTCTGGGAGACTGTGTCTACTTGCAACATCAGAAGTCATATTTATAAAATCTCACCTGCCTGGCTGCCTAAATGTGAGCTGGATAAAGGAAGACAACAATAGACATGCCAAACTGGACAGGGAAAAGTTCATGAGGCTTCGACCCACACAGGGAACTATGGGCACCGAGTACCATTGGGAGTGAGAAAGGTAGTCACCCCTGGGGAAAAGCACACATGGGTCTTCAATGCCAAAGGGTCAGCCCTGAAAATATTTATGCAAGTAACATACAGACCAAATAGGTTAGATTTGGGAATATATGTGATATGCAAGTACACATATGCAATAACAATTAGTAAAAAAGGAGGCCATGAGTTTGAAGGAGAGCGGGCTGAGGTGTATGGAAGAGTTTGAAGGGGGGAAAGGAAAAGGAGAAATGTTGTCATTAAATCTCAAAAAAAAAAGTGATATCCTCCATAGATTCAGATGTTTGGATAGTTGATCTCCAGTTGGTGGCACTGTTTGAGTAGGTTTAGATGGGGTGGCCTTGTTCAAGGAAGTATGTCATTGAATGTGGGCTTTGATCTCTCTCTCTCTCTCTCTCTCTCTCTCTCTCTCTCTCTCTCTCTCTCTCTCTCTCTCTCTCTCTCTCTCTGTCTGTCTGTATGTCTCTCCCTCCCTCTCTCTCTCTGTCTCTCTGTCTCTCCCTCCCTCTCTCTGTCTGTCTGTCTGTCTCTCCCTCTCTCTCTCCTCCCTCCCTTCCTTTTTTCATCCCTTCCTCACTCCTCTCTGTTCCATGTTTGTGGTTCTCTCTCTTCTTTCTCTGTCTCCCCTCCATCTGTGTCTCTGTCTCCCCTCTGTGTCTCGCCTCTCTCTGGTTTAAGATGGGAGACTGGAGCTTCTGCCCCGGCCACCATGCCTGCTTGCTACCTGCTCTGCTCTGCTGCCTCTACCCCACCATCAGGAACTTGTTTCCCTTTCGAACCATAAGCCCAAATAACCTTTTTTTTTTTTTCTCAAATTGCCTCTGCCATGGTGTTCTATCCCAGCAATAGAAAAGCAACTGGTCCAGAAAGCAGGAGAAGCCTTCATGCATATAGCAATGTTATTCTGCAGCCATGGGGAAAGAGATGCACCTGACTCTACAATTTCAAGTGGCATTTTCCACCTTAACAGCTTGCCATGAACAAGATCATCAAAATGATTTAATGGTAAGATTTACTTTTCATTTGGAAATGCCCTGTCCTAGGAGCCATCTTGCTTGTGTGTAAATATGAAGGCCCTTGACAGTAGTGAATGATATCATTCACTAATGATGCATGGCAATGTTAACTTCTCATGGACTTAGAGGAGAGAAAACAATGGTTTAAACCACTTCTAATTAGAAATGGCTTTTACATCTACCTGTCCGCCTGGTTGGAAAGCCCTCCTTTCATTCCACTGTTTCAAGAACATTGACGGCAAACTATGTAAGTTGTATTAGTGAATTGGATAATTATTATGTCTGCAAATAGTTCTTGAGACCCAAGACAATGGCAGAGGCACAGAATGGTTCTGGACAGAAAATGAAGGTTTCTTATTTGTGATTTGATTGGGAAGTTCCTGGAGACTTGAGAGTTGGTTCTGGTTCCTGATTTTTTTCTCAAATCAAATTTCAGGGCAGTCAAGGTGGCTCAGTAGGTGAAGTTGCTACCCACCAACTCCATGACCTGAATCCGGTCGCTGGGTCTTATAGAGTGGATGAGAGAACTGACTTACAAGTTTTATTTTGACCTCTATATGCCCACTACGCACCTCCCACGTATACACTATGCCCCTCCCATGCACAAAGTAAACATAATAAATTTAGAGACAGGAAACATTCTCAATTTAAAAAGAAAATTAACAAAACAGACACGTAAGCATGCTAATGGGACATTTGGATTCAGGCTAAGAATGCTTACCGGGAGAGAAAGAAATGTGTTAAAAAAATCAGCAAATGTTTCGTCCTCCAAAAGAATTATAAGGTTTGTAGAACAGATGATTTCTGCATATGGAAAAAACAAAACAGCCCATCATGGGGTTGTAGCTGTGGAGAAAATGATGTTGACGGACAGACATGATACGCTAAGTCTCAGCACTATGACCTTTAGATCTGACCCCTGTGTCCCTCCTCCAGGGTCTTCTTTTCAGTGTCTCTTTCTTATATACTCCTAGCTGTAGGGAACTCACCACCTTTCGCAACAGCCTATTCTATTTATGAAGAGATAGAAACCAGTAGGGTCTTTTGTGTTTTTGTTTTTGTTTTTGTTTTTGTTTTGTTTTAGGGTACACTGCCTTTATCTTCTGTTTCTGGGCATTCTTCCCTGTGTACTATTAACAGGACTCCCCATAGGCCAGACCCCTTTCCACCCCAGCCTTCTGCTTCCCTCCATCTCCCTTGCTGGCCTCTTTTTTACCCATTTCCTCTCTCTTTGGCTAGAGCTGCCCCATTAACCAAAGCACCACAAATGCTTCCCAGGGTGGTCGAAGGAGGGGCAGGGGGCGGGCAGCTCCCTCTGTTGCAAGCATGTAACATTAGTGTGTTCTGAGTCAGGGTTGTCCTGGGGGCGGGGTTTCCTCACATGACACTATTACCTCCACTGTCCTAAATCTGTTGCCTTGCAGAAAACAAGGGAAGGCATTTATGCGTATTCCAATAGAATTTCCCTTGGCTGTTCTGAGCCCAGCATTTTAGCTTTCTTGGATACTGCTGACTTGGACTTGTGAGTCATTTGTTCCTCTGCTCAAGTATGATGATTGTTTTGTTCAAATGAATCACAAGATATGACTGCTAAATATGGGCTGGTGAGATGGCTCTGTGGGTAGCCACCCTTGACACCAAGCTTGATCCCCTGAATCAATGGAAGAGAGAACTCACTCTTGCTCATTTGTCCTCTGACCAACACATGTGTGCCACACACAGAATAAATGAAGATTATGAAATAACAGAATGTACATTAAATGTCATACTAAAGTCTATCATGAAGCTAGATGATCCCTTTAAGGTTGTTTCAGTTCACCATCTAAGCTATTAATTGGCGATTGATTGACTTTTGAAGCAAGGTCTTTCAATCTAGCTCAGGCTGTTCTAGAATTTACTATGTAGCCTAAGTAATAATAATCAGCTTCTAATCAGTGTGGTTCATGCCTTTAATCCCAGCACTTGAGAGGTAGAGGCAGGCAAATCTCTGAATTTGAGGCCAGTCTTGTCTACAGAGTGAATTCAGGACAGCCAGGGCTACACGGAGAAACCCTGGTTCAAAAACAAAGAGTAATAATAGTAGTAATAATAATAATAACAGCAATTTAAAAAAAGCCAAAGCAATTCTCCTCTTTCAGTTTCTCAAGTGCTCATATTATGGGTATGAGCCACCATATCGGGACTCATCTATGCTCTTTAGCAAGGTCTCATGAATATAGAACTGATCATTGCATCAATAGCCCAACCATTTTCTGCCACACCCAAGGTTTATAACGAAAGAGAGCCAAAGTATAATCTATATAGCCCAGCATAGGCCTTGTCTCAGTATAGATAAGCATCGGACGAGGGAAATTAATGCCGCTGAAGTGCAAGTTTGAAAACATAAGGAATCTGAAAGTCTGAGACGTAGCTCAGCTGGGACAGTGTAGCCTGTTATTCACGAGGCCCTGCGTTCAACCCCCAGCTCTGCACAAATCAGGCATGATGGTGTATACCTGTAATCCCAGCTCCTAGGTAGTGGAGGCAGGAGAAGCAGAAGTTCAAGGCCACCCTCATCTACATAGCAAGATCCTCTCAATAATTAAAGACATAAATACACAAATAAATCAGTAAATAAATACTGCAATTTAAAAAACAAAATAGCTAGGCATGGTGGAACGTGTCTTTGATCCTAGCACTCTGGAGACAGAGACAGGAGGATCTCTAAGCCTGAAACCAGCCTGGGCTACAGAGTGAGTTTCAGGACAGCTAGGGCTATATAGAAAACCCCTATCTTAAAAAAGACAAACAAAGAAAACACACGGAGAAATGGCCTCTGACATTTTCCCTCGTGATGGACACAGGAAATCTTTGTCTTTGAATAACAGAAATAGAAATCCAATCCAATATGAGTTGTCTTCTAGCTCCAGGAATGACATCAAAGTCCCAGGAGCTGCCCCAAATGGCTTCTCAGGGTTGTTAAGGAGGGAGGGCAGTTGGCTGTAACAGACTGCGACCTCAAGGCCTTGGATCCACACACTGTTAGAGACTCACCTGCGTTGCTCATGTTGCCATGCTTTTCCTGACACAGATTGGTTAGGAACAGAATGTGAACACACAGGGAGCCCTCTGCAGTGTTCCGTCTGGATTCCGTTCCATCCGACTCCCCTCTGGTGCAGACTTGAATGTGAAAGTTGGTCTCTCTCCATCTCTGGAAGGAATCCCCCTGAACAAACCAGACCCCTCCTGTGTTCCGTCCATACTTGTGTGTGCAGTGGAAACGTCTCCCCAAGTGTAAGACCTCCTACGGTCGTCTGAGTAGTCACATCAACTGAATTTGGCCTGCACCCTTCATAAGCTGGATCTCCCGCTATTTAGTCCACACAGGGAAATGGTTCTCAGGCTTCCTAATGCTGTGGCCATTTTGTTCAGTTCCTCATGTGGTGACCCCCAGCCATAAAATTATCTTTGTTGTTAGTCCATAACTAAGTTGCTAGTGTTATGAATCATACTATAAGCATCCTATATACAGGATATCTGATATGCGACCCTTACGAAAGGTCATTTGACCCCCAAAGGAGTTTCGACCCACAGGTTGAGAACCTCTGCTTAAACCATCAAGTCTCTGATATTTTGAATTCCCACCTCCAAAAGTTCAGGCACTCAGGTTTTATCATTGATTCTTTGTTTCTCCATCCTTCTCAATTATCTCTTTTTAACACTCTTATTCTGATAGGGACTAAGATGAAAGACCATAAAGCCTTTACTCAACAATGACTTAACCAAGAATGTCTCCCAAACTCCCCAGAACAGCTTTGTTCAGTATCACACCTAAGAAAAATTTCAAGTATGTGAAGGATCTGGCATATTTGGGAGTTGAAAGCCAGCCTGGTCTATAGCTCCGGGATAGTTGAGGCTTACATTGTAAGATCCTGTCTAAACCCCAGAGGAGGGACATCTGGCTTCCACATATCCCTGAGAACACAGGAAGACATTTACAACTTATTTTCTTTTAATTACTGTTTCTAGAAATTTTGGGCATTACCCTGGGATGCCACACGCTACCAAGGAAACTGGGATCCCCTCTCAGGGTTCTTAGTCTCATTAATAAAAGAATATAAGAACAGACACAGAAGGAAAATCAGAGACACTTTTGTTAATGTTTAAAGAAAAAAAAAAAATCACAGTTTAGGCAAGGGAGAAATCTCAGCAACTGCCCGGAGGAGGGGGTGGAGAGGAGGAGCTGAGGAACTTTTTGAGTTAGGCATGAAAGTTCAGCAAATGGAAGATACCTCCGGGACAAGAATGAAAAACATGAACAGGCCAAAGAAAGCATTCTCGGGCTGGACTTTGGCCAGCATCCAAAGGGATGGGTAAGAAGAAGAAAACAAAACAAAACAAAAAAACCAAACAAAAAAAAAAAAAAAAACAAACACAAACAACTGCACTGGGCACTGGGACTCTGGAAAAGTACATCATCTCATTGAAGGGGAATTATTCCTTCTGTGGTTTTAAAGGGGGATCAGCCTTCCTGATGGTGGTCTCTGCAGCTTGGCTAACGCTCCTGTTTGCTGTTGCTGTATCTCCCTGGGACCAAAGATAGTTAGACCTTGGGTTCCTTTTGACCAAGAGTCAGTAGCTTTGCTTTAATGGTCTCAAGAGAGTCCTAGATCAGGATACTGGAATAGCCTTTCTTCTGAAGAGGGAACCCCAAAAAATCATTTACAAGATGGGGGTGGATATACTCCACTTTCTCCATGAAGATCTGCCTGTAAAGCTGTTCACCAGAGGAACTTCTGTCTAGACCGTGGCTCAACCTTACCCCTACAATTAGCCTCTAGTCAGAAATGCTTACTTAAGAGAAAAGACCTCAAGGAATGAGGAACCAGAGCCCTCTTCTAGAAATCTTGGCATCCAGCAAGGACCTTCCTACAACTATTGCCTCAGGGTCCCTGCCCCACCTGACTGGCTTCTACCCTGTTTTCCTTTGTCATCACCACGGCTTTTTCCTAGAAATTTCCATTATAAAGGTTGGGGTGAGATCCAGGAATCTATTTACAAGTACCCTGGATAATATAGGAAATTGTTATTATCAGGCAGATATAGGAAATATTGGTTTATAAGTTAAAAAGCTGAGCTTATATCTTAGCTCTGATGTTTCCCAGGGATAATTTGTGCCAGATCCTACATACAATCATTTCCCAAAATTCTGGGCATCTCCTTTACCCTGGCGTGCACTTATCCTGGAAATGGCAGTAAGTCTTAGGTAAGTATTAAGAAGAGAATTCACAACAAATATTTGAAAAGATGTCAGAAGCCTTTTGCAGAAGTGAGAATTTATTTTTACTTAAAGTCTGAGTCAAGGCTGCAAACTGGGTGGGGGTCCTGAATCTGGCCCTCTTCTGGAACTGCCTCATGTTAGCCTTTTGCTTGTTGGTCTATCCATTCAACATATATTTTCTGAGCACTCAGTCTGACAGGAACTTTCCAACATGTTTCAGATGCACCAAAAAACCAAAAACAACACCCCCCCAACAACAAACCAGTCACAAATACCTCTCATCATATGACAGTAGTCTCTACAATAATTTTATGTGCCCATGCCATCCTCCCCTGTCACCCAGAAACTACATGCTCAGTCATCACTAAAATTATACTTGTGTTGGATCGTTCTCGTTTCTACACTGCATAGCTGCTTCTTACTCTAATTACTTGATTTTGTCTTTGGCAGTTGCCTTTTCATAGAAATCGGAGCCAGTTTTCAACTATTGCAAACTCTCCCAGCATGCCCCGAGACTGTGCTCCTGCTGCTGGCTCGCTACCGTTGAGTAATTGCTACAGGCATCGACGGTGTCTCTTCTCTAACGTGAAATGCTCTAGGTTGTGCCAGTGCTTTCTGGTCTAAGATAGACGCCTTTATCCAAACCCTCACTAGGTGAGAGAGAGAAAATAAACGATTCCCTCTTGCACCTCTAGCATGATGGATTTTCTTTTCTCTTAAAAACTCAGTTATTTTTCACATGAGTTACAAGGGATTGTTAGAGACTACACGACCGAGAGATTCCACGAACGTGCATGCACGCGCGCCCCTCTAAGAGTACATCAGTTGGATTCAGTTCTTACTTGTGTTCAGACGTCTATTATGAAACAGATCAGCACCACGTTTCTGAGTGTTTTTTTCCATTTGCTTACATGTTTTCCTGGCTTCCTCCTGTCTCTTCCCTTTTTAAAAATCGGTAGTTCAATACCAATAAGAGAGCATGTTGTTGAAGATGGTGCCCTCTTGTGGAAGATGAAAGGCATTACACCGTTCTCTTGAAACCTGTAATTTAATTTTGCTTTCAACGTTGGTTAGAATTCACCAGTACTCTTAGTGACCGTGAAGAGATGAGTGCAGAAAGAGCCTTATCAGGACTGGAGCGATGGCTCAGTGGTTAAAAGCACTTAGTGTTCTTCCAAATGACTTAAGTTCAGTCCCCAGCACCTTCATCATGTAAAGAAAAGGCTAATAACTTTTCACCAGCCTCAAGGTGCCGAGTAACCCCCCTCCTCCAAGAAAGAATCCTTAGCCACGGTCCCAGGAATGTCTCCAGGGCATCAAGCAGCCCTTCCTCCCAGGAAGAAATGTCCCAACCTCATTTAGACACCTGTCCCTATTCTGGCACAGCTTAGCCTCTGGAGCAAGGGCCCCGAACTCCAACCTGGCTCAAGTCGGCAGTAGCCAATCACCTTAAAAGCCAAATGACCCCACCCAATGCTTGTATGCCTAATCACCACTGTTATAGTCCACCATTTACACAATGTATAAAAATTGCACTAATGGGAAGTTTGGGGTTGCCTCTCTTCTGGATATAGGCCACCCCAGTGCACTGGACTAATAAACCTCTTGCTTTTACATCGATACTCGATCTCTTGTCTCATTCATGGAAGTTTCAAATAAATAAGACCCAATTTGAGTCTTACACTCACAACTCCAGGGACTCTGATGCCTCTTGTCTCTTTAGGCTCCTGCACTCACATGTACAAACACACACACACACACACACACACACACACACACACAGAGAGAGAGAGAGAGAGAGAGAGAGAGAGAGAGAGAGAGAGAGAGGAGAGACAGAATTATGGCTCAGTGGTTAAAAGCACTGACACTGACCTTCCAGAGGTTCTGAGTTCAAATCCCAGCAAGCACATGGTGGCTCACAACCATCTGTAATGAGATCTGATGCCTTCTTCTGGTGTGTCTGAAGACAGCTACAGTGTACTTATAAATAGTAAATAAATAAATCTTAATAAAAATAAAAAGATGCCTTTTATTTAAATGGAAAGCCTATTATCAGATTCCAACTAAAATGCTATGTGGCTTTGACATTTATGACTTTACTTAGAAGTTATGTGTTAAAAAACACACCAGAATCTGGAAATGGTAATCTGCTATAAGAGATGGGCTCATTTGTAACTGAATTTCAAAGTGCTCAATGCTGGACAAGCCTAAGCACAAACTAGTTTTGGTGTCTCCCCCTGTTTAGTTAAAGGTATCATCTTAGAACAGCTCTGAGACATCAGTAAGCATGGAGTTCAGATCATGAGATATTAGAGGATGTGTGTGTGGTGTGTGTGTGTATGTGTGTGTGTGGTATTGTATGTGATGACTTTGTATAGTGCTAGAGTTTGAACCTAGGCCTTGCACCTGCTGGGCAAGTGCTCTACCACTAAGCTACACTGTCAGCACTCCCCTTTCTCTTTAAATAGCTCACTATATAGCTCATGTTGTTTGTGTTGTTGCTGCTTTGGGCTTAGGTGTCATTTAGCCTGGGTTACTCTTGATCTCCTGATCTTCTTGCACTCACTTTCCCAAGTGTGAGGATTACAGTTATGGACCACCATGCTGTGTGGTCTATGCTGCCCTTAATGATAGAATCATCTTGCCTCTGCCTTCCAAGTACTGGGACTAAAAGGATGTACCACCATGCCTGGCTCCAAAATACACTCTTTATTAAAAATTATTATTAATGTCTGAGGAGTGGGGCAGAAGTAAGAGTTGTACTACACCAAAAGGAAAATATGTAGAAAAAAAATGAGTTCTGAACCTAGATCCCAACCTCAAGACACCCGAGAAAGGGCAAGGCTCGAAAACTAAAACCTAAAAAAAATCCATGGTGTGGAGGAGAAACAAGGGGCTGGGACTGTGACAATTAGGAAAGGGCAGAACCCTCTTGGGATACTCTAGTGTCCCAGCGGACCCAGGACTAATTGGAAGCAGGGAAACTGAGTGTGAGGGTGCCAGACGCACCCCCTCCTTTCACATCAAGGTCCCCTTTCCTCCACTTGAGAGGAACGTTTGGGCTTAATGATCCTACTAATGCGGGACAAGCCACTGTGGATTGTTGGCCACTAGTTAGAAGTCTGAGCAAGTGCAAAGATGTGGTTGAAGGCATCGATGTGTTTCTGGAAATCACCCCTTCCTCTTGGGCATGGTTCAGACTTCTCACAAGTGCCCCTCCCCCACCCCAAACCAGAGGATGAGGGTTCCTGACTGACAGATAACTTACTCCTGAAACACCTTGTCTTCTAAGCAAGAAAATTAGCCCCTGTGACCTCCTCCCATGTGTAGGGGCTCACTACATTCCATGAGACCCAATAGAGGAAGGTATTGTTCATAGGGTTTGACTTTCAATCAGACAAATCACAAAGTTGTCAAAAATAAATAAATAAATAAACCAGGAATGGTCCTGAAATTCATATACCCAAGAAAACAATCTAATTTGGAATAAGCATCACAGAAGTCAAGGATAAGAAAGGATGAGGGAATGGGTATCAGGATGGCTGAATTATGATATGCTAAACATGGTTTCTGGCTAATATTCTATATAATAAAGTAAAAGATAGTTATCAAAAGTTCCAAAGGCAGGATTTACTAAATTCATTATGTTTCCATCGGGGGTGTGTGAAGGTTGCAGGGGGAGGGGTGCAAAAAGGCACAGGCCAAGCAGGTGCTGCAGTTGGAGGTGGGGATTGGAGAGGCTTGTAGGGGGCTAAGAGAAGGAAGGTCATAGCTGTGTGATATCATTTCATTCATCTTTCTTTTTCACCCTTCAGGAAATTAGATGAAAAGAAGCCAGAGGGGAGAGAAGATAAGTCCATCCCACCACCACAGCCTGCTGTCTCAAGATGGGGCACCTCTGGAGGACTTCTGATTCTCCTGACAGCTCTCCTCTTAGGACTTGGCATCCAGATGTCCTTGGAGTATGAAGGCAATAGGAAACTACTTGGGCATGTCCAGGTTCAGGCATCAGCGCTGAGGTAACGGTACCACAAAATGGAGAAAGCGTAGACCAAGATCATGAAGAAGGCACCGAAGACCACATGCCAGCAGAAGAAAGTGGTGGCAAATGCTACATTGTTCTTGTCATCATCCGTCCATTTATAGCCAGAGATTGGTTTGTATAGCATGAAGCCTATCTGCATCAACCAGGAGCCAGTGACCGTGTACAGAAAGGCCTTCAACACCCAGATCAGCAGCACATTGGGAGCCCAAAGCTCTACCGTCCCCATTAGGGTCAGCAGGAACATGGCCTGGATGAGCAACATGTGAGCCTGCAGCTCCACTCCTTCTGTGTCCTGCATGTGAGACACCATCAGGGGCAAAAACACATACATGCTCAGTGCTTGGGCGCCTTGCTCCAGAACTACACACCTCTGGGGCAGCAGGTTCTGGCTGACCACATCTACACACCCGCTCAGAAAGAAGGACACGTAAAGAGTGAGATGCTGCCACTGTTTGCGGTACATGAAGTTTCTCAGGTGATGCCTCTTGGTGATGAGTATCAGCTGCCAATGAATGCTATTCAACTCTTGGGCTACTAAAATGCAAGAACTCAGTATCTTCGCGAAGCCGATGTAATACATCTGCCGGAACCTTGCCCATCTTCCTTTGCTCCAAGGATGGTGTGGTGGGTATTGCACAGGAGAGTTGCACACCACAGCCCTGGAGAGAAGTGCTGCATGATAAAGTCCATAGAGGAACAAGGACAGGCCAGGAAACAGATGGCCCTCAAACCCTCCCATGGATCCCAAGGCAGATGTGATCAAAGGCAGAAACGAAAGCAAACGGCCGTTCACTCAGGGCTCTAGACCACGACAGGGACCTCCTAAAGCTTGCTTATAACTCCTTCCCACCCCACTGCATCCACTTGCAGAAGGGAAATGGTTTTGGAGGAAACCCAAACTCAGGGTGGGGTGGGTGTCTTGGTTTCCGTTCTGGTCTTCTGCTCTGGTTCATTGATAACCAGCTCCCCACTGACCAACAATGAAGTCAGCATGTCTCCGGTGCAGTGCTTGGCTATCAGCTGCTCTCACATCCCGTAGCGTGGACCCCTATCTTTCTGCCCATTTGTTCTTGGTCCTTCTGCTACCTTCCTCACTTTCTTCCTGCCTTTGTCCACTAAGGATGCAAAATACTATGAATAATACCAGTTACAAGACCATGTGGCTTATAAACAGAAAATATTTCATTTCTAATGGTTGGATGTTAAAAATGCTAGAGGATTCAGTATCTGGTGAAGCATGCTTTCCGCAAAACACACTCTCTCACTGGATTCACACATCTTCTAAGCAGCAAGCCTGTTCTTTGGAGCCTCCTTAACTGGAGTGCCTATACCATTTATAAAGGTTTTGCTCTTATAACCAAATTATTTCCCCAGAGGCCAGCATGCTTTATAGAGTGAGTTTCAGGACATCCAGGAACTACACAGAGAAACCCTGGTGTGTGTGTGTGTGTGTGTGTGTGTGTGTGTGTGAGAGAGAGAGAGAGAGAGAGAGAGAGAGAGAGAGAGAGAGAGAGACAGAGACAGAGACAGAGACAGACAGACAGAGAGGCAGAGAAACAGAAAGACAGAGAGACACAGAGAGAGATTTATTTTATTTGGTAGTCAAATAAATTTATTTTATTTGCTGGTATGGAAAAAAACATAATTTTGTATTGATATCCAGGTTAATTCTCTTTTTGGATTGCCACTGTTCTAATTTTAAATGACTTAATATAATCACATCAACTTCAGATCACCTCACTTCCTAATACCATCATCTTGTATGAACACATGGAATGAAAATGTTTTATTAGCACAGATTAATTGTAAATAGTAACAGGCTTCATCATAACACCTTCAAAACATGCACATAAGATTCTAATCATGTTACTCTCATTACTCTTTGGCCTCCTCTCACTTGCACTAATCTCCCTCTTCCCCGTGAGCCTCATTTCTCCTTTTATAGGTTCTGGTGTATGAGATTCAATGCATAACATTAGGGTTGTTTATAAGCACATGAGAATTTCTTCACAGAAGCATGGGCACCCAACAGTGACTATAGGATTGAAGAAAGGCCTCTTCTTACCATCAACCTGTAACCCCACATAAGTTCTCAGAGACGGGTTGGACCTCATGAGTCCTCTCTCTTCTGTGACAGATGGTTGACAGGCTCACTTTGCAACACATGAATTTTAGGAGATACGAACTTTTGATCATGACATCTCTAAACTCACAGAATAAAAGTATATAATGCAATATATGTTCCTTGAGATTACTTATTGAAGACTGGGGCTGTTGCTCAGTGGACACAATGCTTTCTTAGCATGCATGAAACCCTTTAATTAAGGTAATAATTTAATGTGAGTTTGCTGTGGAATATTTTCTCTTGTAAAGTAAACATTTATTTAGAATTTGGTGGTCATGTTATTTTTCATAACAGCCAACCAAATACAAAGGATGTCTTAAAATCTGTTTCACAAAGATCTGGTAGATTTCTGTATTAATCTATTGATAAATCATGTTTTGTTGCTGTAAAGTATATTTTATTTTAGTCAAACAGTGGTGGTGCACTCAGGAGCCAGAGCAGGCAGATCTCTGAGTCTAAGGCCAGCATGGTCTACAGAGTAAGTTCCAGGACAGCCAGAGCTACAGAGAAATCCTGGGGAGAGAGGGGAGAGACAGAGACAGAGACACAGAGACACAGAGAGATCAATTTAATTTGTTAATCATTGTTAATATGAAAAACTATAATTTTGAGTTGATTTTCATGTGGATTCTTTTATTGGATTGCCACTATTCTAATTTTCAATGATTTAATATAATCATAACATCTTCAAAGAATAAAATGCATCTCCTTTTAGAGGATATTTGTATTCCCTTTTGCATCTTGTATAATTCCATATGGAAAGCTCAAAAACCACACAAAGATAAATAACATGAAAAACATTTAGAATCAAAACTTAAGAGCATGGTCGCCTCCAACAGGGAAAGAAGGAAAGATTTGGGAAGGACACAAAAGACATTGAAAACATGATAATAGTCTTCTGTTCTTAGAGTTAGTGGGTTATGTGAGGGTATAAATTGGACTACAACTGTATAGTTTATGTACTTTCTAAAAATGTTATTTATATTTACTCAATATTTAATAAAACTACGTTAAAGCAAGAGAGAGAAAGAGAAAAAGTTCTTCAAAATATCAAAATGAGTTTTGTTCTGAAGCATCAGCTGTTACTATGTCATTTGCAATAGCTCCCCCTTTCCATTCATCCATATATAATATACTGGAAAAGGAGTCGTGATAGATAGAATTTTCCTCCTACCCAGCCTAACTACCCTGCTTACCACATGCTAAGCAAGTGCTCAACCATTGAACTACATTTCCAGCTCAAGAAACTCAATGTCTTCCATTGCTTGACTAGGATCAATTTAGCCAGTATGGATTTGAGGAATGTGTTGGCAGCTTGCTAGTCTTTTTTTAAAATATATATTCTCTGCATTTACATTTCAGATGTTATCCATTTCTCCCAGTCTCATCCGCCCTCCCCTTCCCAATGCCTCCATGAGGGTGCTCCCTCTCCCAACCACCCTCTCCTACCTCAGCACATTGGCAGTCCTCTACACTGGGAAAATGGGCCTTCGATGGAACAAAGGCCTCTCCTCCCATTGATGTCAGAGAATGCTATCCTCTGCTGCATATGCACCTGGAGCCATGGGTCTCTCTGTGTGAACTCATTGGTTGTTGTTTTAGTCCCTGGGAGCTGTGGTGGGTTCAGTTTGTTGATAAGTTTGTTTTTCCCATGGGGTTGCAGACCTCATCAGCTCCTTCAGTCCTCTCTCTAGCTCTTTCATTGGGGTCCCTATCTTCAGTCTGGTGGTTAGGTGAAAGCATCCTCCTCTGTATCAATATGGTTCTGGCAGAGCCTGTGAGGAAGTATCCATTTCATGTTCCTGGCAGTAAGCACCACTTGGCATCAGCAATGGTGCTCGAGTTTACTGGGTGCATATGGGTGGATCCCCGGGTGAGGCAGTCTCTGGATGATCTTTCCTCCAATCCCTCTATTTGTCCCTTTATTTCCTCCCATGAGTGTTTTGTTCTCCCTTCTAAAAAGAACTGAGGCATCCACCTTCTGGCCTTCCTTCTCTTTGAACTTCATAAAGTTGTGTGAGTTGTTTCTTGGATAATCAAGCTTTTTTAGTTAGTATCTCCTTATAAGTGAGTACAGACAATGAGTGTTCTATTGTGACTTGGTTACCTCACTCAGGATGATATCTTAAAGACCCATTCATTTACCTAGAATTTTCACAAACTCGTTGTTTTTAATAGCTGAGTAGTACTCCATTGTGTACATGTACCACAATTTCCGTATTGATTCCTCTGTTGAAGGACATCTGGGGCCTTTCCAGCTTCTGGTTATTATAAATAAGACTGCTATGAAAATGGTAAAGCACATGCCATTGTTATATGTTGGAGTTTTTTTGGGTATATGCTAAGAAGTGATATAGCTGGGTCTTCAGGTAGTACAATTTTCTGAGGATCCGCCAGACTGATTTCCAGAGTGGTTGTACCAGCTCACTATCCCAACAACAGTGAAGGAGTATTCATCTTTCTCTACATCCTCGCCAGCATCTGCTGTCACCTGAAATTTTGATCTTAGCCATTCTGACTCGTGTGATGTGGAATCTTAGGGTGGTTTTGATTTGCATTTTCTTGATTCTAGAGATAATGAGCATTTATTTCTTTAGGTGCTTCTCAGCCATTTCAATATTCCTCAGTAGAGAATTCTTTGGCTCTGTACCCCATTATTAATACAATTATTTGATTATCTAGAGTCTAAATTCTTGAGTTCTTTGTATATATTGGATACTAGCCCTCTATCAGATGTAGGATTGGTAAAGATCTTTTCCCAGTCTGTTGGTTGTCAGTTTGTCCTTTTGGCAGTACCCTTAGCCTTACAGAAACTTTGCAATTTTATGAGGTCCCATTTGTCAACTCTTGATCTTAGAGCATATGCCACTGGTGTTCTGGTCAGGAAAATTTCCCCCATGCCTATGTGTTCTAAGCTCTTCCCCACTTTCTGTTCTATTAGATTCAGTGTACCTGGTTTTATGTGGAGGTCTTTGATCCACTTGGACTTGAGCTTTGTACAAGGAGATAAGAAAAGATCAGTTGGCATTCTTCTGCATGCTGATTGCCAATTGAACCAACAGCATTTGTTGAAGATGCTGTCCTTTTTCCACTGAATGTTTTTAGGTTCTTTGTCAAAGATCAAGTGACTATAGACATGTGGGTTCAATTCTGGGTCTTTGATTATATTCCACTGATCTACCTGCCTGACTCTGTACCAATACCATGCAGTTTTTATCACAGTTGATCTGTAATACAGCTTGAGGTCATGGATGGTGATTCCCCTGGAAGTTTTTTTATTGTTAAGAATAATTTTTGCGATCTTGGGTTTTTTATTATTCCAGATGAATTTGCAAATTGCTCTTTCTAACTCTGTGAAGAATTTAGTTGGTATTTTGAATGGAGATTGCATTGAATCTGTAAATTGCCTTAGGCAAGATGACCGTTTCTACTATGTTGATCCTTCCAATTTATTAAATGAGAGATCTGTTTACCTTCTGAGGTCTTCTACAATTTCCTTCTTTGGCAACTTGAAGTTCTTGTCATAAAGACCTTTCAATGCTCGGTTAGGGTCACCCCAAGTTATTTTATAAGCTTTGTGACTATTGTGAAGGGTGTTGATTCTCTAATTTCTTTCTCAGACTGTTTATCCTTTGAGTAGAGAAAGGCTACTGATTTTTTTGAGTTAATTTTACATCTAGTCCATTTGCTGAAGTTGTTTATCTGCTGTAAAAGTTCTTTGGTGGAATTTTTGGAGTTACTATGTACACTATCATATCATCTGCTAATAGTGATATTTCTACTTCTTCCTTTCCAATTTGTATCCCTTAAACCTCTTTTTTCTGTCTAATTGCTCTGGCTAGTACTTCCAGTACTATATTGAATAGGTAGGAAGAGAATGGGCATCCTTGTCTAGTCCCTGATTTTCGTGGGATTGCTTTAAGTTTCTCACCATTTAGTTTAATGTTGGCTACTGGTTTGCTGTATATTGTTTTTACTGTGTTTAAGTATGGACCTTTAATTCCTGATCTTTTCAAGAATTTTAACATGAAGGGGTTTTGAATTTTTCCAATGCTTTCTCAGCATCTAAAGAGATGATGATGTGTTTTGTTTAGTTTTTTTCCCTTTGAGTCTGTTTATATAGTGAATTACATTGATAGATTTTCATCCTTGCATTCCTGGGTTGAAGCCTACTTGATCATGGTGAATAATTGTTTTGATGTGATCTTGGATTCAGTTTGCAAGAATTTTATTGAATATTTTTGCATCAATGTTCATGAAGAAAATTGGTCTAAAGTTCTGTTCCTTTTGTAGGATCTTTGTGTCGTTTAGGAATGAGCCTAATCGTGCCTTCGAAGAATGAGTTAGGTAGTATCCCTTCTGTTTCTATTTTGTGGAATAGCTTGGAGAGTATTAGGTCTTCCATGAAGGTCTGATAGAATTTTGCACTAAACCCATCAGGTCCTGGGCTTTTTTAGGTTGGGAGGCTTTTGATGACTGCTTCTATTTCTTCAGGGGTTATGGGGCTGTTAAGATCTTGATTTAACTTTGGTATCTGGTATCTGTCTAGAAAATTGTTTATTTCTTCTAGATTTTCCAGTTTTGTTGAATATAGATAGGCCTTTGTAAGTAGAATATGATGATATCTTGAATTTTCCAAGTTTCTGTAGTAATGTTTACTGTCTCGTTTCTGATTTTGTTAATTTGGATATTCTCTGTGCCTCCTAGTTAATCTGGCTAGGGGTTTATCAATCTTGTTGATTTTCTCAAATAACCAGCTTTTGGTTTTGTTGATTCTTTGTATAGTTTTTTTTGTTTCTATTTGGTTGATTCAGCTCAGAGTTTGATTATTTCCTGCTATCTACTCCTCTTGGGTGTATCTGCTTCTTATTGTTCTAGAACTTTCAGTTTTATTGTCAAGCTGTTAGTGTATGCTCTCTCCAGTTTCTTTTTGGAGGCCCTCAGAGCTATGAGTTTTCCTCTTAGCATTGTTTTCTTTGTATCCCATAAGTTTGAGTATATTGTGCCTTCATTGTCGTTTAATTCTAAAACGTCTTTGATTTCTTTCTTTATTTCTTCCCTGACCAAGCTATCATTGAATAGAGCATTTTTTAGCTTCCATATGTATGTGGGCTTTTTTGTTGTTTTTGCTGTTATTGAAGACCAGCCATAATCCATGGTGATCTTATTGGATGCATGGGATTATTTCGATCTTCTTATATCTGTTTAGGCCTGTTTTGTGACTGACTATATAGTCAATTTTGGAGAAGGTGCCATGAGGTGCTGAGAAGAAGGTGTATTCTTTTGTTTTCAAGTGAAATATTCTATAGATGCCTGTTAAATCCTTTTGGTTCATAACTTCTGTTAGTTTCACTGTGTCTCTGTTCAGTTTCTGCTTCCATAATCTGTCCATTGATAACAGTGGAGTGTTGAAATCTCCCACTATTATTGTATGTGGTGTGATATATGCTTTGAACTTTAGTCGAATTTCTTTTATGTATGTGAGTGCCCTTGCGTTTGAAGCATAGATGTTCAGGATTGAGAGTTCATCTTGATAGATTTTTCCTTTGAGTAGTAAAAAGTGTTCTTCCTTATCTTTTTTTGATGACTTTTGGCTGAACATTTATTTTATTTGATATTAGAATGGCTACTCCAGCTTGTTTCTTGGGACCATTTGCTTGGAAACTTTTTTTCCCCAACATTTTACTCTGAGGTAGTACCTGTCTTTGTCTCTGAGACCAGCTTCCTGTATGCAGCAAAATGCTGGATCCTGTTTATATATCCAGGCTAACTGTCTATGTCTTTTTATTGGGGGAATTGAGTCCACTGATTTAAGAGATATTAAGGAATAGTGATTGTTGTTTTCTTGGTATTTTTGTTGTTAGGGGTAGAATTATTTTTGTGTGCTTTTCTTCTTCTTCTTCTTCTTCTTCTTCTTCTTCTTCTTCTTCTTCTTCTTCTTCTTCTTCTTCTTCTTCTTCTTCTTCTTCTTCTTCTTCCTCTTCTTCCTCTTCTTCTTCTTCTTCTTCTTCTTCTTCTTCTTCTTCTTCTTCTTCTTCTTCTTCTTCTTCTTCTTCTTCTTCTTCTTCCTCTTCTTCCTCTTCTTCTTCCTCCTCCTCCTCTTCTTCTTCTTCTTCTTCTTCTTCTTCTTCTTCTTCTTCTTCTTCTTCTTCTTCTTCTTCTTCTTCTTCTTCTTGCAAGAAGATTAATTTCTTGCTTTTCCCTTTTTGTGGTGGAGTTTTTTTTTTTAATCTATTATCCTCTTAGGGCTGGATTTGTGGATAGATATTGTGTAAATTTGTTTTTGTCCTGGAATATCTTGATTTTTTTCATCTGTAGAAACTGAGAGTTTTGCTGGATATAGTAACCTGGACTGGCATTTGTGTTCTCTTAGGGTCTGTATGACATCAGTCCAGGATCTTCTAGCTTTCATAGTCTCTGTTGAAAAGACTGGTGTAATTCTGATTGGTCTGCCATTAACCTGTCTTTTTTTCCATACTGCTCTTAGTATTCTTTCTTTGTTTTAAACATTTTTTGCTTTGACTATTATGTGTCAGGAAAATTTTCTTTTCTGGTCCAATCTATTTGGAGTTCTGTAGGCTTCTTGTATGTTCATGGTCATCTATTATCTAGGTTTGGAAAGTTTTCTTCTATAATTTTGTTGAAGATATTTACTGTGCCTTTTAGTTGGGTGTCTGTTCTCTTCTACATCTATTATCCTTAGATTTTGTCTTCTCAATGTTTCCTGGATTTCCTGGTTGTTTTGGATTAGAAGCTTTTTGGCTTTTGTACTTTCTCTGACTGTTGTGTCAATGATCTTTTCTATGGTGTTTTCTGCTCTTGAGATTTTCTCTTCCGTCTCTTATATTCTGTTTTTGATTCTTGTGTCTATGTCTCCCGATGTCTTTCCTAGGTTTTCAACTTTAGGGTTGTTTCCTTTTGTGATTTCTTCATTGTTTCTATTTCTGTTTTTAACTCCTTCACCCATTTGGTTGTGCTTTCCTGTAGCTCTTTAAGTGATTTTTGTGTTCTTTGTGTTTCCTCTTTGCGTGTGTTCTCCTGGCTCTCCTGTACTTCTTTAAGTGTGTTATTTTTGTGCTTCTTGAGGATCTCCATCATCATCATGAAGTATGATTTTAAGTCTAAATATTGTTTTTCAGGGGAGTTTGGAAATCCATTATTTGCTGTGGTCTGAGAACTGGGTTCTAATGTTGCCAGGTTGTCTTGGTTTCCATTTCTTAGATTCTTGCGCTTTCCTCTTGCCATCTTGTTATCGGTGCTGCTAGGTGGTCTTGTTTTCTCTTATTGGAGCTTGTCTCTCCTGTGGGTCTGTGGACTCATGGTCTTTGGAGGGAGATTGCTCCTGTGTGTTCGGCTCTCTGGGTAGGCTGTGAGCTCAGTCCTGATGCAACTGGGCTGGGTCTGGCCTTGGCCAGGATGTGTCTGTTCTCAGGCAACACCGCTACCTGGGTCCTGAGAGTTCTGGGCGGCCTCTCCAGGATAGTCAGTGGGGAGGGAGTGTGGACTTGCCCTGTGCTCAGGAATGAGAGCCCTGCTGAAGCTCTTCCGGTTGCCCAGCAACTGTGGGTGGTGTGCCAGTCCTGATGAAACAGGGATGGGTTTGCCTTTTTTTTTTTTTAATAAATGGTTTCTTTTTCCAATTCAGTCTTGCTGCTCAGCCCAGGCTGGCTTTGAACTCTTGATGTACTTGTCTTAGATACCTATGTGCTGGATTTGGTGGCAGGCACCATCTTGACCAGCTCCTCACAGCATATATTAAACAACACATTTTCTTTTCCAAATAACTTTCCAGTTAGTTCCTCTACTTTGACCTCACTTACTTTCTTTGTTTGGGCATCAACAACTCTGTATTATTAAAACATCTCTCAATTTAAATCCCCTTTCATTCCTATCTCTACTGTAGCCAGGTGAATTTTGAGGAAGGAAAACTAATTACCCCACTGCTAGATTTGAACTCTTCAGTGGCCTTTTGAAGGTAAGATCCAGACTTGAATGACTTTCAAGGCCCCTGGTGATTTGGCCACTCTCATTTCTAGTTGCTTTCCATTTGTTTCTGAAGCTCTAGGTTGGTTGGTTTGTTTCTGTCCCGGACTCATTTTACATCTGGGAAGCATCTGCTTCCTCGTCTGTCCTTTAAGGCTCAGCTTAAGCTCTGCTTCCCCCGTGCTGGACAGGATATTTCTCTGTGCAAATTGTAGATTCCACAGACTCATACCTGTTCATTTACTGGGAGAGCTTTAGCATGCATTTTTCCTCTTGGTCTCTTTAGAATTCAGTCTAAGCCCGGAGGCCATGAGTGACAAAAAGTAAGTAAATTACAAGGTGTCATAAAACACCACATAATGAAGTTATAAAGATAAACCAGTTACATGCAAATGTAACTGAGGCTTGCTAACAGCAGTCTCGAAACACAGACTTAAAAATCAAGAATCTGCCTGACTTCCCCTAGTGCTGCCTAAGCGCAAATGCTTTATTCGGGAGAAAAAATTCTGGTCCACAGAAGTAAGCTCTTTTTGCAAAAAAAAAAAAAGACAATTTGTCAAGCTGTTCCTTCATCTGCTGTAGTTCTTTTCTGGGGCCATCCACTTGTTCCAAGGCAGTGTGGGACTGCTTCAGTTATCCCTACTGTTACAGTTGCCAATTAATCAAATCAACCCTGTGCTGGCAGTAGAGGTGACCATTGGTGGCACGAATTCTTTGATAACAACCTCAATGTTCTGGATTCCCAAATAAAAGGCACACATACACACAGCCTCACATTTTAATATGTCTCTAACAGCTCAATGGCTGGGTCACTTCTTAAAGCTCCACTTGGCTAACACTTCCCCTCCAATATTCCTGAGTTATCACCTACTAAAATCTATATTCTATTTTTTGCTGCCCCTAGACCCAATGGGGGCCCAGCAGAGGCCACTCTTTCCTGGCTCTTGCATGTTTGATATGCACAAGCATGGTCCTTACTCTTTTCACATCATAGGGGGGGTGGGTGGGGGGGGTGGGTTGTCTCCTCTCCTCCCACCATTCCTTGCCTGGAAATCCTAAAATTCCCGCCTCTGTCTCCCTGCCCATCCATTAGCTGCTGGCAACTTTATCTACCAATCAAAACAAACTGGTGGCAGGGACCCTACCCCAGGGGAAGAGGGGTAGGTAGAATCACAGACTTACTGAATCTAAACCTGCGTTTGACAAAGTTCTCTGGTTGACTCAGGTGCACAATGAGCTTGAAAAGTCCTGATTTAAATGTCATGGTGGTGGTATGGTCAGAATCTGCAGGTGTGAGTAATTCTGAGGAGTCAGGATAATCTTTACAAAACAGCTGACATTTGCTTTGAAATTAGAGTTGACGAGATGGGCATCTGGTAAAGGGGAGGGCAGTAAGGAAGTGTAGGAGATTTCTGGTGATAAGGATTGTTGAGGGAGGGTGCAGGATCACATTGGCAGGATAGGGCAACATTTTTTCAAGAGTTCCCAAATTTCTCTCTGGCATAGATAGCCCTGCTCGATAGGTAAGTCCCATTTATCCTTGGCACCGCCATGTGTGATGAGTCCCTCTGAGTCCTCATCACCTGACTTCATCCACAGTTGCTGACTAGTGCATGGATGAGGAGGAGCCTCCCAGCTCTTCACCTTCAGTGACCCCTCGGGGATAAGGGGCTAATGTTTGCAATCAGCAAAGGGTACGAATTCTCAGATCTCATGCCAGGCCATCTGGTCCCTGCCAGCAACTCTGAAGATGTGGTAAGAAGTGGGTACAGGATCCACATGAATTCCAGGCAGCCCAAACAGCCTATGTGAAGGAGGTTTCTTCCTCATGCAGATCATAAAGGAAGCTGGCTCTAGAGAAAGTAGAAAAGTAGTTAAAATATATGAAATGGGATGCTTGCCTGGGCTCATGGGCCCCTTCCAAACCCGAGAGCCCTGATAGAGTTCTAGCATCATCTAGGCAATTTGGGGAAGGTTTTTCATTTTTCTCTTTGTCAAATGCTTATGTTCCCTCTGAATTCACTGAATGTCAAAATAAAACATTCTTTTCAGAGACATTGTCTCTGCCTAGATCACATGGGAAGTGTTTGCACTGGGAAGTGCGTACAGGTACTTCTGGGGAAAAGTCTATCGGCTAATGATATGTTAGTTATTAACCATCTAGTGAGCAAATATATCACTTTTCTTCATAAATATTAGAAATAAAACTATTATAGTATTTGCTTGAAGACAGTGTGTTCTGGTCAAGTGTTCTGATGTGTGTGTTTTAGGAGAGTCCGAAATTTACTAATAAGGAAACAATGGAAAGTTCCACAGTAAAGTGTATCATTAACAATTTTAACATTTCACAAAGCTAAACATTCTATAGGAAATATTTCATTCGTTTCACACAAATCTATAAGTTAATGCATTTTGGATGATATGGGCTATAAAATTTTTACTAGCTTGGAACGTTTTTGTTCTTTGTTCTCTTTTGATTTTTGTGATTCAGGATAGGGTTTCTCTGTGTAGCCCTGGTTGTCCTGGAATTTACTCTGTAGACCAGGCTGGCCTCAGATGCAGAGATCAACCCTACCTCAGTAATCTGAGTGCTGGGACTAAAGACATATGCCATGTGCCATGGATAATACTTTTTCCAAAGCAAATATTTACTAATTTAATAAGGCTTCTTGAGAAAATGCACACTCTGAGCCAGGTTACTTCTAGTTTCTCTCTTGGCAAGTCTTCCTGACCTTTGTCCTCAGACCAGCAAGCATCAGTTTCAAGATGCCCACCACACTTCTAGATTCTTACAACTTTATTTTACATAGGTGTAGCTGTCTTTAGGTATATTTATTTTCTTCATATTCCTCATATACAGGATAGGGAAAAGACTCCTACAGAGGTCTTTTAGCAAACTACCCCTGCAATTTCTCTGACAGTCTTCAATTCACACCCATTCCTTTTATACTACCAACAAAGGAAATCACATGACTGACCAGGTGAGGCCCTTTCCTGCCACAATATGTAAGGTTTTCATAATGCTGGATAAATGAAAATTATTCTGAACGAACTAGATTTAAATTTAGAATCTTGCATAGTATACCATAGTTTGCAAGGAGCTCACATGGATTTTGTCAAGTCTGATCTTTGTAACAACTGCATTATGTGAAGGATGCTCTTTCTCTGTAATAGCTGAAGAAACTGAGTCTGAGCCAGAGTGTCAGAGGCTTTCCTTGTTCAGATTGCTATATTTCATGATTGAAAAGTGTCTTTTTCATGCTGAGTATGCCAGCTGACCCTCCTTATGGATTAGCTCTGCTATGGAGTGAATAACATATAGTAATTATATAAGTGTATGGTCATAGACTGAAGTCTCCAGCACCATAGAAGATAATCTTATTTGGAAAAAAAGATTGTTGCAGATGTGATTGTCTAAATTGAGGCTCTATTAGGGTAGGATGAGGCCCTGTTCCAATATAACTGGTGTCCTTATTAAAGAAGATTTGGACGTACACCCAGAATATATGAACCAGCACACAAACAATCTAGGTAATATTTCTGTGGCCTTCAGAAACGTGTGGTACCTTTCTCTCTTAACCTTTGCTTCTAGAACTAAGAGTAACTTACTGTTGCTTAAGTCTCTCTGTCTTTTGTACCTTACTCAGCAGCCCTAGAAAACTCAGGGGTCAGAACTATGTAGTCGACAGGGAACCCATCACAACTAAGGATGCACTGTCATCTGGGAGCCTATTCCATTTCTGCAAGCTTCCCCCAGATCTCAC
This sequence comes from Micromys minutus, assembly GCF_963924665.1. NCBI lineage: Eukaryota > Metazoa > Chordata > Mammalia > Rodentia > Muridae > Micromys > Micromys minutus. The sequence goes on along the minus strand of NC_137969.1, from coordinate 86,885,734 downwards.
TAATGCAGTGTCAGAATTTTTATCACTATCTTGGTAGGGTTTGTGCACAGCCTAAGCATGAATTTAGTGAAATTTCCAAGATTCTCACAGAAGCCTGCTTTGTTTCTTGGTTCCCCCTCTTTGATCTTGCTGTGTTTCCAAAAATGACTCTGAACTTTCAATCCTCCTCCCTCCATCTCCTCACTTATGGAATTATAGGTGTGTATTACTGTGCTGGATTGTGTGTGTGTGTGTGTGTGTGTGTGTGTGTGTGTGATGCTGGGGATGGAACCCAGGGCTTTGTGCATGGTGGGTAAGCAAAACACCAACCAAGCTACATCCAAAGCCCCTTATTTCATTTGAACCCTGTAATCTGTTGGTGACCTCCGCGTTTCTGATGGCATCCCTTTGACCAGGAGCTAATCTGCTAATATGATTTCTCACCAAAGGGAAAGGTGTGTGTGTATGTTCCTGTGACTTCAAAGTTCTGAGTGATCTTCACTTTTATCAACATAGAAAATGGTGTAGCATGACTTTGAGAGTTGACATTTCTGCTAGTCCCCTGAGAATAAAAATGTGCGGGTACACGCTTCTTAGTCATCATAAAACCAGTTTAACTGCCACCAAATTGCTTGGAAGACTAGAGACAGAATAAAGGATAACAGTCTTCCTTTTCCTCAATTTTAATTTCAGTTTCAAGGAAAGCATTGCTAAAAAAAAATGTATTTGGAGATCTTTGTCACTGTTTTTAAAAGATGTGTTTTATTTCACAGGTTTGTGTTTAAGTGTGTGTCTGTGCACTGTGTCCATGCAGTTAGGTGCTCTCCCATGGAGTCTGGAAGACAGCACCAGCTTCCCTGGACACAGAAGTACAGGTAATTGTGTGGCACCTGATGTGGACGCTGGGACCCAACCCTGGGTCCTCTCAAAGAGCAGCAAATTCACTTACTGTTAAGCCATATTTCTTCAGTCCCTCTGCTAGTGACTTAGCATCGATGCTGGAGCTTCCTGTATGCCCGGCACGTGCTGTAGCCCTTCCCTGGCATCTTTAATAAGGTATGTTGGCTCTAGTTTAATTTGTTTCTCTGTCCCACTTGCTTGTCCTACTCTATCATATGGAATGGACACTGGAAAAGGTGGTAAGAGAAACAGGGTGGGGTTGAAGTGGAGTTCCGTGTTTATGTACAGGAGATCTCAAACTCTTAGTAACATCCCAGTTTTGTTCTGCTTGTCAGTTTATTGATTTATTTGATCAGCACACCGTCTCACTCTTCCTGCAGTCAATTTTAATTTTATTTTTCAATTATATGGATCTTAAAATCTTCCATAATCTTATAAACAAATCAGCTGAGTATACCAGTTAACACCGTCTAAAGATAGTAGACTGGTTGTAAGTTATGTGGTTATCTGCAAAAAGTTTTATACTTACAACTTAAGAGCATTGAAGTTAGTAAGGATGACTTTTATTCTTTTTGGACGTTCTCTATATTCTCAGTACTTTCTTCGTCACTAGGGCGTCATGAAAACTGAAGACAGAGATGCTTACAAAAGCAAGCTGTGTGCTTTTATGGGCTGTGCTCCTACAGAAAAATCCACTCCAGCCACGCTGCCTCCAGTGTGCACTGTGAACAGGGGCATGAAGTTTAAAATGAAAAGGACTGGGCAGTGGGTATAGAGATGACTCTGTGGCTAAGAGTGCTTGCTGCTCTTGCAGAGGACCTGAGTTCAACTCCCAGCACTCATGTTGGGCAGCTCACAACTACTTGTAGCTTTTGTACATGTGGATTAGTATAGTAGTGATGTCCACAGATGTCTAACAACTGCCATTGCTTAGCAATGTACCTTTTTATCTGCTTTGTATTGAAGCATATGCCTGACACAACACTCAAAACGTGTGTGGAACATGAAACACTCCTTTTGCCTAATACTGTCTCGTGCATTAGTTCAATATCTCCAGCCCAGGTTCATGTAACAGTAACATTTCCAATCACTATGAAACTGAAAATGTACCTTTACAGCTTTCAAAGAGTTCCCAAGGAGAATGCTACCATCAAAATGGTGAGAGGCAGTTCCCTGTGGAGACTGTTAATTTAACTTTTAATACACACATATATTATATGGTAATATAAGTTATTATATTAATAATTAAGTTTATATAATTATTATGAGATAAAATTACATTAATACATAAGTGCAAATATTAACTTTACCTGTCAAAGAATGTCATCCTGTGTCTAGCTTATTTTACTTAATGGAATAATTTACAGTTACCCTACAAACTTTATCATTTCCCTTTTCTTGTTATCACATTTTATTTATTTCTTTTATGTGGGGGGATATGTACATGTGGAGGTCAGAGGACAACAGAGGGAGTAGGTTCTCTCCTCTCAGCAGACACCTCTAAGTCTTTCCCTTAGGTTATCATCTCCTTTGCTGCTCAGAAACATTATTTTTATTTTACTCTATCCGACTGCCTGTCTGTTTTTCTTCCAGACAGGGTTTCTCTATGTAGCCTGGGCTATCCTGGAACACTCTTTTTAGACCAGGCTGGCCTCAAACTGAGATAACCTCCTGTCTGCTTTCTGAGTACTGAGATCAGTACTGGAAGTACTTTCTGAGTAAATGGTATGTACCACCATGGCCAGCTGGGGCTTGCTACCTGTCAGCCAACTCAGGGAGAGACGACATCTCAAAGGAATAAAAGCAGGTAGTGGATTAGGAGAGAGGATAGCTCTGTACTTGTGTACATATGCACATACATACACATACATACACCATATATATTCATGTCTACACCAAAAATATTTTAAAGCTACACAGAAAGCCAGGTACAGTGGTATACACTTATACTCTCAGCACTTAAAGGTAGAAGATAAAGAGCTTGTGGCCAGCCTGAGCCAAGAAGTAAGACCCTGGCTCTAAACACACACACATCCATACACCCAGGTCTAAATGCCAAAAAGCAAAGAGAAGAAATCAGGGAAGATACCACACATTGTTCACAGAACATTCTCTGGACTTCTGAGGCAGTGTATAATGCATACTTCACCTTTCATGTTAACTTAGATTTTGTTTTCCTAAAAGGTAGTGCCCATCTGATATCCTGCATAGAAGTACCCCAGTCCCCCTAAAGTGGGTGCAGCTGTGCCTTCCTCTACCCGGTAGAGGCTGAACCTCCTTTAGGACACAGCAGCCCCCTCTTCCTGGGGGACTATGTGCTATTTGTGGAATTCCCATTGTCTTTCCTGAACACATGGTTCTTGAGAGTTGATACAGTGTCTTCCTCTTCAGGTAGTAAGGAGTCAAGTTTCTGCAGCAGATGTCCAACCCTTGTTTGCTGAGTTCGGCACACAGAGGCATTGCAAAAGATGAGATCGTGGTATTCTGGTACCACAGCCCCTTGTTTGCAGCTCAGATGGATGAGATCTGAGGGTTTGCTGTCATCAAAAGCAAACGCTGGCCGATTGCCAGAGGGCATCTACCTCAGCCTGGCTTCTGCTTCAAAGTTCCCCCAAGTCCCAGCCGCGGTCCTCTTGATCTTTCTTTGTTTGCTCATTAAAGTTAATTTGGGACATGAAAGGATCCGAGAATGAATATTTCATTAAGGCCAGGTCTTCCTAATTCAGCAACCTCAGACAAAACAGGTAAAAATAGGGCAAACGTTGCAAGCAACATACATGGGCCAAACCTAGGCCTCCCCACACACATGTAGCAGATAAGCAGTATGTTCTTCTTGCGGGTCCCGAACAACGGGAGAGGAGGCTATCCCAAAAGCTGTTGCCTGTACGTGGGATATGTTCTTTTAGCTGTACTGCCTCGTCTGGCCTCAGTGGGAGAGGAAGTGCCCAGCCTCACAGAGACTTAAAGTGCCCGGGTTGGGGGAATACCGCGGGGCTAGGGGGAAACCTGCTCAGAAAAGAAGGGGAGATGGGGATGGGAGAAGGATTGTGGGAGGGGTGACTGGAGGAGAGACAGTGAGTGTGATGTAAAGTGAGAATTAAAAAGTACAAAGGGATATACTCCGTCTTCACAGAGAGACACTTTTCAAGGAGCTCGGCAGCTGTCCTTCTTGGGAAGTCTGTCGAAATGGCCATGTCCCAGATCTCTGGCTTGGGCCAATATGCTTCGTGCTAGTGGTTTTGCTGGTTTTTGTTGTTGTTGTTTCAGAGTTTCTGTGATAAAAGTGGGATTCCAGCAAATGGGTAGACAGAGTCTCATAAGACACGCAATTCACCATCTCACCCCATTGCTTCTAAGGGTGTCTAAAAATATTTCAGCCTTTTGGAGTGACAGGAAAGGCACTAACTAGCAATGGCTGTATTGTGTGCTGTTGCTCCAATTTAGGTGACTGTGCGGCATAAGGCTTTATTTAATTCCATTGTTTAAAATCATTTTAAAATTGGGGGTGGGGAGAAAGAGGAGGAAGGTGATATTGGGTGTCCCTGCTCTATCACCCTCCAACTTATTCCTTGAGATAGGGTCTCTTATTGAAACTAGAGCTTACACTGGTAGCCAGTGAGCCCCAGAAATCCCTCCCCTAATTCCAGATGTCCTTGCTTTATCAGAGGGTTGATAGGTATTTGAACTCACCTTTGCATATTATTCCTATATCTGCTGAACCATTTCTGAAGTCCCTAAAAACTGCAGTTATTTGAGAGAAAAAAATAACAGAGATTGTCCCATAAATTACTGGTGTCCTCAAAAGCTACAGACATCTCTATCTACTTGACATGTCATATAACCTTGAGTGAAAGTTTTACACAGATAAGGAAACATAATGAGCATAAAGCATGGGCTGAAGAGATGGCTCAGTGGTTAGGAACACTGGCTACTATTCTAGAGGACCCAAGTTCAATTCCTGCACCCACATGGTGGCTCACAATTGTCTTTAACTCCAGTTCCCTCCCACTGGCACACATATGCAGACAAAACATCAATGAACATCAAATAAATAAATCTTAAAATGTAACTACTCTAAATTTATGTTCTCTCTCTCTCTCTCTCTCTCTCTCTCATTTTTGATTTTGATTTTTTTGGGTTAGGAGTCTCACTTAACTCTGGCTGTCTTGGAACAGCTATGTAGATCTAATAAGGCTCCCTTCAAACTCTCAGAAGTTGGCCTCTTTTTGTCTTTCTGAAGTTGAGATTAAAGTTGTAAACTATGATGCCTTACCTTGTGGAATAGTTTTTAAAGAATTGGGGTTTAAAATTCAATGGTAAATCCAAATGTTCTAATAATCATAATAAATTTAAGTATCTTAAATTCTCCTGTCAAAGTAACACAGTTGTTTAAAGCAGGGTCACAAAATTCTAAGTCAAACTGTTTAGTATTTGTAAGACACATGCTTAAAAGAATGAGACACAAACAAGTAGAAATATAAGCAAACTTATGCACAAAATAAAAACAATAAAAATAGAGAAGGGAATACCCCAAGCCATCATCACAGAGCAGAACATACTCTCACAGACTTAAATAGAACAGGGAAAAGTCAATATGAATGCAGATGCTTTCTATGTGGCTCAAGGAAAAGATATAATGAAAAGCAATATGTATATTTCAAAAAAAAGAAGAAATAACACCAGAATAAAAAGAGCAGAAAAAGCAATACTGCTATTTATTTTTAAAATGAAGGATTTTCCTCTAGGTCTAGTGAGATGCCTCAGTGGGTAAAGGAGCTTGCTGCTGAGTGCGACCATCTGAGTTTGATCCCCAGGACTAATATGGTAGAAGGAGATAACCAACTTCCACAAGTTGTCCTCTGACCTCTATACCTGTACATAAACATACAGACACACACACATTAAAAAAATATAAAGTAATTTTTAAAAAGAAATTCTCTGAGTTTGACAGCTGTTCTAACTGTATCATTGAATGCACATACTTTGGGTCTGGTCAATTTTGCTATGTGATTTTTTTTTTTGTTGGCAAGTTCTTTATAATAAATTATAAATTATTATAAGTTATAGTAAATTAAAAACAAAAACAACAGCAGAAATTAACTTGTCTGGTGAAGAAATAGTACTGTAAGTCCCCATGGGGTGAGGGGTGGCTGGACACAGGCCCATTTCATAGAAGCCCATCCTCCTGATCTCTTCCACTCCCTAAACTAGAGTGCCGCCAGCCAGCACGGGGCTGTGACACAAGGATTAAGCAACTTTGTTACGGTGAGATAAAATGTAAAATCTAGCCCCTTAGTTGTATTGGCCACTTTTTACTTGTTCAATAACCACCATAGCTACAAGCTTTGGAACAGTGTAAATACCAGAAAAATCCCATAACTTCAGAAAACCTCTCTGACAAGAGCCACCTGTGCAGTTGACAAGCTGGTCTCACTAAATGTAGACAGGCAGTTTTTACTGGCCCAGTCCATGGGTGGCTTACACCCCTCTTAGACGTCTAAGACAACATAGTAAGTCCAGAGCTTCTGAAAATCAAATTCCTGCCAACTCCCTCGTTTCACATCCATATTCAAGCATTCCCTGAGGTCATTCACATGTATGCTAGCCAACAAGGTCTCGTTGCTTTGGTGTATTGATTTCCTATCCCACTGCAGACCAGGCTTTGAACATTGTCTTCTGGGCCTTGCTGGAACCCATTGTCACTGGGGGTTGTCAGAGGCTCCTGCTTCTGATGGGCTATATTCCTGCCTCAGTCACTCTCCCACCTGCAGCTGCTGGGGAGGGGATTTAACTGGAGGAAGGCTTTCTCTCTCTGGTGGGGGGAGTGTTCTCAATCAGAAAGAGAAGACCTGGAGGAGTTAGGGAGCTCTGAGCATCTCAGAATCTTTCTTCTTCTCTCACCAGAACACCCTCAACTTGACAGTAGAGACTGACAGAGTCAAGCATGTACCCGGATCTGCTGTATTTGCTCCACACAACACACATTATTCTCTACCTTGTCTACCGTACAAGAAGTCAGCAATTCCTTTGAGAGCTGCGTAAATTTATGTTCATCTTCTGCTGATCTTCTGAGTGGTATGTTTAAGGCTTTCTCTTTGTCTCTCTTCCCTCTGCACTGTCTTAGGTTGTGTTTTCCAGTGTAACTCTGCAATAATAAAGTTGTTCTGTGTCTGTGCTGTGCTATATAACACGATGTTCACAGGAACATTTGATTGGCCCTAAAATAACTTAATTTTATATTAATTTCACATTTAAATTAATATAATTTTGCTTTACTTACTTGAGTGTAGAAGTCAGCAGGCAATTTTTAAGAATTACTTCTTGCCTTTCTCTGTGGGTCCCAGGGATTGAACTCCAGCTATCGAATTTGTAGAGCAAGTGGTCTATTCACTGCATCATTTCACCAGCTCTAAATAAATGCTTTAGGTTAGGATTCAAAGTAATGGGTTTCATGTGACATTTTATATATAAGTAATATCATACCTTGTATTAATACATCCCCTCCCTCATACATTTTATTTGATTTTAGTTAATTATCATAATGTGAAGAGTCACAATTAGTGTTTGCCCATATCGGATAGCACAACTGTTGAACACCAGAAGCTGACCCAACCGTTTCTCATCACCGTTGTTACTGTATCATCACATTGCCAGTCATTTCTTCTTCCCACCCCCAGCCCTCCAGCTCAACCAAGCACTGAATTCTAGGGAGGACGTCACTGTGTGCTGAAAGTTGTCTCACTTTTCCCAAAAGGAAATTATATTTCTTAAGGATGGGAAGGATGACAGTGGCTAGTTTTATGTCAACTTGAGACAAGCTAGAATCATCTGAGAGAAGAGAGCCTTAATTGATAAAATGCCTCTGTACTATCTGGCTCTTAGGAGTTTTCCTAATTAGTGATTCTTGGGGGAGGGCCCAGCCCATGATGGATGCTGCCACTCCTAGGTTGGTGGTCCTGGGTTCTGTAAGAAAACAGGCTGAGCAAGCTATGGGGAGGAGCTAATAAGCAGCATTCCTTCATGGCTTCAGTGTCAACTCCTGCCTCCAGGTTCCTGCCCTGCTTGAGTTCCTGTCCTGACTTCTTTTAGTGACAAACTGTGATGTGGAAGAGAAAGCCGAATGAACCTTTCCTCCCCGAGCTGCTTTGGTCATGGTGTTTTACCACAGCAGTAGGAACTCTTGACTAAAACAAGGGACCTTGTTTTAGAATTTCATCTTGAGGGTCACTCCTGAAGCCACTCTTGATGTGTACTACTACATGATCCACTGGTCCAGAATTCCACAGTCAGGTGGGGCAATAGTATTAAATGTTAGCTAGAGAACCATTTAAGGCATGCTGACCTGGATGCTAGAAACATCAAGGGTTAGCGATGATGAAGAGCTATTAACTACTTCTACATGATGGGTAGCTTGGGCTATGGGAGCTGGCCTCCTGATGGGGCTATGGCCTTACTGATAAAGCCAGCCTAACATGAACCAGTAGGGAGGGGATCCAGGGAAAGACTGTGTTTCATTAGAGTTCTGTTCATTCCTATCATTCACAATCCCAAGAAGAAGCACAGAGTGAAGGTTGTCACTGTTGTCTGTAAGTGCTGCCACTTGAGTACAGAGGTAGGCAGGATGGAGAGGGTTCTAGAATAGTAAGCAAGATGCCTGTGGGTGCCTGAGTAAGCCTTGCTCACACAGCCAGTTTTCTTCTCCCTGCAACAATTTTTCAATGAAACAAAATGACTTCCAAACGCTGATGAAGATAGGTGACAGTGCTAAGATGACAACCTAAGCCACCAAAGACAGCTAGACTAACAGATGGTTCGGAAATGACATTGCACTGCAGCTTCCCCCAGGTTTTATATGCACCTCTAGCAATGATTCTTTTTTCTTAGCTAGAGTTTCCCTATGTCGCCCTGGCTGTCCCTGAATTCACTCTGTATTCCAGGATGGCCTAAAACTCTCAGATTTGCCTGCCTCTACCTCCCGAGTGCTTCCATTAGAGGCATGTGCTACCACAGTCCGGCTGCTTCTGGCAGCTCCCCTAATTTGTGTCTTCTTCCATTAACAGCTCAGGCCAGTGAAGTACTCTTTAGGCTCAGGGATGGCAGAAGTGTGTCGTTGCAGTTAATAAACTCATTTGAAATCAATTCTGAGGATCCCTCCCCCTATTTTATCATCTAATAGAATCAGACAAATGGCACTGGCTCTGCCTGGGGTATTCAAATAATGGGGGGAACTATCAGATGAGGGAGGCAGGTCTGACAGGAGGGGAGGACCTCCATGAACTTCTGTGGTGTCTGGCCAATCTGCTAATCATGCACTGTGTCTGGCTTCCTGCTTGGGTTCGTGGGTAGTGTCTGGTTTGGGATGAGTGATTCCTATCTTCAAAGTCCTAAGACCAGGATGCTCATGTTTGAATGAACAGTACACCGCCTTGATGTTAATCTAATGTGCAGAACTAAATTTCACAAAGGGAACGTTCTGAGTGTTACTTGTTCTATATATGTGGTGCTTTCAACCTTGAACTTCTGGTGCCCTGATGAATGTTCTGTTCTCCTCCTCTGACTGCTGACACCCCCAGCCCAGCGTCCAGGAAGTTGGGAGATAAAGTGGTGGTCAAGAGATGTTTGATATCTACATGTGCCCTCACATTTATTGTGTCCCTAGACCTATAGCCCTGAGGCACAGGAAGTGCCATTGCTAATGGGAAAACACTACCACCCCTCAAGTTACAGAGAGAACCAGGTAGAACTGTGATGCTCCAAAGCATGTGCTGGCTGTCTGCTCATGGAAAACAGTGGGGCCCCAGATGTGGCCACTTTTACCCAGAGTAGCTCAGGATTTCCCAGAGCAAAGACAACAACCAAAGAAACTACCAGGGAACTCTCCTCTCTGGTCCTCTGTCATCACACCCCTTTGTACTTCTGTCTGGATACACTTTCTGGAGTTTTTATTTGTTTGTCTACACATACACACACACACACACACACACACACACACACTTTTTTGGCTATTATTTTCATTTGCAAAAAAAAACTTTCAAGAAGTAACAAACACCCCGTTTTATTTTCTCTTCATATTGTTTTTCTTTTATTTTTTTAATTATTACTTTTTTTAAGTCCAGTCATTACATCTCCCACAGTTCCTCATCTCGTTACTCTTCCCCCTGTCTCCAAGAGAATGTCCCCACCCCAACACCCATATTGTTTTTCTTAAGGATACTTAATATTTACTTATTTAGCTAGGCATTTGATATATATATATACCTTTACCCTCAACCAGCACTCAGAAGGAGAAGTGAGGTAAATGTGTATGAGTTGGGAGGTGGAGGTAAGTCTACCCAGTGAATTCTAGGCCATCTGGAACAGTGAGATCCTGTAACAAAACAAAACAAAAAAAAAATAACTCTTTCTTATTAGAGAACACAGATATCAAAACTCTTACCCTTCTGTGTTAAAGTAACAGAATTTTTTAAAAGATAGAAGAAAGATACAATCTGCTATTTAGGAGAAATTGGAACTAGAACCTGATCTTTTAACTTCTAGTCATTTGTTTTTTATTTCATAGCCCTGCCTTCCTAAAGGTGGATTCTTACAACAAAAAGCGGAGACTGCTGCTGCTTTCTTTTCCCCCATCACATTTTTTGCTGGTGAACTTGTCTGATTTTTTTTAGAAGATTGTGTATCAGTTTTGCACTAACCTCAGTGAGCTAACTGCTCTAGCAAAGTAATAATTTTCACTGTACAATGATGCCAACAAAAGTTTTCATCACCTTGTCTGTCAGATGCTCCCCTGCTATGACAAACACTGGGGTTGAACACTTTCAAGGAGAAAACACTTCTTGTGGATCATGTTTTCTGAGGTTTCCACCTGAGTTTGGCTAGATGCTCCCATGGGAGTGGTGATAGAGAAAAGTTGTTCACTTCATATGCCAATTGTATGGGAACAACGGTAAGGGACCAGACAAGGGATCAGACAGCTGCTGAAAGATCAGCTCCAGGGACCCACTTCCTTCAACTTGGCCCCACCCTACCCAGTTCTGTCTCCTACCAACAGTCTATCTATATTTTAAATCTGTCAGTGAACTAAATCATTGATTAGGTCAGAGTGCCAATGACCTAATTATCCCTGGAAATGCCCTCACATGCATGGTGAGATAGCTCAGCAGATAAGGATATTTGTACTAAGCCCAACAGCCTGAGTTTAATCCCTAGGATCCACATGGTAGAAAGAAAGAACTGACTCCTGTAAGTTGTCCTCTGACCTCCACATGTGTGCCGTGGCACTTATGTATCCACACACAGACAAACATGCCTACACACTATATTATAAATCTTACCACACACAAACCCACAGATATACTTCACTGGTTTCCTAGGCATCTCTCAGTTCAATTTAACTGAAAATCACGATTAACATAACATAGACAGCCCAAAATAAGAATGTTTTCATCCTCAAAAACATAGAACTTTATAATTATTGTTGTAGTTGTTATTGTTACTATTATTATTATTATTATCATCATCATCATCATCATCATCATCATCATCATTGACAGGATCTGGCTATGTAGTTTTGGTTGGGCTTGAACTTACTATGTCCACTAGAGTGGAACTCAGACATCCACTGCTTATGCCTCTCAAGATGTTGGGAGTAAGGGTGTGGACCACTATGCTGAGTTTAACATTTAACTCTTAAGTAAGATGAGATACTCTGTACAAAGCAAAAAGAAAGTAAAATGTCATGGAATGTGAGGGAGGACTTTATGGGTGAGATCAGACCATGATATAGATCACTCACATTTCACTTCTATTGGCAGGAACTCAGTCGAGAAGATACTTGTAACTGCAAAGGGGAAAGGAACGTAGTCAGTAGATATACAAAATAAAAGAAATCCTGTAACTTGCCAGTCTACACCACACTTAAGTGGGAAAAGAAAGAAAAGAAATGGAAAGATACAGTGGAATAAGGGAGGAGAGTTCCTCTGTAGCAATCTTAAAACTCTCCTTTGGTGTTTTCACACTCAAATGTACTTTTCCTGGTGAAAAGGATGGAGAAGGTGGTCTGATCTGGCCATGGGTGCACTCATGACCCTGATGTGGTTAGTTTTGCCTTCCCTATGGGGTCTGCACTAGTGCTCGTGGATCTGAGAGAATAGAACCAAACCTTATGCAGCTAAAACTTTGTTTAAAGAGATGCTGGATGGAATGCTGTCTTATTAAGCCATATAAAAGAAGGAAAGTCTGTCATGTAGATGAAGCCAGAATGCCCTGCATTAAGTCAAATGGGTAAGACAAAGACAGATACTGAATTATCTCACTTACAGGAGAGTCTTTTTAAAAAGTGAATTTACAGAAGCACAGAACAAATGAGTTACCAAGGACAGTGGAAAGGGTTCAGAAATAGGGAGATGTTGGTCAAGTAGCAGACTTTCAAAAATGGGAGATAGGCAAGTTTTGGAGCTCTAATGTACAGCATGGCTCATATGGAATATCATATTATACATTTGAAATCTGCTGAGTGTAGATTTAAGTGAACAAATGTGGCTATGTACAATGATGAACAGGTTAATTATTTTGACAACAGTAACCATGCCATAAAGGAGATCTCACACACACACACACACACACACACACACACACACAAACATACATATGCATGGTGGTGCATACCTGTTGCCTTAGCACTTAGGAGGTAGAGGCAGTGGGATCAGTAGTTTGAGTCCAGCCTGATACTATCTCAAAAACAAAGCAAAAAGTATGAAGACTCTTGGCTTGGCTGAATCTCATGTATGAAGCTGGTCAACGTGTAGTGCTCAAAGCTGGGTTTATTAGATGCATAACAATTATAACTAAGGAGGGCATAAAGTCTTATTTACGTTAGAATAGAGCAGTCATTTCCATTTTACAGTCTGCCACAGTGTTCCTTGTCACATGTTCCTCTGACAACACACCTCGGCAAGTTCGTCTACTCTCCAGCTGAGAGCTTAAGCTTCCTGTTGCAAAAGAAGAAAAATGCCAAGTAGGACCACAGACCCAAATATGTTCTGGCTGTGGTGGTGTGTGCCTATAGTCCCAGTATTGGAAAGACTATGACAGGAAAACCATGAGTGAAAGGCTGGTCTAGGCTACACAGAAAGGTCTATGTCAAACAAAAACTATAAGTATTTGCCTTCAGTATATGTGCCAATAAATGAGGAGTCTTTGGGGATGCACACAGACTGAGTTAGCCAGTCCTTTCCCAGATGGTCTCTATGCTCAGGTACCTTTATTCAGCTCCAAGAACAAAACAGGCTCAGGAGAAATCAAGCCATGAGGGTCAGGATTGAGTGGAGGCTCCAGCAGGTCCCAAAGCAGAGCTAATGAAAGCACACAATCCCACAGATGCACTCTCAGAAATATTCACACCCCCCCCCTTTGGCAGCAATTGGTCAATTCACCGTGAACTAGAAAAGAAAAGAGATGATGAGACACCCCTCACCCAAGGTGTAGGGCTTCTGTCCAGAACTTGCCGTTCTGTGGGAGACAGGAGTGGGCAGAAGGAGATGATAAAAATAGGTAGACGTTATCTCGGCTCACAACCAAAACTTTATGGGCCCGTGAGAGAAGGCTGAGAAATCCTGAGTTCTGTTCTTTACTTTTTTTATACAACTAGATCTCCAATTTCATGGGGAATGGGAAGTTTGGCGGCCATTTCTACCCAGGATTATACATTTTCTTTTATGGACTGTATCAGGCAACACTGGTCTCCACGGCCATGATAGTCAGTGTTTCCCCCGTATATCTTTTTGACCTTCCTGAGAATAAAAGGAGATGTTCCAAGCTGAAAATATCTTATGGAGGCTGGCTGAAGATTGTGACTGGCTCCCTCTTAACATTTTATGTGGTCTTCTGTCTTGATGACAGTATGGTGTTGATTAACAAAGAGATGCCTCCAAGGTTTATGTACCCTCAAGAGTGGCAGCACCTCACCATGTTCATCCTCCTCGCCCTGGATGGTTGTGTAGACGTCATGAGCAAGAATGTGCTGAGGCAGAGGTTGGTGCTCCTGGAAAGAGGTGCCACCGTGCTGAGCATCTATGTGCTTCTGCTGCTGCTGGTGTCACATGTTCAGGTCTCCTCAAAGGTAGAACTGCAGGTTCACTCTCTCCTCATCTTGGTGGTGTTCCTGCTGATGCTGGTGTTGACAGCAGAGCTCTGGGCTCCTGAGATGTTTCACCTCTGGATGATAGAGACCTTCCTGTTGCTGCTGATGGGCTCATGGCTGATTCAGGCAGCCTTCATTCTGTTTAGACCAGTCTCTGGCTTCCCATGGGAGGATGATGACATGAGTGACATCATGTTTGTCACTACCTTCTTCTGCTGGCATGTGATGATCAACGCCTTATGCATGTTGGGAATCTATGGCATCTCTTCCTTTTGGCACCGTTGTTACAGACCCAGCTTGAGGCTGACGGGCTCCAAGGAAGGGCTGTATCACAAGAGCTCTTCGGGGACCTTCTACAAGCTGCTGCAGGAGGCAGAGCAGCAGGGCAAAGATGATCAGGCTCCTCTCCTTTCAAAGAGCTGTGCTTGTGACAAAGCCTAGGATACCTGGGCATGTGCACCACTCCATCTTCCTCCTGTGGGGTCCCTTGGGCACTTGCAATGTACCCTTTGTTCCTTTGTGAAGGTAACTTATCTTGAGGATAATGTTATTTGGAGGATAATAGCCCCAACTAATAAGTCTGTCATTGACCCTATAACTGTTGAGGACATAAAATGATGACCTGGAAAAGTGACATAGCCTAGATTATGCTAGTCAGGAGGAGTGAGAGTGGACACGGAGTATTGAGAAGAGTGGGCTACAAGAACTACCCACAGTGGGAAGATAATGGCAGGGAACCTCTGAGAAGAGGAACAGAGTTCAGCAGGGATTCCAGTACTAATGTGTCTCTGAGTTAGCCAAGGAATGTGACAGGGAACGGTGTCCCTGTTGGCCAACTAAAGTGTAGATGCTCTGTGGAGACAGCATGAGATATAGTACAATTCACTACTCCATATGGATGGAATTACAAAAAGCCTACATGTGTATAATTTAATGTGGCTGGATTAGCATTGTTTCAAAAACAAATAAGTAATTAATACCTTTGTGTCAAATTTTAGGTTTCCATGAACCAAATTCTTATAACCCTCTACTATACTTCTTATTCCTGACCCCTAATCAGACCAAAGCAAAGTGCTTAGTGGTGGGTTCAGTACTAGCTCTGCCAGAACTTACTAGGATATAATTCACTATGCTTTACATGTGAGCCTTTTCCCAACCACCAAACCTGCTGTCCATCACATCCTTACCACAGCTATTATACACTGTTCCATATAGAATATGATACTATTCTAAACTAGCATCAATTTCTCCTAAACCATTATGATCAAACCTCCACCAAATTCTCATCCTCCCTCTATCCGGGCCCCCGAGCACCTCTCCTATGTCCATGTCACATGCTCCAGACACATTCTTTCTTATCTTTCTCTTGGGAAGGCTTTTGTCACATCACCTAAAATGTAACCCTTACAAGTAAATAATATAGTATAGCTTGTTCTTACCTAATTTTTTTTGCATGTTATAGAGTCATACGATGTTACCTAGTAGGGGAACGATTAAGGTGGAAGAAGGAACAAGACAGTGACAGGAGGAAAGATGGTGGCAAAGTACAATGACATTTTTATGTGAAACTTTACACTGTAACTGTTACTTTCTATGCCAGCTAAAATTTTGGTTAAAAGACATTTTCTATATAGCATATGCTTAATAAAGCTTGCTTCTAGGGCTTCCTTTCTTTCCCTTCTAAATGTAATGTCAGATTGCTCTGTGAACTTTAACAATATAAATAAATCATGGGCTTCCTTGCTTGTGTGTAAAAATGAATGCCACTGATTTGCTAAGGATGTTATTTCCTCTACCATCATTTACCACAGCTCTCTGAGGTGTGCCAGGTTGGCTTTGAAGAAGTGTTCATTTCTCCATATGAAAAAGTCAAAGACTCCAAAGAGTCATTGCACAATGAACTACAGTCTGGGCGGTGGCAGGGATGTGGTTCTAACGATGCCTCTGTTGTCTGGCCCCAGGGGCTCATTTGCTGAGAATGAAGGTGTGACTGATTTACAGAACAGACTGAATAGAAAGCAGGTGCAAAAACACCTAGTTTGCAGAAATAGGGTGGTGCAATTATTTGAGGACATCTTATAAACAGTGGTTTTCAACCTGTGGATAATTACCCTGGTGGGGCTCAAAATACTCTTTCACCAGTGTTGCCTAAAACCATTTGAAATACATATTTTTATTATCATTCATAACAGTAGCAAAGTTACATTTATAATGTAGCAAGAAAAATCATTTTATGGTTGGGGGTCATCGAAGAATAAGAAACTGTATTAAAGGGTCTCAGTATTAGGAAGGTTGAGAACCGTTCTTTTAAGGAATGTGTGATGTTCTCCCACTGCAGCCTGGGAAATATCCTAGAGATTAGAGACCTCAGCTCTGACCAAACCATGATTTGTGGCTTTAGTGCTAAGATGACTTATAAGACTGCTTATGCAGCACAGCCACAGATCTTACTAAAGATGTTAATACAGGCTTGCACAGAAGGAGTAGGAGAAGAAAAAACCCTGAAGAGCATGGGCACGACCTTCTCAGAGATGGCACTATCAAAGACAAACCCAAGAAAGGGTTTGGACTCCTCAGTGTTTTTCCAGTAGTCATACACAGGATTTTAGTGGTGTTGGCAGCTGCTATCTTATCTCTGGGTGGTTCCCAAAGGATACCTGACAGGATTACAAATGAGGTGAAAGTCTGAGAAGCAAAGATTTAGAAGTGACAGTGTCTTTGCTGTATACGAAGCTGTTTTGTTTGAGATTCCCAGGTACATCTGGCCTCTACCCAAAGTCATATATTAATACAATTAGGCCCATGTCATTGTTATGTTAACGTACAATATCTGTATTTAAAAAGGAATGTTAAATTTATATACATCACACACACACACACACACACACACACAAATGTGGTAGAGTTTGTTCTGGAATTCTTGCTTGTCAGCTGGCAAGAGGCTTTAGGTGGGTCAAAGGCTAAGAGTGAGTAACCAGGCTCTAACTATGTTTTGGAAAGTATTTATGTTATAATAAAAGACATGAAACGTTTTCCTGAGCAATAAGAAAGATTGCACATTTTCTCATGAACTTGTAACAGCTGTGGTTACCTGCAGACGGCCCCAGCCAAGTTAGAGCCCTTCCACATTTCAGAATGGATGGGGAAGGACACACAGGAGAGGTCATTAAAGGGGAGGGGCTAGCTATTGGTAGTTAATAGCTTCTGTTGGAATGGGAGTCATTTTTTTTCTCCAGGGATGTCGCCCCATGATCTAGTAAATAACCTCATACTCATGTACATGCAAGCAACCTAAATTACACTTAGTAGGTTGCTCCAAAATACACTGAAAGTAGGAGAGGATATACTGGAGAGAAGGGAAGTTGGAGCAGGATGAGAGGAGGGAATCAAGTTGTGTGATTATAATTAAAATACATTATAAACATGTATATAACACTGTCGAAGAAAAATAGATTTTAAAATAAATTGTGTGAGTTTTGGTAAATGTATATGTAACTACAAAATAAATATAATACTCACAAAATAATAAAATTATTTAAATTTCCTATGGGAAGAACTGTGTGTGGTAGCACGCGACTGTAATTATAACACTTGGGAAACAGAGCAGAAAGCTTGCAAGTTTGAGGACAGCCTGGATTACACAATAAGTTTCAGGGAGACCTATGCTATATAATGAGAACCTATCTCAAAACAAAACATCAAAAAAAAAAAAAAAAAAGTAACAGGAGCACTGTGAAGAAATGCTTTTACCATACATAGCAGGCAAAAAAATTTTTAATACAAAGAGGTATTCAAATATCAACAATAAAAATGGTAACCCAAGAAAGACAAAAACATGTAAGTAGCCATGTCAAAAGAATAATAATCTTTGGTGGTTGTATTAGTCAGGGTTCCTTAGAGTCACAGAACTTACAGGTAGTCTCTATATAGTAAGGGAATTGTTGGTTAACTTATGGTCTATAGTCCAACTCACCAACAATGCTCAGCAGCAGCTGTGAATCAAAGTCCAAGGATCTAGCTGTTGTTCAGTCCCACAAGGCAGAAAAGCAAAAAATAGATATCTTCTTCTTTCAGTGTCTTTATATAGGTCTCCAGCAGAAGGTATGTCCCAGATTAAAGGTGTGTACCACCATGCCGGGATCTGGGACTTGCTTTGTCCCAGATAACCTTGAATCCAGAGATCTCCTTGCCTTATTCTCCTGGGATTTATAGCCAACATGACTCAAGATCTCCGCGCCAAGATTTAGGTCAGAAACTTGTATCTCCCAGCCTCAAGATCAGGATCAGAGTGAGCCTTCCAATTCTGGATTGTGATTAATTCCAGATATAGTCAAGTTGACAACCAGGAATGGCCACTACAGTGGTCCTTCTGTTTGTTATAGTGATGGAGAAGATCAAGCCAAGACTTTGTGCAGGTTAGATAAGACAAGCACTCCAGCCATGGAGGTACATCCTCAGCTCTTTAAATCACAGTTTTTTATAGTTCATTTTAGGAATGTGTATGTATGTATGTGTGTGTGTGTGTGTGTGTGTGTGTGTGTGTGTGGCTTTGTACACATGAGTGAAGATGTCCAGGGTGGATATGAGTGCTGAAAGATGAACTTGAATCTTCTATAAGAGCATAATACATTTTGAAGTCACTAAGCCATCTATCCCTAGCCTACTCGAATCCCCAGTACTTTTATTTTATTTTATGTTTTGGTTAGGGTCTCATATTATAGTCCAGATTAGCCCTGTACTCTTCCTATAGGGTTTATCTTAACTTGTGGTTTTCCTGCCTCAGCCTCTGGAACAACTAATATTACAGGTATGTATCACCAGGCCTTGCTAATAATAATAATAATTTTAACCTAATTCATTTTGGGGCAAACGAAGTCTAATAAACTGAGATCTCTTTTTTCCCTATTGCATTATCAAAATACTAAAAGAATTTTTACTTATCATTGGAGAAGATGTAGGGAGAGGGAATATTACAGTGTAAGCACCAATAAAAACTGGTCCCCATTTTTTTAAAGTCAGTGGGAGGTCATGTCACAATGTTAGCTACAAATATCTTTTGAGCAAACAACTCCGTTTCCTGTCAGTTCCATACTGGAAAGGTCACCTTCCTGGTTGTTATGGTTTGCTATGATGTATCTGCTCACGTGTTTAAATAACTCTATCTTAGGAGTTGTGACATTCTTAAGGAGGCAGAACCTCAATGGACAAAGTAGATAAGTGTGACGTGCTTCTAAAGGTTATATCCAGGCTTTGTTTCCTGTCTAGTCTTCTGCTTTCTGTCCATCATTATATGAATAGCCTTCTTCCACCATGATGTTCTGTTTGTGTGCATGAGGGCCCAGCAACCATGTACTGAACCTTCTGATACTACAGAGTCAAAATAAAGCTTTCCTCTTCAAAGCTTTTCTGGTAGGTATTTATTTGGATGGAGCAATAGAAAGGAAGACATTAGTAGAATTTAATTTTAACAAAATAAAATTAATCTTAGCTAGCATAAAGGCACATGGCCAACCTGCTTATACAGTCTACTCAAGACTTAAGCCTAAACATGAGCAATATGAGGAAACTGAATCTGCACGGGGCTTTGGTTCTGATACACAGAACTGGCCAAGATGACAACATCTAGAGGTTCTTTTTCCCAAGTTGGCTTCTGCGTAGTGTGTGGGACCAGCAGAGGAATCAGCTTCAGTCTATTCAATAGAAAGTTGCTTCTTGACATTGGTCTTTCAGACTTAACCTGGAACCCTTATCCAGCCTTCACAATATTACTGTTAACTCACCTGTTTTAATAAACTCTCTTTCTCTTAAAGTAGCCAAGATAGATTCTTGCTCTCTGTTATAATATTTTTTGGGTACTTTGTGTGTTATTCTCTTTTTCACCCTCTTCACCCTTTTTTCTCTTCAACCCCCTAACACTAGGTATCAAGAATAAGATCCATGAATCTAGTTTTTTTTTTCTTTTTGTTTCTTCTTTGACCATAATTAATATCAAACAACAAACAGCTTTCCTAAATGACCAGTAATGATCAACCCCACTTCTTGGGGCCTTAGACATTATATACACTCTGAAAACTTTCCAGAATTCCAAACATCACATAACCACAGAAACTATCTGCAGCTGGCAAAACTGCACCTCTGTTAGAACATGAGGCAAATCATAGCTGCTGCAGACAATCTGAAGCGGCCCCATATCCCACGCTTAAGAATAAAACAAAAATCTATTCTTATAATATTTCTGTGTTTCTAAAAGAAACCAAAATTCTTACTCTAGTCTGTGGCTGATAACCCTAATATATCTACTCCAAACACACACACACACACACACACACACACACACACACACACACACACACACACTCACACCATATAAGAGGATGCAGCAGACTGTAGCAGAATGATTACTAGAACAGTTTCCATAGAAAATCTTAAATAATAAATGTTCATCAGCCAGAATTATGAACTTGAAAGAAGAGAAGCCAGGTACAGTGGTACACCCTTTTAATAGATACATTGTGAGGCCAAGGCCAGCCTTGGCTAGTTGAGACTCAGTTTCAAAATGCAAATAAATATGACCACCTTAAAGATATGGAACACATACAAAATAACCAAGTTTGTACCACTAGTTTCGTGTACATGGCCTCCACTCCAGTCTACAGTAGGGTCTTCGTTCCCATATGGAATCCATGCCTGCTTCATATCCCCATCTATGTTCTGGTCTTCTGAGTTCCCACTGGAGCTACCCATTAACCTGAACTAGATGCATTTTAAGGTTTTTCTAGCCCTTATCCTTAAATTTTTCCAAATCCTTCTTTCAAACAATTTCAAATGCTTCTTTCCACATGGGAAGGCAGTTACAGGAAAGACGTCATTTCCGGTACCAATTTTATGTATTAGTTATACTTTTTACCTCTGTGACAAGTACCTGAGGAGAAACAGTTTACAGGAAGGAAGATTTATTTTTGGCCCATGGTTTTAGTCCATGAGCATCTGGCTCCCTTGTTTCTGGGCTGTTGTGAAGAAGATGTAAAGATATGGAGGACAGAGAGTGGCTGTTTAATTATGGCATCCAGAAAGCAGAGAAGAGACAGGAGGCCAGGACAAGATAGCTTTCAAAGGACAGCGGTACCATGCCTTCAGGGAACAACTTCTTCCAGCTAGACACCACTTTCCAGAGTGCCAATTCCTAAAATAGTGTCACTGGGCACCAAGTCTTAGCATAGAGCGAATATGTTACCTCCAAGACATAAAACCCATCAAGAAAGGTTGAGAACTATAGGACAGTCAGAAGAGAGGGAAAATACCTCTTTAGGTGAGGGACTGAGAAAAGGCAAAACTGCTCCAAAGAGATCAGGGCTTACGGCTACTCTCCATACAACAGACCTGAGCCTCGAAGTTTATCTTCTGCTTGCCTGCCAGAACTTCAGCCAATTCTTTTCCATCCTGTCTTAGTTAGAGTTTTACTACTGTGAATAGACACCATGACCAAGGCAACTCTTATAAAGGACAACATTTAATTGGGGCTGACTTACAAATTCAGAGATTCAGTCCATTATCATCAAGGCAGGAACATGGCAGCCTCCAGGCAGGCATGGCAAAAGAGAAGCTGAGAGTTCAACATCTTCATCTGAAGGCTGCTAGTAGAATACCAATGTCCAGGCAGCTAGCGTGGGGGTCTTAGACCCACGCCCACAGTGACATGCCTAGTCCAGCAAGGCCACAATCCCTACTGTGGCCAACAAGTGCCACTCCCTGGGCCAAGCATATATAAACCATCACACTGTGTCTCCTAGAATGCTGACTGACTCTCTAGCACATCATTGAGCTACCTGATCCTCTCTCCTATGACTGTTTTGGACAGTAATGAGTCCTAAAAGGACCGTAAAAGTAAATAGCGTACCAAGAAAGCAGTTGTCATGTGCCTGCCTAGTCCTGTCATCATGATACCATCTGTGATGTTTTCACAGGACACCACTGCATTGCCACAATGATGGTGGGGAAACAGTAAAGACCGGTGAGCAAACCCAGGAAGCTCTGAGTGTTCAAAGTCTGAAATCAAGTCTCTAAAGAAGACTCTGTTGCACATTGTCTTGGTTTCTGGTGACTGTTGCCAGTTTTTGACACCTTGGCTCATAGACCATCACTCCAGTCTTTACCTGCTGGTCTTTACCTTGTATTATTGTATTATTGTGTATGTGTCTTTAAAAAAATAGATGTATTTATATCATGTATGAGTACATTGTGGCTATCTTCAGACACAGCAGAAGAGGGCATTGGATCCCATTACAGATGGTTGTGAGCCACCATATGGTTGCTGGGAATTGAACTCAGAACCTCTGGAAGAGCAGTCAGTGCTCTTAACGGCTGAGCTGTCACTCCAGCCCATCTATGTGTCTTTGTACTTTAAAAATCCCTCTGTAGTTTTTTAAGGACACCTACCACCATTAGATTCATGACTTACATAAAATCCAGGATAATCTCATATGGGGACCCTTAACTAAAATGAAAGGGAACTTTAAAGAAAAAGACATTTGTTCAATCCAGGGTTTCTATCCTGCCTTTGACCATTTAGTTCTTAGATAAGAGACATACACAGCCTTTATATTTACAGTAAGCCTTAAACTGCCCAAGAGCTAGGCTGACATCTATGTTATTAAAGTCTGTTTTCCTGTAGATAACTCTGAGTTATTACTTACAAAGTTTTATCTGAGCTGCTCTTAACTACAACTGACCAGCCCTCAGGGCCATGTTTCCGTGCACTCACCTAACCCATGGTGGCTTGTCCTTTCTCCTTTACCTTTTTCTCTCTCGATGGCTCTCCTCCAACCCCAACCCCCACCAAGGCCCAGGAACACTAAAACCCACCTATGTCTCTTCTGTCCAACTATTGGCTGTTGGCATCTTTACTCACCAATCAGAACTAACTTGGGGGCAAGGCCATCTGGGTCTGTCTCTGAGGCAAACAGGTCTATAGGAAACAATGTTAACATTAGAATATAAGCAATATCAGGCCAACCCACAGCAGTATCACCCTTGTACATATAAGAAATTTCTCCCATTCTATGTTCCATGTCCCTTGGGGCCTAGAGACAGCAACAGCTCTATCTGCTACTCAACTATCCCGTGTCTCATTATTCCTTTTCTACATCTATGTAGGAAGTATTTATCAAATGTTCTTTAAACTACCATTTGAGTTTTCATGTGTTTCCCTCTGCCCCCCCTCCCTGAACCAGCAGAGCAGAAATTGCTCAGAAGAAAGAGCCTTAAACAAGATTCAGCAGTAGCTGTCAAGAAGAGTGGCTTTTGGGGCTGGCGAGATGGCTCAGTGGTAAGAGCACTGACTGCTCTTCTGGAGGTCCTGAGCTCAATTCCCAGCAACCACATGATGGCTCATAGCCATCTATAAGGGATCTAGAGCCCTCTTCTGGTGTGTCTGAAGTGAGCGACAGCATAGTCCCATACGTAAAATAAAAAACTTCATATTTAAAAACAAAGAAAGAAAAGTGCCCTTTTACAACTAAATTTTACAAAGGCGAACTTAGACTAGAGGCTCATTTGTGAACATGGTTAAATAAATTAAAATCTTCAACATGCCCAAGGAATAAATTAATCTATTAGAAAATCCTTAGGAGCTATTTTCTGGGTAGCACTGCAAGAATGGACCAGATAATGGAGAAACAAATGGTACGCGTTCTATGGGAAGCTATGGGAGTGACTAGAGAGCAGGAGAGCACAGCCAGTGGGGTCCTGAGACAATCCGTGGGCTCTTCCCCGGCAAACACGCTTCGCATAGCCTCTCCTCTAGAGTGTGGGACAATTGTTGAAGTGGAGCATAGCACGTTTTTGTTTTTGTTTGTTTGTTTGTTTGTTTGTTTTTAATGAGGTAGGGTTGATGCAGGGTCTCAAATATCCAGGTGAGCTTCAAACTTGCTATGTAACCAAGGATGACCTTGAATTTCAATTCTCCTGCCTCCAGTCCCTCCAAGAGCTGGGACTGGAAAAAGACACCATCACACCAGGTTTATTGGTTCTGGTAATCAAAGCAGCCTAATGCAAGCACTTTACCAACCAATCTACATTCCATGATGCACATACCCCAGAGTATCACTCATCACTCTTATAAATGGTCACTAATCAGTTAACTCTGAATCAATGAGAGATTCCCTGGGTGGCTCAAACTTTGTCACTGGGAGGTTGGGAGACATAACCTGTGTATCTGCTCCCGGCAATACCACCCCATAGGAGAGACTGAGAATCTTCAGTGGACAGAAGGCTGTATCTCCCTCATGAAATTTAAAGTTGGGGGTTTTGGAGTTGAAGAATTAAGACTGCTGGAAAGGTGCCTGGCTTCTGAAGTGGTGCTGAAACAAGCAGCCGAGGACCAAGACTGGTAGTGTAAGTCAGTGAGAGATCCCACGTCGGCAGTTTAGGAAGGACTAGATTTGGCTGGTATGTGCCATACCTGATAGAAAAGAATTCCAGTGTTGCCATGACAACAAGGGTAGGCATTGCTATGCTGGGATTGTGTTGTGGATCCATATTCCTATTACCAGTACCACTATGGGTAACTGAGTCATTTTTAGAACAGCATGTTTCAGTTTGGGGACTGAGAGACTGATGAAATTATAGAATACACATTTACTACTTTTTTGCAATTTAAAGATTTTTAAAACACAGTTTAAAAAATTGAATAAAAAAAGAAAGGCAGGCATGATAGTACCTGCCTATGACTTCAATGTTCAGGGGGCTGAGGCAGGAGGATCACAAATTTAAAATATTTGAATTTTATGACATAGAGCATGTCTAGATGGTGTTATAAGTATGCACATGTGTACAACTGTATTGTACTTTCAGCCAAAGTGTATGCTCTGAGGGAAAGAACTATATCACCCAGTTCTTTACCTGCCCCCACCCACACAGCAGGATTCCAGGCACCAGCCACTGGAGGGGCTTTCAGGAAGTGAAGACCCTCAGGTAGAAGAGTTGCGTCTAGGGTGAGTCTAACTGTGGAACAGTTAGAATGATAGACATTTGCAGGCTTCTGTGGCTAAGCCGAGTGGTCCCCAGCTAAACAATTTTTCAGGTACTCTGTGTTCCCAGACTGTGGAGCTGTCTGAAAGTTCTGCTAATCATTCACCACACTTGGCTTCCTTCAACACTACTGTGGGCAGGTCTGGGTTGGGATAGACCAGTCCTATCTTTGAAGTCCTGGGATCAGGATGCTCATGTGTTAATAAGCAGTAAGTGTTCTTTGATGTTGAGCCAAAATTCGGATCTGATCACCCCAGATGGAAGCTCCAGAGGGGCAAGTGTGTCCTGCATACATGCCGGTTCTAGCCTCTCCCTGCTGTGAGGTGAGGGTTGCTGTTCCTCTGACCACCGATGCTCAGCTCACTGCTGTCAGGCAAAGCTGGAGAAGTGAGCTAAGGATGGGAGTAAACTCTGAAGCTCCCACCTTACCACAGCCCTGGCAGACAAGAGGCAACCTTAAGGGCAGACAAGTAGCTCAGCTGGTAAACTGCTTGCCTAACATTTATGAAGCCCAGGGTTTGTTGTGCAGCCATCACATAGCCCTGGCGCAGTGGTGCATGCCTGCAATGCCAGCACAGGGGAGGGAACCAGAGGGATCAGAAGTTCAAGGCCATTCTTGATTATACTTGGACTTTGAGGCAAGCCTGGGCTACATGGAACCCTATTCCCACAGCCCCTTAATGGTATTCAGAACAAGAGTTCTGTGTTTCTTCTACAGTGAACATAAGAACTGAAGAGAGCCAAGGAGTCCCCTCTCCTGGTTAATTTCAGATGTGTCACTAATGATTTTTTCTTTGAATAACCTCCTGCTGAGCATTCAGCTCTGCCTTGCTTGGTATTTTGACAATTCACCAAAAGAAGAAATTACTGCTCATCTCTACATAGCGAGATTCATACCTCCTTCCTTCCTCTTGACAGAAAATGAAATCCAATTTACCACCTCTTCCTCCTCCTCTTCTTCCTCCAACCCCCACCTCCTGCTCTTTCTCTTCTTCCTCCCCTTCCTCCTCTACCACTACCACCACCACCTTTCCCATCTCAGAACTTGGAAGGCAGAGGCAGGAAAATCTCTGAGTTCAAGGCTAGCCTGGTCTATATAGTAGGACCCTGTCAAATATACAAGACAGCTAATAGTAGAATTCAAATCCTAACTTTCAGACAAATATACAAATTCATTTTTTGCTTGCTCATCACCCCACTGGTGACACTGGTCACAAAGATTGTAAGATTATAGGTGATTTTTATTTTTTTAAAGGAAAGCAAGTAAAGCTCATTGAGAAGAAATGATTCCCTGTAATCAGGAGGGGAGCCAAAAACAAATTAGTTACCCTATGGGTGATTTACAGTGTTCCTTTTGCTCATATAGCTTCCCTGATTTTCCTACAGTGACTGCATGGTAAGTAATTTTAAATTCAAATAAAGTAGGTTCATTTAGAAGGCAGAATGAAGCTTTATTTTTCCAGTTTGTTTTCACATGCATTTCCCCAGCTTACCAAATTTCTCAGCAGCCAGAGGCAATCTGAATTACTGACATCTTTAAGCGCAGAAGGAGAAGAGATGTTTTGGTTTTCTGTCATTAAGCCACAGTGAGAATGAACAGAATACAGAGGCCCTGTCTTGCAATGACTTATTTTAGGATATTTTTCAACATTGGGTAGACTGACAACCCCTAGTCAGTTTTAAATCACAAGATCAAACAATGATACCTACAATGCATTTGGTAGTTGTGATGTTCTGTGGTGTGTGTGTGTGTGTGTGTGTGTGTGTGTGTGTTGTGCATGTGGGTATATATGTGGATACGTGTGGACAGGTGCATGTGAAGGCCATATTGGGTGTTGCTTCTTAGGCGCTGCCAGGAGCCATCATAGGAGAAGCTAATACCTAGCAGGTGATCTTCCTGAGATGAATCCTCCTTAGATCAAAAGCCATTATAGATTTGCTCAGTAGGCAAGGCCCAGGAAAAATTTATTTTGTGAAAGATTCCTTCTATTAATATGTGTTTCATGTTATTATTAAATCTATAATTAACACTAGGTGTTAGCCCACACTTTGGAGCAGATCTCTACAGAACTACAAAGATCTTGTAGTTGCTATATAGACAAATAGATAATGATTCTATAGAATTTCTGATTTGATTCAAATAATTTTAGGAAGAAAGTTTTCAGAGATGATCTTAGTTGCTAGAAAGATGTAATGCATTTAGAATCAAGAATAGAATATGCCCACTCCTCATAATTGTAAGTAAAGGCTGCATAATAAGAAATGCGATGAGTGTTCATAAATACACTAAAAAGGAAAAATAGACAGGATAATCTGTGTTCAAAAAATATTTAGGTCCAAGGATTAAAACCACAGCTATGCACTAAGATAAGGCAAGGGAATGTAAAAACTGCTGCTTTCAACCTATAGTAAGCATATTATAATGAAAAACTGCTTTGAACTTAATAACAACATCCTTCTATGACTCCCATTTTAGGGGACATTTTATCTCTGAAGTAATTTTTTAGCGAACTTTTTCTCTAAGAAGGTATAAAAAGACCAGAGGAAAAAAATAAAGTGGTTGGTAGTTGGTTGAATGGTTTGGCTTGGGGAGCTTTGCCCCATCTATCTGTCTGTCCATTCATCTATCTATATTTGTATTCCTGTTTGTTTATATGTTTGTGTGTAGAGTGTATGTGTATGTATGTAAGCATGCATGAATACTTGTGGAGTTGATTGTGACAGACAGTTGGGCCCAGCCAGAGTGTGGGTGTATGAATGTATGAAACTATATGTGCCTGTGCATTTTTGCCTTTACAGAGCACCTTAATTATTTTCCTTTCCTTCCTCTCTGGTTCACAAAGAGTTAACCAGCCAAGCCAGGGAGGTGCTTCTGACAGCCTGGCCATAAAAAGAAGCACCAATAATAAGTCTTTTCACTTATCTCCGGATATTTTATGATGAGGTGCTAAGCAGTTTCTTGCCTCAGTGGGATTCAGA
Organism: Micromys minutus; assembly: GCF_963924665.1. Classification (NCBI taxonomy): domain Eukaryota; kingdom Metazoa; phylum Chordata; class Mammalia; order Rodentia; family Muridae; genus Micromys; species Micromys minutus. Next base: position 86,857,710 of record NC_137969.1, on the reverse strand, counting down.
CAGGCAGGTTAGGTACAGCTAAGTGACTTAGACGTAAGGCAGGTAAATGTTTTATTATTTATACAGCGACCCTAAATATCTCGGAAGACCAACTCTTACCCTGCAGATGTTCTTCCCCCTCTGCTGCCTCAAGAGGCACCATCCTATTTCTTTTTCTACTTTTTATTTATGTGTGATAGAGTTCTGCTTGCATGTATTCCCAAACACTAGAAGAGGACACCAGATCTCATTATAACTGGCTATAAGCCATCATGTGGTTGCTGGGATTTGAACTCAGGACCTCTGAAAGAGCAGCCAGTGCTCTTAACCTCGCAGCGATTTCTCCACCCCCATCTTGTTTTTTTGAGGCAGGCTCTCTTCTTGATCTGAAGCTTACCAAGTAGGATAGGCTGACTAGCCATTGAGCCCTGAGACCTGCCTACCTCTGCTTCCAGAGTATTGCATGTACTACACCATCATGTAAGCATTTTTTTATGGGTTCTGAGGACTGAACTCAGGTTCTCATGCTTGGATGCTGAACACCTTGCCAGCTGAACTGTGTTCTGTAGGTTAGGCTCACTCGTGCTGTGATAGGTTTATCAGGATATGATCCCACCAGAAGTTAAAGAACATCTCATTTGGATAGAAACGAGCACTCGGGACAGTGCTGTGCTGTGAGTATAAATGTCCTTCCTCCCTACCTGGGTACTGTTAGCATATAGGTGCAGCAGCCTCTGATTTGCAGTTGCTGGTAGTGTGAAGGTAAATTATTATGTTGATGACCAATGCCAGCTTGGTTCATGGTCTGGTTGAATTTCCTTTTCACCCAGGACATATTTTCTCCCTAGAAAACTCCTATTCCATGTATGCTCTACAATAAAGCCATGACTCTATGCACGTACCTCCTGTTTCCTGTACTTTGTTCTCCACAGTCCCCTCTGCCTATGCTCACCGGCCATTAACCAGTATCAGAGAGAAACGAGGCAGGCAAACTGTTTCCTGTTACACACTGAATGGCTAATTCTACCTTGCTGGGGTCATTCCTTTAAGTTTTATGCACGTTTTAGGGACTATCTCTAACTTCTCATCCTCCAAATGGATTATAGAAGCAGAGGAATTCAGAATGATATAGGAAAGTGGTTGTCTTCTTAAAGGGTAGTCTGTGCATATTTGTAGAAGCTGGTGATGAAATCAAGGGAAGGTTGTTGCTGCCCTGTTGTGTGGTGGGCCTGCAGTGATTTCAAGATCAACTGGAGCCAGCATCTGCCTCTCACCACATCACCGCTCAGTGGAAGGCAGACTGCAGGAGAAGCTAGGGAAGCTACAGGTCCACCTGCTCACCACCCATGGAAGTAACATAACAGGTAAATAACAAAACACATGGGTAGCAGTGGTGCCTGGCATCATGCTCTGTCAGTGTGCTTGGGCTGCTGTCTACTCCTGCCTTCAGACTTGTGAGAACTCCACCTGTAGCTGACCTTTGCTTGGAAGCCATGTGGGGAAGGGAATTCTGGGAAACTTATCCAAGCTTAGTGCTGATGCAGGTACACCACCATCTCTGTACCTCTGTGGGCTTGTCTCCTGGCCAGAAAGATGGCGATGGTGGGGAGGTGGAGGAGGGTGGAAGAGGAGGAGAGGGAACTCTCTAGGTGGTCTTCAATATATGTCTACTACAAAAGACTAGAAAAGCCAAGTGGGTGCTATTATGTTTCTTATCTAAATGTTTCTGTGTCTGTGCCCAGAACACAAGCCTCCTTTACAAGTAGATGGAACTTAGGTCTGAGAATAACTAGCCTACACTTGGGAGTGTAAGTGAACATAGGCTTTCTCTGGAAACTACAGCAACCTACCACACCACTTCCTTCCCCTCTCCCACGGAGCACCTGACTGGATGAGAGGAAGGAAACTTGAGCTGGGGATAAGCATGAGCCAAATCTGCTTAGGAGATATGGAGAAGCCCCCCCAAGAACCCACTCAGTTCCCAGTGCACCAGAGTAGAACGGGACAATGAGGCCATGTCTCTGCCAACTGTGTAGGCTTATCTCAAGAAATGTTTCTTCTCTGTGGTGAGCAGTGGGTGAAGTAAGGTGATAAAACTAAGGGGAAAGACAGTTCTTCCCAAAGCCCAGAACTTGGAGCGTGTGTACCCGAGTTTTACACCTTGTTAAATTAGTAGCTCAATGGGAGATTTTATTGGCCATCTATCTCCAGGTTTGTTTCTAGTCTTCTATGCTCTATATCAAGCAATAATAGTCTCCCGAGCTGTGATACTCAATGACTCTCTTCTGTATCCCTCCTACCTTTCCAATAAGGGAAAATGGGCCAGGCTGTGGCAAATAGCCCATACAGGCTGGTTGAAGATTGTGATTGGCTCCCTCTTGATAGTTTATGAGGTCAATTGTGTGGAAGAAGGGCTGACATTTATGACCAAAGGGGTGCCACCACGGTTTATGTACCCGAAGGAGTGGCAGCACCTCACCATGTTCACCCTCCTCACCCTGGATGGCTGTATTGAAGTGGTGAGCAAGAGCGTGTTTCGGCAGAGGTGCGTGCTCCTGGAAAGAGGTGCCACCGTGCTGAGCATCTATGTGCTTCTGCTGCTGCTGGTGTCACATGTTAAAGATTCATCTGGGGTGGAGCTGCAGGTTCACTCTCTCCTCATCTTGGTGGTGTTCCTGCTGATGCTGGTGTTGACAGCAGAGCTCTGGGCTCCTGAGATGTTTCACCTCTGGATGATAGAGACCTTCCTGTTGCTGCTGATGGGCTCATGGCTGATTCAGGCAGCCTTCATTCTGTTTAGACCAGTCTCTGGCTTCCCATGGGAGGATGATGACATGAGTGACATCATGTTTGTCACTACCTTCTTCTGCTGGCATGTGATGATCAACGCCTTATGCATGTTGGGAATCTATGGCATCTCTTCCTTTTGGCACCGTTGTTACAGACCCAGCTTGAGGCTGACGGGCTCCAAGGAAGGGCTGTATCACAAGAGCTCTTCGGGGACCTTCTACAAGCTGCTGCAGGAGGCAGAGCAGCAGGGCAAAGATGATCAGGCTCCTCTCCTTTCAAAGAGCTGTGCTTGTGACAAAGCCTAGGATACCTGGGCATGTGCACCACTCCATCTTCCTCCTGTGGGTACTTGCAATGTACCCTTTCTCTCTTGGTGAAGGTAATGGCCCAGAAAGATGGCAGTTGGTTTCCTGTCTGCTATTGCACTCCCTGTTTCTGAGCCTGTAGTTAATGCTGAGGAGAAGAGTCCCAGGAATGATGGGACTTGAGAAGAGGGCAGGAAGAAGACTAGAGGACAGGCCCACATACAAGGGAAGCCGGGGAAGAATGAATCATAATGGCATGAAAGAGAGGAGTCTCTCCTCGAGCCCAGAATTCTGCACTCAGGGCTGTTTCTCTAGGCCACTGAGTGCTTCACTGGAGGGAATAAAGATTTCTCACAGGTCAAAACTGGAGTCAGTTGTCTCATTCTGATAGAGTAGATTGGTTCTTTTTATTGTTTTAGTTTTTGAGACAGGATCTCATGACACTGCCCTGCCTGGCCTGGAACTCAATGTATATGTAAGGCCAGGCAGGCCTCATACTCGGAGATCTTCGTGCCTCTGCTTCTTGGGTGCTAGTATAAAAGGTGATTGATACGGGTTGAAATTATATTCTTTAGGCTGGTATGAGAGCTCTGTTGACAGAGTGCTTGCCTAGTATGTGCATAGCCCTGGGTAGGGGTCAATTCCCAGCACCACAAAAAGCATATGTACAATCCCAGCCCAATAGAGGCAAGAGGATCAAGAGTTTAAGATCATACTTGGTTGCATATTGAATCTGAGACCAGCTGGGGTGAATCTTATTTCAGAAATAGTAAGTAAATCTCACCTTTCCTTTTTTTTACTGCTCCCTCCCTGACTTTAATAAAAGGCTCCACTTCAAATTTTACATAGTCATTTAAAAATAACTTCATAATCAAATTAATTTATATTATCTGATATTTTATAGAATGTCCATGTTTGTGCCTTCCCTACCCCATGTTTTAGTTTGTCTACTCTAGCAAAAGCTTCCTTTACCCCCTTACACATGGAATGAATTAGACACTGTCCTCTCTGAATCTCACAAGCCATTCTATAGTCTCGATTTGTCTTTCACTTGACAGACACACAGACTCTAACCTTCTACCACCGAGGCTGTGAGCACCCACAAGCCTGCTTCCTCAGAGAGCTCAGATGGATTTTCTTGTTCTAGCATTGGGACACTTACAGGAACTCTGCTTTATTTTTTCCTAAATAGCTGACACATCTGACTTTGTCCTGGTTTTGAAATAATTGCCCTTAGAGAGTTCCTCCTCCTTGATATGTAGGTTTCAGAAGTCCTTTGCTGTATCCAAGTTACACAATTTCTCATGTGTATTCCAACTGTGTGACAGCTCCTAGTTAGTAAAGGCACATCTGGTTCCACTGCCCACCCCCACCCCCACCCTTCTTTCTCTCTCATTGTGTTGCACAACAGACAAGAGGCTCTTCGAACCTCTGGGTAACTCCAACCACCCTAAGCCTGAGGTCACCTTGTTTATTCTTTGTCCGTGGGGACAGTAAAGACACAAAATATGTTCCTAAGTTGTTTAGTCTTTTGATGTTTATGGTGGAACTTTATGATCAGGTCTTTGAATCCCTTTCCCCTTTATTCTTCATCCCTAGACTCGTTTCAATAGATTTTTCAGAGTCCTTTTCTCTTCACCTTCCTTGCACAGATGTGGCTGAGGAGCAGAATTGCCTGTCCTTTTCTGGGCATATGAAGACTAATTTGATGACAAATTCCTAGTAATGTGGCAGTGATATGAATAAAATAGCTCTCAAACAGCCAGTATAGGCAAATAAGTTGGGCACTATTAATTTATCATATGTAATATGTAACAGGCAAGAAAATCCCACAAGCCTTCTGGGGAGACTTTGAAATTCTCACAAGCTACCCCCAGAGGGCACTATGTCACCATCACTCTGTCCAAGCACCTAGTTCCCCAGCCCCAGTAAACAAGCCTATCAAAAACCAGTTTAAAAAGAACATATGGGGGAGGAGAGAAAATGTCCAGACGCAGGCTAAATGTTGCCCAAGAATCCAAAATACATACCATAGGGCTGTGTGTTTCCAGTTAAAAATTGACAAACATGAAATAAACAGAGATCCAAACCAGCAAACGGGGTCAGGGGTGAGGGATAAAAGGCTATGTGCAGATCCAGCTGTGGATTCCTTTGAGAAAAATACCAACTAAAGGACACATTTTAGTCCAAAAAAAAAAATTTCTAGCACAGGCCCACTTTCCTAATATTTCAAGGAATATTGGCTTCAATAAGGCTCAAAACCATTTAGCAGCTTTCTAGCTAACAAAACCAGGGCTGTGTGTACGCTAGGAAGTAAAAACAAAACACATGGACTAGGGAGATGGCTCAGCAGATAAAAGCATCAAAAACTGCAAACCTGACAGGTTTAGTCCTGGAACCCATAGCAGGAAAATGCTGACTCCTGAACATTGTCCCCTGACTTCCACACATGCATGCATCAGGCATGTGTGGCCCTTCATTACACACATAGTAAATTAAGTTAATTAGTGTCAAGATTATTGCACGTGAAAACTTGCTCAAAATTCAGTGTCCCTCTAAGCCCAGCGGTAGTGGTGGTGGTGGTGGTGGCTCAAGCCTTTAATTCCAGCACTCGGGAGGCAGAGGCAGGCAGATCTCTGAGTGTGAAGGCAGCCTGGTCTACAGAGAAAGTTCTAGGGCAGCTAGAGAGCTACATCAAAAAATCCTGTTTCTAAAAATAATAAATTAAATTAAATTAAAGAATGGGCTGGGGTTACAGCTCAGAAATAGATTGTTTTTCTAGCCTGTCCCAGACACAAACAGGATAAACAGACAACTCTAGATTTATGATTGTGGCTTTCTCAGAGTCGCAAAAGGTCCCCTGCTTTCCTGCGCTGTGACAGATGAACATGTGACCTTCACATGACTTCTTAGCAGAGGTAAGATAAACTAAAACAGACCCAAACCTTCCACTAATGTGCAGGGTGAGAAATGGGGTGCTCCCTCTCTGTGATGGTCTTCACTGAGCACTGACCAAACTCAAATCAGGTAAAAGAGAGTTGACATCCCAACTTAAAATTTCTTCTCTTAAACTGAAGAGTATCACGTGATTAAGCTATGTAAAGAAAACTCCCTCTCATGTTCTATCTTGGGTTATCAAATTCAAGGACAAGCTGGTCTTTCCTTCTTTCATTGTGTAGAGTGAAGTTTGAAAGGCTCACTTTCCCCTGTAGATATACTTCACAGGGTCCAGGAATGCTACTGACTTCCAGGGATCTTTCTTTTTCCTTTTATTTGGGGGGTAGGGGGTGCTTGGTTTAACATGTTATCTCTATTCTCTTTGCCAGTTCTAATTTTGGTTTATAAAGAACCAAACAAGTTACCTTTTAGGTTGGGTTTTTTTTGGGGGGGTGACTGCAACTTGAGTCCCCACTGTGTCTCTTTGGCTTAAAGTTTTCATGGATTGCCCACTGATATCAGCCACATAGGCATCAGACTCCCCTCCCAGCAGCATGTTAGTGTTGAAGCTTTGGGTTCAGTGGAACCATATCCTAAACTTTACATCACGTGTGCAAGGTAGCCGTCCAAGGTGTCCTTGTGACACCAGGTTAAAAGTGCATCAGTTCTGCAGAGAAAGAAGGTGTAAGAACTCAGGAAAGCCTACAAGACAAAGCCATCGGTGTAGGCAGAGAGCCCCACCGGTGGAACGTGTTTCGTTCTCGGCTGTTTCTGCAAATTTGGTCCAAGCTCTTTCCTTACAATATTGTTCTCCCACTCCATCCACCCTTGGGGACAGAGAAACTGGATTCAGTAAGAAGCTCAACTTCAAAGTATTTGCCGTCAGACCACCGTTAGCCTTGCCACTGCGTGAGCCTAGACTGAAAGTTTCCGGGTTCAGTCATCTTGCCACCTTTATGGACGGGGCAGGAAATGAAGGCAGTGGCAATTTAGGGGAGAATGAGGACAATCACAGCAAAGTCAACGTGGAGGAACAGGCTGTTCTTTCAACTTCTCTAAGCGTACAGGTGGCTTTTCGGAGAGCAAACCAGTTAAGGGACTCCTTCCATTGTACAGAAAAGTCCTGGCACTTGTCTGGGTCCTGCTTTGGTTGGCTTCAACACATGTGGGGCTGACCAAGGGGGCAAAGCTTCTTGTTTACCCCTGAAAGTCAGTGATCACATGAGACATCCCTGGTCACATGAAAAGATCAAAGCCAATCTGCTTCTATTCTTGGAAAGAGAGCAAATGTTCTCTTGATGCTGCCGCTGATGCCTCTGTTGGTCAATGTGTGTTTCGTGAGCACTCAGTCTAGATACTACTGGAGGGTGTTATGGGGGAATAAGCAGCGAAAGGAGTTAATGTGTCTTAAGGGAAGGAAGCAGGCACTCACATGGCAGAAACACCTCCCAAAAATAGAGAGAGAGAGAAAAAACATTTGCTCCAGAATGTCACCTTCTCTACTGAGTTCAATGTCCCTGGTGAAGTGTGCCGAAGGCTGCGTTGGTTGGTGACTGGCAGCTGCTATCTGGAATTCACAATCTTCTAACATACAAACACCCCATTTCCCCCCTCTGTCCATCCCTTTACAACCACCTGAGCTGAAGAGTTAAAAGAAGAAATGGGAAGACTGCTGACTCTATTGTTGGGTGGACCCCTTACTGCCTTAAGTAAAGAGTGATGGTGGACGAGGCTTGATACAGAGGCAGAGAGCTGCATTTCGGGAGTGGGCACGGAGCACAGTGCCACGGCTCAGTTTCAAAAGAACCGTGTAAAAACCGGCTGCAACGCAAGTAACTTACCCAAGCTTAGGTTGAAGCAGAGCCAGAAAAGTCCCTGAGCTTTACTAAGTTGGTAAATCCAAGTTCAATGAAAGACACTGTCTCAAAAAAAAAAAAAAAAAAAAGTAGAGGGTGACAGGGTGATAGGTGAAGACACCTGAAGTCAGCTTCTGACCTCTACATGTATGGATGCAACATGTAATACACACACACACACACACACGCACACACACACACACAGAATAATCATGGAAAGAAAAAGTCTCTTCAGATTATACTGACCTATGAGATGACAGTATTTTGCTAATACTCTTCAGGTTCCAGGGCCCCTGTAATCCTGCTACAAATGCTAAGATAGAGGTTGTGTGGCTATTAATTTGGCTTTAATCAATGTGGCAAGAGGTGAGGTACAGATCTGAACTTGTGTTTGCCTGACGTGAAGCCCCGCTGTTGAATATGTCATAGTAAAACGCTTCTCACAGCACTGAATAGGACACGGAATTTGCAAGGTGCTTTTCTGTCCCAAAGCATACCAAACACTCCATTTGAGGTGGATGCAGCTTCTGTGAGCCACAGTGTTAAACACACTTAGGGGAATTGACAGAGGTTGACCTAAGAGGCAGAGCTATGCGTGTGCGGCCAGTGGCAACATTTCTTTCTCATATTTGTGGTACAAAACATAACCAGAAGAACAAACTTCATCCCTTCCTCTTCTGAAGGCACCGAGAGCCTGGATTTCTGGTGTTTAAATAAAAGATCTCCACCTCAAATACCACGGCTCCTGAAAGACACAACAAAGCCCAGAAATGAGATGGATTTTATGTACTAGAAACAGGCTGCCCAGAACATAGCATTAACAACAATATATGAGCCACGTCTATTTTTACAGGTAATTTCTGTGCACATTTTCAGTTTGTTTCATTATAGTATTCACACACTGAGCCATCACTGCAGGGTTAAGAAGAGAAACTCTCATTTCCCCCCACCCCCCGCCTGACACATACTCAAAAACAAACTTAGGAAGCAAAGCCAGGGATTTTTTTCCCCCTTGCTTATTTGTTTGTTTGTTTGTTGAGACATGTTTTCTCTGTGAAACCTTGGTTGTCCTGGAACTCCCTCTGTAGACCAGATTGGCCCAGAACTAAGGAGACCCACCAGCCTCTGCCTCCTTCCTGAGTTCTAGGATTAAAGGCATGCACCACTACCATGCTTTCCTTTAGCACAGGGTGTGCATCTTCAATCTGGTGGGCTGCTCTGAAAGTCCTTCCATCTGCTTGATTTTGCAGATCCAAGGAACTTGGGCTAGACTTGCGGGACACACGCACACACGGCGCTTAGTAACATCGAACAGTCTATGGATCTCCAGAATCCTCTTTATAGAAACATAGCACTTGTGTTTAAACCGTGAAATCACAGTCTGACCACTTCCACAAACCCACTCAGGAAGCCAGGAAGATAGGGTCCTCCAGGTTCCGGGAATCAAGTCGCTCCCCGGCTCACTCAACAAACAAAGGGCAAATTCTGGGGTTCTGGATTTTCGCCGACTGATCTCTTCGAAACCTCTGTACCGTTAAGGTAGCAAAGGGCCAAAGCCAAATGACTCTGAGCCTCAGCCTGGGTCCGAGGGTTCAGAGTCGCTAAAGAACGCGTACTGCAAAATACGTCCTGCCCCTTCGCCCCCTCCCTCCTCAAGCCGCCGCGGCCTCCCCTCCCCCACTCCCCTTTCTCTTTCTTTCTTCTGGGTCTCGCTCGCTCCACCCCGCGGTTCCCGAACAGCTCCTCGGCCAATGGCCTCAGGGCCCCGGCGCGTAGCAGCTGATGGGCGCGGGTTTCCTGGCCGAAGCCAGCCAATCAGGACGCCTGGGGGCGGGCACAAACTGTCAATAAAAAGTACGGAGCAGCCAGCGGTTCTGCACAGCCGAGAATGGGAGTAGAGCTGAGTGTCTGAGCAGCACACCCATCTCCTTTCCGGTCTTCGTCTCGCTCTGGTGGCCTGTCCACCCATCCATCATCCGGCCGGCCACCGCTCTGGTAAGCGCACGGAGGGATCCAAGAATGCACGGCCGCCCGGTAGTGGCGTCGCGCTCTACTTCCAAGCTGGAGTCTGCTGCGGCTTGGCGCGGGAATGCAGCGTTCGTGCTTCCCGCGTGCTTGCAGCGTGCGGCCCGGGCCGGCTCTTCTCCGGGTTCCTAGGGCGCGCTGTGAGCCAGGCCCTGGGAAGGGCGGGGTTGCGGGTTGTTTTGATCTCTTCTTTACTTGAGGCCCAAGGCGCCGCCCCAGGAGGCGGGCGTCCTAGGGTGGTTTTCTGCCCGAGAAGGGGGAGGCGGTCTGGTGGTCCCAGCGGGAGGGTGCTCTTGCCTTAGGTGGGCGCTGGCGCCTTGATCCTCTTCCTGGGCGGTACGTTTTCGGGGACATCGTCACTCTGTGGGTGGTCTGGTTGAAGCTGGTGGTCGTGTGCGTTGTGGCACCACTCGCCTGCTCCCAACGCGGTGTCCTGGGCCTTTACCGTGTGACCGAACAATGGAGAGCCGAGTCGCCGGAGTGGCCGGAGGGCTCCGCAGTGGAGAGGCCGGGCCGGGCGGAGGCAGCAGCGGCGCGCTGTGCCTCCCGCGGTCGCCCCACTCTCGGCACCCCGCCTCTGCCCTCGCCGGGGTATGGCCCCCTGGGGGAGGCCTTGAGATCTACGCGGGCCCGAGAGTCGGGGCGCCGACTTTCCGGACATTTTAGTGGGAAGGGCTGCTCTCAAAGTGGATTGCCCCAACTCCTCCGGGGGCGGTAAGCGGGGATCCTCCCCCAGCCGCAAACACTCAAAAAAAGCACCGATTGAAGACATAGAAGATGAAGATTCCCGGTCCTCAGAGTCCCCTTCTAATATCTACAGCTTCGTTGCCTACTCTGAGAACACCGGAGAGAAGTCTAGGATTAAGGTTAAATCCCACCAGTCTGCTTACTCCAGCACCTCCCCCTCCGAGCGGTCTGGGTCCCCTACTCCATCGCCCTCGCCCAGAAAGCTCCGCTGCTTAGACCAGCGAGAAATCGAGACTGAGGAGAGGCACGAACACTGCTCTAAAAAGAGGAGGGCTAGGGAGTACAACCCCAATGCATTTGATACTCGGTGGCTGGGGTGAGTAAAAAGGCAGGGAGAAGGACCCTAGTGCGCCTGCTACGTGTACACTAGGCTGGTGGCACCTAGCTGGTCTCAAGGGACAGGGCCAGAGGAGGAACTCAGGTTCACCCACCAATTGATTAATGCTGCTTGTGTAAGCCTCGGGAGGTGTGAGTTGAAGGCATCTAGCTAGAACTGCAGTCCCTGCCTCTGAGTGGCGTAGGCAGAGGCTTTGGTTCTGCCTAGAACTTGACAGCAGCAGTTCATGTGCTCCCCAGGGAAAGGGTGAGGTTTTTGGAGGGAGAAGCACTTGTTTTCACTTGGGCAAACATGGACAGTTGCCCGTAGAAACTTTGCCACTGTACTTCAGAAAGTTGCCCAAGTTGCTGGGAGAACAATGTGTTCCCTTTCCAGCTATCCTGGGTGGTTAGGGAGGGGAACATTTCCTCTTGTGTTGGCTGGCTTTATAGTCTCAGATTCTTAGAGAATCTTGTCCCCACTCCTGTGGCTTGTAATCTTGTGCCCCAGGTCTATTAGAAGTGGAAATTTTCTACTTAAATATTATCTGGTGGAATCTTCTAATACTGTAAATTTCACATTGAAATCTGTCTCTGGAGTAAGTCATGAAGTGATGAAGTCAGCAGTTGAGGCCTGGTTTGGAGGGGCACACCTTTAATTCCAGCTCTCAGGAGGCAGAGACAGGTAGACTCTGTCGAGGAAAGCTTGGTCTACATATTGAGTGTACAGAACAGAGTGGACTTTTAGAGGTTTCCCTGTCTCAAAAAAAATCAGTATGCTTCTTGGAGTATGGTTTTACTTTTTACATTAGTGGTGGCATATAACACAGGTCTTTTTCTCTTCCATGAATATGTTAGCCTTTAAGATCTTACAGCTAGCCCCAGGGTATCATTGTTAAATCTAAATATGGTGGTGCCACACACTTTAATTCCAGCATTCAGGAAGCTGAGGCTAGCAGATCTAATTGTGTGGCTAGCCTGGTTTGCATAACAAATTCCAGGGCTACCTAATGAGTCCTTGTCTCAAATTAAGTATTATAGTCTAAAGGTAAGGACTTGCGTTATGATGGGATATGTGTTCCTTAAGGTTGTCTCAAGAATAAAAGACAAAGGAAGGTTCAACAATCAATTAAATTAGTCAAGTCTTTTTGTGGTGATGTGGTAGTTCTGTTGGGTGGAATAAGTTATTATGTTAATGAGCTTTTTGATAATTTGTTCTCCTGCTAATGTTTCTCAGGTTAACAGTTATTAAAATCCCTTAACTAGTCTCCCTGAAGGGGGTGTTCTTTGTCTAATAAAGAAAAACAAACTTTGGAACCTCTTGAAAGCAGAGTGAATAAAAACACCTGAGTCCCAAAGGAGAGATCCTGGAACTCCAGTCGGATTCCCTTGCTATTCCTGCAGGGTATCCCTTTGGAGTAGTTGGTAATAGAATGGTTTTTGTCTCTCTTCAGAACACCTTCCACCATGGCCACCTCAGCAAGTTCCCAATTGAACAAAGGCATCAAGCAAATGTACATGTCCCTGCCCCAGGGTGAGAAAATCCAAGCCATGTATATCTGGGTTGATGGTACCGGAGAAGGACTGCGCTGCAAGACCCGTACCCTGGACTGTGAGCCCAAGTGTGTAGAAGGTGAGTTGGGGGTGGGGGGGGGCAGGAGCAGAGCATGTGCCTGGGAGCGGGCGTGCAGCTTTAGAGGCCACCTTCTTCTGTTTGGTTTGCAAGGCTTTTCAGACCTTAGTCAGTCACCCGTAAGCAAGCGGCTGTGTAGTCTGGAGGCATAGCAACAATGGAAGCTTTTATCTAGATGGAACCTTGCGTGTGCTGGTACATTGAAAAAAAAATACTGGTAGGACACGGGAGGCTGGTGTGTTGCTAACTTGCCAACCCCAGGAACTAGTTTGAAAGGACTGGTAACTGGAATATGCCATCTAGTTTTGTAAGTCAGTCTCAACCTTTCTAATGGTTTCACTGTTTAATAAAGTTAGTTCCTCATAGGCGTAGCAACTTCCAACCATAAAATTGTTTCTGCTATGACTTTATAATTATATACGTCTAAGATTTAGTTGTGGCCTTTGTTTTTCAGTATAGAGCACGGAAGCCATAGCTGTTCAGGGAAAGGATGGCACTCTCTCCATCTACCTCGTTTAGGAAGGGTTACTCTTCTAAGGATGTTTCTGTTTGAGTAAATGAATGGCCAGATAACAGTATAGATTGTATACTTGGTACTTGGCAGTGTTTGGGTAGGTTCTTCAGTCTCTGCCTTCTGAGATTCAAACCGGCCACTGAAACAGAAAGGACCAAGCGATGGGGAAGTAACTGTTCTATAGAAGTGTATATAAAAAGCGTAACTTCTGCTCAGAGAAACAGGGATAGGTGACATCAGGTTATCTCCAGTGAGGATGCATTCCTTCAAAGTTGGTAGGGAGCAATGGAAGATGGGTAAGAGGCTGACTGTCTGCACTGAGAACCTTTTAAATTGTGTGTGTTCTCCATGTATCCAGTGCCAATTCCAGGAGATCCAACCCCCCCTCATCTGGTTTCTGTAGTCTCAAATACTTCTTTACAGTTAATTTAATTTTTTGTCTTTGTCTTGCCCAGAGTTACCGGAGTGGAACTTCGATGGTTCTAGCACCTTTCAGTCTGAAGGCTCCAACAGCGACATGTATCTCCATCCTGTTGCCATGTTTCGAGACCCCTTCCGCAAAGAACCCAACAAGTTGGTGTTCTGTGAAGTTTACAAGTATAACCGGAAGCCTGCAGGTGTGTGTGGGATGGGTGTAGCTGCCTAATTCCTAAGAAGGGCGGTAGATAACATTCTGAAATAATCGAGAAGATAATCCCTAAGGATCTAGGAATGATTTAAAAGCCTGTTTAAGAGCTCTGTAGCTTTTTTGAATTTAAATACTAGATCTGCCACTAACCGCCAATGCCCTGGGAATACTTTTCTACATGCTTGTTTTCTTTTTGTTTTTAATTGTGTGTGCTGTATGTGGAGAGGGAGACATAGGGAGCTTTGGAGTTGGTACTTATTTATGTGCGTTCTGGGAAGGTTGCCAGACTTGTGTGGCAACACCTTTACCCACTGAACCATCTCCATGGTCTTTTTTGCAGTTCATTTTTTAAGATTAAGTCATCTCGAAGTCTTTGGAAGGTGAGGAGCACTGCACATTAACTATTGGCTCCTATTCTATGGAGGACAGCCTGTTGAGTCAGGATACTCACAAGTCTTAGCGGCACAGTTTCTGGATGAACCATTTGCCCTGGTGCTTTTCTTTACCTGTGTGTACATGTGGAGTTTGGTTTGCACTGAATACCATCTCAGCATTCAGATTGCTTTAAACCTCCAGAATCTCAACTTGTGTGAAATCTCTTCTAGCGCTAGCAGGAAGGCTTGGTGGCCCTGTACCTTTAGTGTTTGTTTTGAAAGGCGGTATTATTGGTAAAGGGTGTGTACCCTGAGCAGGGCAGCCGTGGGTTCCGGGCTCTGCTGCCTTCCCTGTAACCTGGGCATGTCTCCTGATATCCTCTCTTGGGGCTTCATTTTCTGTGAAGATGAAAGTTGTTAATACTCACTTCGGACTCAGATGGGTTTTTTTTTTTTTTTTTTTTTTTTTTTTTTTTTTTTTTTTTTTTTTTTAAGTTTGGGAATTCCAAACTTTTATACCAGTCAATACTGTATAACTTAAACTCACCTGGCATGTAAACTTAATTATTCTCAAAATGACTGGTCTGGCCTTCAGTGCCTGCGAAACTAGGGAATAATACACCTTGACAACTAGAAGCAGTTGTCTTCTGAATAGAGGGAGTAAGTGCCTGGTGTGTGGTGTTTGGAAGGTGGCCAGCATGCAGATAGGGTGACAATTGCTCAGGTTCCATTCCCATGCGATTGCGTAGCTGACTTTAATTACAAAATGTCTATCAGCCATTTCCTGCAAATGGACAGTTATCACTTCTTCATTTTCCTTGGTGATAGAACACAGATTAGGCCTGGGTCAGTCCATCCTGTGATGGACACTTGAGCTGTGTAAGAGGGCTCTATTCCTGATGGCGTGTTGATTCCTAATTTCTAGAGACCAATTTGAGGCACAGCTGTAAACGGATAATGGACATGGTGAGCAACCAGCATCCCTGGTTTGGAATGGAGCAGGAATATACTCTCATGGGAACAGATGGCCACCCTTTTGGTTGGCCTTCCAATGGCTTCCCTGGACCCCAAGGTAAGTCCTCCTGGGTAAAAAGTGAAACTTCCTTCCCTAAGTTGTTACTGTCCAGGAAAGCCCCTTCCCCAGAGACAGGATCTAACAGTAGACTACCCTTGCATCCCACACATCCAGAGGTGGTTAGGATTTAAAGTGACAGAAGGTGGTAAGATGGTTCAGTGGTAACTCACCAAGATTAACAACCTGAATCTCATTCTGGGACCCAGACAGTAGAAGACATGGCTCCTTCAAGTTACCCTCTGAGCGTACTGTGTGCACGTACACACAAAATTAATGAAAAGCCACTCAAAGTAAGAGAAGCTTTACTGGGGCTGTGGCAAAGAAGGAAGGACTAGTGACTTTGAAAAGCAAGTTTAGGACTGCCTCGTTTTTGATTTTGGGAGTTTCCTGGATTCCCTGACTCTTGTCTGCTTTGTCTTGACTCTCCTTCAGGTCCGTATTACTGCGGTGTGGGAGCAGACAAAGCTTATGGCAGGGATATTGTGGAGGCTCACTACCGGGCCTGCTTGTATGCCGGAGTCAAGATTACAGGGACAAATGCTGAGGTTATGCCTGCCCAGGTAAATAGTCTTTTTCCTCCCCTTTGAAGACTTGGGTAGGTGGGCATGTGGGGACTTTGGCTAGCAAGGGTGGATCACAGCAGAGCAAGCTAGGGGCTTGAGTGGGCTGAGCAGCAAAGTGGCTTCATTTTAAAAGTCAACATTTTTTTCTCTAGTGGGAATTCCAGATTGGACCCTGTGAAGGGATCCGAATGGGAGATCATCTTTGGGTAGCCCGTTTTATCCTGCATCGGGTGTGTGAAGACTTTGGGGTGATAGCAACCTTTGACCCCAAGCCCATTCCAGGGAATTGGAATGGTGCAGGCTGCCATACCAACTTCAGCACCAAGGCCATGCGGGAGGAGAATGGTCTGAGGTAAGTACCTTTTTCTGGACTCTTCTCGGAGTGGAAGGCTTTGGGTACTTGGGCTTCTCACAGACTAGTCTGCATATCTTTCATAAGCCTGTTCTTTTGTACCCATTGGAGAAGCTATGGAGTAATACTTTAGGAATAGAATTACAAGAGTGATAACGGAAAAGCTGACTGGGTTCAGGCATTTGAACTTTACAAGCAAATGGGTAACTTAGTTTTTACTGTTGGGAAGAGGGGAGTGATTGGGGGTTTCATCCAGTGGATAATTTGCACCGCATGTTAAGGACTGGCCTGAGGGAGGCACTGAGACAAAAGCTAAGAGGCAGACACAGCCTTCTTTTGGAATTCAGGCCTGCTCCCTCCTGCCATCGAGAGATGGGTTTCTAGTGACAAGGAGGCACCCTCATCTTTTACTGTTTCCACTAGGTGCATTGAGGAGGCCATTGACAAACTGAGTAAGAGACACCAGTACCACATCCGCGCCTACGATCCCAAGGGGGGCCTGGACAATGCCCGGCGTCTGACTGGATTCCATGAAACCTCCAACATCAACGACTTTTCTGCTGGTGTTGCCAACCGCAGTGCCAGCATCCGCATTCCCCGGACTGTCGGCCAGGAGAAGAAGGGTTACTTTGAAGACCGTCGGCCTTCCGCCAACTGTGACCCCTACGCCGTGACGGAAGCCATCGTCCGCACGTGTCTCCTCAACGAAACTGGCGATGAGCCCTTCCAATACAAGAACTAAGCGGATTAGACTTCCAGTGATCTTGAGCCCTTCCTAGTTCATCCCACTCCCAACTCTTCCCCCTTCCACTTGTCCTCACTGTAACTCAAAGGATGGAATACCAAGGTCTTTTTATTCCTCGTGCCCAGTTAATCTTGCCTTTATTGATCAGAATAGAGGGGTCAAGTTCTTAATCTCTACACACCCAACCCAACCCTTTCTTTTCTATCTAGCTTTCTAGTGGGGCGCGGGAGGGGGAGGAGAAGGGTAACCACTGCTTCATCTCATCGGGAATGCATGTCCTGTAGGCATAGCTGTCACAAAGCGGTATACTTGGGAAGGAGGATGCTTTTTTCTTCAGGATAGTTGAAGGGCTTAGATTGACATTTCCTCTGTTGGTAGAGAGCTGTTATTTCTTTGGGTGAAACCAAGTTTTTGGTCCAAATGGAAGTTAGGTGAGGAGTTGGAGGTTGTTCTCTTGTGTCATGCTTTCTTAGCTTGGGGGAGGGGAGTTCATCCCTTCCATGAACACAGTTCAGTGTATCACCTGATGAATGGCCCTACTGTACTGTAAAGAAAGAAAAAAAGTTGGCAATTTCTTGGTCCTCCTTTTATAACACAAAGCAGAGTAGTATTTTTATATTTAAATGTTAAAAACAAAAAAAGTTATATATATGGATGTGTGTACATGTGTCTAATTGAGAAAACCATCCTATTCTCTGGGTACCAAGTTTGAGTGAGGAGCTTGGTTTAGAAGTGAGGCTCTCCTGGGGTAGTGGGAATGTAGTACAGGGAAAGTTGGTTACCTTGGGGGCTTTCAGGGTCATTACTCCTTAGGGTCTCCCTGCCCGCTCTGCAGGAGCAGATGTTGGACAGATAGCCAGTGGGATGCCACTGCTTGCCACCTCCTGTCCCTGGACTTAATATTTAGAGGAGCATATACTTAATCCACACATGAGTTAGAAGTATGAGTTGGCTGGTCAACTTGAACATTGTTACTGATGGGTGGGCGGGTGTTACTGGGGTTATTTTTTGGTGGGACTAGCATTGTCACTAAAGCAGGCCTTTTGATATATTAAATTTTTTAAAGCAAAACAAGTTTAGATTTTAATCAGATTTGTAGGGTTTCTAACTTCACAGAATTGCCTGTTTCAATGTCTCCTTCCACTTGGCTCTTAGAGGAGCTAAGGACAGGCCTAGAGTTAAAACTTGTCACTCTGTGTCCTAGTGTCCTCTCCCCCAGTGACTGTCTGAAAAGAACTGATAGGGTCTTGTTTTGTTTTTTCCTTCTATAATAAACACACCCCACCTCCATCCCAGCTTGTTGCCCTGCGGTTTTCTGGTTGTTTGTGTCGGCAGCAGGCCAGCTGTGGCTTTTCTCTTGCCGTGTATAGTATGTTCAGTTAGATAACCCGCTGTAAACAGACTAACTGCCAGGGCAACCATATAAATCAACCTAAGATTTCCTCTGACTGTGGTTCCAAAAAAAAAAAAAAAAAAAAAAACCTCAAACTTTACTGCTTTGTTCACTATCAAGAAAGGAGGGATGGTTCTAGGCAAAATAAGTTTAAAGTTTTTAAAATCAAGTCATGTTGGCTATTCTTTGAGACAGGGTCCTACTGTACATCCATGTCTGGCCTGGAGCTTGCTAGAACAGTCTGCCCTTTTAAGTTAGGAATTCTGCTCCCAAGTAGGGTTAACATTTATATCTTGGCGATTCCCAGTTTCATGTTTGGTCTTACATTTTAAAAGTAGTGTTGTCTAACAATTCAGGCTCAAGAATCATGCTATCAAGTTACACAAAAAGTCTAAAATACTTTGAGGTTTTGTGTTGGGCCTGGCCACTTCCACCGCTGCCACCCTGTGGCTAGAACTTCCTGGCAAGTGAGAACCTCTGCTTCACTTCCGGTGCCTGGGCTTGGTTTGTCTGACACTGACAGTTCCGGCTTATCAGGATATCTAGTGTGCAGTGGTACAGTGTATCACTGTCCCTATTGAGTTATTCCTCCACCCAGCTGTTAAGAGCTGTCTACACGGTAGGTTTACTTCCCTATTGAAGGCTGGTATGCTCAGCACATTGGCCTGTTCTAGATTTTGATTACCCAAACAGTAGATTTTCCCCAAGTTGTCCAGTTTAGATTCCCAGGGACAGCCAAGACAACTGAAGTAGAGCACTGAACCTGGGTTCCAAGCCTCCATGTTTACACCTCATGCTCAGCTCTCTGGACCTTCCAGTTTGGAACTCCTCCCAGGCTGGTCTTAAGGTCTTGATCCTGATCCCTCGTGCCACCAAGCCTGGCTGAGTCCTTCCTTGTTGCTGTTTAAGCATTTTTCTAAGCTAAAAGAGCTGCTTCCTCTTTCACCTAGCTGCTGTGGGCATGCCCAGATAGTAGGAAATTGCTCCACTGGTTTTGGTTTGTGAGGGTATCCCTGCAAATCCCTCGGCTGGCCTGAATCTCAAGGATCTGCTAGGCTCTGCCTCCCAAGTGAACCACTGTTCTGCGTAGCACTGTTGCTGTTGTGAGCAACAGTAATTTAAAGGTGGTACTCTGATAGGTGACAGTTTCCTTCAAGCAAGAGTTTTGTAAATGTAAACTTAGTAGCTTACTGTGCATGGTCCCAGCTTACCACCTGCTAGTCTGGCATGATGCCCTCCTGCTGGAGAGATGGCATCAGCTGGCTTTTGTGAGGTCCCTAGCTCAGACATCACACAACCACTTGGACGTCCAGTTTCAGGGGATCTGGTACCCATCTGGCTTTCCTGAGAGCTGGGCATGCAGATGCAGCATATACATACATGCTAGCATGCTGGCATGCAACATAAAGATCCTTTTTAAAGTGCCCTTTTCTACCCTCAGCATTTTCCTAGTCTTCATGTTAAATATTCTTCCCCCCACCTTCCTCCAAGTAGCCCTTTCCCTGGGTATCCACAGGGCTGAAGACTCAGTGTCCTGAGTCCTTTTCATTGTTTTGTGGCCTATTGCAATTGGTTTTCTCAAGGTTACTTGAAAAGGAATTCTAACTTAATTGGATCAGAATTCTGGGTGGGAAGTATTTCCTTCTCCACCCTGGAACCAAGAATTAGGTTTGTCCTCCTGGTCATAGTTCAATCCTCTTTATATTTCTGGTTTTTTTTTTTTTTTTAATTGCTCATTTAACAGATTCAGTTACATGATAACTTTATCGGTGATAGATTAAACAGAATGAGGGGCTGTATTAAACAATGTTTGCCAAACTTTCAACCTTAAAAAGACAGGCTGGGGTTCTAGCTCAATGGAGTAATGCCTTGGGGTGTGTGAAGTCCCAGTTCTAAATACTGTGTGGTAATAAACCAAAATTCTTCACAAACTCTTTAAACATCACTTCCCAAAGCTGGAGCTTAGCTGCTAGATGTTTGCTTAGCAAACAGAAAGCTATGCAAGTCAGGTATATGGTGGTGAGTGCCTGCAATTCCAGCCCCTGGCAAGTTCATTTCAAAGACATTCTCCACTATATAACCAGTTTGAGGCCAGCCTGGGCTACCTCAGACATTCTCTAAAAACAGAACAAACATGTATTTGGTGTCATGTCAGTTACCAGGTAAGAGCTGAAAAGCATCACAAACTTTTAGGGGTTTTGAGGTGCTCCTTAGCATGTGAAGGTTAGAGCTTTATGTTTGGGTAGGAATGGAGTCTGACCTGATGCTTGGGGCTGGTGCTTCAAATAGCTTGCCCAAAGTTTCACAATGCCAGCTCCTACTTGATCCCTGTTCCAGTGCAGCGTGAAGTCTGGAGAGTAAGGTGCTATCCCA
This sequence comes from Micromys minutus, assembly GCF_963924665.1. NCBI lineage: Eukaryota > Metazoa > Chordata > Mammalia > Rodentia > Muridae > Micromys > Micromys minutus. The sequence continues at coordinate 86,837,106 of NC_137969.1, read as the reverse complement.
GGAAAGCAGATACTTCACCCAGAAGGGCTTTGAAGTTGTAAACCTTAGAAAGCTGGGACTTGCTTCCTTCCTCACTACCTTGTCCCTAGACCTGTCTGTGTTGCCAACAGAGTTTGTTTTAATGATCTATGTTTGTCTTAGGGTATCTGCTCCTGCACAAAACATTTTGATCAAGAAGCAAGTTAGGGAGAAAAGCGTTTATTCAGCTTACACTTCCACATTGCTGTTCATTATCAAAGGAAGTCAGGACTGGAACTCAAGCAGGTCAGGAAGCAGGAGCTGATGCAGAGGCCATGGAGGGATGTCACTTACTGGCTTGCTTCAGCTTGCTTAGCCTGCTTTCTTATAGAACCCAAGACTACTAGCCCAGGGATGGCACCACCCACATTGGGCCCTCCCACCCATGATCACTAATTGAGAAAATGCCTTACAGCTGGATCTCATGGAGGCATTTGCTCAAGGGAGGCTTTATCTGTGATAACTCCAGCTTGTGTCAAGTTAATATATAAAACCAGTACAATGTTTAAGGGTCAGTCAGTTTTGTGAACTTTTTTTAAAGTCTGCAACTCTGCTGGGTGGTAGTGAAATCTATGAGGCCCTGGTTGTCTGACGGTGTAATGAGCTGAAAGGATCGAACTTGCTGTTTCTCATTACCAACATTATGGCTCCACTGAATAAGCCTGTGTTGAAGGAAAGAATGTTTGCTTGCTCTTGATTCTGGCAGCAATCAAGCTGTCATGAGCTTCATATTGCTTTAAGAGTTATAACTAATAGAAAGCAGCCATTTACCATAAAATCTCATTGCTACTGTAAACAAAGTGAGCAGATTAGAGCCTTAGTCCTTTATTTCCTTAGGTCAGTTATAAAAACATAAGCCCTAAAAAACATGAAGAATAAAGACAACTCACACTTTACATATGCAGACAAATGCATGTGTACTTAAGCACATATCAAGTTGGTGAGAGCATACACACACATGCACGCATGCGCAGCACACACACATGTATGCTATATACACATGGTACTGATTCTATATTTTAGTTAGGGTTTTTCTGCTGTCACCAGACACCATGACCAAAGCAATCTTATAAAGGACAACATTCAATTGGGGCTGACTTGCAGGTTCATAGGTTCAGTCCATTGTCATCAAGGGGCAGCAGGGCAGCGTCCAGCAGGCATGGTGCAGGCAGAGCTGAGAGTTCTACATCTTCATCTGAAAGCTGCTAGTAGAATACTGATTTTCAGGCAGCTAGGGTGAGGGTCTTATAGCCCACCCCCAAAGTGGCACACGAACTTTAACAACTCCACACCTAATACTGTCACTCCTTGGGCCAAGCATATATAAACAAACCGTTACATCCTATTTAGGATCCACCCCACCTCTCTCAAAAGACAACATCTTTAAAAGGAGACAAGGGGCTTGTGAATTTGTTGGCTAGAAATTGGCTGAGCTGAAAGGCTGTCATGAGGAATGGAAAGACAAATGAAATTTTCAATTTTTATTTTGAGGCAGAGTTTTGCTAGGTAGCCCAGGCTGGACTCAAATCTGTTGTAATCCTTCTGCCTCTACCTCCTGAGAGCTGATAATGCAGACCTGTGTCATCACAAACTTTCTAATCGCTGTAAAAGCAAGCCTCCCACTTCCTCCTTTTTGTCTAGTCAGTAAGAGGTTCTTGACCCTGCCTGTGGTGATTAGAGAGCCCACTAAGACAAGGAAGGGCATCTCAGTCCTGTATGGCACAGGAAGTCCTATTGTCATCCTGGGATTTGCTCTTCAGAGAGTCTCGACCCTCAGCCAGTTACTTGGGTTGTCTTGGTATCATGACGCATCTCAGCTTTGCTAGCTCCTCTGCTGTGTGGCACACAGACCTAGTGATTTAACTCATTGGATGCTCAGCTGCTACATGTAAGCACTGTTAAGGGCTCTCTGCATTTGCTTTCCAGTTAAGGTTTAGGATAACTCCTCCTTTGTCACTACTACCATTCTGCCTTATTGACATTAGAGAGATAAATATTAAATATATTTAATATTAAGCTATTAATATATTATCTATATAATATGTTATTTACATATTATAGTGTAGCATATAGTAATGTATTGTTATATGGTAATATTATGTAATTATTTGTATGCTATAACAAATTAATTAAATATATTTAAAATAGAATAATATAATAAATAATAAAATAAAAATAATAAATAAAAATGGAGTCAGTGGGAATATAATCCAGTTTATATTTACCTAGCAGGCAGAAAGCCCTGGGTACCACATTAATAAAAGAAATTCAAAAGTGCTACAAAATACCCGAACCAGCACTCAGGATGTAGAGACAAGGCTCAAAAGTTCAAGTTTATGCTCTGCTACATAGTCAGTTTGAGGTCAGCCTTGGCTACATGAGACCCTGTCTAAACCAACCAAACATATAAGCATACTGAGGCCTAAATTTGGTCCTATTTGATGTTTTGATGAGAGCTTGTCACTGAGGAGTCAGAGTGGCCAGTGAAGGATAATTCTCTTCCTCTTCTTTACTTCCCCTTCCTCTTCTGCCCTGTTCTTAGGGTCTACACATTTCTTTGGCACTGCCATGAAGGACGAGGTCTCTGGAGCTTCCGGCTATGTATACAGGCTAATCTTCAAATGATTGTGGGGGCCATTTTGACAAGGACTTGATGCTATAGAAAGTTGGACATTATCACATTGGGGAACGAGGAGGAGTATTCCACAGAAGTCAACCGTGAGTCTTGTCTCTGGGAAGGAACTTGTGATTCAACTAGGACTTAAATTTAGAAACACAACTAAGAGAAGAATCCAATCAGAGCTTCCTTGTAGAAGTCTTCACAAACAAGCTTCTTCCTAATCAAATTTAAGGTCTAGAAGCTGCCAGCCTATTAACGTTTCTATAAATACACTTGGGGCTAACTGCTCAGCCAAGGAAAACTTTAATAACATGAACACAAACTGTCAGAAAAAGGTGATTGCCAGTACTCCTGGAAGAATATACAAAGCAGGGAAAGGGTGTCCAGAGGGGTGGGAGCAGGAAACTCATAGGTATTAACAGTCTCTGGTATTAATGGTGTATGTTTGAGCCCTCAGACTTAATATCAGTTATCTCATCAAGAACAGAATTCTTCCTGATTCCAAATGTGGTTATTGACCTATTAACTGATTGATTTCTACAGAAACTGGTAACATCCTTAAGGATTCTGACTGTGGTAAGCCTGAACATCCCCCTGACCCCCAAATTCCTTCTAGATTTAGAATTCCATTCCATAAGCCATCAATCCCACACTTAAAAGAAACACTTGAGTCAAATTTGTGTTTTGGAGGATAAGAATGCTCTTCCAATTTATAATGCTATCTATATTTCTTTGGGGAAAAAAATATGAGCCAGTATCTTCTGTTAGCAGGAAGGGGGATGCATGACCACAGGCACTTTGACTAATTTCCTTCAGGGAGGTCAGGGAGGTCCGTTTCTTCCTGGAGAACTCTGCCTCTACGTGCTGAAGGAATTCCTAAACAAGCCAGAGTGCTAACCCAGCACTTGATTCTCTGGGGAATCTACATAATTGACTTATCATCATGTGCTCTCTGTCCGCTGCTTAACAAATTACCCCCAAACAGCAGCTTAACGCAGCAAACACAATCATCTGATGCCCTTTCTAAAGATGGGGAATGTGCAAATACTTTATTGAGTGGCTCTGTTTGCGTTTCTTAAGAGGCCGCAAGTTATCTGTGGGTACCACATGCAGCCTCTGAAGAAGAACTGGGTTCAGTTCCTTGCTACAAGGGCCCCTCTGTATTGCTGCCCCTTGGCAAGTTTCTGCCCAGATATGTGATTGTAGGCAGGGCATATGAGAAGGGTTAAATTGATCCACTTAAGAGGAAGGGAGGGCTGGAGAGATGGCTCAGTGGTTAAGAGCACTGGCTGCTTTTCCAGAGGTCTGGTCCTGAGTTCAAATTCCAGCAACCACATGGTGACTCACAACCATCTGTAATGGGATCTGATGCTCTCTTCTGGTGTGTCTGAAGACAGCTACAGTGTACTCATACATAGAATAAATAAATACTAAAAAAAAAGGGGGGGGGGAAATTCCATGAAAGATGGAAAGTGCCAGGTCCCAAATACCCAGGGCTAGGCCCTCTAGGTATCTATGCATCTATGGCTCCTCCCAGCACTTCTCAATCCACTGTGGGCTGAACTTCACTTTCCTAAACAAACCTGCCATCTCCTGCAGTGTGCTGGCTTGGTCCTCTATTGGTCCTCTACTGGTCTCTCTTCCCTACCCTCCTCCTCCCCTCCCCCCTCCTCTCCCCTCTCTCCAGTTCAGCCAGGCCTATCAAAGAAGCCAGGTGTATCTTTCCACTTATAATGGGCAGTTTGGTCCTGAGACCTTAGCCTAGGTTCAACTGTTACCCTGGAGAAAGTCTATTATTTAAGGTGTCTGGTTTCTTTTGGTGTCTTTAATTCCCCTAATCCCATAATTCCTTTAATTACTCTCTCTTGACTGTCGGAGAATGAGATTAAGGATATCCGGTTCCAGGCTTCTTGTAGCTTACCCAGCTTCAAGACTGTCAGATCACCAGCACCACACTCACACAGCATTTACAGTTCTGTGTCTGGGAAGAACATATTGATTAGCTCTATTTCTCTATCTCAGACACCAGGAGAGTCCACCAGAATCTACTTAACACATTTGGAACGGGGAAGACAAAAGAGGGCAACATCCACAGCAACATAAATATTTATGCTTTGAGTTAGTAAACTAGACTATGGTAGCTTACAAATCCAGTTGTAATTTCTGTATTCATATTAGTCTGATCTCAAACTTCAGTTCTTCTGTGATAAAACTTCTTCCTATCCAAGACTCCCTTGACCATAGTCATTAGCAAACTTTACTCATGTTAAAATATTTGGACAGATCGAGGATGATACTTGCTTTTAAAATCCAGAAAGCTAAAATAAGAGGTTTGCTGCAAGTTTGAGACCAACCTGTGCTAGACATCAACTTCCTGGAACATCCTGAGCTAAAAAGTAAAATCTTATCTCAAAAAACCCAAACAAACAAGTAGAAAGATGAGGACTTTCAGTCCTATAATCCTAGCACTCGGAAAGGAGGTGGAGGGCTACCTGTCTCAGGGAAAAAAAGTCTTTAATTGTAGAAACATATACATTCATTCCTTTGGTACCCTAGATAAGCTCTCCTAAACAGCAACTCTATAGGTCAGTCTTTCTTCTGCTCCCCAGAGAAGAAAGCTAAGTCCTCCATAGAAATTACAGAAAAATAGAACTTAGGAAATGCTAAAGTGCGTGTGATTTTGTTGAAGTGTTCTCAGGAGTGACTCTCAGTGGGTCTCACTGACATTTCTGTTTGAATAGCCAGGATCCTGGAGCCGTGCACATCCCCCAGGGGATAAGGTAACTGAAAGTCCCTCCTAGGCATCTGTAAATATTGGTGAGGCTCTGCCCTTTCTCTCAGAGAACAACCATGAGGACAGGGATGTAGCTCTGATAGACTGCTTGTGTAGCATACAGAGAAGTAAACACACACACACACACACACACACACACACACACACACAGGAAACTTCTGGGTACTGTTGAACTAATGTGGATTATTGTAGTTTTGGGGAGACGTCCAGAGCTAGTAACAGGATGGATGAGCACAAGATCCTGGTTCTCCTATTTCTTGGTCGCTCTGTTTCTCTTCACCCTCTGTCTTTGTCGGGCTCCCTCTGCAGCTCTGTAGAGTTCCTTTGAAGAGATGGAGAACTGGGACTGTCACTATGGTAGGATGTCTGCTTAGCATGTACGGGGCCCTGGGTTTGCTGTCACTTCACCTGTGATGTCAGCACTTGGCTGTATGTGTGTGTGTATGAAAGTAGGAAAATCAGAAGTGAATCAAGAATCAAGGCCAGCCTGGGCTACTTGAATCCTTGGTGTTGGGGGAGGGGTGGGTAACCTGTAAGTGTTGGTTCCAAGTTGTGTTTATCCTCAGTCTCCCTCACCCACCCACCCACCCCCAGCCACCAGCCTCAACAACCCCCATCTCTGTGCTAGGCTTCACAGCCTGGCAGGGCAGGCGGCAGGTTGTTTTGCTTTCATAAGCCCTATTATATAACTAACATCTTGAACGTGGAGCTGAGCCAACCTAGAGGTCACATCAGGAGGGAAAGGGGGAAAGAGGATATTCAAGGAAGTGGAAAGAGAATGAGAAAGGGGAATAAGAAGGGAGAAGAAGAAAAATAGAGGTGAGGGTGGTAATGGGGTGAGATTCTTTAACGTTTGCTGCCTGTTCATAGTTCTCGGTCCCAAGGGACAGAACATATTATTCTCAATAGTACTCTTCCCATCTTATCTGGGCACTGGGTCATCTTTTAGCTCTCACTCTGTGTACTGAACTGTATGCCAACCACCTGCAGGTATCACTCTAGGGTCTATTCCAAGAGCAGTGGCAGGCTGATAGGATGCATCCCTAGTGGTCCTGACAGGGAAAAAATAGGCCTGCTCTTGTGGAATGCTGTCTTGCCAGTAGTTAGACCTTATCAGAGCTCCACCTGAGAAGCTACAGGGAAGTGGTCATCCTCACCCCTGCTCCTGCAAGCCCACTAAGCTCACCCCTGCTCCTGCAAGCCCACTAAGCTCACCCCTGCTCCTGTAAGCCCACTAAGCTCACCCTCACCCCTGTTTCTGCAAACCCACTAAACTCACCCTTAGCCCTGCTCCTGCAAGCCCACTAAGCTCACCCCTGCTCCTGCAAGCCCACTAAGCTCACCCCTGCTCCTGTAAGCCCACTAAGCTCACCCTCACCCCTGTTTCTGCAAACCCACTAAACTCATCCTTAGCCCTGCTCCTGCAAGCCCACTAAGCTCACCCCTGCTCCTGCAAGCCCACTAAGCTCACCCCTGCTCCTGTAAGCCCACTAAGCTCATCCTCACCCCTGTTTCTGCAAACCCATTAAACTCACCCTTAGCCCTGCTCCTGCAAGCCCACTAAGCTCACCCCTGCTCCTGCAAGCCCACTAAGCTCACCCCTGCTCCTGCAAGCCCACTAAGCTCACTAGTTCCCCAAGCCTGACTTAGGTGGAATAATTATTTTAGTCTGTTGTTGGTGGACTATGTCAAGTGAGTGCACATTACTTTACCCACATGATGGCTTTCAACCTTCTTAAGCTTCAGTTCCAGAGAATCCAACACCCTCTTTTGTCTTTATGAGCATCAGACATGCATGTGGTGTACATACATACATACATACATACATACATACATGCAAGCAAAAACGCTTATGTGCATAAGTCAATCTTTCAAACAAAGGAGCTATAGAGATGGCTCAATGATTATAAGAGTGTTCTCTATCTTGAATCCAAGAGTCTTTTCTGACCTCTAAGGACTCCCAAACTCATGTGGCATATACATACTGTATGTATACACGAGTAAAAATTTAAAGTTACCTAAATTAAGAAAAAATTGGAGCCAGGTGGTGGCGGCACACACCTTTGATCCCAGCATTCCAGAGACAGGCAGATCTCTGAGTTCAAGGCCAACCTGGTCTACAGAGCAAGTTCCGGGGCACCAGACAGGCATTGAGTGCATCGCATCTTGGCCAAGCTTCTGTTCTTGGGGTCACCACCAAGTTTACTAAAGATGGTGCCAGAAAGACATTAGCAGTCCCATACCACCACGACTAGCAGTTATGCTAGGTAGACCCTGGAGGCTGCTACAAAACCTCTCCAACAGTCCCTAGAGAAAATATAGATATGGAAACACACAGGGAAGGAACCTGGAAGTGGAGAGCCTAAGGAGCGTTGGAGAGGGTATTCTTCGAGTCAGAAAGGTCATGGACGTGTTTTGGGGGATGAGTGTGGGTAGACGATGGACCCTCCTAAGGAGGATTGTAGGGGTACATGAAAGGACAGGGCAGAGTATTGGGAGAGCCAGACAAGCAAGCAGCTTTTGAGAGGTGGGAACCCTGCGGCAGCAGCCACTTGTCATATTTCTGGGTAGTTCTTTATTTCCAGTTCTGACAAAGCCTGAGACCCTAAGAACTCCCAGAAAGAACCTGGATTTGACCCTCTTTATCTCCCAAAGTCAAGCAAGTTCTAGGCATAACAAATACATGAATATATTACATAAATATGTAAAGAATGTATAAGAAAAATATTTATTTTAAAAGAAATATATTCTATTGTGTATATGTATATACATACTCATATACAGACATCAAAGTGAATAATATATGCTTTTATTCATAAATTATCCCTGGAATTCATGCAATTACTGACACCTATACTTGGTGGTACATGCTCTCCTAGTTAGGTTTCTATTGCTGTGAGAAACACTACAGCCAAGGGCAACTGCAGGAGGAAAGGGTTTGTTTCAGCTCAAGGATATGAAGGGAAGTCAGAGCTGGAACCTTGAGGCAAGAACTGAAGCAGGAAGTTCCTGGAAGAATGCTGCTTGCTGTCCACAGTGGCTCAACCTGCTTTCCTATACCACCAAGACCACCTGCCTAGGAATAGCACCACCCAAGGTGGGCCGGGTCCTCCCACATCAATCATTGGTCAAGAATGTCCTACAGAGTTGCCTCCAGGTCAATCTAATGTAGGTATTTCTGAACTGAGATTCCTCTTTCAAGATAACTCTAGGGTTGTGTCAAGTAGACAAAATAAAACAAAACAACAACCCCAAAACCCCAAACAAACTAACAACAACACAAACCCAAGATTATTATGCTAATAATCCTAATGCTGAGGAAGCAAAGCAAGAGACTCCAGAGTTTAAGGCCATTATCAGCTATATAGAGAGTTACAGAACAGCCTGTTATGAGCCCCTGTCTCAAAACACCAAAAACCAAAGGAAAGCCAAAAAAAAAAAAAAAATAATAATAAAAAAAAAAAAAACAAAAACAAAAAAAAAAAAACAAAACAATTACTGATAGCATGACATTTTGGGGAGAGAACCTGGAATCAGGGGCAGAAAAGAATTGTTTGTTGCTATCTTTCTCTGCAGTTTGAAGATTTGAGATTCTGGGATGCTCAGGTGGCAGAGAAGGAGATGTCACTTTATTAATCTCATTGAGATTCAGTGTCATCTCCTCTGAAGTGCTTCTGTTGTTGTAAGCCCTCAGGACTAAGGCCATCTGCAGCTGTGCCAAAGCTCTGTGTCAGGAACATAGCAGACGTCTGACAAACCTTGTTAGGCTCTTTTTTTCTGTCCTCCTCTCCCCTACCCTAGAGGTGGATAGAGCCCCCATGGCACCTCATCTTTCATGGCTTGGGTTTCCTTTCTCCAGCCAGGAAAGTCGTAGCTTCGGTGACAGCTATTTAAGTCAACTGACCTTTCCTGCAAAGGCTCCGTGATGGCGAAGATGGCAGATGACAGGAGGTTCCTGGGGGTGTGTTGGGAGGTGGGGCAGGGGTGGGGCCCTGCATTTGTCAGAAGCATATGACCTTCTGGCTACTGGGCTCTGCAGATTTCTCCTGAGAGAGATGTCTGCTTGCCAGCAATCTTGGAGAAGACAAAAATAGCAGCTTCGGGTTCCAGGTCCCCTCCTCCCTTTGGCCCAGTGCAGCTACAGTTTTGGTTCCCTTCTTGTTGCCTGGAGCCTTCTTCTAAGGTTCATGGAGCCTTATTAAGGAAGTAACTATGGGCAGGCAGACAACATTCCAGAAGATGTGATCTGGAAAAACTGTATCATCCTTTCCTCCAGAGGCACTATCGGGAGCCCATTTTCTTGTCTATTCCTGCAAACGCAGAGATGCCATCCAAAGAAGGGCTCTTTGCTTTGGGCATGTTTTGATGTATCGAAAGCTGTCCTTAAACTCGCCATAGTTGAAAGTGACCCAAGAGCTAGCATCCCTGGGAAATCTGGCTTCTGTAACCTTCACTATAGTCTCACCTTGACTCACTGCAGGGCATCAGATAATCCAAACAAGCCACGAACTGTGGTGCACACCTTTGATCCCAGCAGTCGGGAGGCCGAGGCAGGCAGATCTTTGTGAGTTGTAGGCCAGCTTGTTCTACAGAATGAGTTCCAGGACTATTACACAGAGAAACCCTATCTCAAAAAACCAACCAGCCAGCCAAGCCAAACAAACAAACAGAAACCTATACAAATCTAGTGTTTAGCCAAATACAGTAGTGCATGTCTGTAATCCTAGCCACCTGGGAAGAGTTAAGAGCATTAGAAACTAGCCTGTGCAATTTAGAAAAAAAAAAAAAAAAAAATAGGAGAGAGCTAAAATCTAGTGTTGGAGATGTTGTTTATTTACCTAGCATTACATAAAATCAGATAAGGTGGTTACACACCTATAAGGAGTCTGGAGTAAAGGAAGTTCAAAGTCATCTCTGGTTACACAGACAGTTTTAAACTGGCCTAGCATGTACAAGACTTTGTCTCTAAAAACAGACCACCCCCAAACAATAACAAAAACAGAACAAAAGACCAAGGAGAAGGTGTATGGCTAGGGCTCTAATTCAGTGGGAGAGAGCTTGCCTTACATGAACAGGGCCGTAAGTTCAACATCCTCCCCCCATCACGGCAAAGAACATATATAGCTCTGTGCAAGGATCTATAGGTTCAATTCTCAGTATCGCAAAGCAGAAATCAACAACATCAAAAAATCCACAATGTGCTTGCTTTCTCTAGAGCAGTGGTTCTCAACCTTCCTATTGCTGCCACCTTTTAATACAGTTCCTCATGTTGTGGTGACTCTCAACTATAATGTTATTTTTTTTTTTTTTGTTGCTACTTCATAATTGTAATTTTGCTATTTTAGTTACCATAATGTAAATATCTAGTATGAAGCACATCTGTGAAAGAGTTGCTCGATCCTTAAGGGGTTGCAACCCACAGTTGAGAACCATTGCCCTAGACAACAAACTCACCTCATGTGTATAATTTACAAATGCCTGGAAACTCCTTCAGTCTACTAAAACTTGCTAGAACCCCTCAAATAGTTTCTACAAAGCTTTATACAAACATTGAGAAGGCCTGGGAAGCAACTATACAAAGCTCCTTTATCTTCACAGTTTGTATTTATACAAAGCTTTTAGAAAAGCATGTTGGGCAAGCTTTAAGTATCAGCCTGGCAGATGCCTAGATATTTGGCAAGCAGTTTCAGATTTTGCCAGTGAGGGTGGTTTTTTATTTTTTTAAATGAGACTAGCATTTGCGCAGGTAGACATTGGATGAAAGACTTTCCTCCCCCTACTGTGCCTGGGCCTCACTCAGTCAGTTTAAAGTCTAAGAGAAACTAAGCTGAAGGAGTTGGTACACACCTGTAGACTGACTGCACTATCCCAGAGAGAACTTGTCCCCCCCAGAGTGCTCAAACCAAACCTCAAACCAAACCCTGACCACCCCAGCCTTTCCCCACCCACTCAGCAAGCTGTGACCTGACCTTTGGACTCAGATTACCATTCTTTGAGTCTGCAGCCAGGCTTACTCAGCAGAGTCTGCACTCCCAGAGCCTCCACACTTACATGAGCTTCCTTCTTGTCTGTCTCACCCCACCTTTTCTTTTGTGGCACTGAACCTCACACAAATATTGTACTACATACAGATCCACAGAGTCAGCCCTTGTCATTTTCTTAACACAAATCTCTCTCTCTCTCCTCTTGACATAAATGTATATGCATATGTATATTTCCATCCTACAGATTCCAGTTTCTAAGAACCGAAGAATGCACCAAGTATTGACACTTAAAATTCTATTCTAAAACTCAGATGACAGCAGATGCTGGCGAGGCTGCGGAGAAATAGGAACACTTCTCCACTGTTGGTGGGGTTGCAAGCTAATACAACCACTCTGGAAATCTGTCTGGCGATACCTCAGAAAATTGGATATAGTACTACCTGAAGATCCAGCTATTCCACTTCTGGGCATATACCCCAGAGACACTTTAATACACAACAAAGATATATGCACCACAATGTTCATAGCGGCTCTATTTATAATAGCCAGAAGCTGGAAGGAACCCAGATGTCCTTCAGAAGACGAATGGATACAAAAATTGTGGTACATATACACAATGGAATACTACTCAGCCACCAGAAACAATGACTTAACCAAATTCTTAAGAAAATGGCTGCATCTAGAGAAGATCATCCTGAGTGAGATAACCCAGTCACAAAAGAACAGACATAATATGCAGTCACTGATAGTGGGATGCTAACCCCAGAGGCTTGCACTCCCCCAGAAACAACTCACAGACTGTATGAAGTCCAAGAAATAAAGAAAACAAAAAATATACATATATTCACAAAACAAGAAAAAAAAATCTATTCTGTGTGCTGGGAGGTGGTGGAGCAGTATGCCTTGAGGCAGAGGCAGACAGATCTCTGTGAGTTTGAAGCCTGGTCTACAGAGTAAGTTCTAGGTCAGCCAAGGCTACACAGAGAGCCCCGCCCTCTCTCCCTCTCTGCTATATAGACCAAGTACAACCTCTCCTCCCATCTCGGTCTGATTACAGATGTGTACCACTGTGCTTGGCTTTTGTAATTAGGAGGTTGGTTACACTTTTAAAAATCTTTTAAATGTCGTTACTTTTTATTAAAGGCTTTTGTTTTGTGCTTTGCTTTTATTTTATTTATGTGCATGTGTGTATCTGTGTGCAGGTATGTCACATGTGTTGGGTACTTCTGGAAGCTGAAAGAGAATGTCAAAATCCCGGAACTGTAAGCTGCCCACTGTGGGTATTCCTAATGAACTTAGATCCCCTGAAAGGGCAGAATATACTCTTAATGACTGAGTTATCTCTTCAACCCCTAATTTTAACTGATTGATTGATTGTTTGATTGGTTGATTTGAGAGGTCTCACTGGGGAACTCTAGCTGTCCTAGAGCTTGCTATGTAGACCAGACTTGATAAAAATCTAATCTTAGGAAAAAAACTAGACTTGTTCTTATTTTATGTATGATCATACCATCTGAATATATATTTGAAACCTATTAAGACAAAGCTGCTGGCTTCCCGAGAACTGTTGTTACAGATGGTTGTAGATTACCAAGTGAGTGCTGGGAACCAAACTCAGTTCTTTGGAAGAGCAGAAAGTATTCTCAGCTGCTGGTGGTTTGAATGGAAATGGCTCCAGCAAGTGGAAAAACTTGGCAGTTTTAGCCACATGATTCTTAATTTAGAGTCAGGAAGGATACAAGAAGGGATACAAGAAGGGCCACGGAATTGTCATCTGTGGTTAAGGAGAGCCACCATGTCCAAGCGTGTGGCAAGGGAGTCCCTGCATGGAGTCCAAGAGAGGCCATTGTGTGAAGCTGTGAGGGTGAAGCCTGGATTGTGTTGCAGACCCAAGATAGTGAAGATGCCAGTGATGTAAGATACCCGCTGTGATTGTTTGTTTATGCTTGGGCCAGGGAATGGCACTGTTTGAAGGTGTGGCCCTGTTAGGGTAGGTGTGGTCTTGTTGGAGTAGGTGTGTCACTTAGGGCCTGGGCTTTAAACTAGCTGCCTGTAAGCCAGTATTTTGCTAACAGTCTTCAGATGAAGATGTTGAACTCTCGGCTCCTCCTGCACCATGCCTGCATGGACACTGCCATGCTCCTGCCTTGATGATAATGGACTGAACCTCTGAACCTGTAAGCCAGTCCCAATTAAATGCTGTCCTTATAAGAGTTGCCTTGGTCATGGTGTCTGTTCACAGCAGAAAGACCCTAATTAAGACACCTGACAAGAGGAGCTGCAAACAGGATATGGAACCTGACCAAAAGAGAGAAGTGTATGTAGTCAACAAAGCTGAGAGTCATCTAAGTTCTTTGCCACCAGACATAGAGATAAAGTTTGGAGTTTGCTCTACTGTGTTTTGGTCTTAATTTGGTCCAGCATTTTCTAACCATGCCCCTTTCCCTCCCTTTTGAAATACAAATATATATTTATATTCTGTGCCACTGTATATTGAAAGCATGTAACTTGATTTTTGTTTGTACGGAGTGTTAAAGTTATGATATTGTCTTGGGGTACAGAAGAGACTTTGGACTTTTAAATAATCTTGAGGCTGAAAGACTATGGAGATGTTTGAAGTTGTACTAAATGTATATTGCATATGATACAACCACAAGTCTATGAAGGCTAGAGTGGAGTGTGATAATTTGAATGAGATTGTTCCCCCGCTGCCCCATAGGCTCATGTGTTTGAATGTTGGAACTGTTTGGGAAGGATTAGGAGGTTTGGCTTTTGTGGAATAGATGTGGCATTTTGGAGGAGTTGCATCACTGGAGGAGGGCTTTGAGGTTTTCAAAAGCTCAAGACAGGTCCAGCGTCTCCCTCTACCGTCTGTGGATCAGGATGTAAAGCCCTCAGCTACTGCTCCAATACCATGCCTGTCTACTTCCTGTTAAGATGATCTTGAACTAACCCTCTAAATCTGTAAACAAGCCCTCAATTAAATGCTTTTATTTATAGAGTTGCCTTGGTTATTGTGACTTGTCTCTTCACAGTGAGAGAACAGAGACTATAAGACAGTCGCTAAGTCATCTCTTCCACTTCAGAAGTTTGTGTGTGTGTTTAATGATTATCTTACTAAATTACTAAAATAAAAACAAGGAGAAGTGTGGTAAAGCTAGAAAAATTATTTAAATGTTAAAATTGAATTCTAGAATTACAAGGTATTTTGCCACTTCCTAATGTTTAGCAATGTATTATTTTATAATGAAAATATTTAAAATTTATTTTTTTATTGTTTGTTGTATAGATAGGGTCTCAGTGTCCCCAAACTCCCTTTATAGATTAGGCTGACCTTCAGCTCACAGAGATCCACCTGCTTCTGACTCCTGAGTGCTGAGATTAAAAGTGTGCACCACTATATCTGGCTTAAAATGCATTTCCTGCTTTTGTTGTTTCATATTGTTGTTGGTTTTTCAATATAGGGTTTCTTTGAGTAGCATTGCTGTCCTAGAACTCACTCTGTAGACCAGACTGTCCTGGAACTCACAAAGATCTGCCTGCCTCTGCCTCCTAAATGATGGGATTAAAGGCGTACACCACCATTGTTCAGCAAAATGCATTTTTAAAAATGTAATTTAATTTTTTACTTAGGCACTTTACATCCTGCTCATTGCTCCCTCCCAGTTACCCCCTCCCACAATCCTTCTTCTGTTTCCTCTCCCCTTCTCCTCTGAGTGGGTTGGGACTCCCCTGGGTGTTCCCCCACACTGGCTCTTTAAGTCTCTGTGAGGCTAGGCACTTACTCTTCCATTGAGGCCAGACCAGGCCCAGCTAGAAGAACATATCCCACATACAGGCAATTGCTTTGAGATAACCCCTGCTCCAGTTGTTCAGGAACCCCATGAAGATAGCTGCACATCTGTTATATATACTCGGGAAAGCCTAGGTCTGGCCTGCGTATGTTCTGTGGTTCATGGTTCAGACTCTGAAAGCCCCAAGGGTCCAGGTTAGTTGACTCTGTTGGTCTTCATGTGGAGTTCCTATCCCCTTTGGGGCCCACAATTCTTTCATAAGAGTTCCCAAGCTCCATCCACTGTTTGGCTGTGGGTGTCTGTATCTGTCTGAGTTAGCTGTTGGGTGGAACCTCCCAGAGGCCTGTCTGCAAGCATAACAGAGCATCATTAATAATGTTAGGGATTGGTGCTTACCCATGAGATGGGTCTCAAGTTGGGCCAGTTATTGGGTGGTCACAAAATGCATTTTTTAATAGGTTTTTTTTGGTTTTGTTTTTTGTTTTTTGTTTGTTTTTTGTTTTTCTTTTCTTTCTTTTTTTTTTTTTTTTTTGAGGGGAAACATCCTATTTCCCCAAGAACTGGAAATTAAACTTGAGCTAAGTAAATATCTTGCTACTGAGCTCCAGTGCAACCCTCAAACTAAACAGAGTTCATCTCCCCAAGAGGCCCTGTCAGGGTACTGTCACATATGTTGAGATTTTTGTTTTTGTTTTAAAATAGGACTTCACTACATAGCTCTGACTGTAACTCACTATGTAGACCAGGTTATCCTGAAACTCAAGAGATTCACCTGCCTCTGCTTCCCAGGTACTGAGATTAAAGGTGCGCCCTACCACGAATTTAAGTAATTATAATTTTCAAAGCAAATTAAAGAGCACACTGGTGAGTGTGTTTGCTGTGTTAGCCTAGCTTCAAGTCAAATGCCTAAGGTTTCCCTACCCCACCAGCTACTACCATCTAGACTTTTGTGGGCCTTCTCCTGTTGTAGATTGTCCTGCAGCTGGTTATATTTTGATGTTAATTTTACTTCCCCAAGAAGGGATGCCTAGTACTCAGGTGACTTCACTAGACCCTTCTTCCCATTTTAATTAGTAAAATAAAGTTGAGAGCTGGTGATTGGGCAGGGGAAGGGAAGGTGGAGAGAGAGGGTCGGAGGAGAAGGGATAGAGAAGGGGACAGAGGAGGATCAAGATGGAGCTCGGGAAGGATGAGCTGGATCCAGGTGGACTTAATTGGCGTTAGGTAGTTATGAACATTTTAAGGATTTTATAGGTCTTGTATCTCATATCGAAGGGCAGAGTGTCTTTGTCTATTGGATATAATCTTATTGTATAAAGGGTTAGTGGATTGAGAAATGAATATATAAACCTGTATGAAAAGCTATCGGCTTTACAGTCAGTCATGTTTGTGCTAGGCGGGTCAGTAATTTCACCCGGTCAGAGGCAGTAGGGCAGGCGGAATGAACCGCCAGAGAAGGGACCCATCCAGAGAGGACATCTGTGGACCGAGAGAGTCCGTGCGTGAGGATCCATACCACGGGGCCGATAAAGAGACAAGCAATCCATTTTTTAAATAATTACTACAACATTCTCCGTGGCTCAAATTGGGACTCAAAGCTGAAGTCACTGGTTTCCTTGATTGATGTGAGACTGTGTAGGTGGGCTGGCCACAGGCCTGAGTCACTCTCAGCTGATTTTATACTATTCCTGCAACTCTGCGTGAGAGCTAGATTATCCTTGCTTAACTGTTGAAGAACCCAAAGCTGTAGAAAGAACGATTTGCCCAACTCTTCACAGAATAAGCAAGTGGTAGAATCAGGATCTGAACCATCATTCCTGGTAACTCCAACCTCTTGCTGCTACTTTTTAGGAGAGCAGAGAAGAAGCTACGCAGAGAATTAAAGGTAGTAATTAAACACACAAGCAAAACTTGGAAGCCAGACGATTCACCATCAAGTCTCAGCTCTGTCCTCAAGTGTCTACATGAACTGATGTTAGTTTCTTAGCCTATCAGAGAATCCAACTCTCATGATCTCATGATGTGACATATAAAGCTATGGTTACACACCCCACATTTGCTTTTACGACCCCCAAACTAGGTCTGCATCTTGGGTAATTCACTTCCTCTCCGACCTTTGGTTTCCTTAGTTATAACATTGTACAAACATTGAATTGCATAACACATATGCTTCCCCAGCTTTCAAGGTCTAAGTTACTGGCTTCTTCCCAGCCTATTGGAAAGCACTCTCAGATTTCTGTCAAGGTCTGGCTGAACAGTGTTGTTTACACAGTATTTTTTATTTAATTTATTCTGAGCTGCTGGGGATTGAACCCAGGGCCTTGTGCATGCTAGACAGATATTGTACCATTCAGCTACACCCCCAGCCTTTAGTATAATTTAAATGGGCACATTAACCTGGTCACTTGGTATCTACCATTATGAGTTTATTATGGTCCTTGGTTTCAGGTTTTTCATTTTGTTTGTTTGGTTTTTGTCTGTTTGTAGAGTCACCTTTCATTTCAAATATCAGTGTTTAAAACAAGCAGAATATGATCCATTTCTGTAACAGCCATTTCCTTAGCTAATAAGATCTTTAATTAATTAACTTCATGCAATATGTTTTGATCATATTCTTTCCTATGCCCCGACTCCTCCTCTCCTCTCCACTCATCCTGTTCATTTTCTTCCTCTATCTCAAAAACTAAAATGTCCAAGGAAAAAATTATTAAGACAATGGGGAAGAAAAGAAAAAAAAAAAAAAAAAAAAAAAACTAAAACAAGGCAAAGTAAAAAGCACACAGGAAAACATGGAGTCTGTTCTGTGTTGTCTAACTCCTCCATTGGAGTGCGGAGATGTACCTGGTGTTGCTCAGTTGCAGCACACTGACTTTCCTTGTCTCAGAAGGCATTAGTTTATAACTTCTTGCTTAGGAGTGAAACTTCGTGTCCACTTCTCCCCTTCTTTTTTTTTTTTTTAATTTATTTATTTATTATATTTAAGTACATTGCCTCTGTCTTCAGAAAAACCAGAAGAGGGCATCAGATTACATTATAGATGGTTGTGAGCTACCATGTGGTTGCTGGGATTTGAACTCAGGACCTCTGGAAGAACAACCAGGGCTCTTAACCACTGAGCCATCTCTCCAGCCCTGGCTTCAGCTTTTTCAAGAGTGTTTGTCCGAAGTTCATATTTTCTGGGAGACCACAAAAGCAATAAAAGATGAAGGGACTCAGTGAACAAGCAAGAGGCACCTACCTTTAAGGTAGGGTGGCAGAGAGTGTGATGTGGCCTGTCGCAAACACCAAACTCCCAGCCAGCTGGTGTCTTAAGGTTAACTAAAGGTTATTTTTGTCAATAGACAACCTTCCTCTTCCCCCTTAACTTATCACTGTTAAGCTGTCTGCTCACAGCAAGATTCTAAGAAAGGGTGGATTGCTGGAGATTGGTATTCACTGTGGGTGGGTCTCTCTAAGTTCCAGGCTAGCCTGTTCTACAGAGTGAGTTACAGACTGTCAGGGATACACAGTGAAACCCTGTCTCAACAAAACAAACCAAACAAAAAAGGATGGACAAGCCAGCTACCTACATTTCTCTCTGGTAAGCTGGTCTTACTCCCACCCTTCCTGTCTCAAAGAACTTGGCTACCTCACTGCTCAAAACGTTTTCCTCTTTAACATCAGCCAACTGTGTGCTTGAGTCCTTTATGGTCTTCTTTTACTTTATCCCCCAACTTTGACTTTTCTCCTGGTTAGTTTTTAACTGTAAACTTGACAGATAGAGTAGACTGGAACAGGGAATCTCCGTTGAATAACTGCCTCAGCTTGGCCTGTGGGTGTCTTTATAAGGCACAGTCTTGATTGTCAGTTGATGCAAGAGGGCCCAGCCAACCATGGGACTCAGCATCCCTAGGCAGGTGGTCCAGCTGGGTAACAGTGCTAGCTGAGCATAAACCAGTGATCGAGCCATCAATTAGCATTCTCTTATGGTACCTGCTCCAGATCCCTGCTCTGACTTACCTCAATAATAGACTGACCTAGAAGTGTAAGCCAAATAAACCCTTTCCTCCCCCAAATAGTTTTTGGTTAGAGTGGCTTGTCCTAGCAACATTAAAAAAACAGAGCTACTTTCCAAACGGCCTCTCATTCTACTCTGGCTTCTCCTCTGACTGTAACTAAACAATAGTTGGGCTCAGGGAGTCACATATGGAGAGACTTGGCCCATGTGAAAACAGTCCCATTGTCTTGAAGAAATGTGACCTTCTGGGATTTTAAGCTTCAGTATTCCATATTGTCGTGGCTGGAATAAAAATGGTCCCCATAGGCCCATAGGGAGTGGCACCATTAGTAAGTGTGGCCTTGCTAGAGGACCTGTGCCACCAAGAGGTGGGCTTTGAGGTTTCAGAAGCTCCAGGCAGACCCAATGTCCACTCTTTTCCTACTGCCTGCCGATCCAGATGTAAAATTCTCAGCTACCTGTCCAGCATGGTGTCTGTCTCTGTGCTGGAATGCTTCCACCCATAATAAGAAAGGATGGAAGTCTAAGCCAGCCCCAGTTAAATGTTTGCCTTATTAGGAGTTGCCATGGTTGGACAGTTAAAGAGATGGCTTAGCAGTTAGTTCTTTCAGAGGACCAGGTTCAATTCCCAGCACCCACATGGCAGCTCACATCTGTTTGTAACTTCAAGTTTTAACATCCTCACACAGATGTACATGCAGACAATACCGATGCAAATAAAATAAAAAGAAATAAATTATTAAGAAAGAGTTGCTATGGTCATACCGTTCCTTCACAGTAATAGAAACCCTAACTAAGGCACACACTGAGCGTGAAAAATTGTTTTCCTCGCCCCCTGTCCCCACTTGTCAGTGCTATAAGTAGCCTGGGATCTATAGCCCTGAATACTAGCAAGCTCTCCTTCTCTCTCTCCCCAAGGTTTCCTTCATTTGGTTGGAGATTTTTGGAGACATGATCTCATGTAGGCTGACCTGGAATTTGCTTTGTGGCCAAAGGTGACCTCTTTTCCAGCCTCTGCCACCTGAGTACTAGGAATTACGTTTGTGTGTTTGTGTGTTTGTGTGTGATATCGCACTCTGCTTCCTCCTGTTTTTCCTTAGGAAGGTGTGAAATTCCATAGATTCCTGGGTCAAGTTCACATTTTCTTACATGTTAGAGTTCTGAATAGTGGGTCATGTGACTGACACTGAGAGCAAAGTAACAGACCCTTTTCCTGTT
Organism: Micromys minutus; assembly: GCF_963924665.1. Classification (NCBI taxonomy): domain Eukaryota; kingdom Metazoa; phylum Chordata; class Mammalia; order Rodentia; family Muridae; genus Micromys; species Micromys minutus. The sequence continues at coordinate 86,816,681 of NC_137969.1, read as the reverse complement.
CAAAGCCAGGCCAGACTAAGGCCTTTCCTAAGCACTGGACTATATATTCCCCAACATGTTTATCTTTATGCATTAAAACTGAACAGAATCTGGTCACGGGCTTAAGAACACACACACACACACACACATATACACACACAAACACACAGTCTCTCTCTCCCCCCTCCCCCTCATACTCTCTCTCTCCTCCGCAAGTCTCTCTCTTTCACACACACTCTCTCTTACACACACACACACACACACACACTCTCTCTCTCTCTCTCTCTCTCTCACACACACACACACTCATACACTCTCTCACACATGTAGATGATAGACTGATGATTGATTGATAGATATTTGATAGACAGATGATTGATAGATGGATAGATGGATAGACAGAAGATACAATTAAAATGGTTGGTCGTTGCATCAATCATACTGAACTGTATTTGAACAAGTCTGAAAACTCAGGAGCTCCCTGGACAAGGGTTTTGACTCTTCTGGAGGCCGTTAAGCATTGAAAGCAACCACTTAACTGCCTTGTAAAAATTTAAGACACAGAGACTGAAGTCCCCTTTAACAATCCTATCCTTTTACCATCCTAGAGAGTCAAAATTCTTAACAATCCATTGTCTTCCCTCAGGCCTTCCCTCATATATTTTATATACCACATACATACACCTGTGGAAAATATGAAGTGTTAAAAAATGTCACTTGGAAACCATTCTTCAGCCTACCTCTTTCTATCCTTCCTTCCTTCCTTCCTTCCTTCCTTCCTTCCTTCCTGTCTGTCTGTCTGTCTGTCTGTCTGTCTGTCTTTCTTTCTTTCTTTCTTTCTTTCTTTCTTTCTTTCTTTCTTTCTTTCTTTCTTTCTTTCTTTCTTTCTTCTCCTCCTTCTCCTCATTCTTTACAGGGAATGAAATTCAGAACCTTGCAGATGCTAGGCAGACCCTCTACCACATTTCTCTTCTGATTTAAAACGTTTTCTTGGTTGTTTTTTCAAGACAGGGTTTACAGTGCCAGGATTAAAGGTGTGTGCCACTAAATCCAGTTGACTTAAAACTTTTTATAAGATTGCCTTTTAAAATTATCTGTAGGTAGGGCTGGAGAGACAGATGGCTCAGTGGTTAAGGGAAATGACTGCTGTTCCAAAGGTCTCAGGTTCAAGTCCCAGGACCCATATGGCAGCTCACATCATCTGTAACCCCACTCCCAGGGGACCCAACACCCTCTTCTGCCCTCGGTGGGCACCAGGTATACATGGGAAATGCAGCATATGTGTGGAGAAAACACTTGTGTACCTTAAGTAAATGTTGGGGTGTGTATCACACGTGAGCATGTGTGCACGTGAGTCTGGAGGTCAGAGACAAAGACGCCCTGGAGCTGCAGTTACACACGCTTGTGAGCTGCCCTGTGCTGGGAGCCAAGCCCTCTGTACGAGCAGCAAGTGCTCCTACATGCTGAGCCATCTCTCCAACTCCCATCTTTCTCCTTTCTATTTTGAGACAGGGTCCTACTAAGTTATCCATGTTGGGTTTGAATTCATTTTTAAGCAGATCATGAACTTTCCAGCCTCAGCCTCCTAAGTAGCTAAGACTGCGGGCCTTTACCGCTGGGGCTGGCTTTGATTACATTGGTTTTTTGTTTTGGTGGAGGTGACTCTTCTGCCTTCACCCCCCAAATGCTGGGATTTCTGGTGTGTGACCCCATTCACTGTTGCCGAGCCCTCTTTCACGGTTTGATTTTGAGGTAGGGCTCACTAAATCGTCTGGGTGAGCAGTGCATTCACTCTGTAGGCTATGTGGGCACTGAGCTTGTGATCTTCCTGCTTCAGCTTCCCTAGCAGCCAGGACTGCAGGCCGGCACCATCAGACCCTGCTTGCGCTGTGCTCTGATTTAGACAGTTTCCTCTGTTGTCCAATCTAACCCTCACTTGCCACCCCTCGGCTAGAGAGAACAGATCTTTTTCCTGATTCACATGATGTACCAACCCTCCTCTCAGATTCCTGTTTCCACCCCCTCTGCCCTCGTACAATTGTTCTGTGTTTCTGTGAAGATAAATGAGATAATTTTCATAAAAGCAGCTTGAGTTCTTTTCAAGGTTGTCATGTAAGCAATCTCCTGTTCCCAGGGTGGGCATGTGTGAAATGAGTTCTTCCCTCTCCCAACTTGGATATATTAATTTTTATTTAGATATTCCTGAGGCAAAGTCTCACACTGTAGCTTAGGTTGGCTGGCCTGACTCTTACACTTACAGAAATCCTCCTGCCTTAGCTTCTCAAGTACTCAGATTATAGGTCCAAGCCACAATATCTGGCTTGGTTTTAAGTTTGTGAAAACTATAGTGTGTTCTGATGATCTGAGTTTAAGTTCCTGGGTCCTGATGGTGGAAGGAGGTAAGAGACTCCTGCAGGGTGTCCTCTGACTTCACTGTCACAGGCACAGTAGGATAAGCATGTATGTGAACATACATACATTAGACTAAAGAATGTAATAAGACATAAAGATGTGTCCACTGGCCGAAAGATATGAGAGGAAAGAGTTACCATCCCTAATTATAGGGGAATATCAAGAAGGTGAAGAAATGCCTGTGGTCATAGAAAACAGTAGAGGTTCCTCAGTGAACTGATTGTAGCAGCACACACTTGTAAGCCTTTCACCACAGGAGGAGGGTAAAGAAAATGCAACTGCTTCATACCCAAACAAACTAATAGAACAACAGCCAGATGTGCTGGCGCACAGCTGTAATCACGGCACTTGGGACAGGGAGACAGCAGAACCTGAAGTTCAACCTGAAGTTCATGGTCATCCTCAGCTGTGTATAAAATCTGAAGCCAGCCTCGCTTAGATGAGGCCCTGCCTCAAAAACTAAATTCGGTAAATATAAATGAAAATTAAAAGTAGGGTGTAGAAGTTGAATAAGAAGCCCCCCCCCCCCCATAGGCTCTTATATTTGAATGCCTGGTCATCAGGGAGTGGCACTACTTGAGATGGAAGTGGGTGTGGTCTTGTTAGAGTAGGTATGGCCTGTTAGAGTAGAAAGTGGGTCACTGGGAGAAGTCTAAGCCAGGCCCAGTGGCTCCCTCTCTTTCTGCTGCTGGTGGATCATGATGTAGAACTCTCAGCTCTTTCTCCAGCATCATGTCTTCCTGCGTGCTGCCATGCTTCCCACCATAATAAGGGACTAAACCTCTGAAACTGTAAGCAACCCCTAGTTAAATAAGTTAGCTTGATCATCGTGTCTCTACAAGATCCTAGAAAATCTGGTGCCCATTCTTTTCCCTCATCTTTTCCTGACTCCTCCCCCTATGTCATGAGGAAGCACTTGAAGTAGCCTAGAATCTCCTAATCTATAAAAACTAACTTGGTCTGGAGAGATGGTTCAGTAGTTAAGAGCACTGGCTACTCTTCCAGAGGTTATGAGTTCAAATCCCAGCAACTACATGGTGGCTCACAACCATCTATAATAAGATCTGTTTTCATTTTCTGATATGTCTGAAGACAGCTACAGTGTACTCGTATAAATAAAAATTAATAAAAAAAATGAACCCAGCTTACACTTTTAATGGCTTCTCACTGAGTTCCACTACTGATCCCCATTTCTTTTTATATATTTATTGAAGAGAGTCTCATGCAACCTACCAACCGTGAGCTCGTTATGCAGTCTGAATTAGCCTTGAAGTCTGATTCCCCTACCATCACCCCTTAAACAGTGGGGTGACAGGCATGCACCACCATGCCTGGATAATTCATATTCGGCATTTTTGTCATTTTCTTTTAAAGTTTGTTTGTGTTTATCTACTTATTTATATTCATGTGGGGTGCATACATGCTGCGGCCCCAGTGTGGATGCCAGAGGACAACAAGCGTGGGTTGTTTCTTTCTTTCCCCATGGATCCAGGCTGGTTTCAGACTTCGGGCCCTCTGCTTTAGTCTCCCACAGGCAGGAATCAGATGCTCCTAGCCCCATACTCAGATCTTGTTTTTTAGTGGACAGAACAAGTTTTCTTACATGAAGACATATGTCATACTTATTTGTTAACCTCTTGGGTTTTTTTTTTTTTTTTTTTTGTTATAGTATTATTATTATTATTGTTGGGATTCTGTAAACCCCACCCCTCAGTTACCTGGCAATAGCCAGGTATGCTCCGTCCCAGTGACCTGGCACTATAAAAGGGGCTGCTTGGCCCTCCTCGCTCTCTTGCACTCTTTCTCTCCCCCTCCCCCTCTCCCTCCACGTGCTCATGGCCGGCCTCTACTCCTCTATTCCTCTATTCCTCTATTCCTCTCTTCTCTCTAACTCTCTCTCTCTCTCTCTCTCTCTCTCTCTCTCTCTCTCTCTTTCTCTCTCTCTCTCTCTGCCTCTACTGCACTCTTAACTCTCCCATGACTTGAATAAACTCTATTCTGTACTATACCGTTGTGTGGCTCATCCCTCAGAGGGAAGGGATTCCCAACATGGGCCTCCCAGAGGCATCTCTCCTGCCCCCATGCCTCGTTGAATCTCCATGGGCCATATCCCTCCCCCCACTCTCTTTATTCTTTTCCTAACATTGGTGCCAAGACCCAGGACATCATCTTTTAACAACATTGGTGCCCCGTGACTTTTAACAATATTGGTGCCCTGTGTGAGATTAGATTTCCTCACAACCAGATATCTCTTTTTCCTTTCATTCTGTGACGCTTAACAACATCCCGTGTGAAGAGATTAGATTTCCTTGTGACCGGATATCTCTTTTTCTTTTCAATTTGCATTTTTGTTTTGTTTTTATGCAGGGTCTCACTATGTAACCCTGACTGGCCTGGAATTCACTATTTAGACTAGACTAGCCTTGAACTCACAAAGATCTGCCCGTCTCTACCTTTTGAATGCTGGGATTAAAGGTGCCTGTCACCATGTGTGGTGGTTAGCTTGTCTTTTGAGACAGGGCCTCATGTAGCCCGGGATGTCCTTGAACTCCTAATTCTTCTGCCTCTATCTTCCAAATACTGAGATTTAGTTAAGCACTAGTATGTCTGAACTCAAAATTTATTTGACCAGTGTTCTGTGGATGGATAATTATTTCTGTGGTGAGATTATTTTTTAGTAATTGGGAATAGCTTTGTGTGTGTATGCATCTATGAAGTTTGTCCAAGCCATACTGTGGGCCATATTTGAATATATTCAGTCAGTTATAGCTATGAATTTGGCTTAGCAAAAATCATAAACTTGAGTAAATTATCCTAAGATTTTTGTGATTTATTTTATAACCAGCTGTGCTGACTTTGAGCATGGACTTTGTAAATGATAGTGTCACCTGCTCTCTCAAAAGGTGGGACATTCTCTATTTGTTGTGTGCACACCTTTAACCCCAGCACTCAGGAGGCAGAGGCATGCAGATCTCTTGCATTTGAGGCAAGCCTGGTCTACACAGAGAGTCCTGGACTAGCCAGGGTGACATAGTGACATCCTATCTAGTTGTTTTTAAAGGGTGAACATTTAGAATTCCAGATGGCAATTTCACCCCTAAGAAAAGATAGTTTCAATCTGAAGTTCATAAGACTTAATCCTTTTTTAAGGAAGTTTGTTTTAATTATACGTGTGTACTGCTGTGTTGTATCCCACTAGGCCTAGAGTTGCAGGTGGTTTCGAACAGGTGGTATGACAGGCTCCCAGACCTTAGCACAACCAACTCCGTGATGGAAGTGTACCATTCAGGTTGTAAGTCTCAGCATATAGAGAAAACTACCCACCAGAGCTAAAACAAAGACCTAATCCATTGAAATCCACAGTCCTGAGAAAGGCTCTAAGTATACTAACTTTGGTTTTTGGCTTCTGCAGTTCTGCTTCTGGATAACTGTTCTTGTTAACTGAAGTATGCCAACCCAGAACATGGCTTTTGTGCTTAGAAGCTCACCCTGAGAAAGATTCAGGCTATACTGGGATCCTGAAAACTGAGTGTAGTGGCCAGATGGCTACTTAAGATTTTTTGTATTGGTTTTAACCCATGCCCAAGCAGTCTTCTCTGGTGAGTACCCCACCACAATGAGTGCTGCGAATGAATTGAACTCAGGTCCTCTGGAAGAATAAGAGAGGTTCTCAACAGCTAAGCCATCTCTCCAGCCTCATAAGATCTAATCTTAAGATCTGAACAGCCTCAGGGAGACCACAGTCTGGGAAGCCATTGGCAGCTCACTTTCTTCTGCTGGTCACAAACTTCTGTGAGATATTCCATTTGAAGTACCTGCCTCATCTCATATTCCATGATATGAGAAAGCTGTTGATGTTCTCTGTCTTCCTTCTGGTTTGAGAGACCTTTCTCTTTTCTAAGTGACCCTCTGAGAGTTCTTGACCTAGCACTGACTGGCATCATGGGAGAAGTGACTGGGTTCTGAGAGCCATCCTGTGCCTTGTAATATATAACAGGCATCTTGGTGTTCATTCAGTAGGTGCCAGCCTCACTCCTGCATCCCATTTCAGTCTACAGATATTGCTGCAGGGCCCCTGGAAGGTAGTCTGCACTGTTACTGCTGCAGACTTAGCAAAAGGAGATAAAGTAGCCGTCCTCATGGTCTTCTGTTCTATATCCAAGTGTGTGTGTGTGTGTGTGTGTGTGTGTGTGTGTGTGTGTGTGTGTGTGTGTTGTGAGGGGCTGACCCCACATATGCTGATGTTTTGGCTTCTGGCTTTCTCTGCAGCATCAATATATCACCAAGATGCTCTCATTGATCTCAGTAAACAAGGTTTGGGAGGCCATGGTAAAGCAGTTGTATAACAAATGTCTCTGGTTTGGTTGATACATTTTAGCAAAGGGTCATCTCAAACATTGCCTGTCTTTCCCCTCTGGTGAGTCATTGGTGTCTGAATACTGTGAGTCATTGCCTTGACTCCCATTAAATGTCAAAGTGAACTTCAGAAGTTGAAACACTTTTATATGCAATGGAATTATATCCCTTCTCTCCCCCTTTATTTTCCTTCCCTCACTTTCTTTTCCTTCTCTTGAAAACTTTTAAAAATGCAGATCTTATATATCCCAGGATGGCCTTGAACCTACTACACATAAGATGACTTTGAACTTTTGTTACTCCTGCCTCCACCTCCCAAGTGCTGGGATGATAGAGATACCATCAGGCCTCGTTTTATTTTCTCTTGGTGAGTGAGTCCAGGGCTTTGTGCTTGACCTGCAAGTTTGCTAGCAACCAAGTCATATCCTCAGCCCTCATCTATGTCTTGACTGATTAATTTCTGCATCGAAAGTTTGTTGTTGTTGTTTTTTAATCTCAGTGACCTTGCAAATGTGTTTCAATTTTAAAATTGGCCACTAGCCCCAGAAGAGAAAGTGTAAGAGGCAAATAAAGTCTCTTTTGTTTGGTTTACTTTTTAAGCTTTAACTTTTTAAAGCATTTTATATCTAGTCATGTATGAATGTATGCATAACTACTGGAGCTCAGCTCTCTCCACCATGAAGATCTCATGTTCCAGTCTTGGTGGCAGGTACTCTGGCCTGCCCTGTCCTCCTTTTTGAGAAACATGCTTGCAGAAGGAAGAGAAGAATAGACTTTATCCAGCTCAGAAGTGATCATGCTGACAGATGCTTGAACATCCTACCACGGACAGTGTGCTTGCCTGTTCTTCTGTAAGGGTCCTACAGCTGTTGAACTAAACTGGGCTTTCTCATCTCTTCTGCTCTGACAACATTTTAAAACCCAATGTAAATGTAAGAAGAAATGGCTCAGTGGCTACAAAAGATCATGTACCACTCTTACAGAGACCCCCCTACTTCTGCTCCCAGCACCCACACTGGTCAATTTACAACTGTCTGTAACTCCACTCAGAAATCTGATGCTGTTCTCCCCCTTAGGCAGCTTCACTGGTGTGCATATACATATATCTAAGAATAAAATAACTCTTAAAAAAACTACATATATATATATAAAGACATATCACAGCTTGGCCTGTTGTGACATACAGCTGTAATCCCAACACTCTGGAGGCAGAGGCTAGAGAGTCACCTTGAGTTTGAGGCCAGCCTGGTCTACGTAGTAAGACTCTAGATGCTTAATCTCAAAAGCCTTACTTGATAAAACAAATAAATAAATATCACAATTTATATGTAAATAAAATTGGGGGGGGGCGCTCAGAGACATAGCTCAGTGGTTAATAGCATGTAGTATTTTTGCCAATGACTCAAGTTTGTTTCCCAGTGTCTATACTGGGTGGGCTATAACTCCATTTCCAAGGGATCTCTCCCTCTTTTCAGGAACTGCACTCATGTGCATTTACGCGCATCCATACACAAACATGCATACAAACATAAATACATACTCATTTTGCCTGACATAAAAGTAAGAAGACATGTTGACCTTTACCTTGACCTTGTTTACCCATGAGTATCCTGCTGGCATGAATTCATTCATTAATACCTTTCCTATATAACTCCCAATATCTAGGATGACACTTGGCACACATTAATTGCTAAATAAAATGAAAATTTAATTTAACTTAGTTGAATAATTTTAAGTTTTCCCTTGTCTTAGTTAAGGTTTTACTTCTGTGAATAGACACCATGACCAACTCTTATAAGGACAGCATTTAATTGGAGCTGGCTTACAGGTTCAGAGGTTCAGTCCATTATCATCAAGGCAGGAGCATGGCAGCTTCCAGGTAGGCATGGTAAAGGAGGGGCTCAGACTTCTACATCTTCATCTGAAGGCTGCTAGCAGAATACTGACTTCTAGTCAGCTAGGGTGAGGGTCTTAAAGCCCACACCCACAGTGACATGCCTACTCCAACAGTGCCACACCTTCTAATAGTGTCACTCCCTGGGTCAAACATATACAAACCATCACACTCTTCAAACCTCACACCTGATTTAGAAGTAGTACTTACTAATGCTGGACCTGGTAGCACACATCTCTAATTCTAACACTTAGGAGGCTGAGGCCCAAGGATAGCCAATTCAAGGCCAGCTCAGCTTACTTAGTAAGATCTCGTCTCCTAATAAAAGTATAAGATGAGTCTCAGATATAGTTCAATGGTAAGGATGTTTGTCTACCAGGTGTGAGGACCTGACTTCAGGCTTCGATGCTGTCAAACTAAACAGAACCAACCAGAACCTAGAAGTTATCAACTGTTTATGGTATTTTTTCTTTTTGGAGTTCATACAGTATCCATTCTATGTTCACACATCAGCACTGCCATGTTACAGGCAATGGAAATCTCCCTTCATCATAACTGAAATCTCTTAATTACAGCTGTTACTCTATATTGTAAAGTGGGAATTTTATTTGTTTGTTTGTTTGCTTATTTGAGACAGGATTGTGTAGCCCTGGCTGTCCTGGAACTCACTTTATGGACCAGGCTGGCCTCGAATTCACAGAGATCTACCTGCCTCTGCCTCCGGAGTACTGGAATTAAAGCATGCACTACTATGTCTTGCAATATTTTAAATTAACGTTTTTGTTTGTTGTTTTGAGACAGGATCTCATGTAGCACAGGTTGGCCTCAAGCTTGCCGTGTGGCTGAAGATGATGTTGAACTTGTGATCTTCCCAACTCTAAAACTCTGGGGTGCCGGTGTTATAGACATGAGCCGTTATATTCTGGCTTTATTCAGAACTAGGGATCAAACCTAGACTTTGTGGATGGTGTGGTGGTTTCAATATGCTTGGTCCAGGGAGTGGCACTATTAAGAGGTGTGGCCTTGTTAGAGTAGGTATGATCAAGGTCACTTTTGGAGTAGGCTTTGAGACCCTCCTCCTAGCTGCCTGGAGACAATCGTCTCCTGAATGTAGTCAGATCAAGATATAGAACATTAAGCTCCTTCTAGAACATCATGTCTGCCTGGACGCTGCCATGCTCCTATCTTGATGATAATGAACAAAACCTCTGAGACCAGCCCCAATTAAATGTTTGTCTTTGTAAGAGTTGCCTTGGTCATGGTGTCTCCTAACAGCAGTAGAAACTCTAAGGCAGTTACTAAGCCAGCACTCTACCAACTGAGACTTCATTTGTAGTTCATAAACTAGACATTCTTTTAAGAATATTTATTTTTGTGCATATATGTGTACCTAAACAAGTTTATATGTGCCACATGTGTGTAGGTACCCTTGGAGGGCAGAGGGTGTCAAATCTCCTGGCACTGGAATTATAGGTGGTTGTGAGCTACCCAATGTGGATGCTGGGAACTGAACTTTGATCCTCTGCATGAGCAGTCACTTTAAATTTGAGCAGGTTTATCCAGCTCCAGCTAGACCTCCTTGAATGTTCTGCCCTTATGAATTAGGAAGCTGAAGCTCCGAGGGCAGAAACGCCCAATGTCACCAACTAGTAAGTAAGAAACTAAATATCAGCTTGACTCTCTGAATTCTAAATAGTTTTCACCTAATGTGTAACTACAATATATCATACAGGAGAGTCTTGGAACACATCAAGATAAAACAAAAACATTAGACAAAACAAGGACTGATGGTACATATCTACAATCCCAGCCCAGAGACAGGCAGAAGGATCAGGAGGCTAGCTTTTGTTACATTCTTAGAGGCACCTTGGGCTACACAAAGCCCTGCATTAAAAAAAGAAAGAAAACATATATATGTAAAAAAATTCAAATATTTTATTTATTATAATTATATACAATTATATATATTATATAAATATATTTTATAGTTATATGAAATATATAATTATATAAAGTTATATAATTATAAATGTATATTTGTATAAAATTATATATCAACCCCAAACAAACAGATGAGAGTGGGTGGGAGAAGCTTTGATCATTGTCATTGTCACTTTCCTAACAGGACACTGAATCCTGTTGTTGTCTGGCTCCAAGATTTCTCCAGGCAGAGTTCTTGACCCTGTTAGAGCTAGGAAGATGCTCCAGGAGATTTAATTTACAGCAAGGCGGGACCTACTAGAAAGGTCACTGGGGGTAAGAATCTTCAGACACAGTCCGACTTCATTTCCTCTTGTCCTATACTCATGGCTCTAGCATTGTGCAAGGAGAGACACAAATAATTTGGAATGGGACATCTGAGAAAGCCAGCAAGAAGCCAGCAATGGGGTGGGGCCAGCCTAGAGAGCAATGAAGCCATCAACAGGTTTGCTTTCGAGCCTTTGAACAACCCATTTTGTAGTTGTCTATTCTTGTCTACTCTTTTGCCTTTGTACTGGAACATGGTGATTTGGCATTTCACTCTTCAAACTCAGATGATTTTGAGAAGGTGGTGCTATTAAAAGTCACATAGACATACAAGGTACAACTTGAACTCTCCTGGGAAATGGTGATTTGTGATCCAGGCTGAGGACTTAATACCATGACCCTTCTTTCCCCTTCTCTTCCTTGCCCTTTCTTTTTTTCCCCATATCTCCTCCTATTTCTTTCTTCTTCTCTTTTTCTCTTCTCTACCCCCTCCTTACTATCCCCCATCCCTTTCTTTCTTTTTCATGGCAAGATATGAAGTATTTGCTATATTGGAATTCATATAGATGAGGATGAACTTCCAGCCCTTGTGTCTTTGCCTTCCATGTGCTGGGATTATAGCTGTGCACCTCCATGTCTAGTTATCCTTTGCTAGGGATTGAACCAGGGCTTTGTGTGTACATGCTAGGCAAGAGCCAACTGCTTCACAAGGCCTATAGTATCTCTTTCTCAGCTCAACTGAAGGCTGGTGTTGGGGGAAGGTACTAAATATTTATCACAGGTATAGAAAGACTCTAGAAGTCTTGAGAGACGGTGTAAGTTGGGGATCCTTGGCCTTTTCTTTGGTGCCCATTCATTTTGACTGCTATGTGTATAATCATCCATAACATGGAAATAAGAAGGGAGGTAAAACAGGCTGGGGGATGTAACTTGGTGGTAGAATGATTGTCTAGCATGCACACAGTCCTGGGTTCAATATCTAGTCCAAAGACCCAAAGACTAGGGGGAGGAGGGAGGAGTACTCCTCATGGTGCTGTAGAGGTAGTAGGCAGGAAGCACCAATACAGACCTAAGACAGTTCACATCAAGCTATTCTTGGTTGCTATGGTTCTAGTAGTCCTTCTCCCATCTCCCATCTCAGGTCTCTTTGCATCACACAGAGACCATTACAAAAACCCACAACAAATCGAGATGTAGAGTTGTGGTGCTTATGCCCATCTACAACATCACCTAAGGTTCAGGAGTCATTGTGGAAAAGAGCTGGACAGTCTAAGCTTAAGGCTGGAAAGTTCCTGGAATTTTGCCTTTTACCTGGTTTCCTTAGTCTTGGCAATGGGCTTGCAACCTTCTGTTTGGACAGAGAGCAGGCACACAGAGGGAATACTTTCCAAAGTAAATTAGAATCCAGGAAAATATGCTTGTTGCTGGGGCCCAAGGGAAGTGAGGAAGGGGACCCACTCCTGAGAATTACTGGGTTGTCTCAGAAGTTAATTGATGAGCCCACTGCATATGTGTTCAATCCTGATCTCATTGTCTGCGCTAGAACATCTAAAAGATTCACAAAAGCACAGCTGTTTCCTGAAGCTAGGCTAGGAATCAAGGAAACTATAACCAGGGAGGATACCCAGTAATGGGGGACACAGCAAACAGGTCTCCCTTAGAGCTCAGCACATAGTGGGGAGTTCAGCATCCCATCTTGTCTTTATACCATCAGGAGTCCTTTGCCAGAGCCTGAGGTTGTCTCCGTTTTCAGCTCTCGGGGTTCTTCTTTGCAGTTGTGGTGGGGGGTGAGGAAGAGATGTGCTGAGGTGCTAGGAGGCACGTGTCAGGTACTGTTTATGGCTTGGGCAGAACTCTGAAGTCCTTGAAAATGTTTCTGACACTTTCTGCCTTATGGGAACCTGGGAGGCTGGGGACAACCACTGCTTGGGTGTGGTTTGTATTTATTCACAGCAGGAAGCTTGCAGTCCACAGCTCCGAGATGCCTGAACAAGTTGTGGGGGTGGGTGTGCAAATACGGACGTGGTATATTACTAAACGAGCTCTCCAGGGGCTGTCTCTGCTGTTTGATTTACTCAGCCATGCAGCTACTCAGCAGCAACAGCTGTCAGACCGAATTCTGTCTGCCTGAGATTCTTCCCTTCATGGGTTTTATGCTCTGGCAAGAGGAAGACAATCATAATTTTTTAAAAAAAGCACCACTCATGGTGCTTACCTGTCATTCCAGAAGGATGCGGAGTTAGGAAGTTCTGTATCTTCCTTGCTCAGCATGCTCCTTTTTCTTTTCACAAGGAGGTGTGTGTGTGTGTGTGTGTGTGTGTGTGTGTGTGTGTGTGTGTGTGTGTGTGTGTTACTGGATACTAAACCGTCAGCCTCTACCTTGTACTTAGCTTTTCAAACTACTAAATGTTTCAGGGTCAGCAAGATAGCTCAGAAGGCCCAGGCATTTGCTACCAAGTCTGACTACCTGAGATCCATTCCCTAGACCCACATGGCAGAAGGGAACTAATTAGCTTCCGTTGTTCTCTGACTGGTATGCAAGCACATATACCTTCATGAATAAATATTTAAAATAAAAGCTTATAGTTAATTTTAAATGATTTTTATTTATCTGTCTGTCTGTGTAGAGGCAAACTCTCATGCAGCTCAGGTTGGCTTCGATCTCACTGTGTGGTTGAGGGTGCCTCAATGTCAGATCCCCCAGGTCTAGGTCATGAAATGCTCAGGAGGAGCCTGGTTTTACTTTGGAATCTAACAAAGATCTAAGGCATCATCAGGGTTTCTAGAGGGGTTTCCCAGGGCTGCCTTGAGAGAATGCCACATACTGAGTCATTTCATACAGCAAACATTCTCACTGCTCAGGAGAATAGGAGTCTGAAACCAAGGTATTGGTGAGATTAGTTCCTTCTGGAAGCTCTGAAGAACCATCTGCTCTGTGCCTTTCTCCAGGGTTCTCCTGTATTTTGGATCCCTTGATTTATAGACACTTCTTCCCAAGCTCAAGGTCTCTCTCCGTTGCTGTGTGGCATTTCCCCGTGTATATGTAGGTTTATTTTTAAATTGATGTATATTTTTAAATTGATGGTTGATTGATTACATTGATGTAACTCTGGCTAGCCTGGACTCTCTATAAAAACCATGCTGGCCTTGGCCTCACTGAGATCCACCTACTTTTCCTTCCCAAACCCTGATATTAAAGATCTTTGCCATCATACCCAGCCCAAATGCCCTTTTATAAAGATAATGGTCATATTGGATTTAGTGAGTCTAAGTGAGTTCAAAATGAACTCATCTCAAACTGATTAAATTAGCAGAGATTATATTTCCAAATAGACTCCCATTTAAAGATGCCAATGGGCCATAATGTTGGGGGTCTTAACTCAGTTTGGTGTAGCCTGCTGGGCTCCTTCCCATCAGATGAGTTCAGGGATCTTACCCAGATCCCCCTTTCAGGCTGCCTTTGGTGTCTGGCTTTGTTCTCACTGTCTTGACGTACCTGTCCTGTATCCCATTTCTCAGCTTGAAGCCAATGAGTTTATCTGATAGACAGTAGAAACCAGATTGTATTAAATTAATGGGAGCTGCTTGGTCATGGCCCACTTTAGCCTTTTTGCCAATGATTCTCAAATTTATCAAGGTGGTTATTATGGTTTGGTTCATTTATTCAGTGCCCTTGTATGTGAGCATGTATTTGTCCATGGCATATACTGTGGAAGTCAGAGGATACCCTATAGAACTTGCCTCTCTCCCTCCATGTGGGTCTGTAGCTTGAGCTCCGGTTACTAGGCTTGATGACAAGCATGTCTCCATGGTACCTCTCTAGCCCTTGCATATTTTGCCAGCACATAGAAAGAAACGCTGGTACTGGTGCTCAGCAGAAGAAAATAACCACAGCACCTATGAGGAAGCTCACTTTCTAGCAAACAAAGACCTCTCTGGGGTCTTGTTTAAGACTACACCCAAGTTGCTGATCTGTTGGCAGTGGGGGTAATTTCTCTAATTGGATCCCTATCTCAGTCTCTTGGCTACAGTGTTGTACTAACTGGTTTTTCATGTCAACTTGACACAAGCTAGAGTTATCATAGAGAAAGGAGCCTCCCTTGAGGGAATACATCCATGAGATCCAGTTGTAAGGCATTTTCTCAATTAATAATGGTGGGGGGGAGCCTGTTGTGGATGGTGCCATCCCAAGTCTGGGCTGATAGACTTGAGTTCTATAAGAAAGCAAGATGAGCAAGCCAGGGAAAGAAAGCTAGTAAGTAACATCCTTCCATGGCCTCTACATCAGCTCCTGATTCCTGACCTGCTTGAGTTCCAGTCCTGACTTTCTTTGGTGATAAACAGTAACATGGAAATATAATATGAATAAATCTTGATCATGATGTTTGTGCAGGAATAGACAAGTGGATTCAAATTCATCATCTAAGGGCTTGCAGGCACACATGAGCACTGAGAGAAAAAGCCTTGGGGAGAAGGGCTATTCCCAGCTTCAGAAGGGGTTTCCAGGATAGAGGCTTCTATTCTTGTTTGACTCAGCTTATTAACTTTGGATCAGGTTTAATGACACTTTCTTGGGGCTGGGCTGGAATCGAAGGTACACATATGTGAGGAGAGGTCACTAGAATCCACTGTAGTTTCTGTATCACTCCCAGAGAAGGGTGAACAGTCACTGGTGATGGAAACATTGCTTGTGTGTACTTTGCTCCCTTGTGGGCACTGAGTCTCAGTCCTCAGCACCCTGTGCTCAGAATCCAGCTACCTGTCTGGACAGACCCTCCTGTTAGATGGGTGGAAAGGTGCTAGTGTGCTGGAGCTTGGAGGAGTGGACAGTTCCTTTTCATTTCCACACTCACAGTAGGCAGAGTAAACTTCAGCTTTCTAGAGACAGCTTTGGACCAATATTCAGTGAGCACATTTATTCTTTTTTTTTTTTTTTTAACTGAGGGACAAAATCCTTTCCTCTGATTTATCTTTATTTTATGTGTATGGGGTTTTTGTTTCTGTTTTATTTGGCTACTTTCATGTCTTTGTCCTACATGTGTGTTTGGTGCTCACGCAAGTCAGATCTCCCAGAACTGGAGCTGTGAGTTTCCAGTGAGTGCTGCAAATCAAGCCTGGCTCCTCTGGAAGAGCACGCAGTGTCTTAACCACTGAGCCAGCTATTTAGCCCCCTGCCAATATCTTTAATTTGGTGTGTGTGTGTGTGTGTGTGTGTGTGTGTGTGTGTGTGTGTGTGTGTGTGTGTGTGTGTATGTGTGTGTGTATGTGTGTGTGTGTGTGTGTATGTGTGTGTGTGTGTGTGTGTGTGTGTGTGTGTGTGTGTGTGAGAGAGAGAGAGAGAGAGAGAGAGAGAGAGAGAGAGAGGTAAATAAAAACACCAAAGCTACCCTTCCACGTTTTCATTAGCTCTCTACAAGGGACAACCTTTTTTTTTTCTCTTTTTACTTTCTGCTACCTTTTCTCACAAGATTCAGTTGTTGATTCCAATTACAAAATAAGAAAACAAACAAACAAACAAACAAAAACTATTTAAATATTGGGAACACAAAAATCCTTGGGCCCACAGATATCCAAGGAAACCAGGAATGTTAAGATGTATAATCTGTTTTTTCATCCAAAGAGGAATCGGAGGCAACAACAGCGTGGCGATCTGTGTCATCTGTTGGGCCAGGACATAGGAAGCTCCCACAGCCATGACCAAGGGTGGCTAACAGTCCAAAAGACCCTAATGTCATCTGTATAGCCAAAGACGCCCCCAAGATTCTTCAACCCAGAACCAGGGATGGGAAACAGCTCAAATGACCTCTACACTATCTGTATGACTGAGACCAGGATGGATCCCTCCATAGGCCCTTCCGCACATGTAGCCTATCTCTAGAACCCATCTTGAAAGACATGACATGCACTTTAAGTTGAGTTTCAATGTAGTTCTGGCTTTTTGTGCACTGAGGATTGCATTCCATCAGGAAACTTTTATACTGTGTTTAAATATGCTGACAGTAAACTGCCAGGCATCAGACTCCTGAAGTTTGATCTGGTCTGAGGAAGTCAGGCTGAACAGTTTTTATTCTCACCTATTCAAGGATCATTTTGCTGCCTTTAGTGATACCTATAGAGACTCTCCCATACACACACCTGTCCACATCTAACTTTGAGCACATCTTTGTAAATTTCAGCACTTGGTTGGATGAGGCAGGAGAATCATACATTCCAGCCCACCCTGGACTATTCTTATTAAAACCAAAACAGAGTCAGCAAGATGGCTCAGTGGGTAAGGGTGGGCTGCCAAGCCCGCAAGACTAACCTCTATGGTGGAAGGAGAGAACCCCCTTCTGAAAGTTGTTTCCTAACCTCCACATGTGTGCTGTGGCATGCATGTCCATATTTATTATACAAAGACACATAACATAGTAAGTAAAATATAAATCAGCAGCAGCATAAACAAAGCAAAGCGATGTAGCAGAGACACTGGTAAACTTGCAAATATTTGCCCAGGATTTGTAGTAGCCAAAGCCTTCAATATCTTCCCGGTACCCTTTGAGATTGAGAACAGCAAGAAACTGTCCTGGCAGAAGCAAAGATACTTTAGACACATGTCCCCTGACCACCTCAGCTATTAGAATGGTAAAACAGCTCCAAGCAAATGGAATTTCTCCAAAAAAGTCTCATGCTAGGAGAAGGGAACACCTGACGCCTAGTGCCAGGTGTCATCGGAGGAATGCGTCTCTCAGGAAAGAGTTTCCAGAGTAACACTGTTCAGGACAGACTAGAGTCAAGAAAACGATGGGTCAGTGACGATCGGCACTGCACTTGACAGGACTCCTCCGTTATGCCAACCTCTTACCCTCTGTTTAAATCTAAACCTGAAGATGGAGGTGGGGTCACCATACTTCTCTATTTGTTCCCATTCCTAACGACCACACTGAATGAAACTTGTTCCTCTTCCCACTAGTACTAGTCTCTTCAACTTCCATATTGGAGATGGTGGCTGATTATCCTGTTTTACAGAGAGAACTGTATCTTAGGTAAGTAGATGAGGGTTCTGATTCAGCTCTCTCTCTCTCTCTCTCTCTCTCTCTCTCTCTCTCTCTCTCACACACACACACACACACACACACACACACACACACACACAGAGAGAGAGAGAGAGAGAGAGAGAAAGAGAGTCGTTCTTTTCTCTCCCTGCACAGGAAGAGATAGTGCAGCATACCGCTTCTCTATTTGTACCAGAATGGCTAAGAAAATGTCAGGCTTATGAGAGAAAATACATTGACGCTGTCAACTCAGTAGGAAAGAAGGGATCAGGCTATTTGCAAACAACTATCTTCCGGCCATCTTCCATTGGTAGGAGGAGAACAGATTCCAGCAAAAGAATTTTTTCCTTGAATCAAATGCAAAAGCGTCTCCTGGTTTCCCACTGTTTCCTCATTTCATATGCAAAGAGGGACCTGCCTGGGTGCAGCTCGGCAGTAAGAGTGAAGCAGCCACACCACTCTCTGTAACAAACACACTTGTGCATTTGTTAATATAAGATAAGCACTGCAGTATCTTATGGCAGCAGCAATGCCTTGCAGACCCTTCTAAGCTCAGGAGCTCACAGTGGTCCCATATGCCACCTGAGTGTAACGTTGGAGCACAGGGCACCAAGTTATAAAACCTTGACTTAAAGCTCAGGTTTTATGTTTTCTTTCATCAGTGTCTATAATTTCTAGATGTGCTGCCATGCTGTGTGCCCTCACACAGGGTCTTCTGGGTTCATAATGACTTCTGGGCATAAATAGATTTTTGCCTCTGGGACCCTATGGCCACCATCTGTCATTCCCTCCCAATGGTCCCAGCCTCACCTCTTTTCTTCCTGGTTTCATGGTCTGAGCTTAATGTGCAAACCCACAGAATATGTCTGGTTATGTAAGCTTCCTGCTCACTGAGTGGGGTGACTCAGCACTAAGGTGGTGCCCCACTATTTCCCAGCCTCGGGCGGCAGAGAAAGGGAGATGGAAAACAGGTCCTGCTAATGAGGTCCAGCTGAGAGCTCCCTTTCCTAGTGAGTCTGGCAAATGTCACTGAGCTCAGGGAATTGTCCTGGGCAGAGGAATTCTCAGCCCCACCGCTCATTTCCTGGTTCCTCTTCCCCTCCTCACCTCTAACCAAGGATCACAGGGGTTCACACGCAGCTCCATTTTGCCCTGGGCCTGCTATTTTCAGGATCCCAGCTAAGGGCAGCACATTTTTATCTCCCACATTCAAATTCATATATTGAAACCTGAATTGCCAAAGTGATGGTATCAGACGGTGGGGCCTTTGGAGGTGTTCTGGTTCAGAAGAGACCATGAGGGTGGGACACCCATGATGGGATTAGTGCCTTCATAGGAAGGTGTGAGACATAGTGGAAGGGAAAGAGATATAGTCTGAAAAACAGGAAGTCCACTGGAGCACACCACTCGACCTGTAACTCACCAGCACTCAAATCCTAGACTTCCCAATTCCAAAATTGTGTTAAACTAATGAATGTTGCCAAGACAACACAGTCTATGGTATTTAGCTGTAAGGGCCTAAGCCAAATAGGCTCAGACAGGAAGTGAGTCTGGTGGGGCCAGATGTACAGGTAGGGGATCAGTCTGAACAAACTTCACAGTAGCCCCAGGATCACCAGAGTGAAGACACTGGTGACAGCAAGGGCAGACTGTGGTTGACTTTAGACTTATCCATGGCTCTTCCTCATCTTCTTCTTCTCTCCTTTCCAGAACAGAAGAAAACAGACTCTGGTACAGGTTCTACTATTGCCCGGGTACTGGGGGCCTTATTTTCTGTCTTAGGGATCACCTGACCCACATCTACCCGAGAATGGTTGCTCATTTGTTAAATATCGAGTGCCAAGTCCCTACTTTATGCAGGCTCTTCCCAGCAGTGGGATGCTAAATAAGATAGCATCAATCCTGTTGGCCTAGAATCTATTCAAGGCAAAAAGAAGATAGACAAGGAGATCCACTGATTGTGATAGGCACTCCATGGGAGGTAACAGAACATTGAAATAGACAATGACTCTGAGGAAAATGGTGATTGAAAAACCTCCATCCACAAGGTGGGCAAGCATCTGGAAAAGTTGGGAGAACAGAAGCAAGAATGCATTAGAAAGTACACGATACAACACAGCAAGAAGCTTAACATAAGTAAAACAAGTGTCATCTTTGGGCTTTACCAAAGCCCAAAGCGTCCTAGTGGCTGGAAAGCATGCTAGCTCAATGTTAGGGTCCCTAGTAGAGGAAAGGGATGGAGGACAGAGTAGTGAAGTAAAAGATCTGGTCCCTTTGAGGATGTGACAATCCAGAATCCAGTCTTTATATAGAGATGCTCTTAGATATACCCATCCTTTGTCATCTTTTAAACAATAACCATCCTATATTTATCGAATGCCTGCTAAAGGACAGGAGTCCCCAGTTCCTAGGAGCTTAGGATGCAACCATCCCCTTCCTCATACCCTCGACCCTGAGAAGGCTACATCTTCAGCCTGTCCCTCTTTGAGACTATGTTGGCTAGAGTTCACCCTGCTTGTTATTTTGCTTGTCAGCTACATTCCCTTGGAAGTGTTTCTGCATGCAAGCTCCCCCCCCCCCCCCCGGACAAATGTCGGGAGGTGCATGGCTTTGACACACAGGCATACTTCAGAAAGCATGGAGTTCTTTGATGGTGTTGGAATCTCAGAAGACCAGCAAGGTGGTGTACAGTGGGGCTCAGTTTCAGATTGACCCTGGGCATCTTTCCTTAGAGCCAAGTACACTGGACAGGAAGTCTAATTCTCAGGTTTGATAGGTTTTTCTGTGGGGGTGTTGGTGTTGAAACATAAGTTAATTCAAACTGAATTAAAAAGTATATAAAGGCAGGTTTACTGTGGCAACTCTCAGGAGAGTTCACCGTCCCAAGGAACCAGCCTTGTAGACTAGGAGACAGAGGGGAGGATGAAGATAAAGAAATAACTTGGGCACACAGGGAGAGAGAATTACAGAGAGGGAGGGAGGGGAGCAAGTAAGGGAAGGGGAGAAAGAGAAAACCAAAATGTCTGAATTGTATAGTGAAGGGTCTTTGGGGGAGGAGAAGCCCAGCTCCTGAGCTAAGGAATTCATGTAGGGATCAAGGGATGTTGGGAGAACCCGGAGTCCAGGTCTGCAGTAATTAGGCACCTAAGCAGATTGTCCCTGAATCTCAACAAGTTTCCCACCTGCTAAACTAAAGTCCTAATGATCTGAGTTTTGTGCCTCCTGAGTTCTGACATTCTGGAGGTACATGACTTCTTGGGGACTGGTTTTGGGGTTTTTTTTTTTTTTGTTTGTTTTGTTTTGTTTTTAAAGATTTATTATATATAAGCACACTGTTGCTATCATCAGACACACCAGAAGAGGGCATCAGATCCCATTACAGATGGTTGTGAGACACCATGTGGTTGCTGGGATTTGAACTCAAGACCTTTGGAAGAGCAGTCAGTGCTCTAACCACTGAGCCATCTCTCCAGCCTTTGTTTTTGGTTTTTGACTTTGGTGAATTGTCTAACAGCTTTCAGGGATATAGACTGGAAAACCTGAGTTGGGAGCACCTATGAGAGCGGCGTTATTATAAAGACATCAGCATCTGCCGGCAGGGAGCAAGGAGAAAGTGTTCTCTAAAACAGATAGCCAGAGCTGTCACCTGTGACACCCGTGTCACTTCAGGCTCCTAAGAAAAAAAACAAGGCAGAACTAAACAAAACCCACAAAACAACAATAACAAAGACACAAAGTGTGTAGCCCAGGCTAGTCCTAGCACTGGCCTCAGCCTCTCAAGTGCTGAGACTACTTTCTGGAGTTGGTTTTCTTCTTCCAGCTTGGATTTTGTGGTTGATATTCCGATTCCCAGGCTTCTGTGGTAGTCCCACAGACGTAAAAAAGCAAAGTTTTTAGGGGCTATGAGACTTTTCCAAAGCACCCCATTTTTAGAATGTGAGACCCTAAAGACACAGAAATGGTTAAAGTTAGACTCAGAGACTTTCCAGTCATCCCAAGGCTATGAGATCCCGCCTGTGCCTGACAAATAAAAACAATGGCCCAGAGTAATTCTCAGAAAAACCACAGAATATACTGACTGATAGCCACCTGGCCTCTAGAAAGCCCTAGATAGGGTCCTGATGCATGTCATAATTAACTCATGCTCTAATCACCCAATTCTGAGAAACAAAACAAGGACAAAACCCCTTAAAGTTTTGAAATATATAAACAAGGTTCTGAAAACATAAAAACAAAGTTTTAGTGGACAGGTCAAGCTATATTGACCAAGCTGAGTTAAGACAAAACAAAAATGACTGCTTTAGGAACAGCTCCCCTACCCCTCCCTGTACTGAACTCCAAAGAGAATGCAAATTGTCAAGAACCTTACTGCCAAAGTTTCTCCCCCCTTTTCTCCCCACTTCCTCTCCTCTTTTTGAAAGTTATACTGCTGACCAATGGTAAATAGTAGTTCAGCCTTCTCACAAAAAAGTATAAAAGATGTATGCTTTTTGAGTTTGGGGTTGACTCTCCCTGGGAGGATGAGCAACCCCATGTACATGGAATAAAACCTCTTGTTATTATACCGTCTATCATCTAATTGTGTTCTGTGGGTCGCACTCCTGAGCTAAGATTCCTCAGGGTCTTACAATACCACCAGCCCATTTTTAGTCTGATACTTGCTTGTTCACAGTGTTGTAGCTCAGGCTGCCCTAGTATTTCCCATGTAGCCCAGGCTGGCTTTGAACTTTCAGGAATGCTCTGGCCTCCCCAGACCCCACCACCCTTGAATCCTGGAATTAGAAAAATGAACCACTATACCTGTCTTGTAACTAGTATTGCTGACTGACAGATTGTCTGTCTGTCTGTCTGTCTGTCTGTCTACCTACCTACCTATTTTTTTTTCTTTAAGACAAGGTTTCTCTGGGTAAACATATACTTTTCATTGAGATTCAGTTTTAAAATTCTGATGTTCCTGCTGTCACCTCCCAAGTGATGGGATTGCAAGTATGTGTGCACCACTATGCCCAGTTAGGTTTTGTTTTAATTCCCAATATAGTTTAGGGTCAAGAAGTCTGCAAGTCCCAGGGGAATTCTCATAGCTGAGGAAGATTAAGCAAAGAAGGCCCTTGAGATGGTATTAGAGGCACACTGGGCATTAGCTGCATTTATTCAAGGCCTGAGACTAACCCAAGTGTTTTAGGAAGAACTTCCAAGCCAGATCAACATGTTTTAAAGTTTATTTTTGTTACATTTAAAGATCTGTACTATGTGTGTGTTGGGGTGGGGCGCGAGTATATGTACCATGGGTGTAGAAGTCAGAGGACAACTTTTGGAAGCTGGTTCTCTTCTCCTACCATGTGGAGTCCAGAGATGAACGTCAGTTCATTAGGCGTCATCGAATCCTTTTATTCACTAAGACATATTGGGCCCTAGACCTGCTTTTAAATTCTGCCTCCAGGGCTGGAGACAGGCCTCAGTTGGTACAGTGCTTGCCTATCCCCCACAAAGCTATGGGCTGTCTACAACAGGATAAACCTGGCATGATGGTGCACACATGTGATTCTAGAACTTGGGGAGCAAGAGAAGCAGGAATCCAAGGTCATCCACAGCTACTTAATGAGTTTGAGGCTATCCCAGGATGCTTGAGACCTTATCTCAAAATAACAATAACAACAAATAAACAAATAAGAATTAATGGCCAGATTTGGTGGCACACACCTTGAATCCCAGCACTTAGGAGGCAGAAGTAGGTAGATCTCCGGGACAACTAAGGCTACATAGTGAGACCATCTCAAAAAAGCAAAATGACAATGATCAAATGAGTCCCCAACTTCTCCTACCCCCTTTTTACAGGTTACTTTTCATTCTGTGGCCTGTTTCACTGATCTGTAAAGTGGTGTCTGAATAAGCAGCTTCAGGGTTGTTCTAAAATCAAAAAATATATTCAGTGGAAAAGGCTGGCAAGTAGTCAGCCAATGTTCTTAAAGGCTTCCTTGATTTTTTTTTTTTTTTTGAAAGTGAGTCTGGCTAAGTAGCCCGTGCTAGCCCCAAATTTACAATTTGAACTCCTGGATAATGATGATTAAAATTATCAAGAGCATATTATGTCATGCCTCATGTGTCTCCACAGCCCACTTCAGGCTTCTTTATGTTTAAGAACTATGTGAAAGAAAAACATTTCAAGGTGTTTAATTAGAAAAAGTTGTCAGTGATTTTTTTTTTTTTTTTCATTTACAGTCTTATTTGTGGCCAAGGTAAACCTAAAACGTATTTCTTAGATTTTGGAGGCCATCTGATGTGAGAATCCTTCCCCACCCCTTGTAGTAATGAGCTGCCTATCAGAGATACAGTGTGAGAAGTATATCTTTAAGCACTTTCTGCCTTGTGCAAATATCACAGGTCATATTTACACAAACTCAATTGGTATAGCCTACTGCACACTGAGACCATGTGGTATTCTGTGAGTCTATAAACACATGGTGTGACCTATTGTTTCCATGGTCACAAAGAACAAATAACCCTCTCACAAGGCTTTCTACCCTGGATAAATAGCTATGGGCAATTAATGGTTGCTGAGAAGAGAATCAGCCTTCAGGGATGAGCCTGTGGTAGGTTATTCAATCCTATGAGGCCAGGTATACACACGGGCTGAACTCCTAAATGAACTCAGGAGGTTGGAATCATAAACATTCACACACACACATATATGTAACAATAACAATGGAAGAATAAGAGGCTAAGAGTTTGAAAAGGGGGTGGCTCAGAAGGAGTTGGAGGAAGGCGGGTGATATAAATACAGTACTTGTATATGAAATTCTTAAACAATAACCTCAGTGCAATCAAGCCCATGACTAAATGATGCAACTAAGAGACAAAGGGCCAGGTGTGTGTGGCCCACAGCTGTAATCACAGCTGTAACAAAGCTAAGGAAGGAAGGTTGAGAATTTGTGGCCAGCCTGGCCTCTACAGAGAGACTCTCTTTCTCAAAACAAAGAAAAAAAAACCAAGAAAAAGTTGTAGGAGGACTATACTGGTTTGGCATATTGTTTACAGAAAATATCTGTCTATCTATGTATCTATGTATCTATGTATGCATCTATATATCTATGTATGTACCTCTGTACCTATATATATATATGTATGTGTATATCTGTGTGTCTATCTATCTATCTATCTATCTATCTATCTATCTATCTATCTATCTATCTATCTAGTCTGTCTGTCTACCTCTCATATATTCAATTCCAACTATAGTTCTTGTGGTGTCCTTGATCCCTCTGGCTCCTATAATCCTTCTTACCCCTTTCTCAGGATTCTCTGAACTCCTTCTAATGTTTGGTTGTGGATCTTTGCATCTGCTCTTATCAGTTGCTAGATAAAGCCTCTGTAATGATGATTATGCTAAGATCTGGTTATAGAAAACCTTTTTACATATAAAAATAACATACTTTAAAAATTATAAACTGTTGTAATTAACTGCATGGATTGAGAACACAATCGTTTGTCATTATGACTGAATATAATTCTCTACCTGTGCTGCAGGTTTTTAGACAACTGTTCTACAGTAGATTTATTTGTAGTACCATCATTAGAAACTTGGAACACTGTCTTTCCCTATGATGTCATTGGGTGATGGGATTTCCCCCTCTTTATTATTTTTTTTCTTCAGGCATTATTTATTTATTTGAGACAAGGTCTCATACATCTCAGACTGACCTCCAACAGGAAATGAAGCCAAGGAAGACCTTGAATGCCTGATCCTCTTACCTCCTCTTCCCATATGTGGATTGAGGCCAGAGCTTCATGCATGCTAGGAAAGTACTTACTGAGAGACTGCCAGTCCTCATCTCCTTATGTATCTGGAAATGATCTTGAGTGAGCTCATTTTCCTGCCTTTCAGTGTCAAGTGCTGGATTATGGGTGCATGCCACCACACCTGCTTCTCTTTATAACCTTGTGGGATCAGGAAGCATTGTGACAGATTGTAGATTGCTTGGGACAGCATCTGCCATCATCCTGACACACACATACACACACAGAGACAGAAAGACAGAGAGACAGACAGAGAGAGAAACATAGAGAGACATAGAGAGAGACAGAGACAGAAAGAGAAAGAGAGAGGGAGAGAGAGAGAGAGAGAGAGAGAGAGAGAGAGAGAGAGAGAGAGAGAGAGAGAGAGAGAGAGAGAGAGAATGTTCCCAATCACCTACACACTTAATGTCTGAAGTTCACACTTTTAAAGAAAATTTCCTGGCCCTTAATCACAGGCCTGCTTTAATTCAGTGGTGCCATCTGTTACACTGAAAGTTCTGCCTGCTGCTTCATTTTCCTGCTTCATAGATTATTGTATTTTGGAACCAAGTTTTCTTAGTGCCACACTTAAGGTTTTTTTTTTCTATTTTCTTTCCCTGAGGGTTTCTAGTTATTATTCACCTGATTGAAAATCATTATGTCATTTTCAGAGGCCACTTTCTCATGTTTCAGCCCAAGAGAGACAAGATCTGGGCTTCGGTGTGATCTCCTTTAGACTGCACCTCTGGGGAAGACGGCAGCAGCAGAGCTCCCGTGACCAAGGGAAGCAAGGGTGTCCTTCCTTCCCTGTAAAGCAAGGCAGGGAGATGCGAAGCATTTGCATGAAGAATTGGTTTATGTTTATAAATTGGAGCACAATAATAAGTCTAAATATGTGGTTTAATGCTTTTCTAAGTATGTATGAGTAAATATGAATTTATTTGTAATATACTTGTTCACAATAATCGAGTCTAAGATAGAACATGCATTACATAAATGGCAGGAAGGGATGATTCACGGCTTAGTTCTACAATGGCATCCAGGAACTAGAAAGAGCTAAAATCATTCATTTATTTGTTTCCACCCAGGAAAGATTTTGGATTACTAACTGACTGTAAGTTATTCTACCAGGCTTAGGGAATAGAATAGAAATAAAATACATATGATCCTTACAGCACTCACATTCTAGGGAGAAAAATAAATTACATTAACATCAGGGTAACACTCTGTGGCCCAGTGAGAGGAAGAACATGTTAAAAAACTATTGATTATTGGGGGCAGGACAGACAGTTCAGTGGTTAAGAGTATTGGCTGTCCTTCCAGAGGACTTGTGTTGGATTCCCAGCACCAACATGGAGGTTCACAACCATCAGATCTCCATCTCTTGGGGGTATGATGCTCTTCTGGCATCCACAGGCACTGGGCATGCGTGTGGTACCCAGATATACAGGAAGATACAGCACCCATACACATAAAACAAAAATAAATAAATCTTAAAAAAAATAACAACAGCAAATTCTCTCCTCTCTCTCTCTCTCTCTCTCTCTCTCTCTCTCTCTCTCTCTCTCTCTCTCTCTCTCTCTCTCTCTCACACACACACACACACACACACACACACACCCTACTGATTGCTGGTGTTATGGCACACTTATATCCCAGCCCAAGGGGTACACGGTGAGTTTTAGGTCATTTTGAGCTTCGTAGTGAAAACTTTTCTTCTGATTACATTTTATTTTTCAGTTTATTGTCCGTGTCCATGTTCTACATGGGTGGGTATGCCATGTTGAGAGCGCGCAGGCCAGAGGACAACTGATGGAGTCCATTTTCTTCTGTCACCATGTAGGTTCTGGGACTTGAGCTCAGTCATCAGGCTTGGTAGGAAGTGCTCCAACCCCCCTGAGCTACATCCAGTCGGCCCAGTGAGACTCTTTCACAGACACAAAAATAAGTGAACGAATGACTACCTACACACTGAAAGAAAAACGTGGCTATCTAGCTAGACTAGACTCTGCAGAGCTCTCCCTGAGTTTTCCTCTCCTGGGTGTATGACTTTCTCCAAAAGAGTTATCAAGAGTGTTATTTGCACTGGGCATTTTGGTGCATGCCTTTAATCCCAGCCATCAGGAAGCAGAGGCAGTGAGATCTCTGTGAGTTCAAGGTCAGCCTGGTCTATAAAGAGAGTTCTAAGACAGCCAAGAACACAGAGAGACCCTGTCTAAAATAATAAATAAATAAAAGTTATTTGCAACCTAGAGGTGAGTGTAAGTATCAAAGGCCCCCGCTTCTTCCTTTAGAACTTTAACAGGGTTCTCAACTCTTCTGAGTGGAGGGAACTTTCTAGCTCCCAGTAGGTAGGGAAATGCCAACTCCCTAGAAACAGAAAGCTAATCTGTCTGGTCAACTGTTCTTCCTTTCCCAGGACAGTCTCTTTGCAAATCACAGCTCATTCTTTTTCAAGACCCTGCACCCTGAAAGCTACAAAAAGACATGATGTAAGGCAAACTGGTGGCCTTTTAAGATTTGTAAATCTCTAATAGGATATTGCTTAGGGTTTTATCTGAGACCTGGCTTTTGTATGTGGACTTTCCTACATGCGTATCTGTTGTTTAAAAATGCAAATTACACAATCCCTGATTCCAGTCCCTACACTTCAGAACAAGGCGGCATTGTGCAAGAAATGCTGTTTCTAGTTTTGAATTTGCCCTGTTCTAGATTTACCTATGGAAGTGGGCAGTATAAAGAAGGGATGTCTTGTTAAAAAGTTTACAATTCAGTAACAAAGCCGACATTCAAATCTATAACTGGTTTCTGGGTCATTGTTCTCCAGGCACCAGATTCGATGTGGTGTGTGCATGCTGAACTATCAGGATGCCTGGGCTTTCAGCTGAACAGAGCTTTCTGTAGCTGATTCTAGGGAGTGTCGCAGCTTTACCGTTAAGGCCAGTTGTGATTTAGAGAAAAACATGCCCTTCATTTGAATAAGGAGGTAGAGTAACAGTTTGAGGTGAAAACTCAGATAAGTAAAAATTTAGATTTTTTTTTTTAAACTTTAGGTCACAGGTATCATTTGGAGAGAGAATCGTGTAATAGTCAATAATTATTTTAAGAAACGTATCCAGGTGTGATGGTCACACCTTTAATCTCATCATTCAGGAGGCAGAGCCAGGCAACCTGAGACCTGGGTAGTCTACATAGTGAGTTCCAGGCTAAATGGGAACACTACACAGTGAGACCCTGTCTCAAAATAGCTAGCTAACTAAAACAACAACAAAAATAGTTAAAATTCTAGGAGGCTAGATGTGGTGGTGTATGTCCTAAGTGACTAAGGAGTCTTATTAGTTGTCCAAGGGGGATTCAAAATTGGCTCATGGGAAGCTGTTGGCTCCTCATTTGTACAACCTGTCACCCCACAAACTGGTCCCTTGGGCCTTATCTTGGCCTTGGTGGGGGAGGTGTGAGAATCCTTTTGGGGTGGACTTCAGGTCATAGCGTTCTAATGTTAGGAATGTATTAGTGGTAGAGGTCTCCCTAGACAACATGCCTCTGGCACTGCCCCCGAAATTGCCTGGGAAATGCCAGAGAAGGGAAAGTCCTGAACCAGAAAAAGTTAGGCTTGCTTCCCAGGGAGCCATTAAATATTTATGGGATTCGAGGCCCAGGATTTATGCCCATTGCTGATTTGTTTTTGTGGTCCATACTCAAATACATTATTTGTCTGTGTCTTTCCATCTTCTGAGCCTGCCTAGGCAGAGGAAAGCTGGCACTTGGAAAGACTGAGCAGGAGGCTTCTTTTCTTCATAGCTAATGTGATCTAGCCACTTCCGGAATTAAACTCAGGTCTAATAAGTCCCAGATGCAATTCTTCTGGGAAATACCATTTGTCCAGGGCTCTCCTTTCTGGGCACAGAAGTACCACTAATTCTATTTTAGTGTAATTGCTAGCACATGGCTGCTATCCCTTCTCATCCTAGACCACAAGGGACAAGCAAGGGTTAGGGTCAGGCCTTCCCCATCACATAAAGTACCCTTCATGTAGGTCCTGCTCTTGCTTCAGCCCACCCCGGGGCACACACATGCCAGATCCCTCCCTACCTCTCTCCCTCCCTCTTTAAAGACACGATTGCAATGCTTATGTGAATTTTCATATAGTCTCATAATTGTATCAGGTGTGCACAAAAGCTCAACTTTTGCCTAGAGGAATGAAGGAAGTGCTGATGGGGCTCCTTTAAGAGCCCAGTGCCTTTTGTTGTTCCAGCCATTTTTACACACATGCTTGCCCTTCTGATCCTTGTTTAGAATGCCTTGCTGGAGGACACTCACACTGAGAATCAATGTCTCATCCTTTTCCCAGTCGGTGGGGACAAATATGAATGTTAATTTTGGTTTCTCTACCTGCTTATCCCTGCCAGTGTTTTGAGTCCAGCCACCTTCTCAGCATTTCTTTGGCCCAAATGCACCAGAGCGTTCTCCTCACGAATATGAACCTGAATCCTGACAGATTTCAGGCATAATTACAAACAGGGGGGGGGGGGGGAAAGAAGCAAGGGCAGCAACTGCCTTGAAATGCAGGAGACACATTCTTGTGGAAGACCAGGAAAGCTAGTTTTCTGGCTATAGCCTCAAGGCCAGTAGAAAAGCTTGGGTGTACACAGAGAGACGATTGGATTCTCAACGCTTAGGCTCACATCAAAGCTTCTGTCTTTGATTTCCCTCTCTCTTTGTTTTTTGTTTTGTTTTGTTTTTTCCTCTTATCAGTCAGCCCGGATGTCTGGTTGGCAGTCCTTCCTTCCCAGCATGCCCTTTTGTCCTTTCCTTCTTTCTGTTCTTGCTATGGCAACTGTAGCCAAGTCTCTGCCAAGGCTCACCTAACCGACTAGAACACCTCCCCCATCTAAGTTCAGTGTATATGTTTTTAAACATTGAAACAGGATTTCTTGTAGTGTAGGTTAGATTCAAATACAACTTGTAGCTAAGGATGACCTTGAACTTTTGATCTTTTAGCCTCTACCCTCCTAGTGCTGGTATGCTCTTGCTTACCATGAGACATTCCTGGGTAGGGCTTTGGTGCCCACTGTGGGAGACACCAGAGGCACATAGGGATATTAAAAGCTGAAATGTGGCAGGTCTGAACTGAGATGTGCCAAGAAAAGAAAGCATACATCTGATTTTATAGACATGAAACAGAACAGCTTAAAAGAATCGTTTTAAGTGTGTCTCCTAGAGATTTTAAATCCTAGAATGGATCAATATTTGTGCTGGACAGGGCTGGTCAGGATCATCAAAGACACTTGCTGTGTGCATTCACACTTGTTTACTGAACCAATATTCTAGTCCTTTCTGTTTTCACTTTGTAATATGCCAAAGATAAGTGGCTTTTAGAATTTTTCAACTGTTCTTTTCTTGTTCCATCTGTTTTGAATCAGGAGAAAAACAAAACAAAACTCAATACCACTACCACCACCAATGTCAACAAGAGAAGTTTCCTGAGCCTCCTAGGCCTTCATCAGCAGCTAGGAAGGCTTGTGAGAAGGATTGGAAGCAAGTGGGGAGGGGCAGGAAAGGGCCAGCCATTTCCAGTAGGAATTGAGATCTGTCCTAGGAGCCAGGAGCTAATATAAATCATATTCCCAGAATGATCCTGACAAAACAAACAAACAAAAAACAAAAACAAAACAAAACGCAGTAACATCAAGAAAAACGAGCTAGAGAGATGGCTCAGTGGTTAGGAGCACTGACTGCTCTCCCAGAGGTCCTGAGTTCAATTCCCAGCAACCACATGGTGGCTCACAACCATCTGTAATGGGATCTGATGCCCTCTTCTGGTGTGTCTGAAGACAGCTACAGTGTACTCACACATATAAAATAAATAAATAAATCTTTAAAAAAGAAAACAGGACAGGAGGGTGCATGCTAGAACCTGCTTTTGGCCAATCTTGGTGTGGCACTCACATGTGGCACTCAAATTCCTGAAGGGCCCATCTCCTCACCCACCAGGTCCCTGACAGACAAGGATAAGGGGAGTGATTGTAGGAGCTGGGAAAGACTCTAATGGTCTGTCTTTCTAGCTCTCCTCTTAATGAGATTATAATCTCAAGCAAGGAAGGAGGAAAGGATTATTAAACTCTTTAGCTGGTTTCATTGAATTCTTCTTGAGGAGCGAGGGTCGCCATTTGATTCAACAAAATGTACTGAGAGTTTTGTAACCCAAGTCCCACACTCATTCCTGGGCTGGAGAGGTGGGATTGGGGAGGTGGTGAGGAATGGGAATAGGGCTTGGAGCTGGTTTGGTCAGAGAACAGAAGAGCCCAGGGTCAGGGTGGAGCTATCTCAGTGCTTTTCCCCAACCCAGATCTGAGCCCTTGACTCTCAGGTTGCTTCCTGTCAGCTGCACCACTTTTTACGTCATAGACACCGGGTGCCTTCCATGAGTCAGGCCTTTACCAAGGCCATAAATTGACTCCAATGATCAACCAGGGATGTAAAATCTCCAACTTTTTCAAACTTACATTCTTGTGAAAGAGCAAACAGAGAAGGTTTGTGTATCTTAATGTATCTATTCATCATTCAGCTATTTTACTGGACATACTCTGTGGCCTTTAGTGACTCTTTGCTGGGTATTGTCAAAAATATGAGTATGTCAGGACCCTACCCTAGAAGAATCTGTAATGGAGTTGAGGAGGCTGATGATTAAGGCTTTCCAAATCAATGTGACCTCCTTAGCTCTTCTCCTCTGCCTATATTCAGTTTTTATCCAGTATATGGGGATATTGATTGCCTTCTAAAGGTATCTGTGTTAAGCTAGGCATGGTGGCACATTCCTTTAATCCCACATTTGGGAGGCAGAAACAGAAAGATCTCTGTTAGTTCCAGGTCAGCCTGGTTTACATAGAGAGACCTTGTCTCAAAAAAAAAAAAAAAAAAAAAAAAAAAAAAAAAAAAACAAAAACAAACACACATAAAAAACAAAAACAAAACAAAACAAAAAAAAAACCACCAACAACAAACTAGACAAAATAAAATACTAGGAGGGAGAGAGGGAGTGGGGGAGGAGGGGAAGAAAAAGTTCTTTATGTTGATTGATGGCTCTGGCTTCATGCTTGCTTGTAGAGGGTGGAACACATAACTTGAGGTCTAGTGAAAGGTCATTGGGTCATAGTGGGCTTACTTTGGAGGGTATAGTTCACCTGTCATCTCACAATCAACCATTCTGCTGCCTCCCTTTGAGTTCTCACAAGAGTGTCATTATAGAGTGAGCACACCTGACTCCACTAGCTCTTTCTCTTGCTGCACTCATATCTGGATTCTCTGCCTCCTTCACCAGTGGCCAAACCAATGGGGACCCACCAACCATTGACTTTGATTTCCAACATTGTACACTGTCTTAGTCAGGGTTTCTATTCCTGCACAAACATCATGACCAAGAAGCAAGTTGGGGAGGAAAGGGTTTATTCAGCTTACACTTCCACATTGCTGTTCATCACCGAAGGAAGTCAGGACTGGAACCCAAGCAGGTCAGGAAGCAGGAACTGATGCAGATCCCATGGAGGGATGTTACTTACTGGCTTGCTTCCCTTGGCTTGCTCAGCTTTCTTTCTTATAGAACCAGGTCTACCAGCCCAGGGATGGCACCACCCATAATGGACTACCCCCTTCCCCCATCACTAGTTGAGAAAAAAATGCCTTAGAGCTGGATCTCATGGAGGCATTTTCTCAACTGAGGCTCCTTTCTCTGCGATAACTCCAGCATGTGTCAAGTTGACACAAAACCAGCCAGTACATAAACTAGATAAAGCTTTTCTTTCTAGAAGTCTGGATTTTCAGTGTTCTTCCTTTATTGACACGAGTTGACTAATACAAACATAGTTGTCTTTTTCTTCAAGGTCCTATAAGACTCTGGAATTAATTTGTTTTTCCCCTCCCCCACTCCCCAAATATGAAGAAGAGTTGGGGTTTATTACGGGAAGACTTTTAAACAGAATTTTATGCAAGGACTAATACAAATATTCTATGAGAAGGAGTAAGACTCATCAAAGGCAAGTTGCCTGACATTAGAATTTTTATGCTATCCACTTGTTACTTGGTTTTAGAAAAACACCTAGGGCTCACTCTGTCTGTTGGGCTTAGTCTACACAAAGCTGACAGCCACGGTTCTGAATGTCAGGGAAGAGGAAGCAGGTATAACCCAGACAGCTGGCCATTTCCAGGAAGCCAGAGAGTGAGGCCAGGCTTGTTGTGGACCTCAGGAGCCATCTTGTGAGACACTACAAAGACTGAAGCTCTCTGAAAAGGGAAGAGAGTTGCTTCATTTCAATAATCATCTGGGTGAATAGTCCTCTTCTTCCTTCCTCATCCCTACCACCTCACCCTCCTCTAATATTTGCTGACATTTCTTCAGTTGAATCTTCCACAGTGGCTGCCATATTATCAAACCCATAGCTTCTTGCATCTTGGAGAGATTTTTATATCTCAAATTTTTTTCTCTTTCTGGAGGGTGAGGTGGGGGTAGGTGGATGGGTAAGTGGGTGAGGGGGATGGGTGGATGGGAGAGCATCCTATTAGAGGCAGGGGGGGATGAGATGAAGAAGTCTAGGAGGAGGGACCTGGAATGGGGGCAACATTTGGAATGTAAATAAATAAGATAATTTTATTAAAAAAATACAAATTCTCTTCCTTCCTTTCTGTCCCTTCTCTCTCTGTCTCTCTCTCTCCCTCCCTTCCTGCCTCCATCTCTTCTTCTCTCTCTGCTTTGTGTTGCTCTTCCTCCAATATTTTTGGCCCTTTGTCCTTTAAAATCTCAGGCTGAAGAGATGGCTCAGCAGTTAAAAACATTAGGTGCTCTTTCAGAAGATCTTGGTTCTATTCCCAGACCCTACACGGCCACTTGCAACAGTATACAACTATACATCCAGTTTTAGGGGTCTGATGCCCTCTTTTGGCCTTTGTAGGCACCAGGCACAAATGTGGTACATAGACTTACATGCAGGCAAAACATCCATATTCATAAAATAAAAATAAGTACATCTTTTAAAAAACCATTCTCATCTCCTTTTCTTTTTTAAAAATATATTTATTATTGTAATTGTGTGTATCCATGCATGTGTGTGGGCATGTGCACATCAAGGTATGCCCCTGGAGTTGGGGTTACAGGCAGTCATAAGCTTCCTGATGTGGGTGCTGGGAACCTCAGGTCTCCTGAAAAAGCAGTGTGTGCCCTTAACTGCTTGGTCATCTCTCTAGTTCCCCACCCCATTAGTTACATAAAACAATAAAATCCTTAACTTTCTTGCATGGCCTTTCAAATGGTTGTTAGAAGCCATGTATGGTGGTGCCTGTGGTAATCTCAGTACTTATCTCAGAGCTAAACAGAATTGCAGTCCTTAGGCTGGATTCGGCTGGGCAGTAAGTTCTAGGCCAACCTACACTACACTGTAAAGTGAGATTTCCCATCTCTAATGAACAAATCACAAAGCAACCAATCAGAAAACACACACATACATACACACAGACACACAGACACACACACACACACACACACACACACACCACACAAAGACAGACAGACAGACACTCCAAACAAACAAAGAGGGATGAACATTAGGGTGCCAAGTATAGGAGTAACTACTTTAATCTTCATAGGGTTGGGTCATCAACAGCTAGAGCCATGGCTGTGGCTATCACAAAAACACATATTAGGCTCTCCGAATGGCCTCTGTATCTCACATTTAGAC
The DNA here is from genome assembly GCF_963924665.1 of Micromys minutus. Classification (NCBI taxonomy): domain Eukaryota; kingdom Metazoa; phylum Chordata; class Mammalia; order Rodentia; family Muridae; genus Micromys; species Micromys minutus. Next base: position 86,781,258 of record NC_137969.1, on the reverse strand, counting down.
TCTTGCCTTTAGATTGCCTGCTACACCAGGACTGCATCAAGTTAGCAAGACTTTTGCTCCTTGTCACGCCATTCACTCAGTGGAGTCCCACTGACTCTTTGCTGTGTTCTAGGCACTGGGTCATGTATTCAGGACCCTTAATCTAGGAGATGGACAGACAACTGGAATTGCCCTATGTGATACTGTCAGAGAAATGAGGATGGATAGAAGCATGAAGAAGACTGAGATGTAGAGGAAATTTAGTAGAGGGACAGTCTGGGATAGCAGATCTAAGGTGAGACTTAAAATGGTATTAGAAAACCTGGGAATGGAGTTTCCATCAAGGCAAGAGAGGAGTGCTGCTTCAAGAACTGGGGACAGCAAGTCAAAGGCATGAGTGGGTGATACCAGCAGATCTGAGAAAACAGCCTCAGCCTATTGTTCATGGAAGACCAAGTGCAAGGGAGGGTGGAAGCAGGACATAAGGCAGAGGTAGGTAGGAGCCCAACCCCTAAGGTCTGTATAGTAAGAGTGTGTAGGGTACAGCAAGGGCAATAAGAGCTACAATTTACAAAGTGCAAATTACCTGCAACACACCTGACTCTCAATCCACCTTCATTAGCAAGGGGCTGAGGGCTGTATTATGGTAGGTATGGTTCATCTGAAATCCATACCCAGGATTCACTCTCCATGGCTATATATAACTGCTGTGACATTTTTTTTCCATTGTGGGCTGTATGATCTAGCAATTGGACACAAGATACAGTAGCAAACAGTATGTCCCTACCACTGCATGAGTCAGCACTTTAGCTAGAGGAACTGACCGGGAGCCTAAGGAAGGGTCAGGATGATACTCAGTCACGCACAGCAAACTCCCCTTTCTACATAATGTTCAGTTTGAAAACCAAGCCCACCAACTGACAAAGGGGCAAAAGAAATGTTATAAATGCTGAACTATTATCTAGCAATGGAAAGAAATAATAGATGGTATGGCACAGATGCACTTAAAAACATGCAAGCCTTCACATTCCCTGGATGGTGTGGACCTTCCCTCCCCTCTGGCTCTGTCTCCTACGTGCGTTCCCAGTGACACACATGTCTATATATTCTGAGGTGCTAAAAACACCAGGTGGATGCCTTTCAGTTCTCCTCCTTCCTAGCCAGAACCTGACCAACCTGACCTTCAGGATGGCTAGACAGCAGTTCCTTTGCGAGACCTCCTACTTGTCCAGGCTGTCCAGCAACTCTTCTACTTCTAGGCTTCTCGCTTGCCTGCCCCCTTTCTTCCTCTCCTTTCTTTTCAGAGTTATTTATTTTATTATTTTGTGTGTATGAGTATTATCCCTGCATGTATGTGTGTCTACCACATGCTCGACTAGTGTCCTGTGCAAGAATAGCACATGACTCAGCTAAGCTGACTTCAGCCCCATCACGCTTTCTGGGCACTATGCTGTCTAAGCTATATTCTCACACCTGTCTCCTTAGTTTTCACTCCTATTTTGTGATTTTCCTACTTTGGGCAGTATGCTTAACTTCTTGGAGCCTCAGTTGACTCATTTATAAAAGGGGAAGATATAATATCTTCTTTTGTAAATGTGATATGACATTAAAATGCCAGCGTAATCAAATGTATATTATTTAATATGGTATCATATATTTAAATATATCGTTATTTATTGTTACTATTAAAACATATACTGAAAGTTTATTAATTATTATACATATTATTTGCTATCATATATTTTATATGATATATTATACATATCATGATAACAGATATATAGACCTGCTTTGTCTAATATTCATGGTTTAACTTGCCAGCCAGGATGTCAGTTACCCATGTACATGTCTCTTTCTGCAAGGTAGGATGTTAGCTCCCTGGAAAGTCTTGGGAACTTAAACTTTACTCAACCATTACTTGAAATGGAAGTCTTACTTTAAATAACTTTTTATATCTCTTGTGTTTTATAAAAAAGAAAAAGAAGCCAGGGGTATGTTTGCTGGAGGCATGATACGGTGTTGGGGAAAGGGGTGCCTCTGTGGGCTCATGCTGAGACATCCCCCCCTGAGGTACCAGCCACAGGATGGTTTAGTATAGAAGAGAGTTTATTTAAGGCATGGGGAAGGGAGTTGAGGGGGTAGTAGAGACAGAGAGAGAGAGAGAGAGAGAGAGAGAGAGAGAGAGAGAGAGAGAGAGAGAGAGAGAGAAGTAGAGGCCAGCCAAAGAACTCCTTGGGGAGTTGGAGGAGGGGAATGGGAAGAGAAGGGACAAAGAGGAAGGGAGTAAGAACGAAAGAGAGTGAGGAGGAGGCAAGCAGCTCCTTTTATAGTGAACCAGGCACACCTGGCTATTGCCAGGTAACTGTGGGGTGGAGCCTAGATGAAATGCCAACATCTTTTACATTGGGGTCCATCCCAGGGGCAGTTCTAAAAACAAATACCATAAAAGCTTATACATAGGTACAGAAGGTGCTATTTGGTGATTGGTTTGGGTCCAAGCTTATTATGGGTAACCATACAAAATAGTTCCTTTGACTTCTATCGTGATTGGTTCCCAAGGGCACACAACATAACAGAATATGCAATCAACTTGTATTTGAAAGTTTCCTAGTAACAACACAAACATGAGAAAGTTTTTTTTTTTATAACGCCCAGGCTAGCAAGGTAACAGTTACCTAGGCCTTAGCATTCCATCTAGGCTTTAATACTTTAAGTAGATGTTAACAATGTCTATAATATATAATATATTATATTAATTAAATATATGCTTATAAATATATTTTCAATATATGTTAAAATGCTTGTGTACAATGTCTTGTGGAATTCCAGCTGTGGAATTAAATAAATGAAGCTGTTATTATAGCTACTTTTTTTGGCTTTGTTTTTTTCATCTCTTTTGAAACAGGGTCTCACTGTGTAACTTTGGCTGTGTGTATATATATATATATATATATATATATATAAAAAATATATATACGTATGTATGTATGTATATATGTATGTATGTATGTATGTATCAGGCTGAACTCAAACTCACCGAGTTCCCCCTGCCTTTATCTCTTGTGTGATGAGAATTAACCACCACACCTGGCAATAGGTATTGTTGCTGATCCACAACAGAGTGTACCCACTATAAGACAATGGCTTATTTACTATCTGGTCTACTGCCTGGCACCTGGCAAGTACTCATGAGATATTCGGGTTTATTTTGCCTGTCTTTCTTCAACATTGGCTTCTCCATGGTCTTTTATGTCTGTAAAGGCTTGGTGAAGCTCTCAATGTAATTTTTAAAAATCAAATTAATTTAGTGTTGAAGGGGGTATGCATGTGCCATGGGACACATGTAGAGGTGAGAGAAGAATTTTCGGGAGTTAGTTCTTTCCCTCCACCATCCAGTTTCCGGGGACTGAACTCAGATGAGCAGGCTTGGCAGCAAGTTTTTTTTTTTTTTGCCTTCGGAGCTTCCTAGCCAGCTTTTAATTCTATTTCTAAATTCAATTTATTTCTACTTTTTTTCTTAACTGAAGTGGATGGAAAGAAAGGGAGTATTCTTAGATTCTCAGCCCTGAACTGTGATCCAGTCCTCAGGAGACTGACTGGAAGTCATTCTTTCTGGGATAAGAGAACTTTGGTGCCTCTCTGATTTTTCCTACTGATCTCTTGGCCCCATGCTTTAAGGGCCTCTTTCTGTCCATGCCTGGGAACTTTGAATATTTTCAAAGAATGTGATGTGTGGAGAAGGAGAAAGAGTAGTCTGTATGACATGGCAAAGTTAGGAGGTAGTTCCAGGATGATAAAGAAGACAAGGTTTCGAACTTTGCTGACACAACCTGTGGTGGCCGGAATCATTGCTGCCATGTTTCTGAGAGTAGGGAGGCTCATTCATCACATAGGGATGCAGATGTATGGAGAGCTAGACTAGATGAAGTCATTACTGACACAATACTTAACAAAATCAAAACAGGATCAACCCTGGCTCAGAAGAATTATTTATATCCACTTTATAATCATATTTATGTCAAAAGCCATGCTAGGATTAAAACAAAACAAAACAAAACAAAAAACTTGCCTTGAAGGAACCATCCTTGCTAGAAGAAAAGAAAAATCAACACAAATATTCTACTTCTAGTGGTAGTGGTACATGCCTGAAATCCCAGTACCTAAGATCATGTGAGCTCAGGAGTTAAAGACTAACCTGGGAAACATAGCAAGAGTCTGTCTAGAAAAATAAGCAACAAACTAGCAAAATGTATGTAGTGTTTCACAATGGTAAAACTAATAAAGGAGGTGTAATTCTAAGATTATTATTATTTATTTTATGTGCAGAGGAATTTTGTCTATGTATATGGCTGCAACATAAACATGTCTAGTGTCTAAAGGGATCAGAAGAGATTCCCTATCGCAGGAGTTACAAATTGTTCTGGCCACCGTGTGGATCCTGGGACTCAAACCTGGGTCCTCTCAAGAGCAGCCATTACTCTCAATCACGGAGACATGTCTCCAGCCCCATAGTTTTGTTTCTTTGTTTTGCTAACTCTTTGCACTGTTTAGTTTCTTGTTTTTCTTGCTGATATCTAAGGGATTTTAAAGTATTCTGGCTTGTTTTCTCATTCATGTAATGGTCCCCTTTAATGAGCAGAATGCTTAAATTTTAATATTTATTTTTATGATTTATAAAGCTATAATGAGGGCCTGGTGCATCAGGATAGGTTCTTTCCTTCTAGTATATGGGTCGTGGTGCAACCCATATATTTTTCAGTCACTGTATAGTACTTATCCATCTGAATTATTTGCATAATTTTAAATATTGGAATAATATTCATGGGGTCTAGATGCTTAAATTCTATACAGTTTCATAAAATACAAGGAGTAGGCCAAGAGAAAACCATCAGAGGCTTAAGCAAGTTAATCCTGCTAGTATTGTATGTAAGAAAGTTACACTGGAGTGTGAAAATTTCTCTCTCCATTTGGTAGGACTCAGGGATTATTCACAGACATTGGAAGTAGATCCCAGCTTGCCAGTGGCCTGGCACCCTATTATTATAAATTCCATTCTGTTTGGCTCAAGCTAAGCAATAATAAGAGCTTGTATTAGAATTGATGCTTGGGAGTTTAGCCACTGTTTTTCTTCTTCAGTGGCACCATGCCATATGCTACAGAGAGGAGAGAGCTGACTCTTACCCAGCTCATGGCAGACCTCTTTCCAGAGAAATCCAAGTCATTGGGGTTATGGCTTAAGTCCTGCCAACAGCAGGATGTGCAGTGTAGGAACACTTCTTCAAGAGGGAAAGCCCTGCAAATCACAGGTTCTCACAAGACCCAGTGTCACACCTTGGAGAGTTACAAGGACCAGCTGGTCTGTTTCCAGATCACAGCACACAGATGTTTTCCAGGGCAGACAACTGGTGTTGGAGAAAGGGAGAAGGGAGTGGATGAAAAATGTCAATCAGAAAATGCCAGAAACAATGCTTTTGTATCCGTCCTCTTCTCTGCTTCCACCTCTTCAAGCCCATAGCTTGGGAGCCCAGCGAGTTGCCCCCCCCCCCCGGCCTGTTCCCATTACTCCATTCTTGCCCCACTGAGGCAAGGTCCTCTCTTCTCTACAGCACAGCAGGTTCTTTTTGGTGTTCATAAAAACCACCCATCTAACTCTAAATCATCCTTGCTTTCCAGTTTACTCACCCTGGGCCCATGTTCTGGAAAGAGACCTGATGGATTTTTGTGACTCTCTAGGCCTTGGGAGAATCCATGGAATGAGGAGGTTTTTGATCTCTGTGTTTTAGTTCTTTGCTCCTCTCCAGAGAAGGAGAGTGTTTAGAAACTGATGTTTATGGCATTGGTGTCCTTTCCTTCTAAGTTCTGCTTTTCCTCATCTGTGGTGGTTTGTATAGGAGTGGTCTTTATAGGATCATATATTTGAATGTTCGATCACTAGGGAGTGGCAGCACTTCACAGGGATTACAAAGTGTGGCCTTTTGGAAGAAGCTTGTCACTGCAGGTGGGCTTTGAGGTGTCACAGGCTCAAGCCAGGCCCAGTGTCTCTCTCCTTCCTACTGTCTGGATATAGACCTCTGAGCTCTTCTAGCACCATCTCTGCCTGTATGCTGCCATGCTATTAATGGACCCAAATTAAATGCTTTCCTTTATAAGACTTGTCATAGTCATGGTGCCTTTTCACAGCATCAGAACAATGACAAAGACATGTGGGTTCTAGAAACCAAACTTAGGTAGTCAGGCTTGTACAGCAAATACTTGAGCCTTGCTGGCCCTGTTATCATTTTCACTACTATTAAAGACTCTATATAACCCTGTGTATTAGTTACTTTTATATTGCTGTGATAAAATCCTATGACCAAAATAATATAAAATAAAAAGTGTTTAATTGAGCTTATGGTTCTAGGGAGTCAGAGTCCATGATGGTGGAGTAGACATGGTAGATAGGTCAGCTGAGAGCTCCCGTCTCTAAATACAAGCAGGAGGTGGAGAGCACACTGGGAAAGGCATGAATCATTTGAAACCTCAAATGTTTAGACATATGAGCCAATGAGGGATGTTACCATTCAAAACATGGCCTTGAACTCACAGAGATTCACCTCCCTCTGTCTCCCAAATGATGTGATTAAAGGTATAGACATCATGCTTGACCCCAAACAATCAATTCCTCCTCCTCCTCTTCTGCTCTTCCTTCTTCCAATTTATGTCTATGGGTGTTTTGCCTGCATATATGTCTGTATACTGCTTTAATGCCTGGTATCTACAGTGTCCAGAAAAGGGGATCAGATACCCTGGAACTGGAGTTACAGATGGTCATGAGCTGACACGTGGATGCTGGGAATTGAACATTGGTCTTCTGGAAGAGCAGCTGGTTCTTTTAACTACTGAGCCATCTTGCTAATCTCCCCACTTCCTGATAATTCTTAAATGTCTATCTGTAGTGCCTACATTTCTGGGAAGGTGCCCTACAGTATCAGTAACTACCAATTAGACCTGGATAACCCCAACTACCATGCTACAAGTCAACTACCAGACTCATCACACCCAAGTAGTTTATCATTCTCAATTGAAATACTGGTCTTTTTGTCACTTACTCTTTCAAAACTAGGCACCAACATCTGTCTAGATGCCCATTTCAGAGACCAGACTTTATTCCTTTTCTCTTTCTTTTCCTTCATCTAAGTTTAGCATGTTATGAAGTCTTGTTAATGCTATACCATGATCTTTCTTCTTACCAGCCTTCTCTGTAACTCATGACCTGTTTATTAACGTTAAAGTTTTTTTCATTATGCATATATGTTTGTGTGAGTGAATACCATGTGTGTACAGGTACCCATGAAGCCAAGAAGCATTGGAGATACAGGTGGTTATGAGCTGCCTAATGTGGGTGCTAGGAACTGCACTTGGGTTTTCTGGAAGAGCAGAAAGTACCTTTAACTATAGAGCCATTTCTCCAGCCCTCACTTGTTTATTTAAATTCAAGCTTTCTCTAGGCTAGTGATTCCTTCCATGTTGAAACCAAAGGTAACCTTGAAAGCACACACACACTCAATTCTCTCTCTGTTTTCTTCAAATCTTTGAAGACTTTCCATCCCTTCTAGGGTAGAGCCTTGCTCCTAGACAGGGGTGCCATAAGTCCTTTACAGTGTAATCCCAGCTTATTTCCTGGAGTCTTGCTCCTGCCTAGCCTTCCTGTTCAAATGTCCACGTGTGACCTGGCTTGTTGGATTGTGAGGTCTTTGCCCTCTCCTCTCACCTTGGCAGCTTCTCCATTTTTCAGGGCCTCTTGGGCCAGGGCTGTGACTTTCCCATGATTTCTTCTAATGCTCCTCTTCAGGATCATAACACATGAATCACATTTCCATCCTTCATGCTGTACATACTTCTATTATAGCATTCATTACATTGTTTTATAGAGTCTTTTCCTTTTTTGTCTCCTGTTCTCTCAGGGACTTTTTCTTATTCGATACTGTAGTGGATAGTTTCATATCAACTTCACACCAGCCGGAGTCATCAGAGAGGAAGGAGCCTCAACTGAGAAAATGCCTCCATAGTTCTGGCTGTAAATAAGCCTGTAGGACATTTTCTTAATTGGTGATTGATGGGGGAGGACCCAGCCTATTGTGTGTGGGAATCATCCTTGGGCTGGTGGTCCTGGGTTCTATAAGAAAGTAGGCTGAATAAGCCATGGAGAACAAGCTAGTAAGCAGCATCCTCTCCATGGTCCCTGCATCAATTAGCTCCTGCCTCCAGGTTCCTCCACTGTATGTTGAACAGTGACATGGAAGTGTAAGTCAAATAAACCCTCTTTTCCCCAGCTTGTCTTTGGTCATGGGGTTGGTTTCATCACAGCAACAGTAAGCCTAATGAGGGCAATTACCATATTTCATCAAAGTGCCTGGTACACAAGCAACACTAAGTTTTATTTTTATGCTTCTTCTTCCTCATTTTCTTCTTTTTGACCTCTCTCCAAGTCTGATTGAAGGTGTGGACAAAGCCCAACTCTTTTTTTGTTTGTTTTTTTCTCCCCCCCCACCCCCCAGCTGAGCCAGTTCAAATAGGACACAGCAGGGCCCTGAGAAATTGTAATAAGAATGAAAGATCAAGGGCTGGGAGAACAAAGAACTCATTGAGTGGGTTTTCGGTAGGGGTGACTGGAATTGCACCCCCCCATGCTTGCTCAGAAAATAACTGTCATATTTTACAGCCTAATCCTGTCTTAGCTTTCCACAGTGGAGGCCAGCTGGTGTTAACAACATCCTGATGAATGAGCCAAGGAGAGTGTGTGCATGCTAGTGAGGACTTTCTGGTGACTGGGGAAAAAAGTTGTCTCAGCCTGGGCTGGCATTGGCCTGCTGATCTTAATGGATGACTGGTCAATCTTTTCTGTAGGGACAAGAAGGATATTAAACTTTGTGAACCTCAGGGGATCTGTTGTACCTACTTAGCTCAGCCACTGAAACACCACAACAGCCATAGAAGACATGCAAATGAGTGAGTGTGGACACTGAAATATTAAAAATATGTGTTTCATGTGGGTTTTGTTCTTATTGTTGTTTATTTGAGACAGAATCTCAATAGCCCAGGCTGGCCTGAAAGTCAACCTATATCTGAGAATAACCCTGAACTTCTAATCTTCTGGCATCTGTTTTCTGAGTGGAATGACAGACACTTCCCTCCTATCTAAAGGGCTTAAAACTGAGAGTCACGCTCAGTCAGTGCTAAGTGGGCAGCTGGAAGAATATGCCCCACAGTCCATCCTGTTGTTCTGACTCTGTTTTTGGAGGCATAGCTTGTCACTGCACTAGTGCTTCTGAGACTACATGGCACTGGGTTCATTAAGGGTGGTATAGGCCTAGTCAGCCCACCATTCAGAATAGCATAGATGGAATGAAGTAGAGAGTGCTGACTTCTGATAGGATAGTCTCTACTCACCTACTGTCTCATTGTCCTGATAGAACATCACGACTACAAGCAATGTGGGGAGTAAAGGACTTATGTCATCCTACAGTTTATAGTCCATCATCCAGGGAAGTCAGGGGAGGAACTCAAGCAAGGCAAGAACCTGGAGGTAGGAACTGATGTAGAGGCCATGGAGGAGTGCTGCCTATTGGCTTGCTCCCTATGGTTTGCTCAGCCTGCTTTCTTAAACACTCCAGGACTACCTGTCTAAGGGTGACACCATTCACAATGGGTTGCGCCCTCCTACACCAAACACTAATTAACAAAATGCCCTCTAGACTTGCTGCCTACAGGCCAATCTTCTGGAGGTGCTTTGGAAGCTAAGCTTAACTCTCTTCAGATATGCCTAGGTGTGTGTCAAGCTGACAAAGACTGACAAGCACACCTACTAAGTGTCAAGTGCACGCCAGGCATCAAGCTTCAGCAGGGAACATAGCCCCTCTTGTTTCTCACAACAGTGCATGAAGCAGCTTGGGTTGCCTGCTTTACAGATACTTGCCCTGATAAAATGCATGCCAGGCTTTTGCCAAGTATCTGGTTCTTATTGTCTTGTTCCTATTCGTATTGTCACAACACACTACCATAGCAAATGTGTCATTGCCATGGAAATGGTGGGTAGCAGGTTTCATTTTGCCAAGAAACAGTTTTTATCACATATGGGTCATTTTCTATTAGAAAATTTGGGGGACAAAGAGGACCAAAGAGCAGAAGGTATCATATCCAGCAGAGAATCATAACGGCTCCGAAATCCTCTAAGACTTGATGAACTCTCTAGAATTCTTTAACTTTAATTGGTTAGGCATTTCATTTCAGGATCCTGAGTATAGACAGAGTCTCACTTGCTAGGCAAGCACTCTAGCACTGCATTATATCCCCAGATCTTCTGTCCTGCTCTGATTTTGAGAAAGGCTTTCACTGGGTTGCCTGAGCAAGCCTTCAATTCACTATGTAGCCTAGGGAGAGGAGTTCAAGGCCAGGCCAGTCTGGGTTACAGAAAAAGGCCCTGTTACTTTCTTTTCTTTTAAATCTTATTGTTTGTTTTTGTCTTGTCTTGTTGAGACAGGGTCTCTCTGTGTAGTCTTGCTGGCTGTCCTAGAACTGCTCTGTAGACCAGGCTGGCCTCAAACTCAGAGATCTACCTGCCTCTGCCTCAGGAGCCCTGGGATTAAAGGTATGTGTTACCACTGCCCCACTGGAAGACCCTGTTTCAAAACAAAATACATGCATTCATGCAAACACACGAGAACGCACGCATACACACACACACACACACACACACACACACACACACACACACACACACACGCATACACAGCTCTTACAGGTGCAGTTAAACTTCTTTAAACAATACTTGTCATTATTCTTTAATTATCATTTCCTGAGGACGGACAGGAAGATGGGGGAAAATGGGAAGTTCTCCCCATGAGATTAGTCGTACTTTATTAGATCAATCACACAATGTAGCCCTAGCTGGCCTGAAATTTATTGAGATCTATCTGCCTCTGTCTCCCAAGTGCTGGGCTTGGCCTGTTACATTTCTACACCTGCCCATCTCTCTCCTGTATTCTGACAGTTTCTCTCCTCAGAAACTTTATCCTCTAGCCCCTACCTTAGAATTCCTCAAGAGACAACGGACATATGGCATGTGGGTGGCGTGGGGCTGGCATACTCAGTCACTCTCTGCTGCTCCAGGAGTCTATCACAAGCTCTGGTGTCTGTCCTGCCCCCACCATGCCCCACCCTAGCTTCCTCTCTGACCTCCTAAGCTAGTTCCCTTTCCAAAGCTGGGGTATGACTGTCACCAGGGCAGCCGGCCACAGCTGTAGGCTCTGGGGAAACAGGTTCAGTTGAGGGTGATGAAATGAGTATGGGGTGGGGGCTGGAGGCTGAGGAGGGAGATAAGAGACAGAAACATAGTCTGACAATGAGGAGGAAGCTTGGAGCTGTAGGAATCTCTGAGTTGAGCCAACCTGCCTTGGAAACCTGACAGTTCCTGAGTTGGGGCAGTTTCCATGGTATTTCAGACAGCTCCCCCTGACTCCTCCAGCATCTCTGGAGCAAGTTCTGATGGGTAACCTGTGCTTGTGGAGCCCTTGGCTGCCTGGGTCTGTCTCTGAGCTTACTTTCTGCAGATCTGCGTGTCTGAACAACTTCTCTCTTGAGGCTTTTAACTCACCCCCTGTCCTCAATTAAAAGTCTTCACTAAAGCCTGTGTTGGACAATAAGAAAGAGAACCTGTGTCTCAGGCTAGCAGTAGCCTAAGGCCTTTGAACAAACTGCTCAATTTCTCTCCTTCCCCCACCTTCCTTCTTCTTGGGTTTTCTTGTATTTCATTAGGTTTTATTTTGAGACAGGGTCTTACTACATAGTTGAAGCTGGCCTGGAACTCACTATGTTCCCCAAGCTGGCCTAAAAGTTGTAGCAATCCTGCCTCGGCCTTTACAGTGCTAGAATTACAGATACGAGTCACTGTGCTTTCACCGAGATTTCCTTACACGACAGCATGAGGAAACATACTTTTCATTTGGAAAATAGACTTAAAAGGTGATTCCTCCCACCCACACTAAGATTCATGCTTGCTCATAGCAAACGACTGGATGGCACAGAAACAAGGAAGGGGACCCGGATTCTGAAGCTGAGAGACAACCTTTCTGGCACCTTGGTGAATTTTCCTTTGTTCTTTCTTCAATGACTGTTCTTGTCTCTATCCCTGCCCACACACATATGGCATTTATTATTTGGTATGTGATCCACTGGCATTCCCTTCTGAGCATTTATCATGAAAATGATCTTCTAGTAACTGGAGAGATGGCTTAGTGGTTAAGAGCACTGACTGCTCTTCCAGAGGTTTTGAGTTCAATTCCCAGCAATCACATGGTGGCTCACAACCACCTATAATGGAATCTGATGTCCTCTTTTGGTGTGTCTGAAGACAGCTACAGTGTACTCATATACAATAAATAAATATTTAAAAAGAAAAGAACAGAAAATGATCTAAAGCAGCCATCAACATTTCAAGAGCAGACACTTGCTTTCTGAGACTCAGGTCTTAGAGCTAATTATGAATTAGCATCAAAAACCAGTACATCCTCAACCAACTTCTGCTTATACACATATCAGGAAGGCAGAAGGAACAGAATTCCCTGAAGAGATCTGTAGGCAGTATGGAGCAGGATACCTGGAAAGAGAGGTGGGAATAGAGAGATGCTTTGTATTTTTCTGTTTACTGTCTCCCTGGATCTGTCCCCATCCTTGACCAGGGAGCTTCCATTGAAAAAGAGTATCAGCTGGGTAACTAGCTCAAAACTAAATGGGTGTATGTTTTGTTTGCTTTGGAGACAAGGTTCTTTTATGTAGCTCTGACTGGCCTGGAACTCACTATGTAGACCAGGCTGGCCTACAGCTTATAGAAATCTGTCTACCTCTGCCTCCCACGTGCAGGGAGGACTTGGCTTGGATGTATTGTTGATGTTAAAGAAAACAAATGGTTTATTCATGAGCTCTGCAAAGGCCATTCCTGTAGTGGCAGTGTGTTACTCAGTTCCCAGGGGCAGAGTTATTGCAATATTAAGTGTTCTTAGGAATAGTACCAGGCAGGAGAATGGGTGTGTAGATGAAAACAGCCATTGGCTACTCTTAAAGAAAGGACTTTAAAGCCAGGTTTCTCAGATTTGGGGTTCATCAGCTAGACTCTGGAAGGACTGAGTACTGTGAGCAAGAAAGAGGCCCATGATTCGCCAAAAAATGATACTCTGGACTCAAATAATATGTAAATACAAAGAATGCTTTATTCTGTAGAAGCCCAGCATGCTCAGGGTCTTCCATTACCAAGATAGAGAGACAACCAAGTGAACTTGCAGGCCTGATTTAAAGCACAGTAGGATAATTCCGGGGTAGGTGGACTTTGCCTTACTCTATCTCTAGGCATTCCAGAACCATTACCGGGGAGGGAGAGGTGATGTCTGGAAACAGTCGCTGAGGAATCCCAGGGTAGGTGGGCTTTGTTTTACTCTATCTCTAAGGACATTCCATTACAGGGAGGCCAGGAGGCTATCAGGAAACTGCTGACCGATTGTCCTTGCTCCAGGCCAGGTGGTGGGACCGTTTCTGATGACATGTGAGTTTCTAACTAGCTGCCTAAAGCCTGGGTTTTTAGGCCTAATCTGAACTGCCAGTCTGAAGCCTGTCTGTTTCATCAGAACCATAGGTGGTCTAGTCAGCTCTAGCTAGGCCAGATTAAACCTCCTCAGCAGAGAAGTATGCCCAATTTTTCCTAGTATACTATTCAGCTTTAGGGATACTTAAACCTTTATATTTGTTTTTGAAATTTATATATCTACTTAGATTAAAATTTAAGTACAATGAGCTTCTGAGAAAAGGCTGGTCCCTTAATAGGAAGGCCCACTCTGGAGGTAGCATGGGGGAGGGGACCACAGGAGTATAAGACCCCATGCCTTTATTTGGTCTGCTCTATTTCTAAAGAGTGTCTCCTTGCTTCCCTGCTTGCTGTACTTAAATTCTTGGATGTTTGACCTATTGCTGTGTCCTTCCTGAACACTGTTCTTTGGGGAATGCAAGAATCAAGAAGACTGCTAGAGACCTGCTCATAACAGGAACAGACAATGCCATTTTCAGGACTGAAGAGATGAGGTCAGGAATGAAAGAGAAGGTTAGAAACATCCCAGCACCTTGGGGACCCAACTCCTAACATCTTTGGGTCTTACTGACCTTAGTCCTCTTTAGTTGCCTCCTCAGAGTCTGGTGGTAATAAAGGTAATCCTTCCCTTTTGTAACTGGGGCTGTAAAAAACAAAGTTTTTAGGGGTTCTGAGACTTTTCTAAAACACCTCATTCTTAAAATGTGAGACCCTAAAGACATAGGAATGGTTAAAGTCAGACTCAGAGACTTTCTAGTCATCTTAAGGCTATGAGATCCTGCCTGTGCCTGACAAATAAAAACAATGGCCCAGAATAATTCTTAAAAACAAAACAAAACAACAACAGCAAAAATCCCAGAATATATTGATTGATAGCCACTTGGCCCTCTAGAGAGCCCTAGATAGGGTCCTGATGCATGTCATAGTGAACTCATACTCTAATCACCCAGTTCTGAGAAACAAAACAAGGACACAAACCCCTCAAAGTTTTGAAATATATAAACAAGTTTCTGAAAATGTAAAAACAAAGTTTTAGTGGACAGGCCAAGCTATACTGACCAAGCTGAGTTAAGACAAAACAAAAATGACTGCTTTAGGAACAGCTCCCCTACCCCTCTGTCTTAGTTAGGATTTTATTTCGGTGAATAGACACCAAGACCAAGGCAAGTCTTATAAATAAAAACATTTAATTGAGGCTGGCTTACAGGTACAGAGGTTCAGTCCAGTATCAAGGCAGAAGCATGGCAGCATCCAGGCAGGCATGGTGCAGGAGGAGCTGAGAGTTCTACATCTTCATCCAGAGGAAGCCAGGAACAGACTGAGCATCCTCAGGCAGCTAGGAGGAGTGTCTGCAAGCCAGAGTGCCACACTTCCTCCAACAAGGTCACACCTTCTACTAGTGCCACTCCCTGGGCCAAGCATATGCAAACCATCACACCCTCCCTGTACTGAATTCCAAGGAGAATGTAAATTGTCAAAAACCTTGCTGCCAAAGTTTCTTCCCACTTCCTCTCCTTTTTCTGAATATTATGCTGCTGACCAACAGTAATATAGTAGTTTATCCCCTCACAAAAAAGTATAAAAGATATATGCTTTTTGAGTTCAGGGCAGGATTGACTCTCCCTGCGAGGATGAGCAACCCCATGTACACAGAATAAAAACCTCTTGTTATTACAGCAGTCTATGTCTAACTGTGCTCTGTGGGTCATGCTCCTGAGACTCCTTGGGGTCTTACAACAGGGCCTCAGCTACTTTTAGCCTTAGGCACATCAACAGGTCCTAAATTGTCCTGGAGAAAGGAAGAAAAGAGCAAGGGAGCAAGATAGAAGACTAAAAGGGAATAAGAAAATGGAGGGGATATTCATTCACAAAATGCATTGTCTGTTCTGTTTTATGTTTGGAGCATAAAAATGAAATCCAGGCTCTGCTTTCAGGGAAGAATTCAGAAGAACTCCTCTGTCCCTTGCCCATATGATAGCTTCTAAAAAGCTTCACAGGATGGCCAGCTAATCCTAGCCTTGAGTATTGTTGAGACACAGAGAGCGTGTGTAGATTTGGTGTGTCCGTAGGGCAAATCTCTATCTTTAGATGCATGGCCATGTAACACATAAATGAGGATGCATCTGTCATTCAAGAACCATGTGTGTGTTGCTGGTCCTTAGATGATAGCAAGGCATTAAAAAAAATCCTATCACCATTGGCCCTCGTAGCCATCCTGATATCAAGTAAAACACTTATTTAAGTGTTCGTGGTGATGTAACACATTGAGCATACATGCAGAAGAATAGCAGCACAGAGTTCTAGTCTGTGAAAGAGGCAGTGGATCATGGGACTCAGAAATGAGAACGTTCAATTTTATTGTAGAATAGGGTCATAGAAAAAATTCACTGTAGAAGGAGATGTTCATTTCAGCTGGACCATCAAAGACAAGTGAGGTATCATAGATATAAAAGGGGGAAGGATGTTTTGAGGCTAAGGAAAGAAAATGTTGGGGATTTCATGAAAATAAAATACCTAATGGGTTCCAGAAAGTGTCTTTGAAGAGAGATCATTCAGAGTGATGACCAAAGTCATGTAATGGCTGTCAGGAAGAAACTCAGTGATGGTCCTGAAGGCAGGTCTCCAGGTGGAGGAGCACAGAGGAGCTCAGCACATGCAGAAGAGAAAGCAAGAGTGGTAATCCCAGCCAGGCACACCAGGATTCGCCTCCCAATTCCATCTCATTGTTGCTGACTTTGAACAGGTGAGCAAAGCCTTTGAATCCCACTTTTATAGCACATAAACTGAAGACATTTGCCTGTCTGAAGGAGATAAAATTTAAGGGATATCATGATCAGAAAGTGCTGGCCAAGTGCCCAGTGTAGACCCTCCTTCAGTATTGCTTCCCCTTTACTCCTTTAGGTGGGACAAAAGAAGAAACAGAGTTAAACATTAGGGCATTTTCTAAGGCTGGCAAGATGGGTTAGTAGGTTAGGGTGTTTGCTGCCAAGTCTGATGATCTTAGTTAAATCCTCAGGATACACCTAGTAGAAAGATAGAACTGACTCAAGGTTGTCCCCTGCATGTTTGCACAACCTCTAAATAAACAAAAAATAAACATTTAGAAAAGTTTTCTAGGGCTGGAGAGATGGCTCAGTGGTTAAGAGAACTGACTGCTCTTCCAGAGGTCCTAAGTTCAAATCCCAGCAACCACATGGTGGCTCATAACCATCTGTAATGGAATCTGATGCCCTCTTCTGGTGTGTCTGAAGACAGCTATGGTGTACTTATGTAAATAAAATAAGTAAGTCTCTTTTTAATAAAGAAAAGTTTTCTAAGTGTCATTCCTTTGACAAACAGCTATTGATCATCATTGACCATAGGTCAGACCTTGAGTTAGATGCTGAAGGATATATAAAATGCCACCTCTCACAGGGAGCATGAAGTAGTTGAAGGGATGATACACAAAGAGATCAAAAGTCAAGAAGGGTCCAAGTTAAGAGTCCAAGGTGCTGGAGAGAGTGCTCAGTGCTTACAACACTCACTGCTCTTACACAGGCCCAGGTGCAATTTCCAGCATCCACAGGGCAGCTCATAATTATATTTAATTCTAGTTCTAAGAGATCTGATGCCCTTTTCTGAGAGCATAGGCACGCACATGGTACAATACACACAGGCAGACAAAGCATAATACACATAAAATAAAAACAAAATAAATCTTTCAAAAAGGAACTTTTGCAAGATTGTGCAAGCATGGGAAGAAGACCTTCTAGGCCATACGTTCTGGCCATCATGTGCTGTGGGTTCAGAGAGAATGAGGGAATGAGCTAGGAAGGTTTGGAGAAACAGGAGAAACAGGAGCCAGATCTGAAACATGGCTATGATTTATTTGACAAGGAAAAGAGGAAAGGAGTTACGTCCAATGGCAGACATAATGAAGCAAATGGCAAAACCAGCTGCAAGTGAGAGGAACATGGGCATAAGCCAGTTTGATCACAGAAATGACTCCTAGGTGGTGAGGAGGGAAAAGATGGTGGCTTCAGGCTTGAGGGTAGAGGGAGCTGGAGAACAGGGAGCCAGGCTAAGAACTTCAGAGTATAGGCCACGCCTCCTTCATGGTGTATTCTGAGCCACACAAGTTTGTTCCACCTCCACCCTGCATTTTTGAAATGTCACTTATTCCTTAGCATTTACATATGGCCTGCACTATTTTCTTTGCTGGGTGTATGTGTCATATTCATACTGTGCCGAAGCAAGATGGCAAATTTCATAGGGCAGGTCACTTAGGGGTTACACACACTGGCATGGCTCAGGGGAGGCAGTCTGTCTTAGAGGCTGGAAGTTAAGGAAGATGAGAGGAGAAACACTGAGAAGCTGTTTTTAATGTGCTGGATATCTGGACCTCTACAGATTTGGTAATATTTCCCACCTACTTATACAGAGTCCTGGAATAGAGGCAGAAGAACCGACTTCTGCTGAAGAAGTGTTCTAGATTCATATTCTTATTTTTTTAAGATTTATTTATTTATTAATTGTATATAAGTACACCGTAGCTGTCTTCAGACCCACCAGAAGAGAGCATCAGATCTCATTACAGATAGGTGTGAGACACCATGTGGTCACTGGAAATTGAACTAGGGACCTCTGGAAGAGCTGTTGGTGCTCTTACCCATTGAGCCATCTCTCCAACCCCTTCTTATTATTTTTAATGGTTTTTCAAGACAGGGTTTCTCTATGTAGCCCTGGATGTCCTGGAACTCTCTCTGTAAACCAGGCTGGCCTCTGACACAGAGCGCTGGGATTAAAGGCACCACACAGTTTGTTGTCTAATTTCCAATTCTTTTTCTTTCTATGTAGACCAGGTTGCTCTTCACAGATTCTTCTGCCTCTGCTTTGTAGAGTGTTGGGATTAAAGGCGTGCAACACCATTCTTGGCTTGGCTTCCATTTCTTAACTGCTGGAATCACACACCCAGTTTCACAGATACTATGGCTTTGTGTGTGCTAGGCAAACATTCTTCCAACTGAATTACATTTCCAGTTTGATTAAGCTTCTTTCTTTCTCTTTTAATTTCTCACTTCTATATGCATTAGTGTTTTGATTGCATATTTATCTGTGTGAAGGTGTGATATTCCCTGGAACTGGAGTTACAGAGAGTTGTGAGCTGCTGTGCGGGTCCCATGTGGGTCTGCTCACCAGACCTTTGGAAGAGGAGCTAGTGAGTGCTCTTAACTGCTGAGCCATCTCTCCGGGCCAAGCTTCTTTCTTTTTAAAGTGATTTATCATTTATTTATG
The DNA here is from genome assembly GCF_963924665.1 of Micromys minutus. Taxonomy (NCBI): domain Eukaryota; kingdom Metazoa; phylum Chordata; class Mammalia; order Rodentia; family Muridae; genus Micromys; species Micromys minutus. The sequence continues at coordinate 86,762,393 of NC_137969.1, read as the reverse complement.
TATATGCACGTGTTTATTTATGTTTATGCATGTGTTTTGGAGGGAAGGAGTGTGACTGTTGTGGTCAGAAGAAGATGTCAAGTGCCCTGGAGCTGGAGTTACAGGCAGCTACCTTAGGTGTGCTGGGGTCCAAACTCTGATCTGTTGAAAGAGAAATCAGTGCTCTTAATCTGTGTCAATCTTTCCAGCCCCTGATCAAGTTTCTTGACCCTCTTCAACACGCAGCATCTGATCTCACCATTTAAAGACAGAACCACAATGTATCCTTTCTCCCCTTATAGTTTAGCATCCCAGTCTTTTGAGCACCAGCTGCCTGTTCTCATCTTTGACCCCAGGAGGAAATCAACCAGGAGCCTTGAAAATCAGGTGACTAATGGCAGGAGACGAGCCCTGTGCAGAGCAAACAAGACCTGCTTGTATGTTTGCTTTGGTTTAAAGAGTTACTGGAGATCCTATACTAACCTTTAGTTTTGCAGGAAGCTTTGCTCTCCTTGCAAATAGCTGTTCCAAAGGAGCAGTTTCTTCATGTGACCTGTCAGACAAATTCTTAAAATTGACCTTCTCTGAGGTCAGCAAGTGTGGTATCAATGACACCAGGGCCATTGGCTACAGCCATGTGTCAGGACAGTGGCCATTCAGGAGTATTTACAATTTTTTAATCCAGGGCATGGCCTTTTATTTTGGTATCTCTTTAAACCCTATTCTTCAATGACCCTAAGCACGTCCAAATAGTTGAATCATGGGAATCTGTGCCCAGATGTGACTAGAACCCCTCCTGGCAGGACATGTACACCAGGGTCTCATTGTTCTGGGGTTTCTTGCTTTGTGACACGGTTATCTAGAAAGAAAAGATGAGGATAAGGGTGCATCTGAGTAAGAGCTCACTTGTTATCATTTCTAGAAGAAAAAAAAGAGCAAGATTCCCCTTTAACAGGAGCCCTCTCATGTGCCATGGCTGAGGGTTTGACTGGCTCTCAAGGCCTTGCAGATGTGGGCCACATCTGGTTTATAGCCTTCCCTCATGTACTCTTCCTGATGAAATCTGTTGGGACAATTTACAGTCACCTCCAGGTCACATGTGTGTGAGCCTTGTAGGAGTCGGGTCCTCTGGCCTCTGCTCATCATGTTTTTTCTGCTGATGAGTCTCTCCCTGTATCCATTCAAAGCCTCCCTATTCTTCAAGGCCACCACAGATCTCCCTCCTCTGCAAAGCCTCTCCAGAATGTGCCTCACATTTAGTGCTAGCACTAATCTTTTGTGTGGGCTAGTCTGGCTTCATCATATAGTCTTCAAATTTTAGGAGGATAGAAGCCCTATTTCCAGTGATATCCCAACTATCACCAAGACAGATCTCTTTCCTATTCTCCATATTTTTCCCTTTTCACTTCTGAAGTGCTCCTAGCTGGTTGAATGAAGGCAGAGATCCATTCATGCTTGCTGATTGGTTGATCTATTCAGAGCTTACATAAAAAAAAAAATAAACAAAATAATAAAAGGTTGAATATGATCTATGTATCCTGTTCTACACCATTGAAAATGAGCATCTAAACCTATAAAAGCCTTTGTGTATGTTCTCTCATTTAACCACCTACCAAGAGATTTTGACTTTAGCCTCTGTCTTAACTCAAAATAGTTCACCCGTAAGTAGACACTAATTAGCATCTGTTAGTGGTACCTAACTGGGCACTGGAGAGATCGCTTAGTGGTTAAAAGCCCTCGATAACTCTTTCAGAGGATGCAGGACCTAGGACCCAGCCCTCAGCACCCACACGTGGCTTACAACCATCTGTAACTCCAATTCCAGACGATTTGATGCCCTCTTCTGATTTCCACAGGTTCCTGTATGAATATGATGAACATATATACAATCAGGTATACACACATAAAATAAAATATTTTTGTTTTGTTTGGTTTTTGAGACAGGGTCTCTCTATATAGCTCTGGCTGTCCTAGACTATATATCAAGCTAGTTTTGAACTCACAGAGATCCACCTTCCTCTGTCTCCGAAGTGCTAGGATTAAAAATCTATGCCACACACAGCTAAAATAATACCTAAAAAAGAAAAACCATAAAAGAGCACCTAACTGTTGTAGATCCTCAGGGATCTGAACATGTCTGTGGAGAGCTGTCTGGAAACTACTTCATAGTGCTTAGTCATTTATGGGAAGTTGAGAGCTGTGGACAATTGTTTCAGAACAAGAAAGAGATGACAAAGGAGAGCCAAAGGTTCAGGAGCTAGAAGGGCTTCAGCTTCCAAGAGCACGAATTGATTCTCAAAGCAAATTCTGTCGGCTTAACGCTACTGAAAGGACCAGTCACACAAGTGGCAGCACAGCCCCGAGCACCTGTAGAGACCTCTGGCCCGGGGAGGTAACAGGGAGGCTAAAACTACCAGAACTGTGCAACAGTCAGGAAAGTTTCTCCCAAAAAAGCTAAATTTAACCCAGTGCCCAAGGGCATGAACTTCAGAAGGAAAGGACAGAGCTGGAATCATTCACTGTGCCAAAGACAGAGACCAGTAAGCAGTACCCACGCCTGGTGATTTACAACAGCCGAAGAGGACGGTCACTGGCACCACAGCTATAGTAGCTACCACCTGGCCACATTATAGTGTGTGTGTGTGTGTGTGTGTGTGTGTGTGTGTGTGTGTGTGTGTGTGAGTTTGCATTAAGGACCTAGAGTCTTCCTGGACGTTTATCTCAGGAACGTGTCAAGCTCTCATGCTTGCTGAGAAAACTGAGAAATGTGATGTCTCTCAAGGATCTAGGTAAAGGGCTGAATTACAAAATCGTGTTAGCTTGTATCCCAGGATCAAAGCAAGCACTTCCCAGTGTGCAATAGCTTGGTGATGTCATGGCAGAGCACCACCTACTGATGGAGCACAGAGAAAAGCTTTGAGTGCATTGTCAATCTGGACAATGTGTCTATGTTGGGAAAAGCCATATGAGGGTGGCTTGATGGCTCTCAAGATTGAAGACACATATCCCAAAGTAAGAACTGAGAGCACTTGCTAGGTAGCTAATGCCACCCTTTAGCAAACAGTCACTCAGTACCATCTGCAATTCACTAATGTGGCTGCTAGCTCAAAAGAATGCTAGCTCATTCTTCTGCATGGTCCTCTTCATTCTCCATGGATGTAAAATCCCATCCAGGAGGAACCTATGGAAAACCCAGTGTAACCAGAACATAGAGGAAGGGAGGGGGGTTCTTGTTGGTAAAATTTCAGTCAAAAGTTAACAATCTGTTAACACCCAGCTTGGTACTTGCTACCTGAAGTTTCTATTTCTTGTAAAATGACTAACCTCTGATGAATACACTTGGTAAAAGGAGGTGCCTCCTCCCCAGCCCCTGTTTCTTTGCTTTTAGCATATGATTGCCTTTCTGCTCACTACCCAGTCCCCTTGACCTTTGCCCTCAGCATCGGGAAAGTGCATATTTGCCCAGCCTTTCTGCCGAATGGCTCAGAGCAACACATGCTCTAATCTGCACTAAGTCCACTTAGCAGAGGCATAGGTGGCCTTCTGCTGACCCTTCCTGGAAACTCTTGTATGGCCTGGGTTCTCCCATCTGTGCTAATGGGGATGGTGAGGGGGTGAGGCAAAGCAGACAGAAAACTGTTTTTCCACTGTAAATCAGGAAGTGGCCTCAGGTAAGCGCCATGTCTTTCTCCACTTTTAACTCCTCCCATTTCTTTTGGTCACTGAGCATTAACTTCATAAGACATATTCAACATTAAAGAGGCCAACAAGCATCAAGGAACTCATTCCCAGTTCTCAGCATTCTAGACGTGTATTCAGAGATGGCCTGGCCGCCATTGGTCCCTTGGTTTCCTTTGTTCTTCCTGTCTTAATGTTCCTAACTGCTGTGTCTTGGGCATTTTCTCTTCTCAAGGATCTCTTTCTCTCTGGTCTGGGAAATCTCACCCTTTGGAGTGACAGTGATCATCAGCCATGCTGAGATTTTTTTCTTTGCAGACCCAACTTCTGCTTGTTTGCTAGACACCTCCACTTGGACGTCTGGAGATACAGTGGGTCTTTACAGTTTGTTCAATTGGAGGGGCCAATGTGTAACTCAAAGTCTAACATCTCAGGCAGGGAAAAGCCTCTGGGTTCTTGTCCCCTTTTCCCTTTACCCTTGTGAGGTCAGTTGGGGAGGGGGAAGTGTCAAAAGACTTGAGATTACCATCCTAACCACCTCTAGTATCTGTTTGTCTATAGGAAGATTATAGGGCAAACTGAGGTAATCAGGAAGCAGTTCCAATCAGAATTCTAGTTCTGGTTTAGGGCGCAACCATTGTCCCTCTGAGTTTCTGGAGGTGGTTGAACTGCATGGTATCAAAAGTCTCCTGAATTTACATTTCAGTGGAAAACATCCCAGTACTTCAGGTGGGAGTATATTCTATGCTACTCAGCTGATGGTTTTTGCTGAGATGATACTATCATCCTCAGCAATTCAGCAGATTTCATTCTGTGTCTCTATAACTTTGTCCCAACTTCCATGAAAGGGGCTGGAAACTACTTGATGGTTTCAACACAATCCATCTCACCTTTTCATATAATTTTTATGAATTTAAATTTGTTCTTTGACAATTTTATGCATGTATTTAATACATTATGATCACAATCTCTCTTCCTATCTTTTTTTGTCTCCCTCCCATTCCTACCAACTCCCTTTCCAACCAGTCCCTTTCCTAGACTCATAATTTTTGGGTTTGTTTTATGACCCATTTAGTTTAACCAGGGCCATCTGTGTGACCATTGGTTTGGAGTTATCTATCGGAGCCTGGTGAGGTCATCAAAAGGCACACAACTGAGGACAGTGACCTTTCTCCCTGCATCGTTTTCCCAAGGCAAATGGTTCAGTATTGAGGGCAGAGTGCCTTCTGAAAACCCAAGTCATCTCTGCCAGACTATTGGTGGCCTATTCTTATACAGAGTAAGGTGCACACTTACAAGTTTGACCTTTTCTGTTTGATTTCAGCAGAGGTTTCAGATGCCAATCCCCCCCATTTTTGATTCACATCTTTCTTGAGATAATGAAAATCTTACTCAGTGTTCACCTTATGAAGACCATTGTTTGTTTATGCTAAGTCAAACGATGAAAGTTTGCTATATACATTTTCAAGTTGTGAAATCATGTGTCTATGAATGATAGAATAGTTTTTTTATTGATTAATTGGCTGTGCTCTTGTGCTTATGTGTGTGTGTGTGTGTGTGTGTGTGTGTGTGTGTGTGTGTAGGTCAAAGGATTTGATCAGGAGCTCTCTCCTGAGAGTTCTCTTCTGCCACCTGTGAGATTCAGGGATCAAACTCAAGTTCCTTTACCTGTTGAGCCACCTGGTCCCCTTAAAACTTTTTCTTTTAGCCTGAGGAACAATTACATGAATTGAATCCAAATTTATTATTTTTGTAACCTGGGTCTTGTCCCAGACTTGTCTGAAAATTGTAGCACCCAGTCTGTTCTTGAACTCCAGCTGATTTTCTATTAAAGAAAGAAAGAAAGAAAGAAAGAAAGAAAGAAAGAAAGAAAGAAAGAAAGAAAGGAAGAAAGTGGGGCTCCAGAGTTGACTCAGCAGTTAAGAGCACTAGATGCTCTTCCAGAGGACCTGGATTCAATTTTCAGCACCCACATAGCAGCTCATAATTGCCTGTAATTCCTGTTCCAGGGGGTCTGACACCCTCACATAGACATACATGTGAAGTGGAAACTTCGGTTTCTTTGGAAGTCATTTATGTCAAATGATGTTTTGTGGGGCACACAGGTGAAAGGATGTTTTGCTTTAGCAAACATGTGAAAAGACTTATGATGTTTAGGAATAATATAAACATGACTCTGCAGACAGTGGGATCGTGAGCTCTGGTTTGCTTTGCTCCACCTCGATATCTTTGCTGTTAACATGCATGTGTTGGTTTACCTTACATTGTGCTACTGAGCTTTGTTTGTGGTGACTTCATACAAAGAAACTTGCCAAAGAACTTCTCATGAGGTTCCTGTGACTTCTTGATGCTCCTGTAGACTCAAGGTTGGTTGTCAAGCCTCAAGGTTTCTTCTGGGTTGAACTGCTCTTGATCATTCATGCGTGGTGTCTGCCGAGTGGGCTAGACTACAGTTGCTGATTCATGTTTGGTGTTTGTTTGATAGTGGACTAGACTGAGAACAATGAAGGTTGAAAGACCCCCAAAGAACTATTTCCAAACAGGTACACTTCCTCTGCATCCTAATAACCTTTTTCCCCCACTACCTCTGGTGGGTGGTGGGCTAGAGGGAAGGTTGAACCCTTATTAAAATAGGCTGTGAAAAATATACGCCCTTATACCATACAAATCACTGCTTTCCTACCATTTTGTAACTCCCCCTTTGATCTTACCTCTTCCACTGAGATTATTGTATATTTTAAATTCTACTTGATCCTTTTGCTTTAAATTTCACTTGATTTTGCTTTGCCATTGTGTGGCCCAGGCTTGCCTTGAACCTATGACCCTTCAGCCCTAGATTTTGTAGCTTCTGCTAACAGTGCATACGAGTGCTACCTCTTTGTTACCATCTCATCAGCTTTGTTTGTCCTCCCATGTATGTTCCTTCCCAGAAGTCATCCTCATCAGGACCACCAGTGACATACTGTTGAGGGCAGTAATGAAAAATTGTCCTGGCCATCCCCTTGACTGCTTTGAGTCCATCTACATACACTGTTGGTGCTATTGTCTATCACCTCCTTCTGGGAATCCCATTCCCACTCTCCTTGATCTTAGTGGCTCTTATACTCCCTGAGTTTTCTCTAGCCCCTCTGATTGCTCCCCAGGATCCTTTCCTGCTCAGCTCCATGCCATTCGGGATATCTCTGTTCTTTCTCCACTCTGGTACTCTCACCCTGGGTGACCTCCTCTCCTCCCATGACTCCTCTCTCCCACATGAGCACTGATGATGCTCAGTTCCTATCTCTGCTCCAGCTCCAGACTCATCTCATCAGCTGCCTTCTGGCAGTGTCTGTCTCCATTGATGCTTCAGACTCCAGGCATCCAAAGCTGAGCTCATCCCATTCTATCTCCCATGCCTCCTCTTTCTGCATCTTTGTGTAGGGTATTAGCACTCACCTAGTGGCCTAAACATGATGCTGTAACTCTATCCCAATGTTTAATTTTCACAAACAAGCAAGCATAGGCTTGGAAAACTAAGAAAACAAAACCAGGATGCTAAGAAACATTTTTGAAAATGTAGTGCCTTTAAAAAAAAAGTGTCAGAGGGCTGGAAAGGTGGCTCAGTGGTTAAGAGCACTGGCTGCTTGTCCAAAGGCTCTGAGTTCAATTTCTAGCAACCACATGGTGGTTCACAACCATCTATTATGGGATCTGATGTCCACTTTTGGTATGTCTGAAGACAGCTACAGTGTATTTATATACATAAAATAAATAAATACATATATTTTTTTTAAGTGTCAGAGTGGCCATACATGAAAAAAACCAGAAACATGTTGGGTTTTCTTATACCTGTATTATCATTACGTGTATCTTGGGTGGTGTATGCAGGAGAGTGGATGGATATAACCTCGGGGACAGAATCCTGAATGCTAAGAGCCTCGTCACTCTCGGACACCTTTCCTCCATGCTTGGTTGGTTCCTAAGCCCTATTGATTTTGCATCACTGGTAGCAACTGAACCACTTCCAATGCTATGGCTGGGCTTTGCTGTCTGCAACCTAAATTGCTCAAGTAATATTGTCATTGACTCTCCCTTACCATTCATCCATCACAAAGCTGTGGTCTGCTTCCTGTACTTCATGCTCCTTCCTGAATTCTTTCCATTGCTACTTAGTAACATCAGCAAAGTTCCAGCCTCCCCTTTGTCTGTCCCCTCCCTCCTCAGTACTGCCTCACATGCAGCCCACTTCAAGATACCCTTGACTTACTCTCTTCTCACCCTGGACCCCTGTCTCCACAGCTAGCCAGGGACGTAGTCCATGAAAAGTAAAAGAAAGGAGGAGGCACCAAGCCTCTGAGCTCCAGAACGGAAACAGCTCTGCTCTGACTTAGTTATACCATTGCTTCCCTTCAAAACACACGTTAAAACACAATCCACATGACAGACAAAGTATTAAGAGGGTAGAAAGTTAATCGGACTATGGTGTTTAGAGGCGGGGTCTTTAGGACAGTGGTTCTCAACCTGTAGGTTGGGACCCCTTAGAGGACCCTTTTATAGGGGTGGCCTAAGACCATCACAAAACACTGATACTTACATTGGAACTCATAACAATTACAAATTTACAGTTATGAAGTAGCAACAAAAATAATTTCATGGAGGGGGGTGTCACCACAACATGAGGAAATACATTAAGGAATCCCACTCAGCATTAGGAAGGTTGAGCATCATTGCTAAAGAGAAAACTAGAATTAGAAAAAGTTGTCAGAAAAGGGCCACCAGAACTAAATACTAGTGACTTTAAAAGGAAAAGGAAAGACCAGATAAAATACAACTGTGTACTGTGTATGTCACCTCCTGCTGTCCTACCCTGTCAGGCCACCTCAGAAAGACTGGCCCTGGATACAAACCCTTGACCTTGACCCTTCAGAACCATGAGTGGATGGTGCTTCTTTGTTATACACAGGTAAACTAAGAAAGCTAGGAACAGTTTTCTTCTTCTCTCCCCTGCCCCCCCCCCCGGCCCCTGGTATCCCCTCCTTCCCCCCTTGTCTTGGGTCATCACTTTTGTCCCTAACATGGTGGTAGGTTCCTTACTGGGGCCACATGCAGAATAAGGCTATTGTCCTCTTCTCAAAGCTTGCCACAGTGAGGGCATTTTCCGGACACCAGCTCCACTCAGCTGACAGAACCCGTGTCCTCTATAAACAGTGCCCGGAGAACGCCATGGCCTCCTTGGTCTGGAGCCCTTCACCAAGGGGCTCCCAGGGCGGGGGTGGAGGGCGGGAGAGCAGGAGAGAGCCAAGTTGTTTGTTTTGTCCTTTGTGTTAACAATACAACATCTGTTCCCCAGTCTGGCAGCTGGAACAAAGTGTAATGGAGTGAGCAGTCGTTGCTCTCTGGATGGGAGGCTGAAGGGCTGCTGTGAGGAGCCCCACAACGCCCCTGGACAGGAACAACAGTGAGAATATCTGCAACCCCTACCTTACTGTACTTCCCGCCCTCCCACCCTCCCAGTCCTCCAGCCCCCTCCCCTCCACCCCCACAGGCATCGGGGAAGAGCTGGGTGACTTGATGTCCTGGCAGATTCATGAATTCATAGCTGCCAGTGTGCAGTTTTAAAAGAATCATTCAATTAAAAGGATGATGTTTGCCTAGTAAATATCTATTTTGGCTCTTGCACTTTGATAAAAAATTGTCTTTATTTACTTAAGAGTAAAGCTGACAGTCGGAATGAGACAGGAGTATTCCCTGAATGGGGAAGCAGCCAGAGTAGGATAGGGTATGGGGGCTCCTGGGTTGCATCCTCTCTCTTCCTCCCTTCGACTGTCTTCCTCAGCTCCGAGCATACATAAAGTTGGTTGACTCCATGGCCCAGTCTCTCTTCCCCACATGCATTCTTAAGATTCTCCTCAGTCCTGTGGTTGAGAGAACCTTTTCCAGTTCATGCTGCAGATGCATCCCAGGTCGTGAACTCCAGCCTCCTGTATCCCAGCTTCTTGCTTACCACCTCCCACTGGCTATCAAGGGCCTATGAAACTAAAGCATCCACCGATGAGCTCTTAATGTCCTACATCATGCACACATGACTCTTCTGGTCTTCCTCACCTCTGCTTGTAGTGGTTTCAGTGAGAAATTTCCCCCATGGACTCAGGTATTGGAGCATTTCTTCTCCTTTGGGTGGTGCTGCTGGGGTTGTTATAGAATCTTAGGAAGCGACACAGGGCTCTGAGTGTGTTTGAGGCTTCACAGCCAGCACTCTCCGTCCACTCCCATTGCTTCCTGTGTGTGCTTGAGATGCTCTTTCAGCTTCTTGTGCGGGCCTCCTGCTGTCTTTATGGGCCCCATCCTTTGGAACTGTGAACTCTTGATTTTATTTGATTTTGGAGATTTCTTTCTATTTATTTTACATGTGTGGTTGTTTTGTCTGTGTACACATAAAATAAAAGAACACAGCATGCAGCGTCTGTGGAGAGCATTGGAGGACATGGAACTGAAGTAGCAGAGAGTTGTTAAGCTACCATATGGGTTTGGGGAAATCAAAACTAGGGTCCTTTGCAAAGGCAGTGAGTGCTCTTATTCCATGGACTATTTCTCTAGCCCCTAGCTTTCTTCTGTAAGTTACTCTAGGTCACGACCTTTTATACAGTGACAAAGCATAAGTAACACATTGGTTAGTGACACCTTTATTTTTCTTCATTTCTCTTACCCTCCCAGTGACTATTGACTTTGGTTTCTCAGTCCTGACTCTTTTCTTCCTACCTCGGTGACTTTGCTCCCTGTCCTGGTCAACCATTAGCCCTTAGCTACAGATGACAGTGGCCTCTTGGCTGCTGTGTTTACTTCTGCAACTTCTCTTTTTATTTTTTTTTAATTTAAATCAATTTTATTGATTCATGAGTTTGGTCAGTCTTTGTCTGTCTGTCTTTCTGTCTGTCTTTCTGTCTGTCTCTCTCTGTGTATGTGTGTGTGCAGGTACACCTGCTGAGACCAGAAGAGGACACTAGATCCCTTTGGAGTTGGATTTTCATGGATTTGGGGGTTTGTTATGTGGAAGCTTGGATCTGAGCTCTGGTCCACATGATTTGCCGAGCTCTCTCTCCAGCCCTTGCATCGTCTCTTCCTTTCAATCTACTCAGCCTGTAATAGTGCAGTTTTGATCTGTTCTGGTTTTAAATGTCCAGTAACTCCCATCCTACTCAGAGTAAAGATGACCAGTGGTCTTCGGGTTTCTCTTGTGCCTGCCTGGCTTTCTGTGAACGCTCTTTGACTGGTCTCTGCCCACCTACCTCTTCCCACTCTGGGAAGATGCCAGGGCTACTTCCAGCCCAGACCTTTTCCTGAGCTTCTTTTCTCAAATTGCTGACTGCCTTATTCTTTATCTGGGTGTCTCCTATATCTTCTCTCTTTTTCCTTTTTTCTTTCTTTTTTTCCTTTCCTCATTTTCCACCCATAGTGTTTGCCACACCCACATAGTCTACTGATTTATTTTGTTTATTGCTCCCACCAGTGTTAAGGGGGCTGCAAGGGGGCAGGTGTGGTAGGGTTGTTGCATGGAGGCAGGGGTTGTTGCCCATTTTGTGCTTTGCTGTCTCTCTAGTCCCTGAAACAGTATCTGCTACATAGAAGGGGCTATGTTAACTACTTGGTATACATATGCTGAATTAATAAATAAACCAGTGAATGGTTGTAAGAACTCTGCTATTGTTTAGGGGAGAATGGCTAAGCTGCCTAGGGGATTATCACAGGCCCTCTGGACCAATGGGATAGTATTTGCTCTGGGTGTGATGCCTCCCTTCCCCTGATAAAATAAGCTAAGAAGGTAAAGCAGACATCTCAGTCCGAGTCATGGACACTGAATGTAAAAGCTGAGGGCAAAGATTTTGCTCTGTCTCATTCCCTCCGGAGCTTGTGTGTAGATCAGCTGCTGCTGAAGACTCAGGCAGGGATGGGGACATGAGGTGGTGGGTGAGAGCTGCACCACTCAGACATAGCACAGCAGGAAGCTTAGCCTTCAGTCTGTACATTCTGGGGAGACCACTACACTCTCCAGCTCTTCAGAGACCGTGCTGGTCCTTAGAAAGGGGGACCTCCCCAGTGGCCTTGTTTCTTGGTCCTCTTTTGTTCATCCTTTAAGAATCGGGATTTAATGAAAAGAAGGCGCATCAATCAACATGTGCTCATCAAAGCTCACACTTTGACAATTTGCTGAGAGCTTCCATATGCATACTCTTTTGAGACTTTATGGATGTTTATTAATTGCCTGTCACAGGCCTCAGCGTGTCATTTTCATATGTATACATAACAACGTAGATCACGTCCACTCCTCCATAACCTGGTCTGTTACCTCACTCTCTTCTTGATAGCCCCTCTCTCTTTCATTTCCTTCCTCCCTTTCCCTTTTTCTCTTTGTCTCCCTTCCTCTCTTCCTCCCTCCCTTTCTCTTTCCTTTCCCAATTTCTGGCTAGCATAAGGGATGTAGGCTACTTCTGAGATGGCTCAGTGGTTAAGAGCAGTTACTGCATTTTCCTGCAAACAACATGTAGTCTTTGAAAGCATCACTCAGTGTGACCCACACCTGAGAGTCTGGGCTCTGCCTCCCTGTCAGGGCATTACCTACACAGGTTATTTGGAATTCTTCACCAGAGATTTCCCTGTGTATCCAGTCTATGCCCATGCAGACAGTCTTGGAAATTTACCATGCACCCTGGGTTGGTGGACGAAGGCTTCCTTCCTTTATGGCTCCAAGGCTTCTAGAGCTCCTCACGGCAGCCTCCTCACTTCATCCTGTACCCTACAGGCTCCCATCATCTTTCCCCCTCCTCTTTTAGTTCTGAGCACTTCCTTATTTTCTGGCCCTGGAGATGTTTTGTACTTTTCTTGTTTACTTCCGGCTTGAGTCACAGTCAGCCGTTTCTCCACAGAGTTTGTTCCACTTCTTAATACTGCTTATCAGTACTGACATTACATGATATACTTTTTCTTTTTTTCTTTCTTCCCTCCCCTAACTACACCTTGGGTTTCACAGGGACAGGAAGCTTGTTGTTTTCCTAGTTATAAAATCAGTTTCTTCAGGTCAGCTTCAAGGTTTGGCTTTTGTTGTTTTGTTTTCTTTTTCTGAGACAGAGTCTCATTGTATAGCCCAGGGCTGGAACTCTCTACATTGTCCAGGCTAACCTCACACAGATCCATCTGTCTTGCCTCCCCAGTGCTGGGACTAAAGGTGTGTGTTCTATGCCCTTTTCAATAGACATGTTTTTTTCTCTGAACTTTAATATGCCCTTCAGGAGCTGGTAAACAAAATTGCCATTTACTTGTTTGGCTATTTAGTTACACCATTTTTGTTCTCTTATATTTTCTTAGTCATTGTTTTTCTTTCTACCTTCTGAGACAGATTTTGGAAGTTCCTAGTGATAATAGCAGGGAAGAAAAAATAAATGGGCTCAAGGCGTAGGAAATGCTACAGTAGGTAGAGGTTGCTACTTTAGAGAGCATGTCCAGGGGAGGCCCCACTCACTCAGAGGATGTCTTTGAGCACAGTGCTGGAGGAAGGGAGGAACCGAGCCCTGTAGCTGTCTACCGTGTAGCCTAGGATGTAAGTAGTGCAGAGGTCCTGAGACAGGTGCAGACGGACATGATCTACAGCCTGCCAGTAACCAGTGCGCCTGGAGCCCCATGAGGAAGGAGAATGTGAGCAGATGATTCCGGAAGGGAACTGCTCCGGGAGTAGGTCCTATAGGTTGTGGGTAGTAAGGACTCCTTGGTGTTTGTGCTGAGAGAATGATGGGATGCAGTTGAGCACTGGGGTGTCCTAGGAACCTTACAGCCACCCAGGTAGAGAAGATAGAATGACTAAAATCCAGTGGACTGAACAATACGCTCTTCCTCTTAAACGAAGAATCGGGTGAGTCAGCAGAAGTGAAGACCGCACGTGTTAAGGAGTCACCAGGCTGCAGTTAGCCCCGAGCACACTGTGAGAGTATCACTTGGTTTGCTGACAACTCTTCATTTTGAAGCTGGAGATGGAGAAGCATGTGTCGGCAGAGAGGGAAGTGGAGTCCAGTCTCTGGCTGAAAGCTTGGCACCATCTCTGTGTAGCAAGAGGATCTCAGAACTAGAAGAAAGTGCAAATGGAACTCTTAGGGGATCCCCAGAATATTCTGTTCTGAGTCATGTGACATTGTGTCTTTTGTGGACTGCTTTCTATGTCTGCTGTGTCTGCTGTTAAAAAATGCTTCTGAGGACACACATATTAATCAGTCAGTGTCTTTAATGAGAACCCTTCATAAAAACTTTTCCCTTGTTGAGTACCAGATGTGGTTCAGTTACTGGACTCCTAGTTATTAAAGCTTCTAATATGTTCCAGACACAGTTCTAAAAGGTATAGCCGAGTTCTTTTGCGCATGAGTTTACACATGGGACAAGTGCATAATAAAAGATTATCATGTATACAAATAAAACTATTTTATGTGGACCTTAAGAAATTCTGGAGAGAAAGCAGAGCCACGTCTTTGAAAATTGGATTTCTAGCCAAAACCTGAATTGGAGAACAAGTTAGATGTGCAACTATGGGAAGGAAGAACATTCTAGAAGAATAAAGAAACATGGTACAAAGGCCTTGCCGAGTCCTTGGGTGACTCTGAGTGACCTTGGCTTGTTTGAGGAAGGGGCAGGGAGGTGCTACTGATGAAGTCCAATGGGCAACCGTGAGCTGCAGGCCTGCGGGCACGTTAAAATACATCCAGAACTTACAAGTACTTCAGTGGTGCTCAATAAACAGTTGCTGTGTTTGTCTCGTGAGCCTCTGAACGGTGTCTCTTACTCTGTTTTCCTTTCTCTTATTTGCTCAAAATCTTTGAGCCAGATGGCAAGGCACCGTTGGTAAATACCCGAGGATCTGCTGCTGCCAATCCTTTGCATCTTCTCTGGTGGTTGGTTGGTGCTTGCTTACTTTCTGTCCTGTGAAGATGCGAGAAGACTGTGAAATCAGGGGTGAGCCTTCACTATGTCTATTGACAGGAGGCTCCTCTACCTTGGGACTAACCATGTCTGATGTTTGAGTTAGCCGATCCCAGGGAATTTCTCAGAGGAGTCAATAACAAAGGCACAGCCTGTTGTGTTAGATTCATTCCTGGCTCCGTCTTGTGCTCAGAACTGTAGCCTTTTTTTTTTTTTTAATCTCTGGCAGACTTTGTTTTACATTGTTTTTCTGGCAGAACCCATCGACTATATTTTGGAATGAAGGTGTTTGTACAAATATATTCATGGAGGAAAAATTGTGAGGGGAGAGGGGTGGTTAAGGCTTTTTTCAGGAGCACCATCTTTGAGAAAGCATCAGGAGCTGAGGTGGACAGTCTAACTCCATTGTAGACATTTCAGACGCCTAGGAACTGAGGTGCTTGTAGTTGATAGGGTGATGTCAGAGGGCGGAGTGGTGGAAGGTGGGGCTGAGAGGCTGCATAGAGCTGGGAGGCAGATGAGCAACCTCAGTCCAGGAAAATAGGACTCCAATACAAAACACTTCTAGATGAATATCTGCCTCTTCATTCCTGTTCTTTCTTTTGGACAGGGTTGTAGTCTCCCCCCCCACCCCATCTCTCTCTCTCTCTCTCTCTCTCTCTCAATCTCTCTCTCTCTCTGTGTGTGTGTGAGTGTGTTTCACGAGCAACTTCCTGAGTAAAGATGGGATTGTACAGCTACAGAATTTCAAACCTCTAATGGGTTGGTCTGTCTGCCTTTCTTTTAAAATTTTGTATATGAGCATTTTGTCTGAATATATGTTTGTGCACCATGTAAGTATTTGGTGCCTTTGGATGTCAGAAGAGTCCTCTGCAAGAACAATGAGTGCTCTTAAGCATGGAGGCATCTCTTGAGCCCCAAAGGATCTTCCTATTATTTTATGCATGCTTCTGGGCCAGTGGATGGCTCAGCAGCATCTGAAAGGACTTGGTGTACAAGCCTGACAACCAGATGTTGGTCCTCAGAATCCACAGGAAGAATGAAACTGATTCCTGAAAATTGTTTTCTGATCTCCTCACACAACACTAGGGTAGTTAGTTCCTCTCCCTATTTCTATCTCTCTTTCTTCCTCCTTCCTTTTGTCTTACCTTCCCTCCCACCAACACATACCATGTCATAAGTACACACCATAGTAAGATAATTTTTAAAGTTAGGTGGTGGTGGCACACAACTTTAATTCTAACACTCAGGAGGCAGAGGCAGGAGGTACTCTGAATTTGAGATCAATCTGGTCTAGAGAGCAAGTTCCAGGACAGACAGCACTACACAGAGAAACTCTATTTTGAAAAACCAAGATAAAATATTTTTTTAATTAAAAAGCAATTTCACACTGAATTCATTTTAAGAACTTACTTAAATGAATAGTGATCACACTCAACCATTGTTAAGATCTCAAAACAAAAGCCTTTTACTCATGTTTAAAAACGTACAGGGGCTTCCTATAGAAATCTTTTAATTTAAGGGCTTGGGATCTTTAAGGCAGTGATGTCTTCTAACCTTTAAGTACTGATTAGGGCTAGATTGAATGCAAAGATACAGTATGTGAGGTAGGATCTATAAAGTCCGAAGTAACATCTAAAAAGCAAGGGAAGGATTTGGGCAGAAGATTGGAGGGCTGTTGGGTGCACACAAACTATAGAAAAGATAGCCACACACACACACATATAACTAAAATATTTAAAAAATTACCCTAAAGTAATTCAGTAATGTCAGTGTGAAATTAACTCATTAAATGCATATCGAATGGTTTCCACACTGCAGGCATTATTTTAGACTCAGCAGTGAACAAAGCTTTTTATCTTAATGAAGTTTACCTTCTTGTTTACAGGTCTTTTAAAAATGCAGGCTTGCAAGGTGTCTCAGTGAGGGAGGCACTTGTGTGTAGGTAGACTGACCAGACAATTTGGGTTGGGTTGGATCTCCAAATTCAACAAGGTAGTAAAAGATAACATCTCCTGGGAGTGGGGGAGGTTTCCTTTGACTTTCATTTTGCTTTGACATGTATGCAATCTGCATGTACACATGCATATATGCATGTACTACACAGTTATGCATATAGTCTAAGCTCTTTAACAGAATTTACTTTCTAAGGTTGAACAACTAATCTGAAAGGCCACACTACTACTGTATTAGCTACTGTAAGTCTTTGGAAGCCATCTCCATAGGTCTTAAAAAGTTTCACATCAGGGTGTTAGGTCATGTGGCCAGACTGCTCTGAGAAAGGAAGGACACTGTCAAAAGTCATGGCAGAGAGATGGTGGGGGAGGGCAAGGGGAGTTTGTATTTAATGCCAAAAGGAAATCCACCACGTCTCATAACTAGAAAATGAATAAAAATAATAGATGCTAGAAATTGATGCTACAGTGTTTTAGATTTATAAGTAAGGCATGGGATCTAGTACACCCTTAACAGCTAGGTCTTCAGAATATGGTTACATGTATGTTCATAGAGAACCTTTTGTAGAGGGCATGGTCAAAGCCTCTAGAACACAAGAACTGGCTGAACTAACACTAACTTCATCCAAAAGATTGTGTGACTACTTATGTGCTGCTCACTAAGATTTTTTTTTCATTTTTTTTATGTATGTGGGTGTTTTGCCTACTTGTATGTGTGTGTACCACATGAGTGTGGTACTCACAGAGGCAAGAACAGGGTGTTGGACCCCTTGGGACTGGAGTTACAGAGGCTGTTGTTAGCTACTGGGATTCAAAGAAGATCCTTTGGAAGAGCAGTCAATGCTATTAACTCCTGAACCATCTCTCCAGCCCCCAAATGTTTACATTTATTAGATGAGCTATTAGTATCTGACTATGTGATTGGTAACGGAGTGTGAAGGACTTACTTGAGTCCTTTCTAAGGATGTGGGCAAAGAGAAAGGCCAGCAATTGTTCAGTGCCCCTAAAGAAGCATGTCTGTTTTTGTTTAAGCATCCTACTCTCAGTCTACTGTTCCTCTCAGCCCAAATTGCTTCCATTCATTACTCCGTATGTGTCATATGTACACGTTGCTGATCAATGGGACAAACTATTGAACAATGCATACTCTACACTTTCCAGAACACTCAGCTCTGAACTTGGTGGTCTTCTGTTGAAACCGTCATACTCAATGAACAATGGATCTCAGAATGGGCAGAGTCAGTGGAAGAACTTATTAGTTCTTGACCAACTCAACATTGTTACTCTGTCAGGGACTCTGTAGGCCTCTTGGCTGGCTGGTGACAGTCTAGGAGAGGTGGAGAATGAAACTAGAGCCAGCACCATCTTCACATGCACTGGATGGAAAACCTTCAGGGTATGACCTTGTGGTTTATTTTTCTTACACATTTAAGCATAGAAAAACTTTGGGAAGGGGTTTCCATGTGATGATTATCACAACAAAGCTTTAGGCATAGCTACATAGAAACTCCCTACCAAGGTGACAAAGCACCTGTGACCATTACTGTAAAAATGAGTTCTATTAGCTGATAAACAGAGTTCAGGGCTAGGGCCTAGAGGAAGGATCTGTGATAACTATAAGGAGAGAGTCTGTTGGTGGAGAGTACAAAGTACATGGGTCTATTTCATAGGAATGGCTTCTAGTCATTGAGAGACAAAGCTCAGGACATGGTGGGGAGTGCAAGTGGGTGGATTTAAAGAATCACTAGGTGGTTTGGCCACCTCTGGCATGAGGTAACCAGGCATCATCATTCATTCCCTTCCTTTGAAGAAAATAGGCCTGCAAGATTGTGACTGACAATCCTGTTTTCTCCAGTACTTACTCTATGATCATTAGGGGTCAACTCTACAATGACCCTGGCTGCTTTCTACACACCATGAGCCTTCTTTGTAAATGTTGCACGAACTGACTCAGTCATTTTCAGTTCATTATCTTTTTACCTAGAACTTTCTCTTTTCATGATCGCTTACAAAAAATATCAGAGATAAAACAGCTTAAAAAAAACCAATAAAAAAAATTAAACCCTAAAGTGACTCAAAATAGAACAAGAAAAACTGGAGGGCATATGCCTCCATTATTTTTCTCATCCACACCCTCTGCCATCTGGCCTCTGCCACAACTGGCAGCATAAGTGCTGACTCAGCATGAGAACAGCGCTTCTTGGGACATTTGGCCTGGGCAGCAGCAGTAGCAGGAAGCACAGGAAATCTCATGAGATGGCCTGTTTGTGACCACTTGCCAGACTGCCTCTGCAGATTCATGAGGTGGACATGTCTAAATCTTTGCAGAGGCTGCTGGCACAGACCTTCAGCTTTCAACTGAGCCTCATTCATAGCTGGCACAGTAGCTGCAGGGCACAACTGTCAAGAGCCCAGCCATAGTCTGTGGCTACAGGGGATGGGGGAGGTGGTGATGGTGGGAGGTGGTGGAAATTGGGCAGGCTGAGATCTTGTTTGAGTGGTGTGAAGCATTGGGAACCCAGTAGCTAATGTTCGCAATGAGTGGAACCCAAGCACACACTGTGGTAGTGCTACCATGAGCCAGATCAGTCAGAAGTCTACTGAGTACTTGTGAGGTCACTAAGGGAGAGAAAGGCATGCCTAAAGGCAGCCGATCATGGGGGAAAGGGAAGTGGTTAGGTTAAAGGCCAGAGCTGACTTGTTCATAGGGTTCAGAGCTTGGGCTTTGTGACCGCTCACTAATTTGCACTTGAGGGCAATTTAGCTAACTAGACACATGAGCATACACTTCTGGATGAAGATGCTGGCACTAGGACATCAAGCCACCAGACAGCCACAAGTTTCATTCTTTATCAAGAAAAAAGAAGAGAAAGTTTGGGTGAAAGAGAAAGAAAGACAGATGACAGAAAGATTGACAGATAGATGATATAGGTAGATGGATGGATAGGTGGGTGAGTGAATGGATAGATGGATCAATGGGATAGATGGATAGATGGACAGATGGGATAGATGGACAGGTGGGATAGATGAATAGATGGCATAGATGGATATATGGATAGGTAGATTTCTTCTGTTTCTTCTAAGAAATATATTTCTTGATAAAAGTCCCTGCTGTAATCATGGCTGCTTTCTGCAGGGGTTGCTTGGAAGTACTACATAGAAACCAATCTAGAAAGACTAGATCAAGCAATAATGATCAGACAAGCCTCAGTCCACCCAGCCAGCACTAGTTCTTGTTTTGGGTAGAATCTGATCACCTGCCCACACATCTCAAGGTGATATGATTCTGTTGTGCTAGCTAAATCATGGGGCCAGACGTAGCTTCTAGTGAGCCCAGATCATCCATCTTCAGTCAAGTTCTTAGGGACAATTCTTCAGTGAGATGTCAATGCATATCATCCCAGCAAATCTACCTTTAAACAAGGTTGACTCTGCTAACCCTGGCTGTGACTCACGTGTTTAAGAGAAGGCTCGATGCTCAGTTTCTGCTGGGTGGGAGCACAGAATTTTCATTGCTGTCTCTGTGGGTGAAAGCTAAGTACTGTGTCCCTGCTAAGCACAACCACTCAAGGTAAATATACAAGAACCTGGCTACAAGGGTTTCCAGGCTGTTCAGATACAGGACAGAACTCTCATGTCTCTCCCAGCCTTATAAGTCAGAGGTTTGGGACTTTTAACTTTACAGAAAATAAGATTGGTTCTTTAGGGTCAGCTTTACTCTTTAGGGTCAGCTTTACTTTTTTTTCAGGACCAACTTAGCTCCTCTAGGGTCCCTCACTGGTTTTGCAAGCCTACCTTCTCCTTCTAGGGACTTAATGGTACAGGATGTAGAGTGTACAAAGTCCACATAGAGAACATGCCAAAACAAATCCTCGTGAAACTCGATTCCCTACACTGGGTAAGGGCCCTGCCTGGCATGGATTTCTGAGAAACAAAATGGCCATGTGAGTTTTTGTATCAGGATTATCTAAGAATAATACAGAGCCATTGTAAATACACTTGAGGGTATTGGGGAGTGTGCTGAAAATTGCATTTATAACTGATCAAGCCTTGGGGGCAGAGAGAGGAGATTCAAGTATTAACTATTTTAGAATACAATTTAAACCCTAGTCATGTTAGGGGAGGATAAACAGCTATGCTGAGATATTCTAAGACAGTAGTTCTCAATATCCCTAATGCTGCTGCTCTTTAATACAGTTCTTGATGTTGTGGTGACCCCCCCAACTCCACAACCATGCAATTATTTTTGTTACTAGTTCATAACTGTAACTTTGCGACTGTTATGAATCATAATGTAAATATCTGTGCTTTCTGATGGTCTTAGGTGAACCCTTTGAAAGAGTGATATCCAACCCATAGGTTGGGAAACACTATTCCAAGAAATTATTTACTAGGGAAGTGTCATTTTCTCTTTTTCATTAAGTATTTATTTGCTTATTTTTCTGTGTATGTTTTGTCTGCATGTGTGCATGTGTACCATGTATGTGCAGTGCTCAAGGAGGTAGAAAAGGGAGTTGGATGCACTGTAACTGAGTTACAGACAGATTTGAGCCATGCTGTGAATGCTGGGAATGGATGCCAGGTTCTATAGAAGAGCAGGAGGTGCTCTTAATCACTGAGCCATTGCTCCATCTCCAGGAAGCACCGTTTCTTGGTCACAAAAAGCAAACCTGGACTAGAAAACTGGGACTTCTTCTTCTGTTTCTCAAGGTCACCAAGACCCCAGGAAAGCACAGTGTAAAAGTGACCAAGCAATCTGGGAGGGGGCTTTTTGTATCTTCCTTGCCATAGTCTTCCACTTTTATTTGAAAATTATTTTACTAAGGTACAGCTTGTTATACTACAAAGCTAACATTATTTATAATAATATACAACAAACAGTGGCTCCGACTTTATAGGTTGGCATGGGTTATGAACATTCCAGGCAGGCTCATCACAGCTGTCCTGGCTGTAGTCAAGTTAAATAAAGCTTTTCCATGCCCTCTGTAAGACACTGCTGCGGTTTGTACAGCTCCGACAATTCTGCTCATGCCTCCTTTGCTCTACCTGGTCTACGTATCAGATGAAGACCACACTCAATATCACCATCTCATTGGTGAACCACCTTAAAACTGGGTCTCCAGATCTTCAAAGCAAAAAATGGTTTGAATCTGTTATGATCTGATTAATGATGCTATTAATCTTGACCATGTGTCCTCAACTGTTTTCTTCTGTCATTTACAGTGGTATTTTGGCACTCTAGCATGATCCATTTATTTATCTGTCCATCCATCTGTCCATCCATCCACATTTATCCATCCATCCATCCATCCATCCATCCATCCATCCATCCATCCATCCATTCATCCATCCATCCATCTATCTATCATAATTCCTTGATTGCCTGACTATGCCTTAACGTCAGCAAAGGGGGAACACCTAAAGCCCTCTATACCCTCAAGGTCAGTCAGAAGCAGTCAAACAGACTGGACACCTGGCTTCTAAGTGATTTCAGGGTTTTAATGCTTGAGTGCACCAAAACTCGACTGATAGCAGCAGGCTTAGAAGCTGCTGCGGTCAGACCTTTCTCTCACAGTTTTCTCCTCTAAGACCTCTGATACCAGACACTGTCCTGAGACCCCTGATGAGGATACTGCTCTTGCTTAGCAGGAAAGAGCTGAGAAAATGAACAGCTAGCAACTAACACAAAAGCATGAATGTCAGCCAGGGCCACACCATTTTGTAAACTTTTGGTTGGACTGAGACAGAAGTCCCAGTAAATTTAGTAATTTGGTTCTTAGAAGTAAGTTAACTTAGTTCTTGATATTCTCTGCCCTAGGTAACCCCAGCCGGGTGTTTATTGATCATCTAACATTTCTTAAGTGACTACTCACTGGTATTCCTAGCAATGGCCAAATGTGAGCCCCAAAGCAAAATTTCCAACCTCCTCCCCTGCACCCCCTTTGCCCTCCAAGCACCCATCTTGTTAATAGAATTCTGATTCTTACATATATCTCCTTGCACCACCATTACATCACCATGTTTGTCTTTTCTTCTTTCACTGACTTTTCACAGTTGTTAAGTCATAGTATATATTCAGAATGCACTATAGAAGGCTTATAAAATTAAGTCTGCATAAAATATGCAAGAATGACAATGACAGTCACAGTGACCATGTGACAACTTAACAGTCTTCCCTTTAGAAGTCAGCTTTTTCTTTATACAGACAAGTGGAGGGTTTTGAATGTACAAATATGTGCCCTCTGTTCCTTGAGATTAGGAATTTTTGGGGGATCTTCAATGTGTTTTTATTATTGATCAAAGACTATCCCAGAAAGTATTATGTTTACAAATATAAGTAATAGAAAGTTATAAGATATAAATATATTTTATATTACATATTTATATATAGTATATTATATTATGTGTTATATATACATACATTATGTTTATAATAAAATAGCATACAGTTATATATGTGTGTGTATATAATCTCACTCAATTTTTAAGACCAATTTTGAGCTTTATGCATGCTATACTGCACTACTGTACTATGGCCTCATCTACATCTAGTTTAATGCATTCATTACTCACTGACCTGTATAGAACATTCCTTATATTATCATATTTTTGATTCTTCATGTCCTAATTTTTTAAATGTATTTAATAATTTCTAACAAGATAAGTGTGGAGTTTATCTTCACACAGAATTATAAGCTAAGGCTATAAAATGTATTAATATTTATAACTATTAATTCATATGAAATGTTTACATTTTTCTTTTCTTTTTTATTTATTTATTTTCCCCCCAAATTTTTTATTGGATATTCTCTGCATTTACATTTCAGATGTTATCCCTTTACCACAATCCCATCCTCCCTACCCTTCCCATTGCTTCCATGAAGGTGCTCCCTCTCCCAACCACCCTCTCCCACCTCAGTACCTTGACTTTTCCCTACACTGGGAAAACGAGCCTTCACTGGACTAAAGGCCTCTCCTCCCATTGATGTCAGAAAATGCCATCCTCTGCTGCATATGCACCTGGAGTCATGGGTCTCTCCATGCAAACTCACTGGTTGCTGTTTTAGTCCCTGGGAGCAGTGGTGGGTTTGGTTAGTTGATAATTTTGTTCTTACCATGGGATTGCAGACCCTTTCAGCTCCTTCAGTCCTTTCTCTAGCTCCTTCATTGGGGTCCTCGTGTTCAGTCTGATGGTTAGCTGCAAGCATCCTCCTCTGTATCAGTATGGCTCTGACAGAGCCTCTGAGGAGGCATCCATATCAGGTTCTTGCCAGTAAGCACTACCTGACATCAGCAATAGTGCTTGGGTTTATTGAGGAATTTTTTTTTAAATCAATGTTTTGGGTTAAAAAAGTAATAGGATCCCTTATGGGGTCCCTTTTCTCCAGGGGAGAAATGATAGCCAATGAGAACGAAGGGAGCAGAGTGATGAACTGGGTTTCAGATGCCCATGAGTACAAATGGAAAAATGACATATTCCAGGATCAACTTTGGGGAGACAGATCAACTTTAATAGGGGTGAATCAAGAGTTATATAGTTTTAGGGAAGGGGATAGGAATATCCAGGGTGGTCAAAGTTTATTGGTTGAAGGCTAAGGCACTAAGATGCCTCATTAGCATGGTGAGGCACACCAGGAATCTCAGGTGCACCATTTGAGTTTTTATCAGGAGAAAGGAAGCTGAACTTATAATCTATCCAAGGCATTCCACAGGTAGAGGTGGGGGGGGGGGTTTGAGCTCTCCAGCCAAGGTCAAAGAAGGAGAATCCTTGCTTACAAAGAGAGTCTGCCATTTTGTATCGAGCTTAGAAGGCTATCCAGACAATGGTACACTTCAACCTTAATTAGCAGGGTCTTCATCATGAGGTCTTTATACATAAGTCCTTATACATTGTTCTTGTTCACCCTCTCTATATGCTGTCTCAAGATGCAGTCATATGATTCTAGCAAAGGAATATCTTATGATTATATAGAGTCCCATGGAAACTTAAAGGGGAACCTGGTGGGAAACTACTGAACGGGATTTTAACCTTCTACTATTTAGTCCTATCCCCACAGAAGAATAGTCACTGTGTGTATTTATGTCTATAGGGGTGGGGCGTGGTGCAAAAGGAACTATGAACAAGGGATCTGTAGGAACCAGGTAAACTAAAGACTGTTACCAATGATAGCCCACAAGGCTCTACTTTGAAGATTCTTTCAAAATATATTATTATAGTGTGAGGTGGTGAAACACATCTTTAATCCCGGCACTGAGGAGGCAGAGGCAGGGTCAGAGGTAAAGAGGCAGGTGCAGGGGTGATGGGTAGAGGGAAGAGGCAGGCAGATCTCTGAGTTTGAGGTCAGCCTGGTCTACAGTGTGAGTTCTAGGACATTCAGGGCTAAACATAGAAACCCTGTCTCAAGCCAAACAAAACTCTGTCTGTCTGTCTGTCTGTCTATAATCTATCAATCTGCCTATTTATATATCATCTATCTATCTATCTATCTATCTATCTATCTATCTATCTATCTATCTATCTATCTACCTACCTACCTACCTAATCTATCTTCTGTCTAACCCTGTGTTTATTGTTATCCTCTTAAGAATATCCACTTCCAGGGCCCAAGGAAAATGTAGTCATTCCATCACACATCACGTGAGCAATGGAATGGTCATTGCTGTAGACGTGAATGAGCAAGTGGTTATGAGCAGATGTGCAAACAGGGAAGTACCAAATGCATGTGTGTGTTCCTCATGTTGGTGGTGATGGTAGAGATGACACTGTCAGAAAATGGTACCCAGCACTGTTTTAACCCCAAATTAAGAGGAAAGACCATGAACTACCTGGTTCCAACCTGAGTAGGAGATGTAGCAATGGAGTCATGGCAGCCCCTGAGTGAGTATCCCACAGAGACTGGCTGATTGGAATGATGGTGGTCCCAGGCTTCCCTGTCAATGCTGTCAGGTCTGAGGATTGCAAAGCACTCCACCTCCCTAGCACACTTGGTCTTAGTTACTTTATTCTGAGCCTTGTACTCATCCTCTCTTGTTTACATCCCTCTTCACACACTGTCTGCATGGCTCCTGTTCTCTAGACCATAGGATAGGTGTCAGCATTGGTCACTGAAGTGTGCCAGAAAGGCAGGACAGGATAGTGAGGAAGAATTTTCACACTCTCCAGTTTGATTTGAATGCTTTGAATCTATTTCCCCATACCCATAGTTACATGCGGAAGACATGGTTCTCAGCATGGTGAGGTCTAATGACAGCAGTCTGGGTCCTGAGGACATCACCCTCTTGAATGCTGCTACTTGCAGAGAGTGGGTTTTCCTATAAAAGCAATGATGTCCACTTTCTCTTCATCTCTCTCATTTCTTTTGCCCTTCAGTCTTTCACTATAGACCAACCCATTGCCAGATGTCAATGCCTTGACTGTCTCTAGAACCGTGTGTGTGGGGGGGGGGTGGATCTTTTATTATAAACCACTTAGTCTCAAGTATTCTAGGTTAGCCATACAAAGCAAGGTAAGACACCCAGGACAGTTCTGTGACATACCGCTTACAGCCCACTGACTGCTCGCTCAATTGGCTGAGTTCTTTGGAGACAGCTGTAAACTTGGGAGGACACCTGGGTTTGTTGTGAATGAGCAATTGACTTTATGTGTGGCTGTGCAACGTCAGTTTGTTTCTTGTACGTCAACTGGGATTAAGTGTACCTACACTGTCTTTCAGGAGTTACAAGTCTGCAGGCGGAAACTTCACCTCTCATTCCTGCCGCTTTCCTAAAATACCAGTGTAACTCAGACACTCAGTGAAGGAATCCCCTACTGATGGAATGGCCCAGGACTGTTTACTCCTTTGAGAAGCATTTCACTGCTTCCTAAGTCACCAGGTACTGTGCTTGACCCTGGTGCTCTGGGGAGACAGCCAAGGAGCCCTGGTAGAGATAGAGTTTCTGCTTTGTCTGGTGGACAGCACTTAGTTATCTGCAAGTACTCTGGGTACTCAGTATAGGCAGTTATGATTCCATTTTTGGTGGAAATATTTAAAAGTAAAGTTAAAACGAAACAAAGATATCATAGGTAACCAGGCACTAGAAAAATAGAAAACATTTGTTTTAAAACAAAACAAAAAAGATTTTTTTTAACATTCCAAAGAACTTCTTTTTGTTGTTGTTGCTGTTCTGAAAACAAAGAGGGAAGAATTTTGTTATTTTATATGTAGGAAAATGTAGCCCAAATAACCTGAATATGTATAAGGTCAAGATAGAGAAAACTGTCCTGGTAATTCCTAAGTTAATGAAGTCTTAGTCTTTCACAATGACCTTCAGTTCTTTCATGTGCCCATGGACTGCCCAAGAGTTTTGTAAATCCCGATTCAAATTTGCATTTCACTCTTCCTCTCCCAACTCTAACTCATTATTTTTATGCAGATGTGACCAGAACCTTACCCCCCCCACTGTGTGTTTGTGTGTGTGTGTGTGTGTGTGTGTGTGTGTGTGTGTGTATGTGTGCTTGTGACAACCACAAATCCGTGCATCTTTTCTATTACTCTGTACTCTTTTTCCTTTCCACATGGGAAAATCTACACATTTTTGTGTCATCTTTGAGCAGGGCTATGCTAACGTTCTGTATTGTTCAATACTGGTATATGTGCTGCTCAAATGAGCCCTGCTTATCCTTAAAAATTAAAATAGATTATTAGTAGGTATGGGGGCAGGCATGCTGTGCCACGCTCATGGGGGTCGGAGGACAGCTTTAGGCAGTTGTTTCTCTTGCCACACCTTGTAGAGACAGTCTTGCTTGTTGCAGCCCTGCTCTGGCTACCTGCTTCTGGCTAGCTGGCCCATGTGCTTCTTAATTTTCTCATGGTGGTTTCTACTTTCCAGCTCACCAAAGGAGTGCTGGAATTACTGATGCACATGCCACTGCATGTGGCTTTTTAAATCTTGGTTCCTGAGATAGAATTCAGGTGTGGGTAGCAAGTCCTTTACCTGCTGAACCATCTCACCGGCATATCCCCGTCACACCATTGTCGTCATCATCATCATCATCATCACTACTTGGAGACAAATCTCTCACCGACCCTGAAGCTTGCCACTTCAGCTAGACCAGCTGGCCAGTGAGGTCCACTCCCACATCTACCTGTCATCACCCTCCACAGCTGGTGTTTCCTGGGGATCAGAATTCAGGCACGAGGCAAGCACTTTGCACACTAGCCATTTCCCTAACACCTTCTTAATATTTTACTTTATTTATTTGTGTATTTTATGTATACCAATGCTCTATTTGCATGTAAACCTGCAAGATGGAAGAGAGCATCAGGTTCCACTATAGACGGTCATGTGCCATCTTGTGTGTGCTGGACCAGTGCTTTTAACCGATGAGCCTTCTCTCCAGCCCCTATTGACATTCTAAAGTACAAAATGTGGTAAGAGCTTAGCAGCTCAAAACTAAAGACCAGGTCTAAAAGAATGCTTTGTACGTGTTGTAAGGCCAAGTCTAAAATAATGCTTTGTGACATGTTGTAAGCATTCTCCTGTGCTGTTACAGCTTTGAACCACTGTATTCCTCCAGGCACTGAATGGGGCTGGAGGGAAGGTAGAACTCTAGGGAGACTCCCAGAAGTCTTTTGCTGTCTCTCAGCTGACTCACTGAAGAGCTGTGGCCCTGAAGAGTCTGTTTCCCATGTGGTCAGTGTGGCCTCCCACAGAAAGCTCCAGATTTGTAAATGAAGGCTCTCTCATGAGGTTACCAGGGAGGGACATTATGTCTTCTCCTTGTCTGGAACAAGTACTGATAAAAGCTAGTTTCTTTCTGACATTCAGAACTGGTAGATAAAGGGGTTAATTTGTTTCACCTTGGGAAAGCTAGAGGTGACATATTGCAACATTAAGCAACAGAAGCAACAGCCTCAGATTTCCTCAGGCAGCACCAAGAATAAATGAACCGAACTGGTAGGGAAGTAAAAGCCCCTTCCAAACCCCACCAAAATCTAAAAACCAACCAACCAACCACCAAGCAACCAAACAACCACCCCTGTAAGCCACAAACAAATGCTCAGTGATGAGAGAGTGGGGGTGGGTGGGGTTTGGGGACTCTGAGGCTCTAGTTCCTGACAAACCCTGCTTGGTGTTATATGGGGGATCAGCTTTGCCTGTGACGATAGAAACATGCAGGTAAACAGATTAGACACCAATCCAGCTAATATCCTTTTGTGTGTACACATGTGTGCACATGCACATGCACATGCAAAGTGTGTATAGTATATGTATATGTGTGTAATGTGTACACATATGTGTGCATACACCTGTGCCAACCAGAGGTCAACTTCAGGTATCATTTTTCAAGAATCGTCTGTCTTGTTCTGGGGACAATTCTCCCCCTGCCCCCCAGTGGGACCTGAAATTCACCAGTTAGGCAAGGCTGGCTATTGGCAACCCTCAGAGATAAGCTCAGCCCTTGTGCTAGGTCAGCAGACACTCTCCAGCTCTGTATTATTCTTTTTCTATGAGACTCTTCATTTTCCTCTCTGGTCCTGCTGTTGAAACTGCCCCCTCTGGCAGTGTGTTCTGGCAGGGATCTATGATGAAGCTCCCTCCAAAGGTGTGCTGTTCTATGGACTATTTACCAGGTTGCCATTTCACTGAAGGTATCTTGGACTTTACTCCATGCAATGTGCATCCAGAAGACCCCTCCTTCCCATATTGCTCTCAATATTATGGACATTTTATGGAATTACAGGAGTCCACCAAGTATCACAGGTTTGGCCAGGAGTACCTGCTCCTACCCTGTCTATATCCATAACTGGCCATGACCTTGAAACCAGAGCAGGTAGCATAACCTGTTTTGTCCTTGTTATTTCTACTTGAGCCAGCTGGGAGTTTTGCTTAGATAAACTCTGACATCTTTCTCAGTACGGATACTGGATCATTTGCTGTCTGTCATTTGGTCCTGTCTGTGCCAGAGTTGACTTGTGTTCAAACAGAATTCACATTAACAATGACAGCTGCTGTTCTGTGGATCCTAATGCCCTCCCACACTACTGTAAGATCTCTCTTTACTCAATTTATATCTAGGACTGATCAAAAAACCTCCACAAGTGCTCATGTGACCCCATATGGTCTCTGCCATAGACATTGTCTTTGGCTGTGTCCCTCTTATTGACATTCACTGCCCAAGAAGTCACTTAAGGATCCTTAACAGCACTGCTGACGGTGACATTCCTGATGGTGCTGATGTCTTCCAATGTTACTGTCACCAAGCTATAGACCAATGAGATATTAGTCTCCGAGGTCAGTATCTCCCAAACACCTCGACACGTATGCAGAAGAATGGAACTTCCGCCTAGTGTTGGCTCCCCTTGGGCACCTGCTATCCAATTGATCATGCACTCCATATATTCTCTAGCTTCTGAAATGGGTAGGGCTGTTGTACCTTTAGCTTGTAGCTCGGTTAGTCTGCCTCCTCTGCCCTCTGGGGTATGCGAGGGCTCTGCTGGTGTCTGGGAAATTGAACTTGGTTCTGCCCAAGGATCTATGCTGCCACCAATGTCCTTCTCAAATCACCCTTGCTCCACCTTCGGGTCACATCACCTAGAGAAGTCTGAATTCCTGGAATGAGCGCCACTTAGGCTGAAGGGGGAGGACTTTGATATGCTACTTAAGGGGGGTGTGGGGAGAATCAGGAATTTAGAAGCTATTCATCTTGAAGACTATTCATGGAAGCAGGGGAATTAAACACTGTATCCTTGAATATATACCCATCCAGGAACAGGGGCTGGGCTATTGTTCTCTTCATAATGACAGTATATCTCAGGGGGCTTGTGAAGTGGGCTTAGGCGTCTGCTCAGCACAATTGCACAGTGCCTATCAGGTATCAGGAGGAAATGAGAACAAAGCTGTATTGTCAGGAAGCCTGAGGGCTGACCCAAACTCAGCAGAACTCAAAAAGCTATTTTGGAAAACAGTTCCTATACAACTGTTAGTGACTATCCAACCCGATTCTTAGTCAGCCTGGATTGGAAGAGGAAAACTGATCACTGAGGTGAGGGGCCTTCATGTTCTTTCATGGTTTGTTTGTTAAGAAGACAAGAGCAAACAGAAGAGTAAGTGGGCTGAGCCACAATTCAGAAGGAGCCCATAGTTCTGCATTTTCCCCCTTTCTCTAATTACAGACGCCATTAAAGTGAGAGATTCTAGTTAAGCACATGGAATTCTCAAGAGGGTTGAACCTAGGATCTTTATTAAACGAGATTCACCAAGGAACCTATCAGTTGGTTATCAGTAACTTCTGCTCCTTTTGATAACTACCTAGAATGCTCTAAAGTAGATCAGATGTAGTAGCAGAAATTACAGAGGGTATTATGACTGTAGGAAAGTTTGAATCAGGATTCTGTGGTCAGATTTCTTTTTGTTGCTAATAAATCAGCTCATTCCTTTAAGCATGCAAGGAAAAGACAATTTGGAGGGGTTAAAAAAATAAATGAAGAACAAAGATGGAGCTCCGTATGGAAAGATAGACATGCTACTCTTGAATGGGTTACCTCCTAAGGACGTCAGTGACCTCTCGGAGTCTGTTCGTTTACCCATCCATTCGGTCCATGCACATTTACGGAGCCCTGTGATACGCCAAGGAATCAAGTAAAGAAGCTCACTGCTTCTGGAAGCTTTCAGCCTGACCAGAGGAGGCAGACTAGCAGGACACAGATGCATTATGTAATGGTACTTGTAAGTTCAAGGAAGGAGAAGCACAAGGTGCTATGAAAACAAATACGGAGAGTGGTCAGGGGTTAGAAAAATTTCCACGGAGGAAAGCCGAGCCCCCTGAGGGATTAGCCAGACGCAGGGGGTGGGAGCTGAGGGACACTGAAGCAGGAAGCAGTTGCATTAGTGAAGGGAGGGGCAGCCAAGGAAATCTCAGAGAAATGAAGCAAGCTCTGAGTGAGTGAGCAAAGGTAAGTAAATGCAGAGGAAACAAAACAAAATCAAAGCAGCAGCAGGGTAAAGATCTTACTACTGAAAGCTAGCCGCTGAGGCCGAGGTGTGTGCCTGGGCTCTCTACCTCCCATAATGGCTTTGGCTCCAGCCACACTGAAAGTCATAGGCTTTTTGTGGAAGCAGGAGCCAGAATCTGCCATCCACATTCCTAGGCTGATAGCCTGGTGCAGAAGGATGTCGTGTGCGCGTGCGTGTGTTTACTTATTGTAAGTCAAGGACCTGCTGTGTATTGCAGACTGTTCGCAAGCTTGTGTCTTCCTATCTGAGCCTTCCAAGCCTTGAGAGGACAGGTGTATTCTACCACATTCAGTCTGTGAGTTCTTCCTAATATCAATGCAGTTGTCTAATGAGGGAGCAGCAATGCTAGAAGTAGAGATAAAACTAGACTGGCTAAGTGCCTGGGATGGTACAGGCAACGCCAAGACAAGTTATCCTTCCTACCATATTTAATATTCCAGTGCACCTGTATGTGCATTATATTCTAGAGAGCTGAGCCCCCGGGAAGGAGAGTAATCTGCCCCTGAAAAGGAAGGTGAAGACAAGCCTAGGGTGCCTTCCATACCACAGGGATTCAGTAATCCCACGGTGGTTCATTCATTGTTGGCTGAATGCACAGCTCATCAGATCTGGACTGTTATTTAGTAGAGAAAGCTGGCTCACAGAGGCTCAGGGCCTCTTATGCACGAGGAGCTGGCATGGAACGTAGGACTGTTCCTGTTTTGCTGTTTAAAAATAAATAAATAAAAATCACTAACACATATTTAATTTGTAAATTATGCGAGTGCCCAAGGGATACATGAATTCATTCACATTCCACATTATTTCGAGTTTCACCCTTCTCCCATTTTTTAAATGAAAAACTCAGAGTTGGAATATATAGTGAAAAGCCGGCTGTGGTGGTACATGCCTTTAATTCCAGCGTTGGGAAGGCAGAGATAGGTGGACCTCTGAGTTTTAGGCTAGCCTGGTCTACAGGGCTAGGTCCAAAACAGCGAGGGCTACACAGAGAAACTCTGTTTTGAAAAACAAACAACGTATGTAGCAGAGGATAGCATTCTCTGCTGTCAGTGGGAGGAGCTCTGACATCATTGGAAGGCGGGGCCTTTGGTCCAGCAAAGGCTCGTTTTTTTTTTTTTTGCTTTTTGGTCCCTCCCCCCCTCCCCCCCAGGTAAGGGAACGCTAAGGTGCTGAGGTGGAGAGAGTGGTTGGGAGAGGGAGCACCTTCATGGAGGCAATGGGAGGGGGAGGGGGGATGGGATCCTGGGAAAGAGATAACATCTGAAATATAAATGCAGAGAATTTCTAATAAAAGAAAACAAAACAAAAAAGAAAAGCAAATAAGCAAAACAAAGACCAAAAAAGGAAGAAAAAAGAAAAGTAAGAAAAAGGAAATATGTAGTGAGAATTTTCTTTTGTAACAATAAAACAAACTCTCAAAATGACACATTTTCTAAGGAAGCAATCATACTTTAATGCGTTTTTTAAATTTGAAGTTTTGTATTATTGAGAGCTCTCTAGGGAGTGCACACATGTATGGGCCGTTTTATGTATGCCTCTTATACGTCCTTCTACATTCTTGTAATCAAACACAAAGTACAGTTATTTAATTCTCTAGTAAAGTGTAATCTTCAGAATAATATCCATATTTTGAACTAGTGAAAAAATACTGTGCAACGTGAAGATCAAAATAGTACCCGTTGCTCCGTCAAATGGTGACTTCGACATGCTGCTTCAAGTTAGGTTTGGCTTCCATCTTCTGGCTTCAGATTCAGCATCTAGGAGAATGGGAAACTGTCCGATATCCCCTGGGGTCACTTACAGCTTTGACATTCACAGAGACAGTAGACCTTGGAGGTATATCCCAAGCAACCCACCCCTTCCTTAACAGGCTCCAGCTGTTCATCTCACCTGCTGGCTCCCTTAATTTTAGCCCTTCCCTACTGGATCTTGAAATACTAAAGGAACAGTGAAGATTTTCAACTCCTGGACCGGAGCGCCCCCTAGGCACACAGAGCTAAACTGTAGCGTGGACTGACTCAGGATTCTGGGAAGTTGATGTCTAGGGTCAGCCTCAGATCCTTGAACTTCCCGGTTTGTATTGTGAGTCAAGCACCCCGGGACTTTTCTGACTTGGGCAGGGAGGGTGCAGGGACGAGATGGGGAGGGAGGAAGTGGCAAACACTGTCCAAGCAGGCTCTGAAAAGGCCATGCAGGGTGTCTCCTTCAAAAGACACGTGGGGCTAGAGTGGGGGCGGGAGTGGAAGATATACCAGAGACTCTGGAGATGCTGTCTAGCAGGAAATACTCAGCAGCCGCGATGAGTGCACAAGAACTGGAGAACCATGGCTAAAACAACAAAACAACACCGTTAGAGCAGGTCAGTTTGATGCTCGCCTTTAAACCCAGGCATTCAAGAGGTAAGGGTCGGAGAACTCTGAGTTTGAGGCCACCATGGTCTATGTAAAGCAAGGCCCAGGACAGCCAGACCCACACAGAGAAACCCTGTCTTGAACAACAACAACAATAATAACAACAACAAAACCTGTTAGAACGAACAACCCATTAACATGTCATCTATTTATGTTCCTGTTAGTACTCACTCTCTTGTTACAATGAGTCTTATGTGTTCATTTTAAACAGTGATTCTTTATGTTGATAACATTTTTGCTGCATTTTTATTTTCTTTCCTCTTTTTTCTACTTATCTCCTACATTCAGAGGTAACATAACCGAAGCTCTGTGTCATGATGTATGTTACATTTTGTCTCTGTATGTGTACAGTGTGGTATATGGCATGTGTGCAGTATTCATTTGTGTCCCTGTAGTATGTGTATGTGATGCACACATCCTGTATGTATTATATGTTTCTCTCTCCATCTGGTATTTTTGAGTGCTATATGATTGTGTGTGTGGTATCTATGGCTCTATATTTGTATGTCTGTTTCTGTGTGGAGTGAGTGTTACTGTATGTGTAGTGTGTGTACTTGTGGTGAATGTATTTCTGTTTCTGCAGTGTTAACATGGCTTACGTATGTGTGTCCAACTATGTATGTGTGTAGGTAAGTGTGAATTTGTGTATGAACAGGTGTGTGTGTGTGTGTGTGTGTGTGTGAGTGTGTGTGTGTGTGTGTGTGTGTGTATGCACTTTGTGCATGTTTTCCGACACTAGCTTCTCAGGTCCAAATGCAGACCTCAGTAACTCTTCTGGAAAGTGAGACTTCCTTGGAGCATCTGGGCCATGGCTAGCATCTAAGAGTTGGGCAGAGCACTTTGTATGGTAGGCGTTTGAGAACTTGCACAGTCACTGTGTATGCTGGGGACAGTGACATGCCGCTGCTTCTGCAGAGGCCAGCGTCTACGGTTATCAGCAGTCAGCACCCTCAAGAGCCATTATCACAGGCCACAGAGTGCTTGGTTTCACACGCTCTGTGTGTTTTCTCTAAGTTGTATTTTTCATTCCCTCCTAAAGACAAGAAGTCTCTTGGGTGGATTGGTCAGTCCTTTTTCTTGTTAGGCCAGTCGACATCAACTTGGTCAGCCTTTTTGTCAGAGCAGGAAGGGGTGGCATGTATCCAGATCAGCAAAGTGGCCTTTCCCCTAGTTTCTAGCCACAGTTCCAACTTGTATACACACACAGCTCTGCCTCCCGCTGCATAGCGAACATGCTCCACTCAGTCAGTGTGGCTCAGTCAGCCTCTTACCTCCTGACACCGAAGGTGAGACTGTTGGGAGGCCAAAGCATTCAAGGTTCAGTTCTCAGTTTAACCCCATAAGTGAATTTCTCCAATAACCACCAGGAGTTGTGGCCATACGCTAGGCTAGATTTGGGGGGTGGGGTGGGGCAGGGGGGTTGAATGGCTAAAGCTTGGATAGAACCTGTGTCCAGCCAGGGTCACTCCTTACTCTGTGACTCACATATACAGGATCTTTGGGCTCCACTTCCTCAGTTGACCCAGACCTACCGAGTGTTGGACAGTGAACCCGGTATAGGGTTCACAGCAGAGTACACGGAGCATGGCCTTTAATTCAGTGTATGGCTTCCTGGATCCAGCCTCAGTCTGAGTGAGAACAGGTTGGGAGCAGTGTTCTTCCCAGACTTCTCAGTAGTCAAGGTTCTAGAAACAAATCATCTTTTATACTCAATCTAAGATGTGTGAGGCCAGGGGTAGGGTGTGTATGCATGTGTGTTTGAGGGGGTGTGTCCTTGTGCAGAGAGCAAAACCAGAGGGAGATGTCACTTTCCGGTCTTTATTTTGGAGACAGGGTCTCTCACTAAATCTAGAGATAAGCAGCACCCAGCAAGCCCTGGGTGCCTCTGCCCAGCGCTGGGGTTGCAGCTGGCCCATTACATGGACCCTTATGCTTGTGACACAAGCATCCTTACCTGTGAGACATTTCTCCATACCCACCACTCACATCTCAGATCGTTCACCCTGACTCCCAGCGGCCATCATCTGCATGTATCTGACCTTGCATCTAGGCCTTCTCCAGTTTCAGGGAAACTTGGGGTTCTCTTAACTCGGTGCTTTCTTTCAGTATTTAAGAAACAAAACAACACACCCGTCACCATCACCAAACTTTTTCAGGAATTGAAATACTGAATTCTTTACCTAAGTGGAAATTATACGCGGAAAACTTCCACTATGCTTCTGAACTATTCTTTGATGAGACAAACAAGACCTTCCTTCAGCTGTATCTCCAAATGGAAGGAACAGCTTACCAACTAGCAATAGCTGACTTGCCTTTGCTAGGAACTTGGGCACCCCAGGTAACAAGAAATAAGTAAATACATTTTGAATTTGTATGCTTAATAATTTATAAGAAATCGTTTAATAATAATGATGATGGTGATGATGATGAATCTCCCAGGGGCTGGAGCAATGGTTGGTGGTAAAGAGCAGTGGGGGCTCTTCCAGAGTACCCAAGTTCAAGTCTCAACACCCACCTGGTGCCTCACAACTGTCTGTAACACCAGTTCTTGGAGATCACACAGGTCTTCTGGCTTCAGAAGGCACTAGGCATGAATGTGGTACACAGACAGATATGCAGTTATGGCACCCATACATACAAAGTAAAAGTATTTAAAAATAGTCTCCCAACTGATCATTTCACACACAGGAGTTTTAGAGGTGCTGTTCCTGTATCAAGGGGGCAGGCTGCAAACTGGGGGCCTGGTGGCCATGTATCTC
Source organism: Micromys minutus (assembly GCF_963924665.1). NCBI lineage: Eukaryota > Metazoa > Chordata > Mammalia > Rodentia > Muridae > Micromys > Micromys minutus. The sequence goes on along the minus strand of NC_137969.1, from coordinate 86,725,679 downwards.
ATTCTTATACAGCCTGGGTCCCTGGACCTTGACTAGGGGAGACTCGGGAATGAAGAGATGACAACCACAGAGACAAGGAAAAGCTGGGATCAGATGGACTGTACTCTCTGATAGAGAAGCCAAATACAAATAAACAAGGAGGCAGGGTTTATGGTATAGGGCTGAACAAGATTTAGCTAATCTCAGTATAGACAGTCTCTGTAGAGGAGCAGTCTTTAGGCCATAAATCTAAGGGGAGAAAGTTAAGTTGCATGTGTTCTGTAGGTGATATCAATATTTCCACTCAGACCGGGAGAGAAGGCATTGCCATTTCCCTGAGTCTAGCAGGGACTTTGATACACCTGTGGAGCTGAGGTATTGTGGCTGATGACATGGCCATACCCTTGTTAAACAGTACACATTTGATGAGGATGTTACCCGATCCTTGAAGCCCTGTCTATAATTTTAGCACTTAGGAGGTGGGTGTGAGGAATTGAACTCAGGTCCTCTGGAAGAGTACCCAGGAGGAGAATCAAAAGTTCAAGGTTGACAGGAGTATAGATGTAGTGCTCATGAATGGAGTTCTCAGAATAATCAACCAACCAACCAACCAACTAACTAACCAACCAACCAAATAAATAAGACTATTTTGAAAAATGTTCAAGGTTATCCTTGGCTAGTTCTTGTATGAACAGAAGATCTGACTACTCCATGGTCTTGTTAAGGGGAAGGGTTTTACTGTAGGTGTGTGTGTGTGTGTGTGTGTGTGTGTGTGTGGTGAGAGAGAGAGTGAGTGAGAGAGAGAGAGAGAGAGAGAGAGAGAGAGAGAGAGAGAGAGAGAGAGAGTAGAGAAGAGACTGAATAGTTAGAGGCATCTGGTAGAGTCTAAGGCCGAGAGAGAAATTAGCAGACTGAACATGGCCATGAGAGAAGCAGGAGTGAGGGTAGAATATAGGAGCACATAGCAGGAAGAAGTCAGAAAGCAGAAGACTGAGGCAGGGAGAAAAATAGCAGGGGTAGTAAGACTATGAGTAGCTGAGGGAGGGAAGCCCATGAGCTGGAGGGAGGTTAGGGTGGGAGAGGAGGTGAGAAGAGCTAGGATGCTGGCATGGACTTTTAAATATGCATCAGGTTCCCTTGGTACCGAGGGAGTCTGGAGGCCAACATGGGCTTTGGTATGTTCATAGGCAACCCAGACAGCCATCTGTCCCTTTTTCCTTTTGGAATTTGGGAAAATGGAGTTTCCTTTGGACACGACAGTTCTGAGTTAGGTTGAGGTACTCAAAATCTGTGTTACACACACACACACACACACACACACACACACACACACACACACACTACAAATGAACAAATAAATGTTAAATCAGAAGAGGAGGTTAAAGCCAGAGTTCTGCAGCTGGCAACCCATGATTTTCCATGAGTGTATATCGGTTTTCCCTCAGAGCTGTTGGAACAAAGGGCCTGGGCATTTCTCTCTGCTCATCTTCTCCCTACTTCAAGCATGAGAGTAAGGAGCTGGCATTGTTTTCCTAGGCTGCACCAGGGGCATTGGTCCAGCCTATGGTGTCAGTGTGGGCGATGAAGTCATCAGGGGGGCCTTGAAAGCAGGTCCTCTTGAGGATACGGGATTACACTCTCATTCCTCTCTAGATTTTACCACCACCTCCCGATTTTCAGGTGAGTCATGTAAAGTTTTATAACTTGAAAAGGCAGTTTTCTCACTTTTGAGCCCAAGAGTGGGCATCTAACAGGGGACACTATCTTCTGATTCCAGTAATCTCTTTAGTCACATGCAGATTAGCTTCCATCCAACCTTGGCTGGGTTCACACATTCCTGGGCTGTCATCTATGATCAGTCAAAACAATTAGGCCAAAGTCACAAGTTCTTCTATATATAGTTGGATATTTTAGTGCTTTATTCTGTGCTCACTTCTAAGAAAAAAACACTTCCATATTCCCTTCTGAAAGGTGCCTCAGCTAATATCCAAGATATACAAAGAACTCAAGAAGCTAGACACCAGAGAATCAAACAACCCTATTAAAAATGGGGAACAGAGCTAAACAAAAAGTTCTCAATTGAGAAACATTGAATGGCTGAGAAGCATCTAAGGAAGTGCTCAACATCTCTAGTCATCAGGGAAATGCAAATCAAAACAACCCTGAGATTCCACCTCACACCAGTCAGATTGGCCAAGATCAAAAATTCAGATGACAGCAGATGCTGGCGAGGATGTGTAGAAAGAGGAACACTTCTCCACTGTTGGTGGGGTTGTAAACTGGTACAGCCACTCTGGAAATCAGTTTGGCGATTCCTCAGAAAACTGGACTTAGTACTACCCGAAGACCCAGTTATTCCACTTCTGGGCATTTACCCCAGAGACGCTTCAACATACAACAAAGACACATGCACCACAATGTTCATTGCAGCTCTTTATATAATAGCCAGAAGCTGGAAAGAACCCAGATGTCCTTCAGTAGATGAATGGATACAAAAATTTTGGTACATTTATACAATGGAGTACTACTCAGCTATCAGAAAAAATGACATTATAAAATTCTTAAGAAAATGGATGCATCTAGAGAATATCATCCTGAGCGAGATAACCCAGTCACAAAAGAACAGACATAATATGCAGTCACTGATAATTTGATACTAACTCCAGAAAGGTCTGAACACCTCAGAAACAATTCACAGACTGTGTGAAGTTCAAGAAAAGAAAAAAAAAATCATGGTTACTCCTTACACACCAAGAAAACCTTGACTAATTCCGGGTTACATTCTGGTTTACATATACTTTATGCTCATTGTAACTAGTAAGATTTTAATGCACTCTATCAAACCTTATAAAAAAAAGCCAAGCACTGACAAAAATGTATTTGTATACTTTTATGCAAAAATGTTTAAAATTTGTACATTTATCTTTGTTTTTTAAAAATAAAGTTCTTCAATTAAAAAAAAAAGGAAAAAAAAAAAAAAGAAGAAGAAGAAAGGTGCCTCAAGAGGTCAGTTTGTACCATAGGACCCTAAACTACCCATATGGCACATGGGTTGAGGGTGCCTTTCTGTATGCCTTTTAGAGACAGCCCAGTCTCCTTTTTTGGTGTGTGACTACTATTTAAATCGCAATCAAATGTCTCTCCTCCTACATTCCTCTTTTTAAGTTGCTTATCTCAGATAATCTTGTTATATTGATGTAAAACTAATACGATGCTTGGCTACTGACAGTTTTTCATTTGTTGGTGATCTTTGATTACTTTGCTTATTTTATTGAACTATTACTCCAAACTTCAAAATATAAGTTGCAAATATAGCACCAATGCTTTATTCCTTAATTTGGGGAGCTATACATCAGCAAACAACCAAAGGCTACACAAACCCTTGGGCGGACTTTGCCCTTGTTGGTTGACTGTTGCTTTCTGAGAGGTTATTGTCCAGTCCCCAGTAGGTCTGTCTGTCTGTTTGTCTGTCTGTCTGTCTGTTTATATGTATGTATGTATGTATGCATGTCTCTCTCTCACCTCTCTCATCTTGTGCTAGTACAAATAATGATTTTTGGGCAGGAAGGAATTTACAGATCTACAGCACGCTGTCTTGCTAGCTTTCAGCTTGCCAAATACTTCTGCCTCTTGAACCAGCTTCAGATCATTCCTGTGATGGCAAGTCCTCTCAGACCAAAGTTTCAGATGCTGAAGAGGACAGAATAGTGAGGTTCACCTCAACTACAAACTAATCTGCTTCACCTAAGCTTCTCAGAGCTCAGGTGCTTAGTGAGTCAGGAATTTACCCTGGGGTTGACCATCTTCTCTGGAAGAATAAGGTAAGCTCTTTGGCCAAAAGTTTTCTCAGACCAAGCTACACTACATTACTTACTTTGTAAGTCTATCAGAAATGTAAAATCGTATTAGATAGGACTTGCTTTTATAATCCCTAGTTGGTATCTAGCATTTGCAAGTATTTTTAAAGTGTTCCCCTGACTGGCTCTGCCTTGAGCAGCCAGTCTAGCCTTCCTTTGGCTCTCCTCTCAATGAACACAAAGAACAATAATCTCCCTTGTCTTTATGATTTTTAAAATCTTGGCTTTTCCTAATAGTATTTATTGTCTTGTTAATCTTTTATATTCATTCTTTTAATATCTGGGTAGCTCACAAAGATTCATGTGATGGCTCAGTGGAAAAGGGTACTTGCTGCCAAGCCAGAAGATCTCAGTTCAGTTCCCAAGACCCACAGGGTAGATATAGAGACTTGACTCATGAAAACTGTACTCTGCTAGTATACAAACACATGTGCTCACATGAGAAATATGGGGACAAAAGTAAAAGAAAGAAGAGACTTGGTTAACAAGTAGGCTTTAGAGCCAGAGAAACGTGTGTTAGGCTTTTAGGTTCTTTATCACGTGCTTGTACCTTGAATTAGTTTTCCTGTTTACCCTTCAGGGTTTTGTTGTTGTTGTTGTTGTTGTTTCTCATGTTTAAAATGAGGGTGCATTCTTAAGACTGTGAAAAAATTTTAGTAATTCCCAGTCAGGATCATCATTTTTACAGTTATTTATTTCTGTGTTCAAACATGTTATATGCTCAGCAAGTAGAAGTTATTTTTGTTTGATGATTCTTGTACACATAATGAAAATCATTGCCTATCTCCTGTCTTTATATTTGAGTCTTGAATGACGTTCTGTGCAATGAGGGCCTCATTTCCTCAAGCTACTTCTGATTCTTTAAGGAAGGTGTTTCCCTGATTATGTTTGGAGACTCAGGTTTTCTGGTGTTCAGATAGGACCCCCTTCTCAACAGCTGTTCTCTTACTGAAGTTTGTCATGTAAAAGCTTGAGCCCTGGAAACCCTAACAAGTTGTTCTCAGCCACCTACCCTCAATATACCAATTAAAAAGACAAATAACAGTGAAAAGTAGATAAAGGGTCAATGTGGCCATATTAGAAAGAGGACCCAATACAGATAGCCAGTGGTTCCCAAGAGTACTTTGGGGTACTGACACAATGCTTAGGGTTAAGTAAAATAGGACACAAGAAAAATGCATAAAGAAATAGTCTAGGTCAAGGGGAGGTCCCATCTATTGCCCATCTTTGTCCAGATTAAATTTTTCCTGCAGGTTGGTCTGATACATTGTCAGAATTGAGAAATCTCTCTCTGGGAGACAAGTTCCTTCTCTGGCTATCAGCAGGGATCCAGCCTCTTCTTCCTCTATCATGGGGCTGTGGGGATGTGACAGCCAGTGCTAGCCTGAGTGCTAACAGCACTGTCTTTTTTTCCTGCCCATCAATGAAGCGGCTATATCCCAGTCATTTGAGTGTTCAGACCTAAGTGATAATATACACTGGCCTCCTGTATAAAACAATATGGAGCCAGACATCCCTTAAGGGTTTGACTTTTTGCTCTGGAATGCCTGGACGAGTCCAGTGGCCTGCAGGTGAGGTAAGACAGGATAATGTGAGGGATGAGCAGTCACCTTTGCTTATCTGCTTATTGCCATGAGAAAGGGACAAAACTGTCTTTTTAAAAATGCCTGTATCGGGAAAGTAAGGAGCAACTGAGGAAAGAGAAATAATTTTGCTGTCCAGCTGTGGATTTCGTGGATGTAAGGCACACCTTTCTGATGTCTGTTTTAAAAATCATACCTCATGCTTCTGCACAGCATATGGTTTGGCTCCAAGGCTGCTGTCCTGTTAACAGTAAGGATAAATGCAATTAAACTAAATTTGAATTGAGTTTAAATCTTTGGTCTTTCCCAGGGGATTTGAATGCCGCAACAGGACACCTGGGGGAATTCCAGTTTCTGGGGGACCATTGTTTCAATTCTGGTAGCTAAAGGAAGAGGACCCAGAGCAACCCCTCTCTTGCCAGACCTGTTAGGAGGCATTTCATCATGTTACTTTTCTGATCTATATATTTTTTTAAAAAATGTCTTCCACATCTTTAAGTGCCTCCCACAGTCTAACAATTCTGTTCTTTAATCCTCTAAAATTCTGTGACCTCTGTGCACAGAGACATGTAGATTCCCTGGATCTCACTGGCCAGCCAGACTAGCTAAATGCAGCACCAGGTTCAATGAGAGACATTGTCTCAAAAAAGTAAGAGTAGGGGGAGCAATCAGAAGATCCCTGACATTGACCTCTGACCCCTACATTCTGTGTATAAATGAAAGGTAGGTGGGTAGGTAGGTAGGTAGGTAGGTAGAGAGATAGATAGATAGATAGATAGATAGATAGATAGATAGATAGATAGATAGATAGATAGATAGATAGGGGAGAAAGCTATGAGTATGAATACAGTGCCTGTGGAAGCTGGAGGGCACTAGGTCCTCTGTAGCTGGAATTACAGAATTTGTAAACTTCTCTCTTTGTTCTTTGTTACACAATGTTCCCTGAGCCTTGATGAAAAGAAGTATAATATACATAACCAAATTATAGCTAAACACTCTTTGTCTTAGGGTTTCTATTCCTGCACAAAACATCATGACCAAGGAGCAAGTTGGGGAGTGAAGGGTTTATTCCGGGCTGGAACTCAAGCAGGTCAGGAAGCAGGAGCTGATGCAGAGGCAATGGAGGGATGTTACTTACTGACTTGCTTCCCCTGGCTTACTCAGCCTGCTTTCTTATAGAGCCCAGGTCTACCAGCCCAGGGATGGCACCACCTGGATCTCAAGGAAGCATTTCCTCAAGAGACACTTCTTTCTCTGTGATAACTCTAGCTTGTGTCAAGTTGACACACAAAACCAGTCAGTACAGTCTTTGTACCTTAACCATTATGAGCATCTAAATCAATCACTGTCTAATACACAGAGACCTCTCTAATGAGGACTGAGACCTGCACCAGTCTATGGATAGAGAGATGCAAGATTAGAAGGCAGTTTCATACTGTATTCATTTGGCAAAATAATAGTAGTAGGATCTTTCCCAGGGCTTATGACCTCCTTGATCATTCCATTTTGGCCAGATTTATAGTACTGGGTATCCATTTCCTTCTGCGAAACAGGCCTTAGATCTAATCAGAAAGTGATTGGCTACTGCTGTGACATCTGGGACACTGTTGCACTTCTAAGTACAAACTGGAACGTGTGGGGTTTCCACCTGGGTAATACTATTAATAACTTTTCTCCCTAAGCAGCTAGAGCAGCACCTCTTGGTATTAGGTAAGCTATGCAGCATAGAAGAGCTTCAAGACCAGTAACTGCTTTTTATGTATGCAATGGGGATCTCAGGTCCTAACTCTTGAGTGACAAGGTACCTTACCAGCCACTGTTGAATTGCACTTATTTATTTATTTATTTTGTATTGGAAATATTACAATTACATTCTTATTAGTTTTGCTATTAGGGCAAATGGCTAGGTAGATAACAAAGCAAATATTCCATCAGTTTTCTTTTTCTTTTTGACAATTGGATAAATACATACAACATATTGCAGCCATACTCACGCCCCCCCCATCACCCTTGTTTATGCTCGTCCCCCTCCTGATGACCCCCCCTTCTTCTTCTTCACAACTCATTTCTCTCCTACATTCATGTCTCACGTGCATGAGCAAGTGTTTGTGTATGCATGAGCATGTGCGGGAGCCAAACTTTTGTGCAAGCAGCCAGAGTTGGTGGTGTATGTTCATGACTGCAACAGGTGAGTTGTATCCAGAAACTATCTCTTCATAGCTCCCCTCCCATCCTCCATCCTTACCGTCTCTCTGCCCTCTCCTGTGTGGTGTTTCCTGAGTCTCAAAGGGAGTGACAAAGATTTCCCACTTGAGACTGAGCACTTGACTTTCACTCACAGAATTTTGTCTGGTTTTGAGTATCTACACCAACCCCTCACAGAAAGAAGCATCTCCTACGAAGGCTAACAGTAACACTAGTCTATGGATATAAACATAAATATCTAGAAGGCAGTATAACTCCATGTCCACTTAGCAAAGCATCAGTATTAGGTCCAGCTCCAAGGCCTGTTATCTTCCCAGTTAGATTTACAATACTAGATAAATTCCTTTCTGGGAAGCAAGCCTCAGATTTAACCAGAAGGCAGTTAGGTGGTCACCCACAAAGCAGTCATGCCACAATTGCACCAAGGGTTGGTTGGTGTTGTTGTGATCCTCATCCACAGCTGCATAAGACTGCTGAGGATTTTTCTCCTCCAAGAACTCACATAGTACTTCCCAGAACTGTGAATGTTACCAGCAGAGAGGAAGCTTCTGTCTCAATTCCAGCTTGATTTCCCTGTGCCCTGAATCCAAATGTGCTGTTTCTTCAGCAGTAGGTCGCGCCATCCTAGTCTGGTGGACAGCCAAGGACAAAGGCAATAGCCTATGCTGAATCAGAAGCCTCTGTGTCTTCCCAAGCCAATAACTCTTAGGATGATATTTCAAACTGTACTGGGGCATTTTTATTTTTAAATTTAAATCCTACAGCTTCAATATATATTTGGATGCGTATTTGTACATAGTAAAACATGGTTGGTGTAATGTTGTATATGGGGGATGAAATTTTTCTTAATATTATAAAAGAAGTGTTTTTTCCTCTATATATCAAGGATGGCTTACATCTCTGAGAAAAAAAATGTCACCTTTGTTCATAAGAGGGAGGAGCCTAAGCTAAACCTAAGTAAATCTTAATTCTAAACATCTCTTCTATACTACACATTCTTGCTACTGGGTCTTGGGAGGATGTGAAATGGCATTGGACCTTTATTTGATTTGATCCATTAAGACGTTTGCTTTTGGAGCTAGAGAGATGGCACAGCAGTTAAGAGCACTTGCTCTTACAGAGAACCTGAGTTTAATTCCCAGCACCCACAACCATCCATAGACATACACAAGGTACACAGGCATACACATAGGAAAATTTTTTCTACACATACAAAAGTAAAAGTAAAATACATCTTTAAAAAAAACCTTAGCTTTAAAATGTTGTGTGTATGTTTTCCTACATTTATGTTTGTGTTCCACATGCATGCTTGGTGCTAAAGGGTGACAGAGGACATTGAATCCCCTGAACTATAGCTGTGGGTAGTTAAGAGTTATGTTGTAGATGTTGGAAACTGAATCCAGGTTTCTTGCAGAAACAGCAAGCACTCTTTACCACTGAGCCATCTCTCCAGCCCCACAGTAAGGCTTTAAATAAGAATAAACCTGTCTAAAGTTTGATTACATAGTAAAATATCTTAGATTTATTCATTGATACTTTTATATAGAAATCTACAATGTATTTTGATCATATTCATCTCCTGCTCTTCCAGGATTCCCCACTCCATCCACAAGAACAAACTTTGTAATAGCTCTAAAAAAATTCACAATTTACATGGTCTCTTGCTAGCATCTCCCTTTTTCTTTAATTACAGAATATCATTTTGCTCTGGGCAGCAGCTAAAGGGCTGTTTACTCCTGTGTGCAGCCAGAGGTGCTCATGTTTCTGACCTCTGGCCAATGACCAGGACTTAAGTTTCAGAACACATATGAGAAGGTAATTCCAACACTGGCTACTGCTCCAGTAGCCATCTTGGCCCTTTCATTGACCTAAGAAATGGAAGTTGATATTGGATGTTTTCATCCAGACTACTCTCTTGGAGTCCTTTTGTGTGGTCTAATAAATGAAAAAAACTATATTGTTTAGTAAAAATCAAGTCAAAATGCCAAATGTTTATTTAATTTGAACCTGTTTCTATGATCTATATGAGAAATGGAAGATTAACAATAGCTGTGGCTGGAGAGATGGCTCAGCAGGTAAGACAACTTGCTACTCTTGCAGAAGACCCAGGTCTGCGTTCCAGCACCCACATGGCAGTTCTCAACCACTCGGAAATCCACAAATACTTGGGACCATGTTATATAGCATTGTTGTCTGAGTAGTTGAAAGAGTAGGAAAATTACTAAATAATGCATATTTACTAATTGGACTATAAGACAACTTCAATTTCAACAACAGCATGAATTACTTTTAAAATTTTGGTAGTCATTAAAAAATAAAAGATGTAGGTATAAAAATTCAAGAGAGCAGCTACTTGGTGTTTTGGATTATTTCTAAGGAATGCAAGAGAAGTGACCTATTAACAGCATTGTTAATCTTTCTCTGGCTTTGTTAGTTCTGCCAACCACCTAAAAAAAGGAATCTCAAGTCTGCACAAATATCTTCAGAAACTAATTTATGAAGCTTAAAGTACCCTGGTACTAAAATCTGACAAAAACTCTAGAAGTACATTATAGATTAAGATCTTTCATAAACACAGATGTAAATGTTCTTAATGTTTCTCCAGGGAAGTCAGGCAGGCCTATCAGCACAGTTCCCAAGAAGGAAGAGAATACGCTTGCCTATGTAGAAAGCCATACAAACATAAAGCTAAGTAAAAACTCTAAGAGCTGAGGTTGGGAGATTGTTCAGCGCCTAAGAGCACTGGCTGCTCTTCTCGAGGAGCGGTTCCCACGTGGCAGCTCACAACCATCTGTAACTCTAGTCCCAGAGGATTCAGTGTCCTCTTTTGGCTTCTGAGGGCACAGCACACACATATCATATTGATGCATAGGCAGAGCAACCATACACACAAAATAACAAAATGGAAAAAACCCCAAACAACTGTGATATTGTTATAAAAAAGTTAATAAAAGTAGAGACTGCAAAGTTACTTGGGTTGTTGAACAATATTTAATTTTTTAAAAAATCAACTGCATTTTTTCTATATTAGAATGTGAAATGGGGACGGGGATGGGAACAGGGCAGGGTAAAGGGATAACATCTCAAATGTAAATACAGAGTATCTAATAAAATATTAATTTAAAAATGTGAAACTGGTAATTGGAAAAATTACCATTTATAATAACATCAACAATACAAACCATGATGTTCCAGAAATAGCATAATACTTAAGAATCCATACTCCACCTGCAGAGGGCTCATGTTCAGTTCCTGGCACTCACAGAAGCTGCAATCACCTGTAACTCTAGTTTTAAAAGGTCCAACGCCCCTTTTGGCCTCTGGGAGCTTCTGTATTCATTTATCACACACACTTACATAGGCATACTTCATAAACAAATCTTATGAGCAACAAAGATCACCCAGTATATTTATGTTAGATATTTATATATTTGAAATTTTACTGAGAGAAATGAAAGAATGCCAAATGAAATAGAAGACTATCCTGTGATTATGAGTCAGAAGCCTTAGTATTATACATTTATCAGCACTCATCAGATCAATCTGCTGCTTCAACAGGAATAAAGATTATCCATTAATGTTTACATCAATATTTCCTTATCTTTGGTATTTCAGTTTTAGAAGTTCTTCAAATCAGGCACTTTTTTTTTTTTTCCAAAAGCACAGGCTACTTTTCCATGTGAATTTTAGAATCCACCTGTGAAAGCTCTTCCTCCATGCAAACGAAGAGTAGCCCACTGAGATGCTCTTTAAAGGCACTGGCTGCCAAGCCTGGGGACATGAGTTGGATCCCTTGTATGCAAATAGTGGAAGGAAAGAAGTGAATAAACACTGGACTACTTAAAAAGCATATCTTAAAGATTTTTGGAGAGGCAGTCAAGAGCAACTGGCCTGTGCTGTTTTGGGCGCCATGTGGGACCTCCCTAACTTCTAACTCATAGGAACTCTGATGCCTGGCACTGGGGTAAATTTTTAATAGCCTATAATGGCTTCTAGAAGCAGAGGTATTCACTCATGCAGTGGATATTACCATTCAAACTCCAAAACTGAACTATGTTTGCATTAGTCCTTACATCGGTACACATTGGTACATGTACATTGTATATGGAATGGACAGATTCACCTGGACACATTTGCTACTGTTAGCAAATGGAAGTAGTTTTCATTGAAAGAATCTTCACATCTTCCAAGCAGGAACCACTGAGTGTAGAAAGAGAAAGCAGAAAGTACATTCAATATTACTGTAGTTCAATGTTTCTCAGCCTTCTTAATGCTGCGGCCCTTTAACACAGTTCCTCATGTTGTGGTGACCCCAGATCATAAAATTATTTTTGTTGCTACTTTATAACTGTGATATTGCTACATTATGGTGCATAATGTAATATCTGATGTAGAGGATATCTGATATTCGATCCCTGTAGGGGCCCTGACCCATAGGCTGAGAAACACTGCTTTAGTTAACTCTTTTCTATAGACAAAGAAATTAAGTTCCAGGAAAGTAGGAGACATGTATTGGGAAATGTTAGAAGCCACGCTTCTCTTCCCCCTCTTAGCTGACAGTGTCTGCCCTCAGAGGTCAATCTATTAAGAGGAGAGAGCATTGCCTGCCTGTCTCATATACTGCAGACTTACATGGAGTCCTCAGAGCTGGGGTGATGGCACATGCCTATAAACCCTGCATTTGGGAGGCGGAAGCAGAAGAACTGAGAGTTCCAGGACTTGTGGTTTTCTGAAGACAGATGTGTTTCCTTTTTCTCCCCCCCCCCCAGACAAATACACTGAGATACAGGAAAAATAAAGGTAATTTAATTTTGCCCCCTCCCTTTGAAAATAACATTGATCTATTTTTTTTTAAAAAAGATGTATTTTTATCTTCAAATTATGTGTATCTGTGTGGGCAGAGGTGGGGTAAGGGTTTATGCATGTGTGTACATGTGACCCTGAAGGCCAAATGCTTGGATCCTCCTGCACTTGGAATTATAGGTGCTTGCAAGCCATCTGATGTGGGTGTTGGGAACTGAACTTGCATTCTCTACAAGAGTGGCATATGTTCCCAATTGTTGACCCAGATGTCTAACTCCCCATCTTTATCTTTGTTTTAATTGCTAAGCCATATCTCTAGGTTCCTTGTCCTTGTTTTTAATGACGTATTAAAGAAAATAAAAACCTTCACATTAAAAAAATGATTTTAATTGTCATGATGTGGGATAAGTGCTTAGTGGAGATGAGGAAGGATGAGTTGGTATATAAATATGTAGGGTAAACATGATACATATAGGACTTGTCTCCACGCACAGGCACCTCTCAGGAAACTGTAAGCACCAGCTTGAGAAAGCTTATGCATATTGACTAATAGATCTTATATCTGTCCCATCCAAGGTCAGTTATCTTTGTTTAGTATCTTCTGATTAGTACTATGTGTATGCACACTTAAACTACTTAAGTAATTTAAGTATCTACCTAAAATCATAACCTGGTGTTGTTGAAATAGTTCCTTTCTGCTGATTTTAGCAGTGGAGTCAGAATGCAGATTTTGTAGTTCTGTCCAGGGGACCTACATAAAATTCTTCTACAGCTTAGTTCACATACCCAGTGAATAGGAAGGATTTATTCCTCCTATTAGCTAGGCTTAGAAAAGATATTAAAGGATATTCTTGACTGACTGATTACCTGATTGTGTTAATTAGAGGATTCAGGTTCAGAAAAGGTTGTTCTTGTGAGATGTGCCCGTTACTTTCTGATTGCCATGACTGAACACAACCAACTTAAAGGGAGAGGGATTGTTTTGGTTTAGCCCATCTTTGTGGGGAAGCCTCAGAATGGATCCAGCTCCTGGACATGGTGGCTGTGGCGTGCTACTTGCTCACATCTTAGTAGATAAGGAAGGCTACATAGGGAAATATTAGCTGGCTTTCTCCAATTTCCCATTTTTTAAAAATTCAGATTGTGACTCCAACCTATGAGGTGGTGACACTCACATTCAGTATGGGTTTCCTCCATTCAGATATTGCAGACATATTTAAAGGTGACCTCCAGGAATGGCCCAGATATTTCCTAATCCAATGAAGCTGATCACCAAAATTAACCACCATGGGGATCTTTCCTAATGTAAGTTACACCAGGCAGGTATTCAATCCAAAATGTTTCATGCCTTCTCACTACTCTTCGGTGAAACAAAAATTCGCTACTTACCTCTTTGGGCTTGTGTACTCTGGCAATACGATCTAGTAATTCCCTTTGCCACACTAGTTCAACATCATCTTTCCTACCAAAGGGCTTTTATCCAGCTATTCTTGTTGTTCAGAATGCCCAGTGCCTGGCTAATTCTTGACTTTGTGGTCTTAAGTTAAATCCCTTCCTAACGCTTTCTATCTCCCTGGTTAGATCCTGCATGTGTTCATACACACATTTTACTTTTCCTTTATAACCATTACCATGGTTTTAATGAGTTAAATAACATTACTCAAACATTTGGATAATTACAGTTTACCAGTAGATGCCAAGTTCTAGGAGGTCAGAGACTTGCTGTGCTCAGAGACCAGCGCCCATGTGGCAGGAATTCCGAAGAGTTCCTGAGTGTCAGGTTATTAGTTCTTATAAGAATTGGCTGTCCCGTGAAGCACTGTGCTTGGAATGTGCATTAATTTTCTTGCACAAAGTCGGTTCTAATCATCACTTTGAGTGGAAGTTATAGCTGACTTTCTTACCTAGCATGCCTTCTATTATGCCATTCACACAGGGTAAGGAACCAGCTTGTTACCATGGGAGGAATGGGTGCTAACTCTGCAGATAGGAGACTAGAGCCAGCAGGAGATCTGGAACAGCATCCTCTCAGTTGGAAGATAGCCTTGGGTGTTCTGAAAGGCTAGGGAGGGAAATAAGGGCCTATCAAGGACCCTCATCACTCAGAAAACATTCAAACCATGAACAACTAGCAACAGCCTAGTGGCCCTTCCCATCTTTGGACCACTATAGGCCAGAGACTGACTCTTGTGTAGCTTCTCTAGGCCTGAAAAGACATCTCTGTGGAGTAGCATCCCTAGAGGAAGAAGAAATCAAATGGCGCAGAAACCTGATAACAGAAGATACAATTGATTTTTACACTAATGGGAAAAACAAAACAAAACAACTTTAAGCTATGATCTTCCTGTTTGTCTACAAACTCTGAATTTAAAAAATAATAAATGCTGATTTATTTGTGCATAGACTAATCTAGAAGGAAATAAACTGTATACTTGGGGGAAGATTCTAAAAAGGGGCTGGTCTGGTTTGCAAGCTTAGAGCCAGAGTGTCAAGAGATGGGTTTGGGTCCATGGCTTTGGTCTGCTGAATTTAGTTGCTTTCCCTTTCCTAAGTCCTCAGTTTCCCCCCTGAAATTCTTGGTGTAGATAAAACAGTTACTCAGATACTAGCTTCATAGTGCAGTATTCTAAAGGAAACAGGAAAAAAGGGAAGGGCACAAACTGCAGAGAGGACAAAAGGGAAGAAATGCTGGCTATCAGAAGGTAAAAGATCTGAATAGAACTAGTTATAAGTGATGGAAACCCCTATATAATGGTGATGAACATGCATTCTTACCTCAAGTGAAGATGTAGAATTTGGCTGTAAATGACTTGAATGGAACCCAGACACAGGGACTCCTACCTGAGTACTCTGCCTAGCATGATGTCTTTTTTTTTTTTTTTTTTTTTTTTTGACAAGCTGAATCCTGATCTAAAATGATGGGTCATTGCTTAAAACCTGAGTGAGAACTTAGCTTCATTAACTGCATTAGTGAGAACTTAGCCAGCTCACCTGGGAAAAGACACCTATGACATACAGATTTTATTAAGTTTCCTCTTCTGCAGAGTAAGAGGAGAGCAGATGTTAGAGGAGATATATGTATGTGTATGTATATGTGTATATATGTACACACACACACACACACCACACACACACACACCACACACACACACACACACACACACACACACACACACACACACACACACACAGGAGCGGGATTCCTAAGAAGTACTGACTGGGAGAGGCACAGCTTTGTAGTGCCAACCTCTTTTCTGAAAATAGAATGATGATCATTATGTCTGCTTGTTTTTTATTTAGCTCAAGTACAATAGAGCAATCAGCTTCTTCTGCATCATAGGGAAAGAGAGGCTTTAGTTTGGTTTTAAAAGGGAAAGGCATGGTTAACAAGAAGAGAAAAGCAAACAGTATTTCATACAAATTTAGGTGGCAAGATGAGACAGT
Source organism: Micromys minutus (assembly GCF_963924665.1). NCBI lineage: Eukaryota > Metazoa > Chordata > Mammalia > Rodentia > Muridae > Micromys > Micromys minutus. The sequence goes on along the minus strand of NC_137969.1, from coordinate 86,709,808 downwards.
AGATGCTAGGGAAACAGAAGAAACGGGGAAGACTAAGGCTAAGCAGAGAGGATCCGGAGCTTAGGAAGATGAAGAAGAAACAAAGGAAGTCAAGGCAGCACTTCAGTGGACTGTATGCCTACAATTTTTCCTGTGTGTGGCCTTGAGGTAGACTTGATGTTCCTCCCACTGTATTTCTATGTGAGGTTGCTGGTGATCCATGGGAGATACGGGAACCAGAGGAAGCAAGAAGAATAAGGCATTTAGGCACAGAGTTGTCGTTCAACAAAGGCATGCCGGCCCTCTTTTTCTACCTCTGTCAGCTGTGAAAATGACAGATGAGCCCCAGGGAAAGGTAGGGGCTGTAAAGGAGGACCACTGCAGGGCAGAGGGGACCCGAGGCTTATACTGTTGCCCATCAGTAGCAAAGTTTCATATCTGCCTTATGAGGAGGATGCTCTAAGATGGGCATCTAAAGAAGGAAGATACAAAAGCCACTTGAGAGTTCTATCTTCACCTACACAACTGTCTCTCTAGACCATGTTGCATCCCCTTTTCCTCTCTTAGACCTTCAGCACTTCAGAGAACAAAGAGCAGAGGCAAAATAAAGCAACCCTCCCCCTCCCCCCAAAAAAACCAAGAGAGGAAGACAAAAGAAGATGAGTGCATTAGATGTGTGAGCTGCTGCAACCATTTAATACAATAAAGTTTATTTCTATAGCATTTTGTCTGGTGAGTCAAGGGATGGAAAAACTGAGGAGAGTATGGGCTCTGTCCTCTTCATCTCTCAGCTGCCATCAGTGCTCTGATCTTCAGCCTTCAGCATGCAGGAGAACAAGCATGGGAGATTTCAAGTGGGAGGGTTTTATCACGGGTCCAGAAATGGCATGGATCATCATCGATCCTTATATTCCACTGGGTTAAATTCATGTTCAACTTAAGAGACCACAAGGTGTGGACTATCTGCCTAGAAAAGACTGATGAATCTGCAATCAGCTTATGGTTCAGGTCATAGCTGGCATGAGATGGCAAGTAGAACATTCTGTAGTGATCTGTATCCAGTGGTAATGACTACAAAATTAACCTGGCCTAGAGACTGGAGGTGCAACTCAGCATGTAGAGTGCCTGCTTCGGTTAGATCACCAATCCCATGTAAACTGAGCATAAGGAACAGGACTGCAATCCCATTTGTAAAGTGGAGGCAGGAGGATCACAACTTCAGCATCATCCTAGACTACATATTGCATTCAAGACTCTAACAGAGACTCTGACAAACAGAAAAAAAAAAAAGGTTAATCTTTCTTCAAGATATTTAGACTACAGACTGGGGAGAAAACCAAGGTTTCCATGGTTACTCTTTTCCTCTGGTCAACTTTGACTTGGATTTATTTTCCCTATTCTTTTTGATCTAATATGGAAATCAAATTCAACTAATTTGCAGAGTTGGATGCACATGATCTTAGGGTGTATCAGTCACTTTTCTGCTGCTGTGATGAAACACTATGACATGAAGAAACTTAGAAAAGTGTGGTGGTTTGAATATGCTTGGCCCAGGGAGCGGTACCATTTAGAGGTGTGGCCTTGTTGAAGGAAGAGTTTCACTGTGGGGTTGGGCTTTGAGAGCTTTGTCCTAACTGCACAAAGATGCCAGACATCTTCTGTTTGCCTTTGGAAGAAGATATTGAACTCTCAGCTCATCCTGGATGCTGCCATGTTTCTGCCTTGAAAATAATGGACTGAACTTCTGAACCTATAAGCCAGCCCCTGTTAAATGAAGAGTTGCCTTAATCATGGGGTCTCTTCACAGCAGTAAAACCCTAAGAAAAGAAGGAAAAGTATTTGGACTTAAGGACTCCATCCTGGCAGTGAGTGGTCACCATAGCAGCAGGAACAGGCAGCTAGGGGTTCACTTGCTGGACCTCTAGTGTGAAGCAGGAAGAATGAACTGGAAGTGGTTTGAGGCTTTGGATCTCAAAATCCACCTCCTAGTGGCATACTTCCTCCAGCAAGGCCACACCTTGTAAAACTTTCCTACACAGTGCCAGCAGTTGTTAAAATGCCAAGACCATAAAGTCATTTCTTCAAATGACTAAGATGAACTAAATAAGAACTCTAAATCAACTACATCCCAAAGGTACTTGGATGATACTGCCCAAAAGCTACTGCTTCAGTATTGCTTCTGTGTTGAATACTTTGTTTTAAATCTTAGAAGGGAGATCAAGTTTCCAATTAATTGATTAAACATATTTTAATGCATTCTCTACATTAATCACTAGAATACACTATGACAAAAACCTAGTCCTTGTAAATGCCAAGAAAACAAACAACACATTTAAGTACTGGGCAAAGAATAAAAGAGAATGCTCAAAAGAAAGAAAAATACAAATGGCCAAGATGTATATATATATATTTAATGTTCAACTTCCTTAGCTAGTAGGAAAATGAAAATTCAAACTCCTTTGATATTTCATCTTATTCCAGTCAGAATGGCTGAGATTAAAATCAAAACAAAACATAAAAGCCTGACAACCAATCTTGCCATGGATGTAGGGGGAAGAGAGCATTACTTACTGTTGATGGGGATACAGACTAATACAGCTGTTTCTTTAAAAAGCTAGAAATAGGTCAACCATATGAACCAGACATATCACTCTTGGACACGGTCCCAAAAGACGGTATCTTATTACCCACATATTTGCTCATCCATTCCTGATCATTTCTGTATTCACAGTAGCCAGGAAATGGAAGCAACCTAGATGTCCATCAATGGATCAATGGGCAATGAAAATGTGGTGCACATACATAATGGAATACTATTTAGCTGCAAGGAAAAAATGAAGTTATGAAACTTTCAGGTGAGCAGATAAAGCTAGAGAGAATCCTTCTGACTGAAGTGACCCAGACTGAGAAAGACACATGCCACCACCTGTTCCCTCTCATATTTGCTGCTAGATCTGGATTTTTATGTAGATTTATTCAAACTCGAGTACCCGTGGAAGGCAAGAATGGAATAGGGAACCAACAGGGATGTGTTCAAGTTAGAGATGACAGAACACAGATGATGTAAAGAGGGGAGGGGAAGAATGGGAGAGGAAGAGTTCAATGGGGATGGGAACTGGAAGGCAGGGTAGAAGAGGCTGTGTGGAGGACAGGGATGGCTAACACGAAAGACCTGTGGAAAAGCCAAATAAAAATCTGCTACTGTAGAAGCTTCTTAGAACATATACATATACATCTATAAAGGACAATACTTCCCCCAGACAATATAAGCTAACAAATCTTTTTGACGTCTTTGTCAGTGAGGTCCTGTAGACCCCTCCAAACACTACAGCCTATTGCTATTTTTCTTGGTTACCCTCCAGAACTCAGTGGTAAGATCCTATTGCCAAAGACACCACAATTAGAATCAAAGGGCATGGATAAATCAACTTGATACTGACCTGGAAGTTCCGTCACTGTTGGCTTGCTTTAATATTGCTCAAAGGTACTAAGCTGCAAGTAGGGGAAAATAATCCACATTTGTTGAATGACAACAATTGGCCTGGAGAGATAGACTCATGGGGACAATAGTAACATATGTGTGGGAGTAAACAGCCACTTTTTGATTAAATTGAGACCTGCTCCACAGGTTAGAAAGCATGCCTGGTACTGTTTATTGGTAAAACTTGTGACTAGCTAAATCATAGCCTCAGGAGATAATCTTATACTTTCAGTCTGCTAAATAGACAGAGTAACAAATTGTTCCTTAAGTTCTTATTTGCATTTTAATGGTGTGTATATATGTGTGTCTGTGCATGTTTGTGTATCTCAGTAACAGGCCTAAGGAGACCAAGAGGGAGTCCCCTAGATGCTTGTGATCCTTCTGACATGGGTGCTATAAAACAAACATATCTTCTGGAAAAGTGACATATGCTTTTAACTGGGGAGCCATCTCTTCAGCTACAGTGCTTACCTTTATACCTGTAGGGTAGTGCATCTTTCATTCCTTACCGGAGAAGCTTTTTTTTCTTCAGTAGACAAAATTAATAGCAGCACCTGCATTTGGTCAATATTAATACCAATATAATTAATTGGTCAAGAATAAAATTGTTGAGTGCTCACTTCTAAATAGGAAGCCATATCCCACCCCTTACGCCAAGGCTCAAAGATAATCATGGAAGGGAAGTGTGTGCAGAGAAACTAAGAGCCGAATGTGCTGAACATTTGTAGAGAAACATGACTCTGCTGCCTCACATATGAAGTCATAGCTGCTGTAACTTCATACACAAGATCAAACCAGACAAAATTCCAGTGTAGATGGAGAAGTGTCTTATGAAGTCCCACCCTTATGTGTGGAACTATTAGCAACTGATGACTTCTGTGGAAGAGAGTTGATTTTCTTCAGAGATTTAGCCCCTGAAAGGCTACTCATGCTCTTGTAGATAATTTCACATCTCTACACATATAGGCAGCACCTAGGCTCAGTGGGGTTTGTTTGTTTGTTTTTATTTTTTTAAACAATGTCTTAGTCAGGGTTTCTATTCTTGCACAAACGTTATGACCAAGAAGCAAGTTGGGGAGGAAAAGGTTTATTCAGCTTATACTTCCACATTGCTGTTCACTACCAAAGGAAGTCAGGTCTCAAGCAGGTCAGGAAGCAGGAACTGATGCAGAGGCCATGGAGGAATGTCACTTACTGGCTTGCTTCCCCTGGCTTTCTCAGCCTGCTTTCTTATAGAACCCAGGTCTACCAGCCCAGGGATGGCACCACCCACAATGGGCTGGGCCCTCCCCCCTTGATCACTAGTTGAGAAAATGCCTTACAGCTGGATCTTGTGGAGGCATTTCCTCAACTGAGGCTTTTTTCTCTGTGATAACTCCAGCTTGTGTCAAGTTGACACAAAACCAGCCAGTACAAAGAACATATGAAATTGTGAAGAAAACCGGTGGTAGAAAGAAAGAGAAATGGATTTGATCAAAATGCATTACTTACACATATAAAGTTTGTTTGTTTAGTGTGTGCATATATATGTATATGTGCATGTATATACGTGTGCACATACACAAGCACATCTATGCCACAGTGTGCATGTGGCAGTCAGATGACAACTTTTGAGAACCAATTCTCACTTTCTACCATGTGGTTCCTGTGGATCAAATTCAGGTTCTTAAGTTTGGCAGCAAGTGCTCTTACTTGGCTGAGCCATCTTGTCCAGCCTGACTTGCAGCTTTGAATATATTTTTTAGCTGTTGTGTTGGTCAAACTGGGCTGCATACTTTACTTCTGCTAATGTTCTGTTGCACAGGCTGCCATTTGATCTGAATTAATAGCAGTTATAATTCTGTAGCTTCCCTTTCCACTCCAAATCAGGAGTGGTTGGCTATAGTTTGAATCTCCTCCGAATTTCATGGGGTGAAAATAATCTCCACTGTGCCTATGTGGGGGTTGAGTATAACATTGAGGTCATGAGAGCTATGGTCTCATAAACAGACTGATGTCCCTGTGAAGAGGGGCTTGTACAAACAGGCGCTCTCTGCGACTCTTCTGCCACACAAGGAACAATGTTTCTATCCTATGGATAGCACTGTGTCCGAGGTTCCACACTCACAGGGAAGACTAGATCCCTAGACACCTGCTAGCGCCTTGAGTTTGCACTTTCCAGTCTCCAAAAGAGTAACCAATATTTTTTGTTCTTTATAAATTAAAAACAGAGTAAGACAAACCCCAAACCATTTGTTATGTCTACAAAAAGCCACCCCTAATCCCCTGAAGCAGTTGGAAACTGCCCACACAGTATTTTCTAAACCTGCTTCACTTCAGGGAACGTTCTGGAGTCAGTCATTCGTTCAGATGCAGAATTGTGTCCCCCTTGCCTTTCCATTTCAGGCTTCTAAATGTTGTCCCTGGGTCTATTTCAGAATCTGAAATTAAATCATTTGAGGCCGAGCCTGCAGTGGAGTATCTCATTCACTCATTACTCTTGTCCATATTCATCTTGGGGGAAAAAATAGAAGCTAGGACTCAAATGTTTATTGCAAAACTTGCCTATGCTCCCGATTTCAAAAGCATTTTGAGGTTGCATCTGTGCAGTAGTCATGCTCTCAAAGTCACCAACACTCTGTGTCGCCAACTCAAAACATATTAGTGCCTAGAAACGAGGACACTTTTGAAATTTTTCCAGACTATGTTCTAAAAGGTCATTTAAAGACCCCGACTACTCCCCACCCCACCCTCATACACACATTGTCTCTCGCTTGCATCAAACTCTGGTGTGGAGCTGTTATTAGGAGACTGGCAAGGAAAAGTTATCCCTAAATGTCCTAATTTTGGAATACAGGCAAAGCCCATTATATCCATAAACATCTGCTCATTTTCTCCTACTGTTTTCCCCTGTTTTAATGATACTATGAGCCAGCAGGAACCCCAGCAAGTGACTGGAACTCCCTTGATACCTGATGTGCCTTATTGGGATAAGAACACCACCCCCACCCCACATGCAATCCCTGTCCATCTACTCCATTGTCTCAATGCTGTGTGTGAGGAAAGGAAGCACAATCAGGTCAGTCACATGTCTAAGGCCCCCACACTAGCTGGTCACACATGTCTGACTTCAAAGCCAAGGCTTTCTACTGTCCCATTCAATTAATTTTCTTATTTGACAGTAGGAATCAATAAGGCATATAACTTTGTACAAGCTAGTTCACCTTCTCTGAGCCCAGTTCCGTCCAAGTTGAAGGAATGTGGCTCAGTGGAGTCCTGAGTGCTCTCTATTCTCATTGTCCCAGGACTAGCTCTCTCCAGAGGAGAAGATTACATCAGCATCCAGCAACAGACCTAACAGCAATCACGTACATTAATTGAGTACCAGCTCTGTATGTGGTGGGTTCAAATTTTTTTAAATCCTTCTGGCAAAACTGTGAGGGTCTGATAATTATCTTGTTTTGTAGCTAAGAATTTAGAAAGCACAGCCTGAGTCACACAGCAAATAAGGAACAATCTAAAAGAGAAGCAATCTAAAAGAATCTGCTTCTCCAGTCCATGTCCCTGAGGACATCATGTTATGTTGGGAGGAAAGGATGGAAATACTATCAGAAATGCTTATATCCAGGTATATGAAAACATAACACACCATCTCATTAGCACAATCTTCATGGTCTTATATGTTAGTTTAAAACAAGAGTAATTAGTAACAAAATTAAAAATCCAAGAAGGAGGAGATGGAGAGATGGCTCAGCAGTTAAGAGCACTGGATGCTCTTCCAGAGGCCCAAAGTTCAATTCCCAGCAACCACATGGTGGCTCACAACCATCTACAATGCACACAAAACATTAATTCCTAAATAAACTTAACAAAGGGGGTGGGGGACCAAATTTAGAGCCAGATAAATCTGTGAATATGAAAATGTGGTCATAAGTGGCCAACTGAAAAGACAGCCAATGCTTGGAAGCCTTGGTAAGTAAGTAGGCTAAGCTAGTTTTGCAAAGGATCAGATGGATGTGGGTGTGGTTAATACTTTGGCACGTTACAGTCTGGCCTTAATTTATAGCCTCACGTCAGTAATCAAAAGGATGCCTGGAACTTTTCTAGAATGGTGCACTAAGTATCATCAAGAGAAGGTGTAGTACTCTGAGCACATCAAAGAGACAGAAGGGAAGGATGATGCTATCGCTATGACTACAAGCAAGCGTCATCAGTTTTCTCACTGTTCTGCCTGTCCCAAAACCTAGGGTGTGACCATTTCATGAGTCAAAGCTGACAATATTCACTGGACACCATGTCTCTGGAATTAAAAACTAGCTCCCAAAGCTACCAGGGCACACCACTCACAATCTGTGTGGAGGAGTCATATATCTGTTTATGGAGGTAAATCTGAAACCTGCCTTATTCCTGCCTCAAAAGAAATGCAGTTATTGCCTGAACTTGACGATTCTATAAGGAAACTAAGGAATGAAAACTCAAGACCAGTAAAAAGTGAAGATAGATCAGTCACAGCAAAGAAAATCACCAGAGAAATTCTGGGTTGACTTTGAAAGGTGAGAGGGACATATAGGATAATTGAAGAGCCCATTGGAGCAGGTATGCTCTAAGTGAGAGTTTTGTCCAGGAATGGTTTCCAGTAGCACACTTGTTTAGTGACCAGTCATGCTCTATGAAGGTGATAAAGTCACTTAAAACACAGAATACAGCTGTATAAAATACCATGTTTATTTTGGAAGCTAAATATGCTGTCTGAGCTACAAAGCCTTCAATTATCCTAAGCAGGACACTCTTGGGAAGAAACTTCCAGAACTTTGCTCCCTGAATAAACAGACTCTTCCTCATATCATTACTTAGGCTCATCTGCTACCTGATAAATTGGAAGTTGAGTTAGAGGGGAAAATAGGGGTTGATACTATGAAGTCAAATGGAAAAAAAAAAAAAAAACCAAAAACAAAACAGAAGGACCATTTCTATATGTTGTGGCTCCATCTGTCTTTCTGGGAGGCAGAAGAGTAGAGTTTAAGGAGTGGACACCATTAGTCAAGGGCCTGGCTCAGCCTGAGTCAGCGTCTCCTGGCTTCACCCTTTGCACACTCATGTGATCTAGGGTTGTCAGGAAGGGTCCAAAGGGAGATTGTCACGTACTGACCTTTGAAAGGCTGGGACATCTGAGGGATCATGTCTGTTCAAGCCCCTCTGGACGTGAGTATGGATGTACGTGTATCCGGTGGGTGTTGTGAATACGCCCTGCTGATTCAGGATATGTACAAAGGATATCTCATCCCTATCCTCCTCGTCTCGGGCCTCCCGTGTCTATTTCAAAGCTCTAGAGGTAGGCTGATCTGATTTCTGTCCATCCTGTCCCCTCCTTGTTTACTGGAACATTGGGTCACTGCAGTACAGCTGGAATGTTGAGCTCGGAGCAGTCCAGTGAGGCTGAGGCGGGCCCTGCAAGGCTTCTTGTCATTGCGCTGTTTTTCTTTCCCTCCCACAGCATTTTCTTGGAAGTTCCCAGCCAGGCTCAGTGTGTATCTCCAGAGACACATTCCACATTCCCAGCTGCTTTCAACTTCACAAGCCTCTCGCCTGCCGCTCCTTTCCAAAGCCCCCTGGCCTGCAATGCTAAGAGATAAAAATGCCTGCGTATAGGCAGAAAGGGAATGAAACAAACACCGTACGATCCCAGAAATGGGGGCAGCCAAAGTTTTTGTTATTGCTTAGGAATGTCCATTTTCACACACAATATAATCATCACTTCCCTTCTTTAAAAGCAAAGATGAAAACAATCTCTGGATAGAAGGCCTTTGCGATGCCACTGAAAAGGATGAGGTGCCTTGACTTACTGCTCAGTAGAGGTGACCTGATGCGGCTTTGCTGACCTTTCTCCTGATCATGTGATGCTCTGCCACCTGAATCCTAGGAATCTACAACCGCCCTACTTCCCCTTTCCCCCCAGCGCTCCAGATCTCTGGCTTTCCCCACCCACTCTTTCAGGCATACTAACTTTATTCATTCTATATTATAGAAAATAAGTAAGGGTGGGTAGAAGAGAGACTAAGATACATCAACTATTTTTAAATCATATTTAATGCCTGGGAGATGGCTAAGTTGATAAAGTGTTTGCTTGTAGGGTCTCATATAGCTTAGGCTAGACCCAGACTCCCTGTGTAACTAAGAATGACCTAGAACCTCTGATCTTGGGATTCTAGGCATGTGTCACCATAACCAGTTTTATGCAGTATTAGAGACTGGATCCAGGGCTTAAGGCATGCTAGGCAGACACTACCAACTGTGCGAAATCTCCAGCCACGAGTTGTTCTTCTTACCAGATGCTACATGGATAATTTAAAGTTGAGAAAAATGGATCCTCTGAGCTGCAGTATCAGCATCCCTCCAGACTTACTGAATGTAGAACTCTTGAGGGAAAACATATATATCTGAGTTTTTATCAAGCTCAAAGAAGTTCACGAAGCCTTGAGCAAGGGGAGTGAGTCTTCGTGGAGTTGGGGTGAAGGGAGATAGTGGGGTTTCTCTGTGCTCTCTACACATGTCTAGTTTAGTCTGGGGCAAGAGTGAGCAAGAACGTGAGTAGGACCTGGAGTGACAATGGTTGTGTCTGACATCGCTGAGATGTCTTTCCTGCCATTCTCGGGCTAGGGCTGTGGAACTATCTGATCTTCACATTGCACCTGCAGCACTCTGAGAGCATGAGGCACTGAGACCTGTTCTGAAATGATCCTCACTCCGTCCTTTTGTGTCTGGTTTGCCTTAGACAATGGGGAAAAATAAAAATGGTGATTTCTAGTATTTTAATCTTTCTTTCTTACTGAATTAAATACACCTTCCCTTTGGAGCCTCATAAGACTCTCAAAAATGAGCACCCAAAACTATGCAAAGGGTGAGAGAATTACTACTTGTCAGAGTCACTTTTGTGATTTCTAGTGACAAGTGGCTACTGAGCCACTGAAAGAGAGACAGGTAGGGCTGAGATGGGCTGTGTGTGTAATGTATGCACTACATTGCAAAGATGTACACAAATGTGTAAGTTGTCTCAAACAGTTTTATATAGATTTCATACTGAAATGGCAACTCTTTGAATATACTGGGTTAAATAAGATATCATTAAAATTATCTTCATACAGCCCATTTTTGTCTTTAAAATGTTGAGTTAAATAAGATATCATTAAAATTAACTTCATACAGCCCCTTTTTGTCTTTAAAAAAATATGGCTACTGGGGAATCTAGAACCACAAATATGGCCTGTGATGGTGACTCACATCGTATTTCCATTAGGTAGCGCTAGTCCAGTCCATCTGCAGCTGTGATCAAACCTTAGAAAAGATCAGTAGTTATAACAGAAGCAAATACGAGAGGCAGGCACACAGCATAACCTAAGCATTCATGTGAGTAACTCACAGAGATAGGCTGATTTGGCCTTTGGAACTCAGGTGTGAGAGTTTGTTGTAGTAAATACTAAAAAAATAAAATATTTTTATCTCTTTACCAGCCCTGAGGTCTCACTCCTCAAGCCCAACCCTGATACGGAGCCGCGAACACCTCTGGCGCCTGGTCTGAGCTGCCACCAGCCCAACTTGTTTGAGCAACTCCCTTCCCTGGTGGTTTTCTAGCACCTGTTCTCCACCTCTGTCCCCAGGTGTTTCTTTACCCCAAAATCCTACATAAATACAATTCTACAGCTGATAGCTTTTCATACAGGTTTATATATTCAACTCTCAATGCACAAATCCTGTACACAACAAGATTGCATCAAATAGACAAAGATACAAACTGCCCTTCTATATGAGATACTAGACTTATAAAATTCTTAATGTTCATATCTTTATAACACCAATCAATCCCACCTAGGTCTAGCTGGTCCTTGGGAAACTCCACGTTGCCATGGTCTCTAACCTCGTCCTCTGACCTCTCCTCCTCTGAACTCTTAGACCTCCCTTCTCTCCACCTCCCTCGCCCTGCCCAGTCACTAGCTTTCCTTTATTTCACTAATTAAAATGGGAAGGTTCAGTTGGAGTCATGTAAGTAGGCAGCCCTTCTTGGGAAAGTGGAATTAACATTAAAATACAACAGCTTCAGGACAATCTACAAGAGTTAGTTCTATTCTCTGCCACTTGCTGGGTAAGTAACCTAACAACTCTGAATTACTTTCCTCCCTCCTCTCTTCCTTCCTCTTCCTTCCCTCTTCTTGCCTTCTTTTCCCATTTCCCTTCTTTATGATCTTTTTGCCCTTTTTTCCTTCCCTGTCTCTTTCCCTTTCTCCTTTATCCTCTTGCCTTGAGCACTTTAAGCAACACTATGCTACTGAGCTTCCATCCCTAACTCCAATTTTTATAAAATGAGATTGTCTCAAAGGAGTTTTGTCCATTAAGAAAATGTTTGTTAAAAAAAAAAAAAAGAAAGAAAGAAAGAAAAGAAAGAAAGAAAAGAAAGAAAAGAAAGAAAGAAATAAAAATGATTGTAAAATATTTAATTCAGTTTTAGGCTGCTAATAATTATCCAACAAATTCCATTTATTTATTTAATTAATTTATTTTGTATTTGAGACAAGATCTCACTGTATAACTCTGGCTAGCCTGGGACTTACTATGTAGACCAGGCTGGCCTTGAACTCACAGTGATCCACTGAGCCCTCTGGAGTTTAGGGTTTACAATGTGCATTGCACCTAGACATTAAATTTTCTTAAATAAGAGGAGATTTTAGAGTATTGAAAAGATGGCTCAGTGATTAAAAGCACTTGCTGCCCTTATACAGGACCCAGTTTCTGGATTTGATTCCCAGTACCCACATGACAGCTTATACCCTGCTGTAACTGCAGCTCCATAGGACACAGTGGCCCTCCTCTGGACTCCAAAGGCATCAGGCACATGGACAGTACACTTAAGTAGTTATATGCATAAAATAAAAAGAACAAGTCTTTGAAAGATAATGCTATAGAAAGAGGTAGTTGTTAAATGGTATTAAGGGTGTGTGTGTGTGTGTGTGTGTGTGTGTGTGTGTGAAATTTGCTTCTAAGAGTCTAATACTTAGATTTTTTATCTATAAGTCTGTAATATTAAATTAGCTACAAAAATAGGGTGTTTACACCTTCTTCAGCTATAAGCCTGTTGCTGGCTCTGAGCTTTGCCCAGCACTGTGTTACTCTAAGTCCTCCTAGCAAAAGACACTGTTTCCGGACAGTGACTGGGCTGGTTTGTTATGCCTACAAAACCCGACAGTTTATATGTCATAGGCAGAGGGTGGAGTCTGGGAGTGAAAAAGGACAGCACACTTCTCGAATGGCGAAGTAGTCTCTTGCTGTCATTACTGGAGCTGAGAGAGGCTGCGGAGTCAGGCGTCAGGCTATGATCTGGGCTGAGATTCCCTACTGGCCTTTGAAGAGTTTTAGTGGTTTCATCTAAGTGACAGCTGGTTACATGTGATATACTTTTGTTGTTGATTTTTCCAGACAGGGTTTCTTTGTGTAGCCCTGGCTGTTCAGGATTTCAGTCTGTAGACCAGGTTGGCCTCAAACTCACAGAGACATGCCTGCCTCTGCCTCCTGAGTGCTGGGATCAAAGGTGTGCACCACCACCTCCTGTTAAATTCTTATTCTTCTCCAGAGAAGGCAGGCCACTCACTAAATTTATTAAAAAAGCAGGATAAATGAGAAAATGGGGACAGTCCCAAACCAACAGAATAAAAAGGTGGCACCTGGCTCCCTTCGGAAGGATGCTGAGTGCTAATAGCATGTCTCTAGGTATGAGTTCCCCAGACTCCTAGATCTGACACTGTGAGCAAACCTATCACAGTTTATTCAGTAACAATAGCAGTAGCAGCAATAATAAGACCTCAGCTTGCCTCCATGGATACTGTTCGAAACAGCTACAATGCAGAAACAGACTGCACACAGGCTACCTGCTTCCGGGTATGTGCTCTGGGCTGTTTCCAACCTCGAGAAAAGAAGCAGAGGGTGAAAATGCTGTACGTGGCTGAAGACGGGATTAAAGAGTCTTCCGTGTCCCTCATTGTCATCTAGATCAAAACAGTTGTCTTTTGTTCAGCTCTTCCTGAATGCCAGAGCCTTTGTTTTTCTTAGCTGATCTCGCCTGATTCTCCTGACAGCCGCCAGGGAAGGATATTAATAAACCATTTCTACAGACAAGGGTGCTGAAGCTCACAAACATCAGATAACTTGCTAAGAGGTAACACCCCCCCTGATGGCTGCATTGGATTGGAGACTGCCTTTTGTGAAACAAGAAGGGATCCTTGGATATGAAACTCTGGACCCCATGTCAGCTTCAAAGATTCTTTTATAAGAACTATTTTATAATACAAGCTGAAGTTCAAAAATTATGTAACTCCCGAGCCTGAAATCACAGTGTTAAAAAAGGAATATTTTACCATAAAGCATGAAATGCATATTTTTTAAAAATAAGGAATGTGTATTTTATAAGTAAACACTCAAGCATGTGAGGTTGTTGAGTACTCTGACAAACATCCAGAATTATCAATAAAGGGCTGAGGAATGGCTGAGTAGGTTCAGCACTTGCCATGGTACTGTGAGGATGGAGTTTGCATCCTCAGAACCCATGTGAATGCTGGGTACCATGACCCATGTCCACAGTCCCAGTGTTCCTATGGTGAGATAGATGGCGAAGGCAGGAGAATCTTGAGATGCTCTCAGGCCAGCTAGCCTGCCATTGCAGCGGGGAACAACAAAGGAAAGAGGACAGTATCAGATGCAGTGAGGACCAGCATCTGATACTGTCCTCTGACCTTCAGGTACTGTCCTCTGACCTTCAGGTACTGCATGCTTCCCGCACTCACACACATTCACAAATATGCATATACATATCACACTTACTCACATACATACACTCACACGCATGTACACATTCACACTGACACTCACTCATACACACACACTGACACACACGCATACACATTCACACTTACACTGACTCATACACACAGACACACACACACACACACACACATACACACACACACACACACACACAGTCATATTTGCCAGTGTAATTTACTCAAATACTGCAAACAGTACAAACATCAGTGACGGGGCTATCTGAACAGGTGAACCACTTCCAAACAGAGTAAAACACAATTTATAGCATATATTATTTATATTCTAAGAAAATTTAGTACATACTAATTGAATCACGCAATATGCTTTGGATTTATGGGAAAGGTGGCTTGAAATCCTATCTCAAATGTGTTAATATCCAAGTGTATTACTATCTAGTTAGACATTCAAATGGCAAGATGCATTTTCACTGTAAGGGAATTGACCAGGAATTGACCAGGCATGGGACAGTATCAAATCAAAAACCTTATAGCCTGTCAGAAGAATGCAATCAATGCCTCTAATCTAGTGACTGAACTGTACGGATACTTTGTCACTCAACAAAGTCCCTCAACTCAGTCCTAGGACAGAGTTTCTCATTCTTAGCGACACACTGCCATAATGTGAGGGGCCTTATCTCTAATGCTGATTTGATACCATCTATGGAAATTCTGATGTTACAGGTTGGGGCCATTATCAAGGTTTCAAGCAGTTTCTTAGCTGAGTTCATTTCTTAGCCCTAGTTGAATCAGAACGCCAGACTTGGCTTAGTGAACCTTAGTTCTGTCCTGTGGAGCTGGTTCTTGGTCAGAAAGAGTCCTAAGCACCTGAACCCGAGGAAGATCATCTTTAATTATAAGGGACTGAAGGGAGTGTGTGACCCAGGAGCTGGGAAGTCAAGACCCCATTTTGAAGTGAGTTAAAGATTAACAAGTTAGAGATTGTTAGTTTACTTCCAAATGCAAAAGGAACAGAAGAGCAGAGTTGAACTAAAGAGAAATCCAAATCACCCAGGAACTTTCTAGTTAGAGATACTCATTTCGCCCTAGGCCAGGCTGGACCTTTAGCCCTGCGACAATTATTCTTTATGTACAATCCTTACATCCTTAAGTAGCAGTATATTTTTTATTTCCAGTGCCAACTTCAGATGGATAAGGTATGGCTGTCTGCAGACACTCAAGGCCCAGGCCAGGGTGACTGAAGTGTGCTTGGGTAGGCTGGTCAATGCCATCTGTCCCTGGCACTGAATGAGAGGAGTTATTGAGACTTTCCATTTTGTTACAGGAGAACAATCACATTTCTCAGGAATAAATAGACATGAATCGTCTGGTCCTCAGCAGCTTCTGCAGTCACTTAAACATTCTCTATTAATTTTTAAATTCAGTATTAGAGGTCGACTCTACGGCCTTGCTCACACGCTCTCCTGCACTCTGTTTCTAATTTATTCCCTTACCCTAGCATTTGGAATATGACTGAATTTAATCATTCTCTTCCTCCTCCTCCCTGTCCTCCTCTTCCCCCTCTTCCTCTCCATTCTTCTCTTCTTCCTCCTCTTCTTCTTCCTCTTCCTCCTTCTCATTCTCCTCCTTCTCATCATTTCTATCTGTTGAGGGTCAAGTTAGGTGTCTTATACTTTATATACATTTATTCCATAATCTTTATAACACTTTATGTTAGATTTTTTTAAAATCAGAGTCTGAGATTTCAAAACTTTTCAAAGAAAGTGGTCCTCAAATTTGGGTCTGCATGACCGATTCAGCCAGGTATAGACTGCCTTTAATCCCAGCACTCAGGAAGCAGAGTCAGGAGGATATCTGTGAGTTCGAGGCCAGCCTGGTCTACAGTGAGCTTCAAGCCAACCAGAGTTACACAGTGAGACCCTGTCTTCAACAAAAAAATGCCCCAGTACAATAGTTTCTAGTAAATATAATTGAAGACTCCCCTCAAAACACTAATATTATTTTTTTAGCACCTGCATCCTTGGCTTCTTTGCAAAGAGTGTCTCAGCATTTCTATGTAATTTCCATGTATCAGATTCTATGAATTTCAATGGGAAAAAATAATCAGAGACATCTTGTTTAAAAGTTTTCTATGCATTGTCTCCTACTCCTCACCTTTCTCTGCTCCTTCCTTTTCCTCTTTCTAGACAGGATCTTATTTAGCCCAGGCTGATCTTCAACTTGTCTTATAGCCAGTGCTAGCCTTACCCTCCTGGTCTTCCTGCCTCCACCTCCTGAGCACTGGGATTGCAGACATGTTCCTACAACCAGTGAACCTAAGATGTTTATGTTCTTGCTTCAATTCCACATGACAGTGAATTCAGCTTTGTGCCCACGGACTAATGCCTAGCATGGAGGTGATCTGTGGTGGGAAGTATTTAGAATCAAATAGTCAATGTTATTTTAAGTAGAGTAGCTTGAGTCTTTGTTCATCTGTCTGGTTTTTCTGTGAGGTGGGGGGGGGTCTCTTTCTAAGGTTTTAAGTTCTAAAGTTTAAGTTGGTCTATAACTTTCTATGCGGTTTCAAACTTTCCACTCTCCTGCTTCAGCCTAGTGAGTGTTGGAATTACAAGTGTGAACCACCCCAGCTGGCTAGGTTTTAATTTTGATGAAGTTCCTTTTGTGGTTATTTTTTCAGCATGGGCTCTAAGAAATAGTGGCATAGACCAGGATCAGAAAGATGTCCTCCTGTGTTTTCTTCTGGAAGTTCTACAGTGGTAGCATTTACTTTTAAGTCCCATATTCATTTAGTTGTCTTTTTTTTTTTTTTTAAATCAGAGTTATTTATTTTTATTTTAAGAGACCCGTTTGGAGGAGTGGGGGGATGCACCCACGTTCAGGAGCCTGTGGAGACCAGAAGAGCATGCCAGTGTGACACTTGACATGGGGGTCTAGGAATCAAAGCAATCAGTGTTCTTAACTACTGTGCTGTATCTCCAGCTCCAGCATGAAGATTCTAAAAGCATCATCATATGCTATGCATATGTATGTGAAAATTTAAGAGCTTAGTATACTGTCTTCTGTCTTGAAATGTTGTCTTTAAAGTTGTTTAAATCTCCTCCATTACCATCTTTATTATTGAAGTTGTTCTCCTGGGAGTCACCCTTCTCTCCCCAGTTTCCCAATTCTACTTCCTCTAAGATAAAAACGAAAAGCAAACCAAACCAAACAAACAAACAAACAAGAACACCAAAAACCACGCTGGCTAGAATTTCTTCGTTTCTGAATAACTCTATCCAGAAAACAAGGTATTGCTCAACACGCTCCACTCTCGACAGCCTAACCAGATAACAGCCCTGGACCACCGTTCTCAAAAGCAGTCCCTACACTGTTTACAAAAAATAATCTTTAACATAGGACTCAGGAAGTAGACCACCAAGAGGAAGTTGGGGCCTGTGGTAGGTGTTGTAATTACAGAGGCCAAAGATATCTGGATTAAAGTCTAGCTGCTCTAACCTCACACTGAGTGCCCTGTGAGTAGGACACTGGCTGTAGGAAGTTGGGGGAGAAAGTTGCTGTGCTAAGATCCTGTTCTCTGAATCCATGCAGCTCCCAAAGACTTGATTTCAGAGCTGAAACTGAAAAAAACTTTCTGTCTGCTCACAAGTCTAATTGCAAGCTTTATGGTGTATTCCTGCCCCCTTTGACATTCTGGGAAGGACAAAAAGAAGCAGAAAATGGACTTTGTTTAATCTTGATTAGATATGTAGGAGAATGTTTGCTTGCTTCTCTCACAGCTAGGCTCGTGTCCCTTACTCTTTGGGTCACATATTCTGGCTCACAATTGTCCTGACTGTAAAGTCTCCCCTCCTGCATCCTGCCTGGTTCTCCTTAACCCAGTCTTGCCTATAAAGCCAATCTACTTAGGCCTTTTCTGTGTCCTAAAACACTGACATATTAATACACAGAGAGAGAGAGAGAGAGAGAGGGAGGGAGGGAGGGAAGGAGGGGGGGAAGGGAGGGAGGGAGGGAGGGAGGGAGGGAGAGAGAGAGAGAGAGAGAGAAGGAGGGAGGTAGGAAAGGAGGGAGGGGAGGAGGGGGGGAAGGGAGGGAGGGAGGGAGGGAGGGAGAGAGAGAGAGAGAAGGAGGGAGGTAGGAAAGGAGGGAGGGAAGGAGGGGGGGAAGGGAGGGAGGGAGGGAGGGAGAGAGAGAGAGAGAAGGAGGGAGGTAGGAAAGGAGGGAGGGAAGGAGGGAGGGAGAAAGAGAGGGAGAGGGAGGGAGGGAGGGAGGGAGAGAGAGAGAGAAAGAGAGAGAGAGAAAGAGAGAGAGAGAGAGAGAGAGAGAGAGGAGAGAAGGAGGGAGGGAAAGAGGGAGAGAACACAACCCAAAAGCCAGCAGCTTGAAGAGGAGAGATGATGCTGGAGCACAGAAACATTCTTGGTTTTCACCCTAGTGGAGACATTAGGAGAACCAAGAGCCTATTACAGTGCAATGAGATGCGCATCCTGCACAAGAGGAACGTGAAAGAAAGCGGAGCACTCGACATAGCCTGCCTGCCACAATGCCAAGTATGAAGATGGAAGAGATTTCAAGGAAGAAGAAATAGTTTCTGTTGAGTTTTGAAATAATCAAAACTTGGTATAGGGTATCAGTGGGGTGGTCTCCGACGTTCAAAAGGCATGAGAGAGCTTGGGAAATGCAGAGAAGAACATACGGTTCCATGGACCACAGCGGACTCTGGGCTGGTTAGTAGTTAGATGTTCCTTGTAACTGATTTTATCTAGTTCTGCTCAGAGTAGAAGCTGTTACAGTGGTGGTGAAGGAAGGTGTGTTCATACAGTGAGTGTGCAGGTGTCCTGCTTTTCCAGGCAAGCCAACATCTTGGTTCATTCAAGCAAAGTCATTCAGATAGGTAGCCCCATGCTCCACACAGTTTCACTGTTTCAAAAGCAGTCACAAAGACATCCCTGCTTCTTCTTAACTATGTGCTGGCTAGTTTTATGTCAGCTTGACACAAAATATAGTCATCTGAGATGAGGGAATCTCAACTGAAAAAAATCATAAGATTGGGCTGTAGGCAAGCCTGTAGGGCATTTTCTTAGTGATTGACAGGTGAGGTGCCATCCCTAGGCTGGTAGTCTTGGCTTCTATAAAAAACAGGCTGAGCAAGCTATAAGGAAGAAGATAGTAAGCAACACTTATCTATGGCCTCTGCATCAATTCCTGCCTTCCTGTTTGAGTTCCTGCCCTGACTTCCTTCCATGATGAACAGTGATGTGGAAGTGTGAGTCAAAGAAGCCCTTTACTTCCCAAGCACCTTTGGTAATGGTGTTTCATCACAGCAACAGTAACCCTAGCTAGGACACAGTGTATCAAAGGAGTCCACATAAAATACTTACCAGTTGAGTTTTAACAATGTTGTCCTCTTTGCCAGGCTAGATTTTTAGTGATAAGCCTTAAACTGGCTCTGTCGAGGACTACTCTAAAAGCTGTACTTCAAACAGAATGTAATGGAGAAGTAGCCAGAAATTTGGCAAACCTTTGAAAGCCAAAGTGCATAGTTTGGGCTTGATTCTGTAAGCAGAGTCCAAGAGATTATGCTCCCAATGGGCTCTGTACAGTAGACTGACCCACGCAGATGAAGATTTTGTTGTTCTGCATTGCTTTAAGATGGATACTAGTCTCCCCAAGCGAGTAATATGTGCTCTAAGAGCAGCAGAAATCACACCCAGCATTGCCTGTGTTTCTCTACCCATGTTCGAGCGTATAAGAAGTTATAAAAAAATATGTCAGTTTGTAGTTTTGAATGGTCTACTAAGAGAGAGATCCAGGCCTTTAGAAAGAGTCTTTGTAAAAACTTTACAAAAAAAAAAAAAAAAATCAGACCTCTAAGGAGCTGAGAGATAGGAGTGTTAATTTTTAATACAGATGCTTATAGCAAACAGCTATTTCTCTTGATTTTCCCTTTTTCTCCACTAGGAGGCAGCATCATTCCTGTTGCGCTCAAGGACAGGGGTCTTTTAAATAAATGCATAGTGCACACATAAGTATAGATCCCTACAGTGTGAACACATGCCTTAATCTCTGACCTTAAATGATTAGGAATATGTTGTCTGAGGTCATTTGGCTTAAATCTTGAGGCAGAAGGTTCTGGAACACACAACGCTAACCTCTAATTACACCCTAAGGAATTTCTCCATGAGCTCATGAAAACAGAAGAAGCATCTTCAAGGAAGATGGATTTCACAAGCAGCAGACGAGTTCAAAGATTAGAAAACTCCACAGTAGAGGAAGAGCGTGTAGAGGGTGGTATGCTGCGTTTTCCATTCATGTAACCTTGGGTCCCTCAGGAGTTTCTGCAAACAGTTCAGTGCTTGCTGTGTCTCTCTTGTTGTAGCTTGTTTTGTACTTCAGGTGCACCTTGGTTCTTGTTCTTATGTTCATAGCTTAAAGACTAAGGATGACAGAAAAGCAGTGTCCTAAAAATGCTGTCAATGCCTAGGGCAATATGTACATACATACATACATACATACATACATACATACATACATACATACATATGTATATGTACACTCGCACCCAGATTTTCTACATCTGCTGATTTAATCTGACCTTTGTCAATTTGCATTTTCTACATTGCCTGGGCATCTCAGGTTGCCCTGGGAAGTGTTTGTCCATTCAACAGAACTTCCAAGAGCTTGTTACAACAGAGGAGTTCAGGTTATGCATGGGTCATAAGAGGAACAGCCCAAACCAAGGATGTGGGCAGCCTCACTCAGAGCCACAGCTCCTGTCTAAACAAGCTTGACCTTCTAATTTCTTTGATAGGTGACTGATGTCACCGTGAAGATTAGATAATACTGTGTGTGTTGAGGATGAGGGGGAGCAGAGATGGAGCAAAGACTTAGGAGGAAATCCATCTCTGTCCTCCCCTGCACATTTGATTGCATATCTGCCCTAGGTCAGACATGTGGAACTGAACCCGAGAGTCTCTGAGGTAGATCTGTCCACCGGAGCGGGTCTTTTCCTACATACTGCTCGGTGGTGCTGTTCAGTGGCACTTCAGCTACGTGACTTTTGTTCCCAGGGCATAAACAAAGTTTTCTTTACCTTATGCTGTGTCTACAAAGTCTACAAAAGTACTCTATATAAGCAATTTATTTCAGATCTTGGATCTCTTAAATTAAATCACCTTGTGATTTGAATGTGTAATGCCCACCATAGAACCCTAATGTTTCAATATTTGGTGCTATAATTAGGAGGCATTGGGATCCTTGACAATTGTGACCTCACCATCAGATGTAAATAGGTTACTGGGGGTTGAGGATGACACGGGTATAACTACTTCTGGCTCCAGCTGAGCACTTTGCTTCCTGGTGAGCCACCTCCTCTTTCTGCCAGTGTGGACTGAGCCACTCCCACACCATGCTTTCTACCACAATGGCTGTTTCTTTGGAGACTACTCCTCCCTTGAGCTGTTTCTCTTAGGCACTTTGTCACAGCCACAAGGAAAATGACTCATACATACTTCCTCTCACAAAAATGCATGCAATCATCTTCACCTTTGGAAGAATTTGGAGGCTCACAGGGCCAGCTCTACTGTGCTGCCCGGGTCAGGTCAGTGCTCTCCTGGGTGCTGCAGCAGGTGAGATGCAGGGCCCACTCTCCTGACCCCAGGACCATGTCCTGAGGGGTGGTGGGAGGTGAGGGAGGAGAAGGATATATCTCTCTTACCCACACCACTGCAAGGGGTAGAGCCATGTCTCCCATGATATTATCCTTAGGGGCCAGCTCACTTGCAACTTTGAAAATGTACAGCCACTCTCCTAGTACTCAGCTGGCAAGGTGCAGGGGTGAGCTCTTCTCTCAAGCCCTCAAGGGCAGCTCTCCAGTGATTCCCAGGTGAGGGGTGGGGTCAGTTCTGCACAGCCCTCAGACATCAACATGTCACCAGGTGGTAGCCCAGATCAGGAACTTCTGCCTAGCCATTGGTGGTAACAGACCCCTGATGCTGCAGACCCATGGACCTTAGTAACAGCATCGGTCAGGGCTCCACTGTGGTCCCAGGTGGCATCACTGGGTACTCACACCAGGGTGTCCCTCACCACCCTCAGTCTCCAGTTCTGCCTGTCTTCATTGAGTCCAAATCTTTCTGCTTCTCTTTCTCTTCCATTTCTCCACCATGTACTTGCTTCTCTAAGTGGCTATGGGATCTCTGAGTGTCTGAGGTCATCTTGGGCGTGCCCATTCCAGGCCTATGCAATGCCATCCCTACTGGCAATTGTCTCAATCTAGCTCCCTATCTGAGCTCCCTGGAATGGACTGGTGGTCGTCTCAGGTTCTCCCTTTTCAGGGAGTGTTAAACGACTAATCATTCATGTGTTTGTTCATTGATCGGAGCACTGAGTATAGACATAGTTTCTCTCCTCTCTGCCACCTACTGATACACATGTGACACAGCAGCCATACTTGGAATACTTTAGGGGCAGGCTGGATGTTTCTTAATAGACTTAATTCTCATCTATTCAATTATGCATGAAGGACTGTTAAATAATTCTCCCTGAAATGAAGAAACTTTTTCAGCCTCCAGATTTGGATACCAAGACACAAGCTCTTGCGATGCAAAGACCTCAGCATTATTTTATCTAAACATTCTTCTGTTCAGAATAATTTGAAAAGCTTTCTCCATACTGAGCACTATTCTGAATGCAGAGACACTGTGTGACTATCATAAGTGACGAAGCAGGACATTTCGAGTCTCTATGTGAAGTGTGCCTGCGATGCGTGAGAAGCTTTCCAGGACTTCTCCCTCTCCAAGGGTGCAGCCCTGCAGCTAGGAAGCCCAACCACTCATGTGTTCGTGTTTGTTCACATTCCAGGACTTTTAGGAACAAGCTGTTCACACTTCTTTGGCTCTCATCTCAGTGTCATAATACCACTGTTTATAATACAAACTTAGAACCTGTTTTATAGAACTGAACTCAATTCTATTTTCAAATTGTCCAAGATGTCGGTCCTGCCCATTTCTTTTCATTAGAAAGCAAGAGGGATATGGAGGAACAATTTGCTAAGGGTCCCCCGGCCCATTATTTTACCATTTCCTTACAGCACACAGAGAGGGGTGGAGGAGAGCAGGAAAGGGGAGACTGGTTCTTTCCTGATTGTTCAGATTCCCTGCCTCAAGAGAACCATGCTCCACCTATCAGGGAAGCAGCTCTCAGAGGCATACCAGGGAGCAGGCCAACTGCTGACATAATGAATGTCCATACCAGGAAGGACAGAGCCACCCTCTACTGCAATAAATGGTCCACACCAGGAAGTGGAATTTGGCAACAACCAGGAAGGACGTCGGTGAAGGTAGGTGGTAACTATCAGAACTCAACATTAAGAATAGGATCTACCCCACCCTAGCATGATACTTTGTGTAGTGCCTGCTCTAGACTGCTTATGTGACTACTAAGGGACAATGAGAATAGATGTGGGCATGGGCATTAAGTTCTTGCAGATGCAGGAATGGGCATCAAGTTCTTGCTCCCTCACCCCAGAACTTTCCAACGCATCCATTCATGTTCCCCCTACAAAGCAAGAATCATGATTTAGTAAGGTTCCTTTGCTCTGGAAATACTAGGTTAATCACAAAGACCCAGCTGCCTTTAGGTTGAAAAGGTATGGGTTAGAAAAGAAGAGTTTAGAAGAGGTCTTTCCAAAGCCTGTGCAAATGAGCTAGCGTCCCTCCTCCCTGCATGGCTAGTCTTGAGCTTCTTTGTCATCCTGCCAAGATCAGAGATCAACATCTCATGATAAAGGCTTAATTGCTTCTGAGTCCTGCAACCATGGGTTCAACGGGAAAGTCATCTCAGCATCCTGCTCTTCAATTTACCACCCACAGAATGGAGATTAAGATGGCATTTGTACCCTCCCAAAGGGTCACTTGGACAATTTATATCCTGGTCCCTAGGAAGTGCTGGATAAACAAGTTCTAGCTGTGTTAACAGCCCAAGGCACAGCACCTAACACTCCTTGGATGTGATTGACAGAAACAGGATTGAAATTAGAAAAAGTAGAACAAATGAGACAGTTTGTAGATTCCTTCTGAGCCTATGATCATGTTTTAGCTCAACCCTTTTCGTTGGCCTAGTCATTTATCCAAAAGAAAGCAATATTGTCTTCTTTACAGTGTGGAGAATGGGCCATGCAACTAAAGATCGCCCCGGTTGGTGGAAGCCTATAAACGAAGATTTCCAAGGGACTTATTCCTAGCTAAATATTATAAAGAGCTCCAGGATTGCTGATGTGTTGTTAATTCCCCCTCCAGCTTTATTAAGCAATAATAAAAGTTTTTTTTTTAATTTGGTAACATTTTACTATGACTTAGAACTTTTTTTCCTCAAAGAACAAAATTTGCATAAAAATTCAGGTATTTGAAAGACTCAAAAGTGCATTTCTCAAGTCCTGTTTCCAGGCATTAAGAGTCATACAGTTGTTGCCACTGCTGTTTTCCAAATGTCTGATGAGTGCTGAGACTGACGACTATATTTCCTTGTGTCTGATCAATTTTGCAGTAGACCATTTTAGCTCTTACAGCACCAATAACAGATGCTTCAACATCATCACCTCCAATCTGTAGCTCTTGCTGCACTGTATCAAAAGAAATCTCTTTTTTTCCCACTGCCATTCCCATAAAGGTAAGGAGTCTCATTTTCACCAGATTTTGCTCATGTAACAAGCCAAGTGAGTCTATGCAGTCTTTGTTATTCTGATAGAACTTGAATACGATGCCAATTTAGAATTCACAAAAATGTTTAATAAATCATGTATAAGCTCACCTTCCAAAAATTTGACTGGCCTTAGCATGAGAAGATGGTTAAAAAGAAAGGCATTTGGATCCTGCAGTGACTGCAGAATACATCTGTGGGCATTGATTCGAATGTGGGAGGCACTGTCTTCTGTGTAACTTCAGAGCAATTCCACCATGGCCTTTGATGCAGCACTGTTTTTCTTATAATCAACAAGTGCCTCATAGTCTTAGGAGGCTGTGTTTCTTTTCAGTGGTCAGCTTCCAGTCAGAGATCCACTTTCTCACCTGATCCAGTTCCCTTGGGATGAAGTGGATGGCCCCACATGATGCTGCCACTTTGATGAGGCTGCAGTACACTGTGTACCTTGCAAGAGTATTCTTGTCCATCCCGTGGAAAAAGGTTGCTGAGAAATCCAGGTGGGCACTCGCCTTCCTGAAACTTGACCAACTTTTCATACAAACTTTCAATTGATGTTTCTTGCTTGTCTGGTTCCAGGATTGACAGGAGGGACACCACGCCGTTCATCAGGGTTTCAACATCTTCCTTCAGGCACACATCACAGGCTTCAATAATCTGAGCTAAATCTCCATAAAGTCAACCTTCTGAGTTCTCTTCTGAGATCTCAGTTCCTTTTGATTTCAGATAACTTCAGATTTTAGATAAACCTATGAGAGAAGTTCAGCAGCTTGCTCTTCCTTGCTGATATTGATTATGGTGAAGGCTGGGACACTCACAGTGAAGGCCAGACTGTGGAAGATGTTCCGGTTTAAAACCACGTTGACTGGAAAAGGAAGGGATGGTGTTTGAATGGTGTTACCTTGACAAAAGTTTATATGCTTATGATATACAGTGTGAGATATATCTGATTAAATCAAGTTCTGTGACACATGCACTTGATGGTGTGGAGAGAACAGCAAGTTAGCAGTTCTCACATGTCCAATGCTCATCATGCTCCACAAGAGACATTGGAGAACTTTAGATTGCTAGAATTCTAGAAATTATATGCTGATCTGAAACTTGGTGATTTTTGGCCAACATCCCTTCTCCAGTAGCTTGTAACCTCTCTTCTATTCCCCACTTCTGTGAGCTCAGAGACCAGCATTTTGAATTTTGTGTATTAGTGAGGTCATGTGATGATTGTCTCCATGCTTGGTTTCTTTCACTTAGCACAATAACATTTATGACATTTCAAATTATAAAATACTAATAAATTTATAAAATAATAATATTATTTTCCCTGTCAACTGATATTATACCACCAATTTATCTCATTTTCCCTGCCCATTCATCACTTTTAAGTGTTAGTTACGGTGAAGGGTGCTCTAATGAACACAGACATCTCTTTCAGATGCAGGTTTCACAGAGCTGTTCTCTATCTTAAGTGAGAGGAAGGCAAGAGGAATGTCTACTACAGTGAGTCTTGTGAGGCAAGAAAAAATTCTGGAAGCATATTAGCTTCCTCAGATGCTTGTCTGAAGTCAGAGACTTTGTTGACATTTTGTGACCTTTTCCAGGCAGACTTAGAACCTCATTCATCTCTACCTCCTGCTGATAGATGCTAAAGCCACTGTTGTCTTTAAAGACTACAGAAAAGCTCTTCTTTTGTCCATCTGTTTTTCTAGCCATGAGCCAGAAGAAAGCAAGGTGAAGCAGAGACTAAAACTACTGCATTGTGATACATCGCCAGACAAACTTATACATGATGGATGCTTCACATATGAGGAAACTGAGGCCCACAGAGTTAATCACCTACTACAGTCACACAGGTATTGTCAGTCTTGGGATGGTAACTTCCTGTGTCATGATGTTCTTTTGAACTTCCGAATCTGATGGTATGGTTTCTCTCTGTTCCAATGCTTTGTTCTTTTTCTCTGTGGGAAATGCTATTTTTCTAAAGCTGAAATATATTAACCACATGTAATTAGTGATTTTCTTTTCTCCTCAGGCTGCTGTCCAATTATGAACAGAACAGCCCAGCGTTCTTCTTTTAGAGCCGTAGCACTATTTGCATCTCCAGTATGTGGGTCATTTGGTAAAGAACAAAAGTAGCTGATTGATCAAAATGCAGAGGATATGTGGTGACATCTTTGGAATTTGTCAGCTTTAGAGTGAACACCGGAGATCATATGCATGGTGTGAGCACGTGCACACACACACACAAGCATATATAAGTATGAAGGATAATAACTTACACACAGGCATGGGCAGCCATTCCACTGTGGAGACAAAGTCTCTATTATCTCAGGAGCTATATAGCTGGGCCTCTAAATGGTGAGTTGGGACCTGATAGGTGGTGCTTGGCTCTCTCACTAACCATCTGTGACTTCCAGTCTTAATGACAAAGCAGTGTTGTTGGGTACCAGGCTTCCAGTGTCCAAACTGTGACACCTACCTTTGCTAGTTTTGTGATTTTAGACTAGTTTGCTCAGCTTTTCTGTGGTTGGTTTTTCACATATAAAATGGGACACTGGTTTTCATAGTTTTACTCTCGGGAAAGGAATATTGGAAAATAAAAAAGCAATGGGAAAAAGTACTCTATTCCTCAAAATTGTGTTTCCATTTGCTTGTCCCACAAATAGTGCCATATAGTGCTGTGGTGATGTTTAGCTTTTGTGTCACATCTGAATGTTGTAGGTGAAGTGGGGAGAGTGAGTCAACTGGCACATCTGGGAGGTGTTTTAGTCAGAGTTCTCTATTAGAACAGACTTGATAGAATGAAAGTACATTTACTAAAAGGGATTTACTAGTGACTTATAGGATGTAGTCCAGCTAGACCAATAATAGCTCTCTCCCAACAGAGCTATTAATCTAATAGTTGTTCAGGCTGTGAGGCTTGGATGTCTCAGCTGGTCTTCAATATACATTGGCATCCCAAAGAGAGAGGCTCTAAGGCCAGCAAAGGAATTCCTTAGCAAGAAGGTAGATGGACTTGTCAAGAAGAGGGTAAGCAGGCAAAAAATCCAAGAGCTTTCTTATCCCATGTCATTTTATGGAGACTGCCACCAGAAGGTATGACCTAACATTTTCTCAAATGATCCAATCAAAATAATCTCTCACAGACATACCAGATGCTTGGGGTTTGGTTGATTCTAGATGTGGTCAAGTTGGCAACCAAGATAAAACATCACTGAGGAAAGCTGATTTCTTCAGTCCCATTGCTGTTGAAAACATGGCTATCCCACTCTTGTGCAGTTCAGCTGAGTCTTAAGGCCGTGTTTGCTCATATTTCCTTAAAGTCACTCAGCTGTTTAGAGTAATTAGAGACACACTCAGGCAGGAACCCCCAGTGGAATGAAGGTGGTTACTATGTGACACAGGAAGAGAGAAGGTGACAAAAGGAGATGAATGGTGGAAAGTCCCAGAGCAAATACAAGAGTCCCAACTACAAAGGCATCAGCGTAGGCTGTTTAGCCTCACAATGGTGTTTTCGTGTCTTAGTTAGGGTTACTATTGCTGTGATGAGACACCACGACCAAAGCAGCATGGGAAGGAAAGGGTTTATGTGATCTACACTTCCACATCACTGTTCATTACTAAAGGAAGTCAGAGAAGGAAACAAACAGGGCAGAAACCTGGAAACAGGAACTGGTGCAGAGGCCATGGAGAAGTACTGCTTACTGGTTTGGTCCTCAAGGCTTTCTCAGCCTGCTTACTTATAGAAGCCATGACTACCAGCCCAAGAATAGCACCACCCACAATGGAATGGGCCAATTGCTAAACAAGAAAATACCCTATAGGTCTGCCTATAGCTCAATCTTATAAAGGCATTTTCTCAGTTGAGGTTCCCTCCTCTCAGATGACATAAGAGCCATCCAGCACTGTAAATGATGAGACATCTCCCAAGTTCCACATTGTGGAAAGAGAATTGACCCTGCAAGTTGTCCTCTAATCTCCACATATATGTCCTGGTAGATGTGTAACACACACACACACACACACACACACACACACACACACACACACACACCACTAAACATATTTGAAGACAAAAAGCTAGCAGTACATAGTATGGCATTGCTATGCAATGCTGGGAATCAGCAAGCTAAGATCCATATTGGCCAGGTGACCATTGGGAGAAACCATTCTTCTCTACAGAAGCAGAAGGTGCTGGGAAGAAAGGGTGAAGAAAGGGACTGGGTGACAGGATATGTTTTCATTTGTGGCCCTTTCTATAAGATTACCAATTCCGTGACCTTGGGGGTCACAGAAGTTTTCAGCCTGTTTGTGTGTCAGAGGCCTGTGCTACCTTCTTTATCTTAATATTCCTAGACCCAGCTCAGGCCTGGTAAATGATCAGTGGTTCAGAACTGTTTGCTGAAGTGAATTAAATTGCATTCATCAGAGCTCTGGAGAGAGATCACAGGATCTGTGCTGAAAGAAAGCTTTTAGCTGTTAATAAGGGCAAACATTTTTAACAGGCTATGCAGATTCGGATCTTGTTTGGTAACTTGCTATACACTTAGCTGAAATTCTGCTCCTTTGTTATGAATTCAGGAATGAGAATTGGTTTGTCATATGCTTTATAACATCATTTCTTTTGCCTGACTTGTTTGCTTTTAAATCTCAGCACCAGAGGGATGTGGTGAGTTTTTCAGTAGACAGGTTTAAAGGATGACAGGAAGATTGGAGGGATTGTCTGGCTGAGTTGTCAAGGATACCTGTCTTTGTTGTTCTGGTCTCTCAGGGGTGTCACTTGAGGCTATCTTGCCATCCACAGGCTGGAAGAGAGACTAGTCTTTGCATCATGGTCACAGACGTAGTCCTTCATTATAGGTCATTCTATAGGACCAAATCTTGCTTCTTCTCAGGTGGCTGGATGTAAACCTCTGTGTATCTGGAGCTGATCCTTTGGTAACTTTTAGCTCATGTCATTGTCAATAATGCTTCTGTTTTTTCTCAGAAGTGTTTTGAGTGTGACAACAAATAACAAGACACTCCATTTATCCCTCTTCATTCTAGCCTTGGTCAATCAATCAGAAGTTTATGGAGGAACTGGTTGTATAGGCAGATAACAGCTATTAGGGAATGCTTATTCTAAAGGCAACGAATTTTGTACTTTAGCCAAAGCAATATATTTCATGTGTCTTAAAGACCAGTAGCATTATAAGGCTATGGTAAAATAAAAGACAATCCCATATTAGTTAGTAACTATTTCTTTTTCAATTTGTCCCCTAGCTTCTAAACAATGCATTATTTCTCCAGTTTAGCATTTTATCTCCTCTGCTGAGTTCAATTATAAAGTGGTAAAATCACACTTCAAAAATGTGTATATGCTAGCAGTATACACTCCAATCTGACTGTGTTTGGAGACAGTGCCTGTGAATTGGTACTTAAGGTCATGGGAGGTCATGGGAGAGGGACCACCATCTCACCAAACCAACATCTTCATAGGAGGAGAAGAAGGAACCCGAGTTCTCCCCAAGCCAAGGGGAATTTAACCCAGCAGCATGTCTGCTCTGGCAAGGGATCACATCCAAAGACCTTCTAGGTCTGTATGGTCTGGCAAGAATGACACACCTTTCATGCTCTATCTGGAATACAGACCCATCCTTAGTAGAAACCTTTAATCCCTAGCAATGAAGGAAGCAGCCATGTTTGAAAATGATGTCTAGTTGAGATGCAGACAAAGTGAGGAATCAGAAAAATTTGACAGAATGAGTCAGAGATGGGATACACTCAGCTCTCACTAGGATAGGAAAAAAGGCTATTTAAGAGAGCAGCACAAAGGGGACGGAGAGGGAGAGAGAGGGAGGGAGGGAGGGAGGGAGGGAGAGAGGAAGGGAGAGAGAGGGGGGGAGAGAGAGAGAGAGAGAGAGAGAGAGAGAGAGAGAGAGAGAGAGAGAGAGAGAGAGAGAGAGAAGGAGGGAGGGAGAGAGATCAAGCAGTTCAGTGAGTGCAAGCAGTTTAGCTGAATTAATGCAGTGGCTTTTGGCTGAGACATCAATTTGGCTCAAGACACAGTGCATAGCAGACTTACTCAGATCCTCAGTTCCCAGAAGCTCACCTGTCTCATTCTGTAGTAGACACACAAATTCTAAATGGATTTAAGTACCTGTCTGTTTATCTATCTATCTATCTATCTATCTATCTATCTATCTATCTATCTATCTATCTATCTGACTTACATTCCAGTGAGGATACCAAATAACTTCTCAAGAGAAGAAATGAAATGCTCCACACCTTCATAATGATATTCACTTTGGACAATCAGTAGGAATGGTATTATAGAATATTATTCTGATGATCCACTTGTTACATGGCTCCAAATAATTCTCTACTGAATTCATTTAGAAAAACTTCACTTAGTAAAGCCTATATCCCAGACATTAATTAGTAGATGAAAGTGACAGTTGACATTTACAACCTACTTTCTATATTCTGCATGTCTGTGTAAATTACCTTCTATTTCTGGTATTGGTCACATAAGATTGCTCCTGTTAAGGTTCCCATTTTAGGTATCTGTCTGTCTACCTGTCTAGATGTCTATCTATCATATATAAGAGATAAGAGACATAAGAGACAGTTAAGTAACCTGCTTAATCTAGCTCATTGGAATGCTTTTACCCCCACCTCCAGTCCCTTTAACCTTTGCCAATAGCTGGAGCCAGTTTTACTTCTAACAACCGGTGAAGGGACTGGCTGTGCTATAGAGCATGAGGATGGTACCAATGCCTCACAGCTCAGAGAACTGCCACTGCAAACAACCACCCAGCTCCAAGGAGCAACAGTGCTGCTCCCTGTCAGTTCTTGGAAATCTGACAACTCTCATTGGGTCATCCATGAAAACCTGGTGCATATTGACCTAACCGGCTTAGGAAAGAGGGCTTTGGACATGGCCATTTTCATCCTTTATTTCCTGCTAGGGGTGAATAAAAATGTGTGGCCTGACATGTGTGGTATGAATCTCAGTTCACTGGAGAGAAGGAGCCTTTCCATGAAGCTGGGATTGAGGACAGCAGAATGAAAGGGAGAGACAGACCTGTGTCCCTGGGAACACAGCTGATTTTCAATGAGCCATACCTCTCCTGGCACCTAAGCTGTCCCTAGACTTCAGGTTATGTAAGACAACACAGCCATGTTGTTTAAGGCTGTTGGAGAGGGAGTTTTTGGTTGCAGACAGCTGCAACTGCTGTAACTAGTTTGTGTTGCCAATCACAGGAGAGTTCTCAGAAAGTTTAACAGAGATTGGTTCACATTAGAAGATTGCTTTTAGAACCTTATATACTTCACCCTTCCTGTTAAACCTTGACTCGGGAGATTAGGAGACTCTGTCCTTAGTTTGGTTCTCCTATTGTCTAAATGAATGTTCACAAAGTAGAGACTTAATCAGTAAGCTGGCAGTTAGAAGACAATGGCACTTGGCAGTAAAGAAAGGGACTCTAGGAAGGCTGATTAGTGTGCTTGGAGACATGGAATATTATCTGAAAGGATTGGTGTTGGCTCAGGAACCCCCAGGACCAATTGTCAGCACAAAGATTTATTTGTCCCAGAGGGACAAAGGGCTGGGAATTAGAGACAAAGACAGGAGACAGAGGAAGAGAAAGAAGGGGGAAGAAAACAAAGGAGGGGGGAAGGGGTATTTGTCCCCTAGGAAGATAAAGGATTGCTTCTGGATAGAGAGGAGACAGACAGGGCACATAGAAAAATTGTGGTTTATAAAGATAAAGGGGAAAAACCCTGTGTTAGGAAGAGATTTTTTAATTTTAATTCAACAAAGTAAGTGAGCTAAGTGAGGGGGGTGTTGATTGCTGGACTTCAATACTGTGGTACCTGGACCTTGGCAGTCAGCCTCTGGAGGAAGACATAGTTAATTAAATAAGGAACCAGACCTTGGTGGATCACTTTAGGAATACAATGTAATGGTTTCACTGGAGGTAAATGGAATTCAGAGATGGTTAAAGCCTACCAGAGCCATGTTTTCAGACTAGCTAAGTCCCTTTGTTATCTACATGGAAAAAAAGAACAGAGAATTAAACTGTTGACCTCCAAGGTAAGCATCTTCTGTTTCCTGGTTGTAGGAGAAGAACTTTGTGGTGAGAAGGA
The DNA here is from genome assembly GCF_963924665.1 of Micromys minutus. Lineage (NCBI taxonomy): Eukaryota > Metazoa > Chordata > Mammalia > Rodentia > Muridae > Micromys > Micromys minutus. The sequence continues at coordinate 86,676,724 of NC_137969.1, read as the reverse complement.
AATGTCCTCTATGAGTCTCAGGCATTTGAATACTTGGTCCCCTGTTGGTAGTCCTGCTTGGGAAGGCTTAGGAGCTGTGGACTTGTTGGGAAATATATCTCTGGGGGCAGACTTTGAGGACTCAAAAGCCACTCAGATAATGTATAATCTCTATTTCTTGTTTGCAGTTCAAGAGGTGAACTCTCAGCTTCTCTCCAACTGTCATGTCTGCCTGTGGCCATGCTCTCCACCACCACCATGATGGTGATGGACTCTTTTCCTTCTATTATCCCCAAATAAATCCTGGCTTCTGTAAGGTGCCTTGGTCGTGTTTCATCAGAGCAACAGAAATGCAGCCAGTCCTTGGAGTTACTTGAAGGAGCTGGTCTTAGAAATACTGTCCTCAGCTATTGCCAAGTGACTTGAGATGTGTTGAGGGAATTGAAAAAAAAAAAAGTGATATTTAAGCCTTGCCCCAGCCTAACATGCTGTCTCTTAATCAAAGACAATGTTGACCTGTGCTGTTTGGCACCCGTACAACACCTCATGTATCCCAATGGTAGACTCTTCCATATTTATTCTAGAAACAACTATTTCATTGTTTGCCAAGTACCTGCATGAGGTAGATGAGAGAGACTCACTTACTGTTAGGCCAGAATGACCCTTCCTGTCATTGGATTTATCTATAAGAGATGATAAGTGGAGCTGGAGAAACTTTGCCTAAAAGGGTTGAGGATGCTTTAGATAAACGTGCTGACTGATTCTCTTAACAGCTACATCACAGTAGGGAGTCAGCATATCCTGGAATCAGCACAGACAGGCATCTTGTGTTTTGAAAGTGAATTTTTAGCTTGGTTTCTGAACTCTGGAAAATGTAATTATTTCAGTATGAGCTACAGCAAGGAACTGGTGTTGTGACGGTGCACGGGACTGGTCACTGTAGTATGTGGGCTTCTCTTATGACCTCTGTCGTTATGGGTACCAGGTTATCATACAGGCTTTAACCAGGCACAGCTCTGTGAGGGTATCTTACTTCAGACCTCTGGGACATAGGCAAAGAAAAAAACAGCCAAGAAAACAGATGACGAGTCCCTATCATTTATTTTTCCAGTTTCCTGGGCAACAGAACAAGAAAGTGTGTCTTATGAATAACTGTAAGACCACCAGGAGCCAGGCAGGCTCTGGAAAATCCAGGTTAGGCCACATGTGAACACAAACATTTCCTGATGTTTCTCTCTTTAAGTGGTTGCAAATCCACAGACTCCTTTCCTTGCAGAAATGTTTACCAGGACCACAGTTTCCTGTTTTTGCCTCTTCCCCTAATTGCCCAACTTAGGTTTAATTTGATTATTCTTTCCAGTGGCATCCAAGATGGGTAAGCTCTATTGACATGCAGGCCCTTCCCTTCTACCAAGGAGCAGTCATGTGATTCAGCTTTGCCTCTGCGCAAAGCCTGGAGCTCACCCACATGTGTTTCCTAATCTTTTCCTGTGGCCTTTTCCCTCAGAAGAGGAGAGAGGTGGATCTGCCACTCTTATCTCAAGAACCAACATCCCTATCACTTCCCAAAGACTGTCTCAGAGATAATGACTTGGAATTCAATTTTATATCTCAGTAGCTTTCAGCTATTATTTATTTTAGGAGACTCTTATCTCTTGCAGAGGACTCTTATACCTGAGGACAGTCTCTTGGGAATGTGTTTTAATCTAGTGACTGGGAATCAGAAACACTATAGTTATTTTTAGACTTCATGGTAAGACCTACTAGGGGATTGTGACACAAATTTAATGAATTATAGTCACCATTTTTTAAATATAGTCTTGACTGGCTGAGCTAGAACTTGCTATGTAGGCCAGGTATCACAGAGATCCAGAGACCCATCCGTTTCTTTCTTTATAGTGCTACAATAAAAGATGTGCACCACCTGCCTAACCTTTATCATCTTAAAGGTAGAGAGCTGGGGTGAGAAGAAGTAAATTAGCAGAGTTGCATATATATGGTGGGACAAGCATCTTTGTGTGAAAGGTCAGATGATGCTGATACAGTTCTATGCATTCATCAGCACAAAAGTGCACACGGTCACAGTGTAAGGACCTATTTGTCTCTATGAACTATGCTGGAAATAATGTGAGGAAGGTGTGGAGGAACATCTGTGATCCCAGTGCTTAGTAGGTCAAGGCAACAGGATTCCAGGTTTTGCAGCAGGCTAGCCAATGTAGTGAGACCCCCCCCATCTAAAATAAATAATAGCTGAAAAGTACTGAAGTATAAAATTAGGATTCCATGTCATTATCTTTAAAATAATCTTTGGGGAATGACAGGCATGTTGGTTTTTGAAGTAAGTAAACAAAAATGTCTTGAGCTGCAGCATAAATCTATCAACTCTGAAAATCCATCCATCTCTTAGAAGTAATGCTGTGTGGGACCCAGGAAAAGGCATGGCTGTTTAGTTTTCACCTCTTTGTCCTCTGGATCTTCTCATTTACTTTGGGATGCTTCAAGAGGAGCTACATTCCGAGAGTGTGATTAATAAAGCAAACTGGAAAAATCAAAGCAGATGCCCCAAAGCTCTGGTGAAAGATATTTACAGGAAAGTCTATTTATATGGGTGGGAAGGGCCATCAGCCAGTCACTGCGCCAGAACAGAGCAGCCTGTCCAAAAGGGAAGCAGAAAAACCATCCACTGCTCTGCATCCCTTTTCTTTCCTTTATATTGTACGTAACATCCAAGTTACTGTTTGGATGATGTTACCAGTTAAACACAGTCTAATCACATAAACAAGACATTCAGGCTTCTTTGGACCTTCACACATATCTTGGTTTATTTGAAGATCATGAAGCTGATAGTTCCAGAGGCTGGCTAAGGAAAGAGAAGGGCTTGTTTGGGTCATATGCCCCAGATGGCAGAGTGTGAGTATGGGAGCTTGTGTCTGGGCTGGTGTCTCTCAAGCCTCTTTGATCAGGGAGCTGCCTGGCAGCCCAATGCAATGCTATATGTATATATGTGTGTAAGTACATACACACACATACACACATACACACACACACACACACACATACACACACACACACACACACACACACACACACACACACACACGTACTTATTGAGAAAAGTCCAGTACTTTAGGAAACATGGAAGTTGTAGCAGACTCATATGGAGATGATGGAAATCACTGAAGGCTGTCTGCCGAACCATTATCCAGTTCAGGCAACGCTTCCCCATTGTTCTTTGGCAGCTCTTATTGGGCTTTAAGAGTGAAGCTTCCATTGGAAACCTTCATTTCTGAAGGATCTCAGTGGACAGAAGACATCAGCAAATCAATGAGGGACAAAGAGCAAGTGGAGAACCCTAACCTTACTGGAAACGTGGACCACTGTGCCTGTGAGCCACACTGATTGGTCTTAAGAGCTGTGGACCTATAATTGATGTATTCCTCTAAATCCTTTGTGTTTTGTTTTGTTTGTTTGTTTTAGATAGAATTTTTCTGTGTAGCCCTGGCTGTCCTGGAATTCACTCTGTAGCCCAGGATGGCCTCTGCCTCTTGAGTGAGTTGTTGGTCACCGACACCTGGCTTGTTTGCATCCTTTGTAGGTTGGAGGGGACTCCAATTTATCATGCAGGTTATTTATACAACAGACATTTTTCCCCAAAGAATTCATTCTAACCTAATTTCAGTTAAGGGATAGAACCTAAGTGGTCAAAGAGTAACATTCTCAGGATTTCTAATACAGGTGATCAGTCAGAGAAATATGTTCTAGTTATTTTTATGTTGCCCATTCTGATACAACTGCTTTTCAATCAAATACCCACTATGCCCAAATGTATTCAATTTGTTTAATCATTTTACAATGAGTAAAACAGATGACCCTAAAAAGAAGAAAAGGAAGAGGCACTTGTACTCAAATGGGTCTTAAACACCTTCGGCACTCCATTAGTTCACTACCTTAAAGGCAGAAGGAGGCTGCTCTGAAGTTGTAACACTGTAGACATGAACGCCCTTGCTACTCTAATACTCTTTAAATGCTCAGTTCATGGTGTCAAGGGCATTCAGACTGGTGGGCAACCATCTCCAGGAGCTCCTCTACTTCCCCAACCAAACTCAGTACTGACCAAACAAAAACTTCCTCCTCCCAGCCTGCAACCACCACTCTACTTCCACTTCTAAGAATCTGACCTCAGAGAGACTTCGTGTCAGCAAAATCAAATAGCATTTGCTTTCTGAGACTGGCTCATTTCCTCACGGCCACCTCCTCTGGGTTTATCCATGCATGAATCAGAATTGCATTTTTTTTTTAGGATTAAATAATAATCCATGTACATAGGTGCACAAGGACTGTTTTCCAAATACCCCCTTTTCCTCTCTGGAAAATGTGTATTACTCATTTCACACCAGAAGGAGGGGAAAGAATGCTAGGAAGCTATCATTGTCCCCAAAAGATCTGGTGAAAGAGAATCTAAAAATCCCACAGCTAAAACAGGCTGGTAATTTAACTTCCCTGGCTCACTATTGCCAGTGCTGGATATCTTAAATAAGTTTTTGTTTGTTTGTTGTTTTGTTTTCCCTCCTAGAATGACAAACTTTCAGAACCCACTTAGGCTTTTTTGTTCATAGGCCCAAAAGTGGGACCTGGCATTCCTTGAAAACAATTTGGTTCTTCTTTCTCAGGGCTGCATGAACATGTCTGTGTGGGCATCTTTGCCTAATCATTTGAACCCACTTCCTATGTTCTTTCATGAACCTGAACTGCAAGTTTCCAGCAGACTTTCTACGCTCTATTCTCTGTCCCCCACTGCCCAGGTTCTAGAAGGTAGACAGTGCAGTAGGTGGGGTTATAAATGGCACTGGGACCAATGAGTCAGATGAAGGGCCCTGCTTAGGTAACTTATGTAAAAGACTTAGGTAGAGTTCATGTTCTGAGAGGTGGCTCATCTGAGAGTTTCTGTGGGGCTGTGAAATCAATCCATCTTTGTCACTACTCAGTAATATAATTGCATTCACTTTTGGAAGTTGAGCTCTTCTGAAGTTTACATGATTTCTCTCATTTGGGTCTCATAGTATATTTATAGGAGGTTCTATAGTGACCCTGACTGCATAAGTGGAGGCAGGTGAATAGTTTGTATAAAATCACAAGTTAATAGATGCAGGGTCCCAGTTCAAGGATGGAGTCCTGAGCCTGCTCTGCAGTTCTCCCACTTAGTTCTCAACTCAGAAGCCTGGTAGCCCAGCCAATGGTCCATCTCAGTCTTGTGTGAATGCTCTAGAAGGCTATAACCACCTAGTTTCTCTCAGCATTATTACAGTAGTGAGCCCCTTGGTGAAACACCAAGGAGACATTGCAGATCTCTGTCTCTGTCTCTCTCTCTCTCTCTCTCTCTCTCTCTCTCTCTCTCTCTCTCTCTGTCAGTCTCTTTCTCTTTCTCTCTCTCTGTCATTGTATCATAGGGACAGGCAGCATTTAGAATTGCTAGTCTGAAGAAAGGTTCTGGCCTTAAAATAATCACTTATTTATTTATTTATTTATTTATTTATTTATTTATTTATTTATTTATTTATTTATTTATTTGAAATCTACTGATTCCCACTCATAGTCTGAATATCTACTAAATTGCTAGTGAAGTGCTGGGAGTTATGGTAGACAAAACAAAGAAAAAAAGAAAGGAGGAAAGAAAGAACCTAGAAACCCATGTGGAGTCCTATAAAAGTAATGAAGGACTTGGAGAATCTTTGTATCTAGGAGGCCCCCTCTCAAAGAGACATGGAGGCAGCAACCTATGCAAAAGCAAGAGGTTTATTAGTCCAGTGCACATCCAGAGGAGAGGCGACCCTGAAAGGCCAGGAAGAGTCCCTTCCTCTGGGGTTCCAGTGACTGCACTGGATGCCTCTAGACATAGATCCAGTCACCAGTTTGGAAACAGTGAGGAGTTTCTGGCATTCCTGGAGCATATAAGGCAGACAATTTGGGCCAAATCTCATGCTGTGTTGACTGAAAAGCTGGGAGCTTCAAGAAGAGGCTCCTATTAGTGAGTTGCGATACCTCCAGGAAGGGCCCAGTGGGCTCCAAGGGATTTGAGGTATGAAACAGGATCTCAAAAGGGCTCAGGTTAAAATGGTAGGGGGTATTCTAGGCTCAGAAAAGGGCCAGAGGAAGGAGTACTGCCCAGTCAAGACCAGTCTCCAAGATCAATTTAGTTAAGGTTTCTTTTAGAGTTTTAACCTGTCCTGTACTTTGGGGATGATGAGCACAATGAAATTTCCAATTGGTCCCCAAGAAACGAGCTAATATCTGACTTACCTGAGCAACAAAAGCTGTCCCATTGTCTGATCCAATTACCTTATGGGTGCCAAACCTAGGGAAGATCTCTTCTCGAATCTTCTTAGCTACCACTGCCTCTGTTTTCTCTTTGTTGGGAAGGCTTTCATCCACCCAGAAAAGGTATCTACAAAGACTAATAGATATTTATATCCATATCTTCATGGCTTAATCTCTGTAAAATCCACTTCCCGGCAAAACCCAGGTCTATCTCTCCTTGGCCTCTTTTCTTTTTCTACCTTAGTTCTACATGCATTCACCTTCTGGCATAGCACACAGTTATCTACTACTTGTCCCACTAGATGCCTCAAATCTGGAACAAAAGAATTGACCGAAAGACAGTCCTCACAAGTTTGTTGTTCTCTAGATGAGTCCATTGATGTATTTGCTTCAAGTCCAGTACTATATACCAGGTTCTGGAAGGGGTAATGTGCTGAACATGTTATAGGGAATAGATCCTGTGAGGTGGAGATCACCACGCATTTGTTTGTTTACCTTTTGGAGATCTTGAACTGGCTGGCAGTTATTAATTCCAGGTTTCTGCACAAGTAGAACAGGTGTATTCTAGGCTGATTGGCACTTACATAGAACCCCTAATTGGAGTACTGGTGCACTGCTAGTAGCCCCTTAAACACAAGACTTTTTGTTTTGACATGGGTTCCTCAGTTTGTAGCAGGACAGAGGACTAAGCCCCTGTATTTACAAGAAACTGGATATGCTTCCCCTCCACTTTCAAGGTTACCCTGGACTTGGGGAGGAGGTCCAAACCCCATCCCTCCTAGTCACTGTCTTCTTGTATGGTCAGAACTTTGGGGTCACAGGTCCAGGGGTCCTGATTTTGGGGTCCCCTTTTCTTTTTGTTGGGACAATCTCTGGTCCAGTGGCCATTTATTTTACAATAAGCACATTGATTCTTTTTTTTTTTTTTTTTTTTAGTTTTCACTTTTTAATTTTTTTCATTTTTAAGGTTGTAATTAAGTATTTGTGGGTACATATACATACACATATGTATATATGTAACAATAATACAGGAAAACAGGCTATTAATTTGAGGGGATAGGAGAGAAACTGGGAGGGGGCTGCAGGGAGGAAAGGGGGATGTGAAACAGTTCTATTTTAATTAAAATATATTCTTTTTTTTTTTGAACTTCACACACTGTGGGTTGTTTCTGGGGTGTTCAGAGCTTTCTGGGGTTAGTATCCCATTATCAGTGACTGCATATTATATCTGTTCTTTTGTGACTGGGTTATTTTACTCAGGATGATATTCTCTAGATGCATCCATTTTCTTAAGAATTTCATTAAGCCATTATTTCTGATAGCTGAGTAGTACTCCACTGTGTAAATGTACCACAATTTTTGTATTCATTCATCTACTGAGGGACATCTGGGTTCTTTCCACTTTCTGGCTATTATAAATAGAGCTGCAATGAACATTGTGATGCATGTATCTTTGTTGTATGTTGGAGTGTCACTGGGGTAAATGCCTAGAAGTGGAATAACTGGGTCTTTAGGTAATACTATGTCTATTTTTCTGAGGACCCGCCAGACTGATTTCCAGAGTGGTTGTACCAGTTTACAACCCCACCAACAGTGGAGAAGTGTTCCTCTTTCTACACATCCTCGCCAGCATCTGTTGTCATCTGAGTTTTGGATCTTGGCCAATCTGACTGGTGTGAGGTGGAATCTCAGGGTTGTTTTGATTTGCATTTCCCTGATGGCTAAGGATGTTGAGCACTTCCTTAGATGTTTCTCAGCCATTCGGTATTCCTCGATTGAGAACTTTTTGTTTAAGTCTGTACCCCATTTTTTAATAGGGTTGTTTGATTCTATGGTGTCTTGCTTTTTGAGTTCTTTGTATACCTTGGATATTAGGCCTCTATCCGATGTGGGGTTGGTAAATATCTTTTCCCACTCTGTTGGCTGCCCTTTTGTTTTCTTGACAGTGTCTTTAGCCTTACAGAAACCTTGCAATCTCATTAAGTCCCATTTGTCAATCTTTGACCTTAGAGCTTGAGTCATTAGTATTCTGTTCAGAAAATTTTCTCCTGTGTCTATGAGTTCTAAGGTTTGCCCTACTTTCTCATCTAATAGTTTCAGTGTATCTGGTTTAATGGGGATATCTTTGCTCCACTTGCACTTGAGCTTTGTACAAGGAGATAAGAAAGGGTCTATTTTCATTCTTCTGCATGCTGGGTGCCAGTTGTACCAACACCATTTGTGGAATAGGCTGTCCTTTTTCCATTGAATGTTTACAGCTCCTTTGTCAACAATCAGGTGACCATATATGTGAGGGCTCATTTCTGGATCTTCTATTCTATTCCATTAATCCATGTGCCTATTTATATACCAGTACCATGAAGTTTTCAGCACAATTGCCTTGTAATATAGCTTGAGGTCAGGGATAGTGATTCCTGCAGATGTTTTCTTGTTGTTGAGGATGGATTTCGCTATTCTAGGTCTTTCGTTATTCCAGATGAAATTGCACATTGCTCTTTCCAACTCAATGAAGAACTGGGTTGGAATTTTGATGGGGATTGCATTGAATCTGTAGATTGCTTTTGAAAAGATGGCAATTTTTAAAATGTTGATTCTTCCAATCCATGAGCATGGGAGATATTTTCATTTTCTGAGATCTTCCTTGATTTCCTTCTTTAGAGGTTTGAAGTTCTTGTCATACAGGTCCTTCACTTGCTTAGTTAGAATCACACCAAAGTATTTCATAGTTTTTGTGACTATTGTGAAGGATATCTTTTCCCTAATTTCTTTCTCCACATGTTTGTCCTTTGAATATAGGAAGGCTACTGATTTTTTTTTTGAGTTAATTTTATATTCAGCCACTTTGCTGAACTTGTTTATCAGCTGTAGAAGTTCTCTGGTGGAATTTGTGGGGTCACTTATGTACACTATCATGTCATCTGCAAATAGTGATGTTTTTACTTCTTCCCTTTCAATTTGTATCCCTTTGATTTCCTTTTGCTGTCTAATTGCTCCGGCCAGGACTTCTAGTACTATGTTGAATAGGTAGGGGAAGAGTGGGCAGCCTTGTCGAGTCCCTGATTTTAGTGGGATTGCTTCAAGTTTCCCACCATTAAGTTTGATGTTGGCTGTTGGTTTGCTGTTTATTGCTTTTAATATGTTTAGGTATGGGCCTTGGATTCCTGTTCTTTCCAAGACTTTTAACATGAAGGGGTGTTGGATTTTGTCAAATGCTTTCTCAGCATCTAGTGAGATGACCATGTGGTTTTTTTCTTTGAGTTTGTTTATATGGTGGATGACATTGATAGATTTCCTTATATCAAACCATCCCTGCATCCCAAGGAGTAAGCCTACTTGATCATGGTGAATGATTGTTTTGATGTGTTCTTGGATTCGGTTTGCAAGGATTTTGTTGAGTATATTTGCATCAATGTTCATAAGTGAGATTGGTCTGAAGTTCTCTTTCCTTGTAGGGTCTTTCTGTGGTTTAGGAACAAGGGTTATTGTAGCCTCAAAAAATGAGTTAGGTAGTGTTCCATCTGATTCTATTTTGTGGAATAGTTTGGAGAGTATTGGTGTTATGTCCGCAATAAATGTCTGATAAAATTCTGCACTGAACCTGTCTGGACCTGGGCTTTTTTTGGTTGGGAGGCTTTTGATGACTGCTTCTATTTCTTTAGGTGTTATGGGATTATTTAGATGGTTTAACTTTGGTATCTTGTATCTGTCTAGGAATTCATCCATTTCCTCCAGATTTTCCAGCTTTGTTGAGTATAAGCTTTTGTAGTAGGATCTGATGATTTCTTGAATTTCCTCAGTTTTAGTCGTTATTTCTCCACTTTCCTTTCTGATTTTGTTACTTTGGATACTCTCTCTTTGCCCTCTAGTTAGTCTGGCTAAGAGTTTATCCATCTTGTTAATTTTCTCAAAGAACCAGCTCTTGGTTTTGTTGATTTTTTTAACGGTTCTTTTTGTTTCTATTTGATCTATTTCTGCCCTAAGTTTGATTATTTCTTGCCGTCTATTCCTCTTGGGTGTATCTGCTTCCTTTTGTTCTAGAGCTTTCAACTGTGCTGTCAGGTTGCTAGTGTATGCTCTCTTCAGTTTCTTTTAGGAAGGTGATCTGAAAGCATGCATGGGAGTATTTTGATCTTCTTATATCGATTGAGCCTCGTTCTGTGTCCAATTATGGGGTCAATTTTTGAGAAGGAGCCATGAGGTGCTGAGAAGAAGTTGTATTCTTTTGTTTTAGGATGATATGTTCTGTAGATATCTCTTTATTCCAGTTGGTTCATAGTCTCTGCTAGTTTTACAGTGTCCTTCCTCAGCTTCTGTTTCCATGATCTGTCCATTGGTGAGAGTGGGGTATTAAAGTCTCCCACTATTTTTGTGTGGGGTAAAATGTATTTTTTGAGTGTTAGTAGGGTTTTTTAATGAATATGATTGCTTTTGTATTTGGAGCATATATGTTAAGGATTGAGAGTTCCTCCTGAAAAATTTCCCCTGTAATGAATCCTTATCTTTTTTGATAACATCTGGTTGAAAATCTACTTTATTCGATATTAGAATGGCCACTCCAGCTTGCTTCTTGGGGCCATTTGCTTGGAAGATTTTTTCCCAACCTTTTACTCTGAGATAGTGTCTGTCTTTGTCTCTGAGATGAGTTTCCTGTATGCAGCAAAATGCTGGGTTTTGTTTATGTATCAAGTCTGATAGCCTATATCTTTTTATTGGGAAGTTGAGTCCATTTATGTTACTAGATATCAAGGGACAGTGGTTGCTGTTTCCTGCTATTATTGCTTTTGTAGGTTGAATTGTGCCTGTGTGTTTTTCTCTTTTGGTTTTCTTGCTTAGGAGTTTTCTTGTTTTTAATATGAGGTGTTTCCCCTCATTGTATTGGGTTTTCTACCTATAATTCTTTGTAGTGCTGGGTTTGTGGTTATATATTGTGTGAATTTAGTTTTGTCTTGGAATATCTTCGTCTCACCATCTATTGTGATTGATAGTTTTGCTAGGTATAGCAGCTTGGGCTGGCACTTGTGCTCTCTTAGGGTCTGCATGATGTCTGACCAGGCTCTTCTAGCTTTCATAGTCTCTGTTGAGAAATCGGGTGTGATTCTGATTGGTCTGCCTTTATATGTTGTCTTGGTTTCCCTGGGGTATGTTCTTTCACTTTCCTCTTGCCATCTTGTTGTCAGTGATTGGTTTTCCCCTTTCCCTTGTACCTGGCCTGTGTCCCTGGATCTGTGCTGTTCCTGGTAGCAGATGGTCAGAGCACATTGATTCTTATCGAGAGGCTCCTTGCTAGTGCCAGACTTGGTTCCCGATTCCCTGTCCCTCACCACTGTGACCAGAATCCTCTAAAAATTTCTTTTCTGCCTCTTCTCCCACTTGGAGATGTATTTTTCTTTGAGCTGGAAAAGACTCCTCCTCACAAGGAGGTCCAGTTGTTCAATGTGACTGCCACCCAGCTGGAATCCCAGCCAAATCCTTTTGCAATTCTGCTTATCCTATAGCTTTTGCTATATGCAGATCTAGGTAAGTCCTGATAACACCGTTTTTCTATTGTTCATCATCTGTTGTGTTTGAATAAGAAATATCCCCCATAGATGAGTATGTTAAAAGCTTGATTTTCAGATGGTGTTGCTGTTTTGAGAGGTTCTGGAAAATGGGGCCTACTTGGAGGACATACATCACTAGACTTATCTTTTCCCTAGCCTCTTATTCCCTTTTTCTGCCCCATGGCTCTCTTGGCTTTTTTTTTTCCTGTTGCTGTAATAAAATATCCCAATAAAAGTAACTCAAGAGAGAACAGACTTATTTCTGCTCACAGTTCAAGTGTAATGGGAGGGAAGTCAAGACAGCAGGAATTTGAAGCACTGAGTTCTGCCATGTTCATAATCAAGGAGCAGTGATGGGCGTCTGCTACTGCTCAGTTCACTTCTCTACTCCTGTAGTCCAGGATCCCAGCCAGGGAATGGTGCCACCCACAATGGGCAGGTCCTCCCATGTCAATAGATGCAGTCAAGATAATGTTCCACAGGCACATAGAGATGCCCTTCTTCCAGGTAATTTTAGATTCTGTCAGGTTGATAATTAACTGTCATAGTCACCTTTGGGAGATGAGCACGCTGCCTATCCCACCCTCTTTGCCACGGAGGATGAAAAGATGAAACTGTGACCTAAGCAAATCTTTCTCCCTTTTAGTTGTTTCCTTGGGTATTTTGTTAACTGGGGAATAAACAGATAACAATACCTGTCTGAACCTGCAAGCACCAGAGTGCTTGTGAAAGATTTTGTAACTCTACTCAAGGCTTAATAACAATGAATCTTGGAGGTGGGATCAGGAATTAGCATGCATCACCAGAACACTGTACCTTCTCTTTAATGAGAAGCCACTGAAAGAGCAGAGGGACTCAAGCCACTCAGATTTGGGAGAAGAGCCACTGAGTGGCTTGGGAATGAGAAGCCAAACCTACTCCATCTTGGATCAGCTTCCATCTTAAAGCAAAACAAAACAGCCTGAGAATTTGGCCCACAGCTGAACACAAGCTGCACCCAAGTTCTAGGAAGGACATCACGGCTTGTCCTTGGCCAGAGTTCCTCCCTAGCTACTTCCTAGCAACAGTGAATCAAAGATTAGTCTGATTGTTTCAGATGTACTTTCAGACTGTGATTATATACTGTCTTGCTTCAGAGCACCCACCTTTGGGCTTACAATAGTCTTTCAATTAGATGCTTGCCAGGATGGGCACCCCCTCACTTGCTTTCATTTTCTATAAGACCTTGTCCCCAGTAAAGTTCGGGGCTGCTTCTTTAGACTATCCTGTGGGCCTGAGGCGAGTAAGCACAAATTTGAATTTGTAATAAAGAGACCCTAATGTGATATAAGAGAGCCTAATCGGATATGGCTCCTTGGTGGTCTTCTGGGATTCATGAATGCTTCCTGGCACAACAGGAATAGTATGGGGATAGGGTAGTATGCTTCTCAGACATGAAGAATGATGACCAGGAAAAGGACAGGAAGGAGAAGTGACCAGTGGTATTTGTCTCAGGCCCTGAGAGTCTTGGACAAATGGCGGGAACTGGAAAGAAAGACAGACTCAAATAACAAAACCCAACCCCCACAGGCTAATTATAGATTTTCTGATGACCCACTGGCTTTCACCACTCACACTACAGAAACCAGGCTTCTTCTTCACATTCTTCAGTATGCTCTTTCATCTTTACCACCTCCTAATACCTATTAACCAAGTGTAGCTTGGATCCAAATGGAAAGTTTGTTAGAAGAAAAAGAAAAGGATGTGGAGTGGTAAGGGAAATGGCTGGTTGCCATGGAAACTGTGCTGCTGCAGTGTCTGAATGGCTTTCTGTTTGCTGACGTCTATTCTTCAGGGCAGGCCCTGGCATCAACAGGGACTGGGCACCATATCCTCTGTGTCTCCTGTTTCCTGCATCCGGCTTGGTGGCATGCATCCTAACAGGTCTCCTGGTAGCAGGCAGGGCGTACAGGATTGAATGCTTCCTCCTGACCTCTTGTCCCATTGCTGCTGCCCTGCCCAGCTGGGAAAAGAAGGGAAGCAGAGGGTGTTTCCCAGCTGTTTGAAGAGAGAGTTCTTGTTTTCCACTTGCATTTCATCCTTTCTTCCCCTGTCATCCAAACATGAACCATTGGCCATCTGCCTGTCTCCTGCTGGCCAATGGTCCTCACTGTTCTCAAGTCTAGAATTTCTATTTATACTGTAAAAACTGAAGAATTTGTTTTCACTCAGCTGGGTACCCTGGGTGAGTTGCTGTCTGTTACATACCCTTTTCAATTTTACTGCAGGAGCTGACTAGAATGGTTGAAATGACCATGTCTGAATGATTCAGGGCCATATTAGATAGGGTTGTCTAATTAGCAAGGTTTATTAGATTAGGTTGGGAATGGCCAAGGCCTCCAGGTGGCTATACTACACCGGGTATGGACAGTGTGTGGCCATACTGCAGATATATAGTCATACTGCAGATGTATGACCACAATGCAGATGTATAATCACACTACAGGTTATCATGTTTCACACACCAGTTCCCTCAGCTGCCAAATGACCTTAAACCTCTCCACCTTCACAAAGGATTTTGTTTTGGTTTTTGGTTTTTGATTTTTTGATTTTTCCCCCAGCTTGTTACACTTTTTAATTTGACTTACTGAGGTCTGAATGAACTAGCCTGGCTGGTGAAGTTTTAGAGGTAACTAAAGATACATTTTTTTAGAAGATTTATTTATTATATATAAGTAAGCACACTGTAGTTGTTTTCAGACACACCAGAAGACGACATCAGATCCCATTACAGATGGCTGTGAGCCACCATGTGGTTGCTGGGATTTGAACTCAGGACCTCTGGAAGAGCAGTCAGTGCTCTTAACCGTCGAGCCATCTCTCCAGAGCAGTAACTAAAGATTCTAACAGGGACTTTTCAGCGATATTGTGTGTTCAGAATATGTGGTTCTGGTCAGGTGGGGATAAAGAAGTGAAATTGTGATTAACAAGAGACTGAAACCACTGAATCGAAGCCTTTGCTGTGCTGCCACAATGGGTCCAGTCAGCCGGGGCTAAAGAAACAGCTATGATTAAAACACAGCATCATCAGGGTACAAATCTTTCGCTGTTTCCTTTGGGCTCACTATAGAGATGTTGTGGCCCAGAGGGAGCCAAGACTTTGCCTTGAGTTTGGAGCTGAACTTATTAATGTGTATAAGTCTTCCACGTGGTACTTGCTTTGAAAACATGAAGGGATCATGGAAAACAGCTGAGGACCAACACCGTGAAGAGGCCAGGAAAGGCTATTGGTGAAGGTTGCATTAGAAGCCCTCAGTTGCAGTAGAAGCCCCAGGGTGGAAGAAATGTGGGAGGAAGATAAGACTTGGCATCCTGTGACATGGTTAGAGTCCCTATTGGTGAAGGTACAGTCCAGTTGCAGCAGAGACCTCAGAATTTTGAAGATGCCAGTACCATGGGATTACCATCAAGGAGGGCAGAAAATGTGAGGTGAAGCCAGCCAATTACCCCATAAGACAAACTGTGTGCTGTGAATAGCAGAGACAAAGAAGTAAAACTGCTTCGGTCCTTTGGAACCCAGAAGATTGTGAGTGCCAGACGTCTGAGACTGAACTTTCCCACTGTTGGGTTTTGGTTTTGCTTTGATGTGATTGTAACTATGCCCTTGTTCTTCCTTCTTGATATCAGAAAATATAGCACATTTCCTACTCATAGGAGATGACAGTTAATAGATATTTTTAATTTTAGAGAGACCTTGAATGTTGAAAGAGACTCTGCATATTCTAAAGAGACTAAACTTTTCAAGTGTTTGAATTTTTAATAGCTGTGGGAATCTTAAAAGGTAGAATGTTTTATGTAGTGATAGTGATATTTATATGAGATCTTGGGAATAGACAAGAAAGAAAAGTTTCTGGTTGAATAGTTATGTGTTTGTGTGTCAGTTTGACACAGGGTCAATTGTGTTAGTCTTATGTTTGTTTGACCCAAGTCAAAGTAAGAGAGACTATCAATTGATCAAATGCCTCAATAAAATTTGTATATAGGCAAGTTTGTAGTACGTTTTCCTGATTAATGTTTAATGTGGGTGGGCCAAACTCACTGGGAGCAATGCCATCCCTAGGAAGGTGGATCTGGACAGCACAAGAAAGTCGGCTGAGAAAGAAACAACATTCCTTCATGGCTTCTACTTTAGCTCCTGCCCTGATTTCTGGAAGTAACCCAGGATAAGTAAGCCAAATAAAACTTTTCCTTCCAAAGTCACTTCTGGTTATAGTGATTTATCCCAGCAACAGAGACCTTAAAACAGTCACCAAGAGAAATAAAATTAGAAAATTCACAAATGTGTTGAAATTAAGCATCAGAATCCCAAACAATGAAAAGATCATAGAAGACTTCAAAACATAAATTAGAAAATATTTAGATAGTAACAAGGATGGAAATATAATACACAAAGCTTATGAATATAGTAAAATCATTGCCAAGAGGAAATTTATAGGGGAATTCATATATGTGAATAAACAAGAAGGGTTGGCATGTGTATACACATGTAATAATCCCAGCACTCTGGAAGGTGAAGCAGAGCAACCAGACATTGAGCACCAACCTTGGGAATATAACCTACGTACAAACAAACAAACAGGGGGCAGTGAGATGGCTCAGTGTAAGAGCACTTGCCACCCACCAAGCTGAGTGCTATCCCTGAAACCCAGATGGTAGAAGGAGAGAACTAACTCCCAAAAGTTGACCTACACATGCACGCTATGATATATACACAATCAGTATATGCAACAACATTAAAACAAACAACAACATAAGATATTATGCCAAGTGAAATGAGCCAATCACAAATAGCACATAGCTCCATTTATATGTGCAGTTTAAGCAGTCATAGGCACTGAAAGTTAGATGATGGTTGCCAAGGATAGGCTGAAGAAAACGGAAACTACCATTCTGTTATAACACATACAACATTGTGAGTGAATTTAATAACATTAAACTCCAGACTAAAATAGTTTTGCAAAACTTTTGAATTTATGATAAAAATAATAAATAAAATAAATAATTTTCAAGAGCTCTTGGTCTTTGGAGGAAGGCATGTTTAGGTTTTGCTTGATTAATAACATAGTTGTGCTAATTTGAAGTAATTGTTCCTATTGCTGTATCGTATGTCCCAGGGAAAGGTACTAGAATCTAAATAAAACATCATTTGATGAATGAAAATCCATTGCTTTGCTTCTGCAAATGTGCCAAAATAAGGTAGGATGCTATTGTGTAAAAACAAAACAAAACCAAGGGCTAAAGAACAGCACAGTGGGTTCCTCTTCCAGGGGAGCAGGGTTCAAATCCCAGAACCGACAGGATGGCTCATACTATCTGTAACTCCGTTTCCAGGGGATCTGAAACCCTTTTCCAGCCTCCTTGGGCACTCACTGCACATGGAGCATACGTGGCACATAAACATTCCCAAAGGCACGACACTAAGTCATAAAATAAAGATAAATGCATTTTTAAAAAATCTGGGTGAAAAGTTAATGACTGAAAGCAGTCATGACTGGCTCCAGAATAGAACACTCTATGGAACAAATGCAAAAAAAATTGCCAATATATTGAGAAAATATCAGAAATTTACAACTCATCAAGGGATCTATCAAAGAGATTAGGGGAAGAGCCCTCTCTCCACTCAAAGACTAGGTCACATTTTCCAAATTATTTGAAAGAAAGCAATTAATAGATGTAATCTTTATTTGGCCCAACAGTGACTTACAGGAACTGGATGGGTGGGGCCAGGACAATGGGCTGACAGATGAGAACACGCCTCTGATGGAATGAAACCCTAGGTGATTAGAGTCCTGGAAAGACTTTCTGAATGCAAGCCTGAGCTAGGCTTCCCTTCAGTCATCTGCAGACCCAGAGGGGGAAGCAGAAAACCAATTTACCAACAACACTCGGTACAGAGTTCAGGAGGATAGCCAGGAAGGATGGGGCACAAGGGGAGGTCTTCAGAAGAGGATGGAAAACTCATCACCAGATAACAAAGTGAGATAAAACTGACAAATAACACTTATCCACACTCAGTTAAAGATCAAACCAGAACTTTGAATTGGTTGTGTGTTAAAGCTGGCCAAGAACATCTTTTGAGGTGGGGCTGGGACAATTTCCATTCTGCCTTGCTGCTATCTTGACATGTAGGGATGTTCTGGGTCATCCCAAGCCCCTGTTTTAGTGCTGCCTACCTCCCCCCTGATGTGATACTTCCATTGGTATTCAGTGTAATTATTCACTTCTCCCCCAAACCTACACCAAAGGTTTCTCAACCTTCCTAATGCTGTGATCTTTTAAAATAGTTCCTCATGTTGTGGTGTCCCCCCCAACCATAAAATTATTTCCTTGCTACTTCATAACTGTAATTTTGCTACTGTTATGGTTTATAATATTAGGCATCTGATATATAGGATATCTGATATGTGACCCCTAAAGAGGCTGCGACTGCAGGTTAAGAACCCATTTCTACTTGTCTTTCAATCAGTGTTATCCAAGCCAGCATTAGCTAAGCCTTGCTGAAGTACATGGAACTGGGGTGACAGGGAAAACTTCCAGAGTTACCTCTTTTCTTTCTCTGTGCACTCCTGCAATTAACCAGATATTATATGGTTTAAACTTTGTGGAGTGTGCGTGCGTGTGTGCGTGTGTGTGTGATCTTTGTTACAACTGCCCAACTATGTTAGTAGGCAAAACCAACCACAGGAGCGCAGGTGATGCCTAACTGAATATCTAACTAACAAATTTTGTGGGTCTGAGAGTTAAATTTCATACAGTTTTATTTAATATGAAGTCTCATTGTCTTAATATTTTTAGTAATCTAATCCTTTTAAAAGTATCCTTAACTGGGGTCTCAAAGAAAAATGATCAACAGACAAGATTTGCTGATGAGTCACAGTTTGTACTGTATCATGTTCCACTACAGTAGCTGCCAGTCACACGTGATTGGGCGAACCTGATATGTGACCAGTTTACACAGAGATGTTCTGAAGGTACAAAAGCAAAAAGTTGACTTTTATTATAAGGTGGGGGGAGTGAGCGAGGGGGGTCTCATGAATAATTTTGTATTGATTACACATTGGAAATGTTTTTCATATGAATTGGGTTAAACTATATTATTTTACCCATCTCTGTTCAGCTTTTAAAAATATGACTATTAGAGATGATTGTGTATACATGTGATAGGTCTTCTGTTCTTTTGGAGCAGTAAAAAGCAATGCTTTATGCTTTGCTGAGGGTTTCCAAAGCATGCTTCTGAAAGCTAAAATTTCTCCTTATAAATCTTAAACCTGGATAAGAGTCCCAGTATTCTTGTGCATCAATGTTTCCATCTGAACATGTAGATTAGGGTGAGAAGATTCAGTAACAATCGGGGGACAGGGTGACCATGGCCAGTGTTAGCCTTCTGTCTCCCACACACTAAGTACCATTCTTCTCTGCCAGGCTTTGATACTGAGGTCTTTCTTATAGTCTTCCTCCCTTACTACTTGCAGTGTTTTGAATGAGAATGGCTCCCATAACATATATTTGACTATATGGGAGTATATATAGGAAATGACTCACTTCCTGGAACCATTTGAAAAGATTATAAGGATTTAAGAGGTGTGGCCTTACTGAAGAAAGTATGTCACTGGGGTTGGGTTTTGAGGTTTTAAAAGCCCATGAAGATCAGGATGTAGCTCTTGGCTACTGCTCCAATATCAGGTATGCTGCTATGTTCTCACCATGATGATAACAAGCTAATCCTCAGAAATGGTAAGTAAGGCCTCGATTAAATGCTTTAGCTTTATGAGTTGTCATGGTCACAGTATCTCTTCAATGCAATAGACCATTATTTCTATTTGTTTTTATTTTCCTCAAAATTGCTGATCCTGGAACTGCCACATGTTGGCTACCAGAGCACAGAATGAGATGGGGTTAGTTATTTCACACCGGAGTGTAATCACTTGAACCCAAGCAAGACTTCAAGGAAAGACAAGTTCTGAGCCAGTCATAAAGTACATATTTCAGCTACAAAGCAATGAAGAAGAAGCATAGGAAAGGGAAGAGCATGTCTGAAAACTCAGAGAGCTCTTCTGTCTCGAAGACCCCCTCTCAAAGAGACACAGAGGACAGCAAATGGTACAAAAGCAAGAGGTTTATTAATCTGGTGCACCAGGGTTGTCTAACACCCTGAGGAGAGGTGACCCTATCCAACTATTGCAAGCAGTTTTTATACTTTTTAGGATGATATAGGTTACATCAGCGAAGTTACAATTCAAATTCATTGGCTGAGCATATTGACCTTTAAATCTATTGGCTAGTGAGCATGGGCTAATTGTGATATGTGTTAGGACCCTATCTGGGACTTTCCAGAGGATCAGGTAACTTTCAGTCAGTGCATTCTGCAGTTTTTCTGAGAATCATTTGCTGAAGAATATTCCTTCTGAGAGGGTTGCTGAGCCATTGTTCCCTTTATCTCTATTTGTCAGGCACAGGCAGGGAGAAGAAGGGGAATTTGGGGAATTTGGAGGGTGAGGGTATCAGGGGTAGAGAATTTTCCACTGTGACTTATTCACTAAGTATATAAATAAAACATGCTCAATCTTAGTTAGGTTTCTTGTATGCGTGTGTCCATTTTCAGGTTCTTTCAAATAACATTAACCACATTTTTCATTATCTTTAACCTTATACAAGCTGTTATTGGAAAGCTGCAAGCTGTCAAACATTTCTGTTCGGCTTCTCTCTGTTTCCAGTAGAAGACAGGTCAATGGCCGCCAGCCTTGTCAAGGCCACTGCTAATAACTGTGTGTCCTTGAAGTTTCCGTTGTCAGCTTCATTATCCCATTATCTTTAAACTTGGCCCAACTATGGTCTCATGGCAAAGACAGAATATACAATAGAAATGTTTTCTGCTCCAGTGTAACACAAATGTTCACTTGTCAAATTCCCAACAGAGTCTTTATTCTGAATCATCAGAAATGTCATGGTGGTCGTCAGTGCCCACACGGTTATCTGCAGTCTGGTGTTCTGAGCTCTCAGCAGTCTTCCATTAAGGTCTGCTTAGAGTATTGCAGGGTGTCCCCAGCCTGCTCTTCTGAGGCATGCTAAGTCTCTCCCACAAACCATTGCAAATCCTTTTGACCGTAGGCAAGCTAGTTACAGAAACAACCTCCCTTCTCTGGAACCAACACATGGCATTCTTACAGATGTATTAAAATAGCGGGCACAACTTATGAAGAAAGTCTTTATTTTGGCTCAAATTCTCTATGATTTCAATTCATCATGGTGGAGAGAGCGTGGAAAAGCAGCTCACGTGGAGGCCAGGGAGCAGAGAGTAAATGCCTGTGTTTATGGGCTGTTTCCCTTCCTTCTTACGTTCTAGATGGCGCTGCCCACATTCAGGATAGATTTTCCTCCTTTATTTAATCCTCCTTTGAAACACCCTCTCAGGTACACCCAGTTGTGTGCTTTACTAATTCCCATCTCCATCCAGTCCAGTTGACAACCTAGATTAAGCATTATATGAGGTGACTCAGTGGAAATGGAGGAAGAGCCCTTCTGGCTCACAAAATGCCTTTGTCATGGGTCAGAGGTCTTCTGAGCACCCAATGCATTAGAACAATGAGACTTTCCATGACAGTGTGAGGTTGGGGCTCTTTAGGGTTTTCCCAAGATTTCTATGAATTCCTTTCTGAGAATTAAATTAATTCACCTACCGGAGTGATATTTCTCATAAAGCCTCCAACACTGGACTTTGGGAGCACCTTCACAGAGACATCCTTCTCTTTGCCACCCCAGGTACTCTCAACAGATCTATCTACACCCCCCTCTTTTTATCAGCATTGTCTCAAAAGCCCTGGCCCACAGATGCTTCCTCAATAAGATTCCCTTGAAGCCGCATAGTTTTAAAGTTGTTTCGAAAAGAAAAGGAAAAAGCATTCCAAAGCTGTGGATACTTAAACGGAACCAGAAAGTAGCTGTACCCTAACAACAATAACAGTAATCACAATCTTCAACACAATCTTTGGCTTCTGGAGCCCCTCACCGACACATCCCAGCCACCCGGCAGACAAACATATGTTTGCTCAGTCTTATTTCTTTGCAGCATCTCATTACTTCCCCAAGGCTCCCTACAGCCAACTTTACATCTCCAGAACTTCCTTTAGCAACCATAGAGTTTCTAGAAGGAAACAGAAGTGAAAAGGGAATGAGATCAAATATAAAGGTTTCCCCAGGTCAGTGATGCCATCTGTTCAACAAAAAATATTTTGGGTTTGATATAATTTATTTTTAAATGCTTTGAAACAGTGTTACTATAAAGTCCCCCACCCAATCCCCATTTGTTAATGTCTCTCCTCCTGATCTTTCATACTAAACACTTAAGAATTGATTCTTTAAGTACTAGTGAGAAAAAGGCAAATCAGACACTTTTCTTTTTTTTTGCATAAGGAATTTGTGGTTAAAAAAAAAAACTTCCAACATTTATTTATGTTTACCTGAGTGACTTATTATGTGTTAATTCAGGGTTTTATTGTTGTTTGTTTGCTTTGTTTACATAGTGAATATGCCTAGGATGAGATGAGATTGTTGGTATAAGAGGAGATGCAGGAAAGGCCATGCCTGCATCTGAGAGGTAATAGCATTCATTAGAGGAGGGGACAGAAGGAAGGAAGGGAGTGGGGCAGGGAGCTGTTCCAGGTCTGAGGGCTGGGGACACAGGGGAAAGTGCACTGTGGCTTCATTCCAGCTGCTGGACCATTGGCTATCTCCCTATCCCTCACCCCCATGTCCAAAACTCCTTGGCTTAACTTCTGAATTTCCAGCTAGAGTTGAGCCAGTAGAAATTTCAGAGAGCAAAATATTCCACCCTGATTCCCTGCTCTGAACTTACGGTCTTGGCATGAGCTAAGGCAGGGTCTCAGTAATTCCCACAGACAGAGAAACTTGGGAAGCAGGGTCCAGACATGGATGAGCACGTCTGAACTCAGTCTTCAGCCTACAATTAGTAGTGTAATCCTAAGTCACTTGACCTTTGAGTCTTAGTCGTTCTCAGCATGATGAAGACAGAGCACCTAGGATACTGTGTTATTATCAGAATTAGATATGATACTGTCATATAGCAAGCAATTCATGCTGAGCAGGGGTAGCTGGCATCTGCCCCAGGGACCCAGAAAAGCCTGCCCTTTAACTACTCAAGCATTTAACCAAACCCAAATAACCACCCCTCCGAATGTGTTGGTCATTACCACTAGTACATTAGAATAACCAGCTCCAAATCACCTTGAGCACACTTAGAAAATGGAAAAACAGCATCTCTGGTTTGGTCAGCTGGCTTCAACTGTGAGATTATGAATTGCTGTTTCTTTGTAGGCATCATCAGGTTTCTCAGCACATTCCAGGACTGAGTTCTGGCCAAAAAGGGGAGTCTGTTAGCAAGAGCCCCTTTTATCATTTGAACAAGGAGTTAATTTTTAGTAACCAACATACTATAGGGGTGAAATGTTTTTTTTGTTTTGTTTTATTGTTCTGACTATACTGTAGTAAATCGAAATTTTAAACCCACAAGTGCCCTTAATTCTCTGACTACTAATTACTAGTGTAGCAAATACTCAGAGAGCCAAGTGCCAGGCACTGACCTAAGTGTTCCCATTTGACTCATTCAGCCATCAGAACAATGCTGAGAGGCATGCCATTCCTAGCTGTGTTTCACAAACAAAGAACCAGGGCACGCACAAGCTGGAAAAACCGCCTATAGCCAAAGAGCTACTAAGGAAAAGAGTTGGCTCTCAAACAGAGGCATTGACTCCTGCAGATACCCGCTCATTAGACATTGCTCCTCTCGTTCACTGAACACAGAGTCAAATCTTCCTGTCTTCTTGGGAAGAGTATCAAGTTTTCTTCTTCTCATTAAACAGTTTATTTGCAGGGACCAGATGGCTCGGTGGTTAAGAGCACTGACTGCTTTGCTTTTCCAGAGGACCCACATTCAATTTCCAGCAACCACATGGTAGCTCCTGTTTGTAACTCAAGTCCCAGGAGATCCAGCACCCTCTTCTGGTCAGATGTGCGTATGGTCATGTGGTACACAGACATGCATGTAAGCAAAGCACCCAGAAACATTATAAATAAATTTAAAAAAATTGTGGAACATCTTGTCCTAGTTTTACTAGAATCATTTTACATGCAGAGTGTTAAAGTTGGCTTTTATTTTGGTATCTTTGTGGTTACTGTCTATTTGTAGCCTTACTATTTGTTGCAGAGTCCAAATGAAACTTTACAGTTTACATCGGTTCCTTTTCGTTCCTTTTAGTTGTACATCACCATCATGCTTCATTCAAGCCCTTTAAAGTTAACTTCTGATGCACATAATTGTGTGCCTGTGTGTTTGTGTGGGTGGGGGGCGGGGAGGGATGCATACTCGCACAAGCACAAGTGTGTGTGTGTGTGTGTGTGTGTGTGTGTGTGTAAGGAAAGTGCTGAAGTCATGGTCAAACAGGATAACATCTATGACTAACAACTTGCTGAGAAACTGCACTCTTGGTTAGTGAGCTAGGCTTTGCCTGGAAAAGTCCAAGTAGAAAAGTATACGAAGGCCATTGGTCAAACCAGCAGAAACATTAAAAGACAAGACAATGGACCATTGGAAGGCCAGCTGAGGGGCAATCAGAGGGCAGGGATGGATGAGAGGAATCCGGGGGTGTTCCAGCATCCCACAAGCTGCCTGATGCTCATGGTTCCTCTGCATTCCTCCATCAGGTCAGCCCCATGCCAGCTGCTAAGAACACCAATGTTTCCTTCACCCCCAGCAGCTTATTTTCACACTTGCATTGCAGAAATCCAATCTGATCCCTGACCCATGTGTCCCACACAGAAGTTTTTCTTCCCTGTTTCTCCTCAGAGCTGTGATTATATCTGCAACCCTAGAATCTGTGGCTTCTTAGAATCCAGACAACACAACTCAGAAGAATGGGAGCACTAAAACACACATTTTTTGAATATGGCACGTAAGGAAACAACACACAAATCTCTACCTGCAAGAGGGCAGGAAAACCCTCTCCTTCTCAACTTTGACTTGACAATGGTCAGCAGCAGTGAAACTTAAAGGGTACACAGACCCAGCTCTTCAACTTCCAAGTTCAGAATCTGCCCCAAACTGCATTTTCTCCAAAGTTATCGAAAAGGATTGTGAATACTATATCTGTGCTTGCCCTGGGCTATCTGAGCAATGTAGGCTAATTGCAAAAACTCTCCCAGGCAGGCAAACTCAAACAATCACCCTTGGGCTACATATGTCCCAATATAGCTGTGACTGTGGCCTATCACATTCATAGACTACAATGTCATGTCACACTGACAGAAGGGTTGGGCACCCCTGATTAGTCCAAACTCAAAATAAGTGTTAGAATCCCAGGTAGCTGTTTTATGGCAGATACCTGTGTCTGCTGCTCAGCCAACGGACTTCCTCTGTGTAGCTACTGAGCCCCTAAGTCATCAGTGGTTCAGCAGAACAGCCAGCATAAAAGTCTAAGCATTTTTTCTATCCTTCGTTGTCTCTCATTCCTGAATTCTCAGGACGGGTCCCACAGCACCCAGTGAGCTCTGGCCAGGTGCAGACATTGTCTTTATTCTATTATAGGATCCACATTCTGCAGATCCATCAGCTAAGGACATAGAAGGAGGACTTTCTTCCAGGATCCGAAAGAACAGTTCTTGCTTGCTTAGCTCTGCTCCGCCACAGAACTCAGGTGAGGCCCATTAGCTAGCTCATGGGCCTCAGTTTTTTCATCCACTAAAGATGGCTACTCTGAGGTCATTTTGAAGCCCCCTTAGGATTACAATCATGATTTCTTTTTTTCTCTTTGTTAACACAAGATATGAATTATGGGTCTGGGCCCTTCCTTGACAGGAAGATTTAATGCTGTGGAAGATGGAAGGGATGCTATTCTAGGATGAGGAAGCACCATTGTCAGCAAAAGGTACAGAGAGATGGCCTGGGTGGGTATGACAGCAAGCCCACTCACAGTCCTTCAGAGGCCGTTCCACAGTCTCTCTTCCTAAGTCACCTTGCTTCAATTCTTCGGGAACATTTGATGTAGACAGAGTGACTCCATCTCCCTCTAGGGGTAAACATACCCATGGCTTTAATTATTAACATTTTAATGTTGTTACTGAAAACATTTATTTTAATACTTATGTAATAAGATGGAAAAATCTCATGGACTGCCCTGCGACCGGTTTCTTATCTATTGCTCCCAAGAAGAAGAAAGAAAAGAACAAAGCTGAAGAAGGTGCAGACGAGGAAGACAGCGGACAGAAACCAGCTAGGCAGCTGTGGTGGAGACCCCGAAGGCAGCAGTTCCAGGAATGTTGCTGTGGTGGGCCAGGAATGCCAGGAGGAAATTCTAGTTCCTGGTTACTCCTTATAGCTTCTCCTAAATGACTATTTCTTCCTAGAAGGTATCTGTAAGAGGAGCACTGAACACCCAGCTTTGGGTTTTCATGATAGTAGTGGGTTCTATCTACAAACTAATTTCAGCTCATCTCCTAGTGAATTTAGGACTTCCACCCCAGAAGAGGCACGCTTCCTTACCTTCAAGGCCACTGAAGCTTTGGGTCCTGCTTCCCATTCCCCTAGTAGGGATTTCTATTTCTTAAAGTTGTTCAAAAGAATAGAGTACCTCTGGCCCTGGGTGGGGAGACATCACACTCTAATGTGCTCCAAAACTTAGAGCATTTCAAACTATAGTTTCCTTCCTTTGGTGTTAATCCAGTTGGGCCTGAAGGACTATCTATGTCTTTGACAGACCAGCTAAGATGATGGGTGGAATAATGATCCCTTAATGAGATAATGTACTTGGATTTTCCTAAAACCATGCCCACATTGTGATCCCTTAAGGAGGGGCAGCTCCGCAATTCGGCTGAGTCAGTTTGTTTTTCTGAGTCTTAACTGAGGAAAGTTTAGTGTCCTCTTCTTCTTGGCTGTCTTTTTCTTTCTGATCCTGACTAGGGCTTGGACATGTTTTTGTTCTGGTGTTTTGGCTCTTTCTCATGTTCTCTGAAGCCATTCCCCTTGGCTATAGTTGCCTGCTGCCTTGTAGATATATTTCATGACCTCTCCTACTGAACATGCCAACCCAGCTCAAGGACTTTCTCCCTGTCTTCCCTATCCTTCCTCCACGGCTGCCAGGACTTACCCATGCTGTCTACCTATGCTGATGTTTTCTCTCAAACTCTCTTAAAACTGTCTTCTAGCTTCTTAGGGAGTCCATCTTAAGTTCTTTCTTATAGTTGAGACTACGAGATAAAGGAAGAACCCCAGTCTCCTGGTAACGCCAGGAAGCTCAATTAAACCCTATCTAATTTTTTTTTTCTTTTTTACATGCACGGCCTATCCTTAACATTGCTGTTCCATCTTACCACGTTAAAACTTTGAATTTTTTTTTCATTTGTTCTATGTGTATGAGTGTTCTGGCCGGCATATATGTATGCATGCCATGTCCATGTTGGGGTTCACAGAAGTCAGAAGAAAGAAAGCCTCGGATCCCCTAGAACTGTAGTGACAAGGATGTCTTTGAGGGACTAGGAGTTAGGCAGTTTCCCTCATAGGCAGACAGACAGGGAGAGGGGCCATGACTATGTAATTAACATGGTGAACTTCTGAGAGCCCTTCCTCACTCTCTTGGTCTGAGTTGAGCCTGGCCTTGTGGGCCTTTTCTCCTGCTGGTAGGCTCTCAGCTTTGACTGGTTTAGTGAGCTCAAGGTCAGATCAGGTTGTGTTTGCACAACAGTTGTAGGCTAGTCAACCATACTGTCTTTCTTCAAATTGACCAACCCTAAATGAGCAGAGGAAGAGCCTTCAGAGACTTAAATACTCAATCCTCTAGAAGAGACTGGGTTTTTAGGTTCCTGAGATCCCTCTCCACAAAGCATCTTTTTCTTGGTGTGACTGCTCTGTGTGTTTCTTCAGTCTGATTACACACACCCCCTCCCCCTTCTTCAACTACTGATTCTATGTGCTATGTTTGAGATTTATCTGTGGCTACCTGCCCAGCTGAGGATTTTCCCCCCTGCCTTTTACTTCTTTAATGAGCAGAGAAAATGAACCCCATCTAGACCCCTGGAGAGAACACTTGTGTCAATGTGGCTGCTGGGAAGGAAATCTTGGACTTTGGCTCTCTGTAAGAGTAACGAGTGCTCTCAATTCCGACCCTTCTCTCAGGTCCTAGCTTTCAAATTTTTCAAACTGCAGTTTGAAAGAAAACAAGAAAGAGGCGCCAGAGTGCAGATTGAAAACCACGGTGGTGCTTATTGCTTAAAGGAACCAGAAGTTCATGGCAGCCTAGCTGGCCCAAGAAAAACCTGTTCTGCTTAGGGAAAAACCCAGCGGCAGCAAAACTAGAGTTCTGGCCAGAACACTGTGGTGTGCACCACCCCGTTCCGCCTTCCTTCTCAGCACAGCCTTGCTCCTCATTGGCGACTCGGAAAAGCAGCAAATGTCTCCGAACAGCGATTCTTTTTGAAGCACAAGCTCCTCGAGAGTCAGCTCTGCAATGCACACTTTTCTAGACACCAGCTGAAGTTGGGCCACGTGCAAGAGAGAGAAGGAGGGTAAAAGGAAGACAGCTCAGCTGGCTGGCCTTGGCCCTTGAAGAAAACAAGCCACGGGAGGGGAAGAAACATACTGTTCCCTACAATCTGATCAACTGTGCAAACCTCTGGCTTGCATACTCGGGGACGCCAGGGCCCAGAGGCGAAGCTGATTAGACCAGGCAGGAAAGAGGAACTGGAAATTGTTCCTGGGCAGATGAGAAACAGGTCATGAGGAAGGAGGTACTGTAGGTGGTTTGTGTGTGTGTGTGTGTGTGTGTGTGTGTGTGTGTGTGTGTGTGCATCTGCTCAGTTTGAGCCTGTGTGAGGGTGAGGAGGAGAATGCCCCCCACAGGAGGGGGCAAATGCATAATACTCTATTTGTACACTGAAATCCTAGCTCCTAGGGTGGCCTCTGGCAACTGCTGAGGCCTCACAGCTAGAAATGTGGAACAACAAAGGCTGAAGGACAAAAAGGTCTCTGGCCAGAGGGGCTGCTGGCATTCCAGGGCCAAGAGCTTCACTTCAGATGGACAGGAACAACGGAAAAAAAAAAAGGCTAAGGGGCTGTGAGGTGAACAGAGTTAAGGAAGGAAGGCAAGGAGGCCACCACGGATGTGCTGGGTGCAAGGCACAGCGTGCACTCGATCATAAAATGGGAAGCCAACAACTCTTTTCCTTCCCCCAGGTCAGTGACACCGAGCATTGCGTAACACCACAGCAGAACCATTTGTTTATAAAGTAAACCAGAAGTCAGCTGGGGAATTTAGTCCCTGTGAGACTACAGAACGCGCTTTTTAGTTTACAACTCAGAGAACGATGTTCAGGGAATGTATAGACCAAAGTAGTTTTCAAGCCTTTGCCACTCACTACTTGTGGATCTAAGAGGCCATCTTCCTGGTGGGCACCTGTCAAACCAGCAGACACCATTATTCCGCTGCCTCTACTCTTGCGCCACCTGCTGGCTCTGACTGCATAACAACGTAGTCCACCCAGCCAGCTTGGCCAGCCTGCCTCTTCCCACATTTCGTCGGCCTTTTTTATTTTTTAAAGGCAAGACTTTAATTTATTCAAGAACAAAACCCAATAAATAGTTCTAAATTTATGATATATTCCCCATTTTAAAGGCCACACTTGGTGCAATTGTTCAAACCCATTATTTGAATTATCTATATTCATTATCTGCATATTTGAAATATACAGAAGCACTGTATTTTAAAAAGTCACAATCTAAAAATGATTATTAAATAACAAGAAAATGTTTTTAATTTATCATTAAACATATTATTAGATATGTTTAATATCATTAAACATGTTTATAGAGAAGAATCAGTTTTATATGTAGAAAATCATTGAGAATTTTTTAAATGTATTTTATTTCTATAGAGACAGGGTCTCACAGTTTTTCCCTGGCTTCCCTGGAACAAGTTGCACTGTTTGTTCATCTTACCAAGGCATCCTTGGCGTTGTTTCCAGACATATCTGGCTCCTGTTTCTTATTCATCTTTTTCTGTGATTTTTATTCTTTTTTAAATTATGAAATTGCACTGATCTTTGTTGTTGCTTCCTGTGGGTTTTTGTTTGTTTATTTATTTACCGGGGTAGGCATGCCCATGCAACAGTGTGTTTGGAGGAAAAAGGACACGTTTCTAGTGTTGGCTTTCTCCTGTCAACCTGTGGGGTCTGGGCTTGAGCTCTGTCCTTGGGCTTGCCTGTAGGGCTTTTAACTTCTCGAGAGCCCCCTCCACTGCTTTCCTTCCTCCCCACATTTAGAACATGTTTCAGAAAGTTCGGTTTGGTCCTGTGTGAGAGGCACAGTGGGGACTACTCTGTGCGTCCTCCCAGCACCAGTCAGTGCCTGTGCCAAGGACTGAGTCTGGGCACACCAGTGCAGGCCAGTTGTGCAGCAAGGGCCTTTCTTGCCCAAGAGCCCTCACTGAGGATGTTATATGAGTCCCATTTTCTGCTTTTGACCAGGATGAGTCCAATTCTCATCCATGGAATCTGACCAATCACAGTGGAAGTTGGTGTTGATGGTGAGATTGAGTGAGAAGACTTTTCTCAAAGTACAAGGATGAGTGTTCATTGCAAGACAGAAGACAAGAACCAGAGAGTAAGGGTTGCACCAAGTAGATAAAGAGGCTGGAGAGAAGAAAGGGATAAGGAGTAGAAAGACACACCACAGCTCATTGCTTAAAGTTTTCAATCCCTTTCTACTGTTTCCTGGTAGAACTTGTTAACTTCGTCCTCACTGGTCCCTGCATTTGAATACATAGTCCCCTGTTGGTACTGTTTTGGGCATATAGAACCTTTCAGAACATGGGGCCTAGTTAGAAGATAAAGCTCTTCAAAGGAAGATCATACCTTGTCCACTAACACTGAGATGTTACATATGAGGCACTGGTTCCCAAGACCAAAGAGCCATTCATGGCTATACCTTTCTGGTCAAGATAGACTCTGCCCTTCAAATCACAGGCCAACAGAAATTCTTGCTCCTCTCTTTCTCTCAGGCATTCTGTCATAGCAATAAAAAACTAGCACCGAGTTGACTTCAGAACCCAGATTTGGAAAGCACACAAATGAATGCAGACTCAACAAACGCCAGTCATAGTTATGATTCTGAGCACCAGCAGCATGGCCCTAGAGATGGGGATCTCATAAGATATTCATTGACAGGAAAGGCTGCTATAAACTCAATACATTCAAGGTGGATTTTCTTTTATCTAGGATGGTTAGACACGGTGTTAGTTTGGATGAGAAAATCACCAGGTCCGTATTGTAAAGCAAGCACTCAAGGGTCTTATTCTGTAGAATCTTTGGAGAGGCAGGTTAGTTTTCAGATGTACATTCTGTCTGTTCAACCTGAAACGTGCCTAGGAATGAAAAGCAACTGAACCCTGGAGGGAGGAAACTGGCGAGTTAACCACAGAAATACTTGAATTTTGGCCTTGGGGAAGAATGTTCCTCATCCAAGTAGCCGGGGAACAAAGCCTTCCTTGGCCAGTTTCCATCTCCTGGCAAAAGACCAATTCCCATGATGAAATAAGACACAAAACACAGTGTCTGACTTTAAGATTTCAGTTCAGTATAGAATCTATACTGATCTATACAATAGATAGAGGTGACCTTGGTAAGTCTCATAGCAAAGACTTTTCTTTTTTAAACAACAAAACATGGTCGATACTAAGTAAGTCTCAGCAAAATCAACTCTACTAGGCAGTATGGGTCAGGAGATGAGGTAACAAACAGGTTCCTTTACAGGCCTGGGAGCTGAGGCTGTCTTAGAAGATGTGAGATACATATCAGAGAAAACGACCTTATTTAGTAAGAGCAGGAGAGTTAGCCCCAAGAGGGAGATCAACCATGGATGCTGAGCACCCACGGTTTCTCAGGGTCTGTTTCATTGTCTCCTGAGCAGCTACAGTTGCCAGGTGTGGGTGCCCACCTTCTCCTTAAGCTTCCCCTTACCTCTTTTATAGTCCCCAAACCTACCGTCTAGCTCTCTGTATCTGGGCTTTTCACCGAAGCCAATTACACTGCACTATCTCTTATCAGCACCTCTTACAGGGAAACCTACCCCCCCTTTTTAACGGAGTCTCACTATGTAACTCAGGTTGTCCACGAACCTTTATCTTCCTTGCCCCAGCCTTCTAAGTGCTAGCATTATAGGTAAGCTACCATGTCTGGCTTTAGATATATCTTGAGCAGCTAAGATAATACTCTGCTTTTTCCTATTACCTTTCCTCTTGGCACCAGCACTTGGCCCTCCAATGTTAGGGTTGTGCTTTTAGACTGTGATGGCTCACCTTCCATTACTTGCAATTCCCAAACCTTCCAGGATCTGGACTTTGACTTTTCTCTCGACCTGCTTTCTACTGTGGCACTGGGACAAAGAACTGTGCTGTCCTCACCTCTGCCCCCAGAGTACCTGCTGCCTTCTCAGGTCCAGCCTTACGTCAGGAGGTGACATTTCAACATCTGTTCTTTCAAGAGAGTGAGTCTCTGATGAGCCCAAACATATCTTTGTCTTATCCTGACCCTGGACCTGGCAGACATCACTAATTGATCATTGAATTCACTTTCATGTAGCTAAGGGTAGGTCCTCCAATTTCTTTGAATATAACACTCAGAAAGCCAGTGTAAATTGATTGGTGAGATGGAACTAATTTTATTCTTGACTTGTCCAATCTTTTATACATTTATGACTTGCAAACAGTGACAGGCTGTGACTGCTGACTGCTGTGGACTTTGGGAGTGGGGGCAGGAGGAAAGGCAACAGTGACAAGGGGGAACAGCTTACCCAGAAGCACTCTGTAAACATGCTTTGCATGGGAAAATGAAGTGCCTTTAATGTGCTGTAGAAAGTACCCAGGAACACGTTTATCTTTTCCAAATCCATCTATGCGTCTTCATCAGCTATGCTTCTAGCTTTTGCAGTAATTAAAGAACTCTAGTTATGTGGCACTCATAGCTTAGAGCCATAGCTTCTTTCTGGAGTCAGTTCTGCAATTTTCCCTTTCAAGTCATTCTCCATAGATGCTAAATTCATATAGACAGCTGTGGGGGGCTTGGTTCTTCTGTAGTTTTTCTGTACCAACAAAATTGATGAGGCTCAGCTTGGGAAGGGAAACTAGGGGAGTCTTCCAATATGTAAACTCCAGGTAAATATCCTTGAATAGAATTTGTGACGGCAGGACAGCATCAGACATCACCTATACAACCTCAAGACTGTGTTGAGATGTCATCATTAAAACAATCCACCACGCTACCACAGCTAGAGGACAAGATGTAACATACAAGTGGCCCTCAGTTCAGAATCCCTTTGCGGATTGGCCACCTGAGGATTTATATTTATATGGCTTACAAGAGGAGGATGCTAGCTGTTGCACCCAGCAAGTGTGCGTTACCTGTTGATTCTAAAATAAGATTGTTTGGTGTTTTATTTCTCATGGTGACTCAACTGAGTTCCAGAGAAAGGTATAGTGATGGGCTCCCCAGCCAGCCACAGAATTCGAATGCGTGGGGTTGGCATGACAGGGAGCAAATCGCCATGGGAAATTTGCAAGTCCAGGGGAGACGTTTCAGAGCTCAGGGTCAGAGAGTCTACTGAGTTGAGAACAGGCCAGGCCCACCAGCCATTCGGCAGGCAGTACCATGATGTCATTTTTATTATTTAACACAACACAGGACACTGTATTAAGCAAGAGTATAGAAGCCATAGTCAGAGAGTTAGAAACTCAAGCCTTGTCTTTACTATTTAGTAGCTCAGTGATATTGAGCAAGTCACCTAATTACGTCCAGGCTTATTTCTCAGCATTAAAAAGCAGGTGGATTATAGCATCTGCTTTGCAGAGTTACTGTGAGGTTTCACTGAGATAATTCATGCCAAGTGCTTAGCACAGAATCTGGCACAGAGTGTTCAATGAACATTAGCTGTTATTATCATAATTAAAAATGCCTGGTTCAAATGTGGTCACTGCAGCTTGAACTCTGCACATCTGGGAGTGGATGGGGTTTGAGTATCTCTGTTTAATTACAATTAAAGGCACTTGTAGTGACAGTTGGGACTTCCTAGTTTCTAAGACATCAGCAAATCTGATGCTTATTTTCTCTGTCTCTCTTTCTTTCATGTATGTGAAAATTAATGAAAAACAGATGTCCTTGTAGGTCAGCTGAATGATACAATCTCTCACTATAAGAAAACACTGTCTTATCTGACTTTGTGGATTGGGTATTAGTTATTTATAAGACAGAAAGAATTTCTTGGCTTTCTCTCTCTGAGTTTTAAACCTTATCTCCTGATTTTCTACAATAAATTTCCTGAGCCTGAGTACATTATTTTTGTATCCATGCAACATGCTGTTCCTGCTGAGAATTCATGTTGCCTGTCTAGACATTATTTTCTAAACAATTTGCATAAGGTTGGAATTACTGATCCTTTGACTAGTTGGTTAAATTTCCTGATGAGATCTTGGACTAGGGTTTTCCTGGAAGGTTATTTCAGACTTGATTTCTTATGGCTTGATGATTATCCAGGTTTTATATACATTCTTGAATCACTTAAGTTACAGCTTTTAGTTTTAAAAAGAATGAATCAGTCTTGTGGTGTGGTAAGTGATCTCTGGAGCTTTGACTAAAAGGTGCCCCTATATACTTATATGTTTGCATAGTTGGTCTTAGGCAGTTTCTTCTCTTCTCTTTCTTATTTTTTAATTTTACATTAATTAATTAATTTACTTTACATCCAGATCACAGTTTCCCTTCCTCTTCTCCCAGTCCCTCCCTCTCTTTAAACTTCCCTCCCTTTATCTCCTCCTCCTTCCTCAAAGAAGAGGCCTCTCATGAATATCAAACCTCCTTGGCCTATCAAGTTGCCATAGAACAAGGCAAATCTTCTCCTGTTGAGACCAGACAAGACAGCCCAGTTAGAAAAAAGGGATCCCAAGGGAGGCAGCAGACAGAGACAGCTCCTACTCCTGCTGTTAGCAGTCATACATGAAGACGAGTTACACATCTGTTACATATGTATAGAGGGTATAATTCCATCACATGCATACTCTCTGGTGGGTGGTTTAGTCTCTGTGAGCGTCTATAGGCCCATGTTAGTTGATTCTGTTGATTTTCTTGTGGTGTCCTTGACCCCTCTGGCTCCTTCACTCTGTTCTTTCCCCTTCAATAAGATTTCTCCAGCTCTGCCTAGTGTTTAGCAGTGGGTCTCTGCATCTGTTTCCATCCATGGTTGAGTGAAGGCTCTCGGATGAAGTTATGTCAGGTTCCTGTCTGCAAGCATAGCAAGTATAGCCATTTTGTCCTATTGATGGTGCCCTCTGCCTTACAGAAGCTTTTCAGTTTCATTCATTAATAGTGTCAGGGGTGATCTTTCTCTGTCTCTGTCTCTCTCATGGTCTCAAGTTGGGCTAGTCATTAGTTGGCTTTTCCCTCTATTTCTATTCCAACTTCATCCCTACTTATGTTTTAGGCAGGACAAGTTGTGGGTCTAAAGTTTGGTGGCTGAGTTGGTTTCCCCATTCCTCTATTGGAAATCTTGCCTACTTATAGGAGGTAGCTGTTCCAAGTTCTCTATCTCCTAATGTTAGAAGTCTTAACTACAGTCACACTCATGGACTCCTGGGAGTTTTTATTGTCCTAGGTTTCAAGCTCATCTCCAAGTTGCCTCCTTTCCCTAAAACTAATTCTAGTTCTCGCTCCCTCTGTCCTCCCCACACTAGATCCCCCCTGTTCTCTTCCTCATTTTCACTCCTATCCAAGTCTCCCCAACCCCTGTCCACCTTCATGTCTATTTTAGTCCCCCTTCTCAGTGAGATTCAAGTATCCTTTCTTAGGTTCTCCTTGTTACTTAGCTTCTTTGTGTCTGGATTGTAGCATGATTATCCTGCACTTTATGGCTAATATTCACTTATAAGTGAGTACATACCATTTATGTCTGTCTGTGTCTGGGTGAACTCACTCAGGTTGATACTTTTTACTTCCATCCATATGCCTGCAAATTTCAGGATGTTTTTTGTTTTTAATAGCTGAGTAGTAATCTACTGTGTAATGAACCACTTTTTAAAAAATCCATCTTCAGTTGAAGGACATTTGGATTTTTTCCATTTTCTGGCTATTACAAATAGAGCTTCTATGAATATAGTTGAGTAAGTATCCTTGTGGGATGGTAGAGAATCTTTTGGATAAAGGCCTAGGAGTTGTATAGCTGGGCCTTAAAGTTGAACTATTTATTCTCAATTTCCTGAGAATTGTTTTACAAATTGATTTACAAAGTGGTTGTACAAGTTTTTATTTCCATTAGCAATGGAATGTTGCTGGCATGAGCTGTCACTTGAGTTTTTGATCTTAGCCATTCTGACAAGTGTAAGATGGAATCTCAGAGTTGTTTTGATTTGCATTTTCCTAATGACTAAGGATGTTGAACATTTCTTTAAGTGTTTGTTGGCCATTAGTAATTCCTCTGTTGAGAGTTCTCTGTTTGGCTTTGTTCTCATTTTTTTAATTGGGATTTTTTGATGATTGATATTTAATTTTTTGAATTCTCTATAGATTTTAGATGTTAGTTCTTTGTCCAGTGTAGGATTGATGAAGATCCTTTCCCATTCTGTAGGCTAACATTTTGTCCTATTGACAGTGGCCTTGAACTTACCAATGTTTCAATTTTATGAGGTTCCGTTTAATAATTTTTGGACTTAGAGCCTGAGCGATTTCTATTCTGTTCAAGAAGTTGTCCCCTGTATCAGTGTGCTCAAGGCTGTCTCCCACTTTCTCCTCTATCATATTTAGTGTGTCTAGTTTTATGTTGAGGTCTTTCATCTACTTAGACTTGAGTTTTGTGTAGAGTGATAACTATTAATCTATTTACATTCTCCTACATTCAGACACTCAGTTAGACCAGCACCATTTGTTCAAGATGCTTTTTCCCCAATATATAGTTTTGATTCCTTTGTCAAAAATTTAGTGTCTATAGGTGTGTGGGTCTTTGAGTTGATTCCATTGATTACCTTGTCATTTGGTCTTGCTTCAAAAGACAAAAAAAAATTGAAAATCTAAACAAAATGAATGATTTTCTAGACAAATACCATCTATCAAATCAAGATGAGGTGGCCAATTAAAATAGACCTATAACCCCTAAGAAAATAGAAGCAGTCATTAAAAACCTCCCAACTTAAAAAAAAAAAAAAAAAAAAAAAAGCACAGAGCCAGATGGTTTTAGCCCAGAACTCTAGCTGACTCTCAAAGAAGAGCTAATATCACCATCCCTTAAATTATTCTACAAAATATAAACAGAAGGAACATTGTCAAACTTATTCTATGTGACCATAGTAACCCCAAATCCTAAATCACAAAAAGTCTCAACAAAGAAAGGTATTTTCAGACCAATTTCCATTATAGGTATTGATAAAAAGTACTTAACAAAATACTCACAAACTGAATCCAAGATGACATCAAAAACATCATCCACCATTGCAGCTTTAATTTTTTTTCAAATTCGACTTCTAATAATAGACACTTAATTCTTAAACACTTTAATCTTTAATCTCCCTTCTAGCCCAGAGGTAGTGGAAAAGAAAGTATGGCAGGGGGAGTGGACCTGTTTAGAAATTCTTCTTTAGAGCAAATCCCATCTGCATTGTTAGGAGATCAGCAATTCAGTTCACAGGTCAGAAGCTGCTCAGTCCACTCACAAACATTTCACAGACACACCAGCAGTCCAGCTTGGTAGAGTCCGGATAGCAAATCTGAATCAGCAGTGGTGGCATGACCTAACAGAAACAGTCAGACCTCTGCTGAGTCAGCACAAGTCAGCAGGAGAGATCAGAGTCAACAGAAACACCGGGAGAGGTTACTACCAACTTCTATATAGATGTAGGGAAAATAAATAAACTTTATCTCATTAAAACCTTAGCCCATTTGAGATAGATTTAGCTGCAGTTGATACAGATAGTGATGGCCTATCTGAAAGCCTGACTTCAAAACCAGCCTGTCATACACATGTTTCCAAACACTCCAAGATCCTACTCTTAATTGTCACAGAAATCCAGTAAGAGCTTCAGGGATGGGCACCAACCACTGTGTAAGGGGAACTAGCCCAGAATGGTCAGTGATGAGCCTTCTGCTTCAAACGGCACTCTCTAGGCCCACGGGGGAGGATTTTCCTTGGAAGCTGAGATTTACTGAGAAATAAAGTTTTGATTCTCCAATTCTCTATACATCAAGAGTAGTACCCAGGAGTTTTCTTACAAACTGTGAAGGACCAGGTTGTAAAGCATAATATTGAGGTAAGTAGTCTATGACTTGGGATTTCCAACCCCAAGAATAAAAGATACTCTCAATGCAGGGCTCAGGGAAGGAGGCTGGGCTCCTGATCTGAGTATCCTTATTCTGACAAGAGTCCCTTGGGTCCATGGCAGCATGATGGAAGGGCATTGGTCTAATGATGGAGATGCTATGCTTAGTAGTGAGTCAGAGATTGGGAGTGATCATCAGCATGAAGACAGGTCAGAGGGATGAACGGAAGAGGGAAAGTCTGGGTGAAGTGGCTCCTGGTAACCTAGAGAACATTACAGCAGCAGTATCACAGAGTTGTAGAGAGATTTTAGTCAGACAAGCAAGGTAAGTGGAGTTACAAATAACTTTGCAGAGCCAGAGTACTCAGCCTAGAATCTTAGGAAGCAGACATTACATTTGTACTGGCTGGTTTTGTGTCAACTTGACAAAACATGAGATCCAGCTGTAAGGCATTTTCTCAAATAGTGACTAAGCGGGGAGGACCTAGCCCATTGTGGGTGGTGACACCCCTGGGCTGGTAGACCTGGGTTCTATAAGAAAGCAGGCTGAACAAGCCAGGAGAAGCAAGCCAGTAAGCAATATCCCTCCATGGCCTCTGCATCAGCTCCTACTTCCTGACCTGTTTGGGTTCCAGTCCTGACTTCCTTTGGTGATGAACAGCGATATGGAAGTGTAAGCTGAATAAAACCCTTTCCTCCCCAACTTGCTTTTTGGTCATGATGTTTGTGCAGGAATAGATACCATGACTAAGACCAATTGGTACTAGCATAGTGGGGTATTCCTGTGACAACCTGCCTGACTATGTTTTGGGGAGGACTGTGGAAGGACTTTGGAACTTTGAGCTAGAAGAGTCATTTGGTTAGTAAGAGCTCTGGGATGTGCTGTAGGAGCTTGTAAGATAATGTTAAGAACAGTGCAGAAGATGGAGGCCTGGCTTATGAAATTACAGAATTCAAGTGTAAGCTGAATAAACCCTTTCCTCCCCAACTTGCTTCTTGGTCATGATGTTTGTACAGAAATAGAAACTCTGACTAAGACAGCATCTTAATTGTAAGACATGAGAAAATCCAGAATCTGAGCAAGGTGGAAAGGGGATCACAGGTAAAGGGGCATCTCAAAGGTAAACATAATTAATGCATGTCACACGTTCATGTCCTAATGTAGTGTTCATTCTTATACATAGTGAAACACCAAATAATTTTGTTTGGAATATTATCTTTTACATTTTTTTTCTGAGCAGCTCAATATTTATAAAGTTTCTCCTGATTTTATTGGATTTTCAAATGTCCGACTTCTACAAGGCTTAAGATTTTGCATATGTTTTGTAGCTTATATTTCTAGTTTTCAAATGTAGTGTTTTGAATGTCTGATTGCTTTGAGTTCCTCAACATGTGGCAGATGAGTCAGGCCTGCAAGGCTATAAGTGCACTCAGGAGATGCTGAGTGATGGATGTTTGTAGGCAGAACTCACAAGGAAGCAAGGCAGTGTGCTAAGGCAGCTTCACCGCTACCCTGGGTCTCGGGGTCCCCCTTCTCCGTGAGAATCCTTAATTATCACCCAGAGACCACTGTCACATGGTCACATTCCATCCCTGGATATTCTCCCCAATGTACTGACTTGCTCTGTCTCAGGGTTCTGTCATACTGAGTTGTCTTGGTTAAAGCCTGTTTTCTGCTGAAATTAGCTGCACGTGGCTTGACATCACTCATCTCAATGACATAAACCACAGCATCACAGACAAGAATGAAAAGTCTGGGGACCTTTTGTTTTTCATCAGGGGTCTGTGGTAGACACCAGAGGTTCCTAGTTTATATGGGCACAGGCAATGGGGTTTGATGGAAATGTGAGAGGCAACAGTGGGAAGAACCCCCTTTGATCAGATAGAGCCACAGACTCTTACTGAGTTTTAAACTTACAAAAAACCCAAACCCCTAGTTATTAAAAGGATCTCTATGTAAGCTGAATTCACTAGTAGATCCCACTTAGATCAAAATTAAGGTTTTTTTTTTTTCCCCTTCTTCTCTGGAGACAAGAAATTACTGTCATAGAACACACCTGGCGAACATCTTAATTGTTGGTGTTCTATTGTGGTTGCTATTGAATATTTGATGCCAACAGCTGCTCCCCACTCTCCGCTGCAGTGAAGGATTTGTCTAAATGAAATTGCCTGAGAGTACAGTAAACAGCTAATCAAGGAGCAAATAATTCACTTAGTTGTTAACTCTAAAATTGTCACACCTTTCATGCCTTTATGGTGATTGTCACACTGTGTGACTTTATTGTGATTGTTACACTGTGTGCCTTTATTGTGATTGTTACGCTGTATACATTTGAGGTTGGGATGGAATCCTATAATGTTTGAGAAAGGATTCTAAAGTGTTGCTCTCTGAGAACAAATGTTAGCATTTTTTTTTTTTTTTTTTTTTCAGAGCTGAGGACAGAACTTAGGGCCTTGTGCTTGCTAGGCAAACGCTTTACCACTGAGCTAATCCCCAAACCCATGTTAGCATTTATTAGTGACATCTACATGGGAACAGGAGGGAGACAAACTGCCATGAACTGGGTTTTTGGTGCCTTTTTGCTTTATGTTATACTTCCTGTCCCAACCATGGCAGGCACCTTTTTCCTTATCCCCTCCAACTCACTCGGTCATGGCTTGAAGATTTCATTGATGCCTGGCTTCCTTTTATCTTATCTCCATTTGAGATCTATGTCCATCAGAAGCTCTGGTGAAATCCCTCCCTTCACACGTTTCCAAGTTCAAATCCCATCCAGACCACTTTAAATGTTATTAACTTAAAATTGTTATTATTTAAATATTTGTTCTCTCTCTCTCTCTCTCTCTCTCTCTTTGTGTGTGTGTGTGTGTGTGTGTGTGTGTGTGTGTGTACATTTTGAGACCAGAAGACAGCCTTGTATCACTCTTTGTGAGTACCATTCAACCTATTTTTAAGAGAGGTTCATTCATCAGCTGTGGCTCACCTATTGGGCGAGGCTAGCTGGTTAGTGAGCATCAGTCACTTGCCTATCTCCTTTTCCTCAGCAGTAGGATTCCCCAACATTCACAACCACATCCTGTTTTTTTCATTCATTTGTTTTTTCTTTTGTCTTGTTTTATTTTTTCATTGAATTTTAAAAATTAAAATATTATTATAACACTCTCCCTTCCCTATATTTTTCCAATCTCTCTCTTGCCCTCCTCCCTCTCAACTTATGGTCTCTTTTTGATTATTATTGTTACATATATATTTATGCAGAACTATATGTGCATATGCTTTCAGGGCAGACTAATTGTATTGAATAATCATTAGGGGGCTCATCCCTAGAAGGTGCTAACTCCCTACCTACAACAGTCACAAGTTTTCAGTAGTTCTTCATCTAGGGGTGGGATCCTGTGAAATTCCCCACTTAGAGTCTTGTTCAGGTGTTGTTTAGTCAACCATATTGTTGAGGTATCATGGGTGCAACTTCTCTGTCATTCCTAGGAGAGATACGCTCACAGCAGACTTCTGTCTTCTGAGCCTTAGATGATAGAATTGTGTTGTAGATCTATTCACTTGGGCCTGGACTCCAAGTGATCCCTTGATTTCTGCTTTATAACCTGCTTTAGTTTCCTGTAATGGCCTCTGTTAGTTGTAGAGCAATGCTTCTTTGATGAGTGAGGCCTATTTTCATCTGTGGTAAGGATGCATTTTACAGTGATTATTCCAGTCTATCAAAGAGGTTCTCACCTAACCTGTGG
The DNA here is from genome assembly GCF_963924665.1 of Micromys minutus. Classification (NCBI taxonomy): domain Eukaryota; kingdom Metazoa; phylum Chordata; class Mammalia; order Rodentia; family Muridae; genus Micromys; species Micromys minutus. The sequence goes on along the minus strand of NC_137969.1, from coordinate 86,634,759 downwards.
CCTCACTAGCCCTGAGTAGTTAGTTACTAGTAAGAGGCATGATTTCCCTCCCACTGAGTGAGTCTTTTATCTAATCAGACAGCTGCTGGTTACCTCCAAGTGTCACTACTGAACTTGGAAAGATATTTTGCCATTCTGGTCATTGTTATGGTTAATTGGCATGGTAGCTGGGTAGGACTATTGATTGCATCCCTCCACTGGCAGCTATGTAAACTTTTACAGCGATTTTTCTAGGACCATAAAAGCTGGACAGCAGGAAGAAAAGTTTTAATGTGGGTTCTGGGAATCAGACTCAGGGCCTTGTGTCTGCAAGCACGCACTTTACTGACTGAACCATCTCCCCAGGCCCCAGGCCAGCTTTTTCAGACTGGCAAAGCTATTGTCATTTAGACGTGGGATAGTTCATGGAATGCCAACCGCATGTCTGGAAATGGTCTCATGAGTTAACGTAGCCTTGAGAACCTCACCATATGTAATTTAAACCGTCTTAGTTTCTTGGTGTAGAAACTAATTTGCAATCAGTGCATCAGATTAGATTCAAATGGAACTGATTTATATGAATCAAACGTGCCAAAGACTCATCCATCATTACAATTTTTAAAATGTACTTTTTCATTGTTATTGTTATTTTTAGATGGGGTTCTCCATGGGGTCCTGGTTTTCCTTGAACCCACTCTGTAGACAACTCAGAGGTCTGCCTATCTCTGCCTCCCAAGTACCGAGATTCAAGGCATGCATGCCGTGCTTGGAAATATGTACTCCTTTTAAAGCAGACTGCAGTCCTCTGAACTACACAGTGGTCCCCAGTACAGAATCTCCGTGCACATGAGGACACAACCAGAGCATGGTTTTGTGGACATGAAACTGCATAAGCTAAAGGCACTTGGGTCGCAGTGAGCGCTCTTGTCACTGGTCACTTCACCCTGCCCAGCACCTGCTGTTGCGGCAGTGGTCCCATCTTCTCTGGCTTCCTTCCAATGGCTTTTTGATGAGCAGCTCATTTTTACCAGCCTCAGAGAACTCCCTTCACTGGAGTTTCTCTGAGCAAATGTCTTCTGCCATAGAGTGACCCTTGCAGGTTGGAGGCTTCCCCATTTCAAGCCTGTGTAGCTTAGGTTAGTGACTCAGCCTCACCACCTCCAGATGATACTAACTTATTTGATTTCGAATCCCTTTTATTTTAAAGTATTCTTTTTTTAAATAATGTATGTGTGTGGGGGTGTGTGTGTGGCATGTGTGTGTGTGAGTGCAGGTAGCCTTTGAGTCCAGAAGAAGGCATAGGATACCTGGGGCTAGAGTTATAGACAGTGTGCACCATCTGACATGAATTTTGGGAACTGAATTTGGGTCCTCTGCAAGAAAGCATGTACCCTTAACTATTGAGCTATCTCTCCGGGCCCTGATAAACGCTCCTGCTCTCTTAGAAACGGCGAATACTGGATGAGCTCTAGATAACAAATGCTTCCAAGGCATGTGCCACACAATACTCCCAGAAGCTTAGGAAGTAGGTAAGTCATTCTTCCACCTTCATCTTCCAGGTAAGGCAGCTGAGGCACTGTGCAATGCTATTCAGCTAAAATAGGATTCTGGATTCTCAATCTGACACTTTGAAATAGAGATGTGCTGGGTGAGGATGAAGGGGAAAATTGGGGGAGAGAGTGAAGAGAGGTCACTGAAGAAGTTCTCCCGAGTTTGGGCCCATGTTTTCTCTATCTGTTCTTTTCCCACTGCAGATGCTGATTGAGGTTCCCAAATTCTGCAGGGAGTTGAAATGAAAGTCTGCAGATCACTGTCCAGACTCCTTGTTCTGCCCAGTCAGGTGCACCGAGTTCCCTGTTCTTCTTGCCGCATCTTGGCAGAGGTGGAACCAAGAGGAAACGAGTTTGGGGTGCACTCTGGAAGCCGTCTGAGTGCCCTTTCCTAAGCTGCATGGGGTATCAGTTTGGCAGGTCACCTTCTGCTGGCACTGGGATTCAGGGACCTGAGAAGCAAGCAAGAGGGACAATAGACAGAGAACTGAGCATTTTCAGTGCAGGCAAGATCCCTATTTCCATTCAGGGCTCCTCATTAGGCCGCTGATGCCCCATGGACCTGTTATTTCATTAGGTTGGCAGAGCCCATGCTCCCATTAGCAGCAATGTGTACCAGAAGGATTCCAGTGAGAGGAAAGAGGCTGAAAGAACTGGAGGTTCTGGTCCAATTTTCAAAGAAAAGCAGAGAATGAAAAGCCCATAGAGCCCAGAAATACTTCTTTCCCTGGTTCATTCACATGGAAATGTTAATGGATGGGATGGCCCTGGGAGCCAGAGTCAGCATGACTCCAGGCTCTCAGACCCTCCATACCCTCAGGCCTCACCCCCTGAGCTGCTAGCAATTAACCAAAAGGCTTTAATAAAGGAGCCACTGTGGCACACACCTGTAATCCTAGCACTTGGGAGGCTGAGGCAGGGGGATTGTCATCAGTTCAAGCCAATTTAGGGCATATAGTGAGGTCAGTCTGGGGTACACTGTAAGTTCAAGGCCAACTTGAGCTGCATAATTAAACCTTGTTTGTTGACATTTGCTTGGGTTGTTCTTTTTTTTTTTTTATGTTTTAATGTTGTATTTCTGGACATTTGGCCAGAAGAGACACAAGTATTCTAATTAGTGAACTAACAAGCACTTAAGAGCCAGACCAACCCTGCCTAGAGCACATACTCCCAAGAACTGGGTGCTGAGAGCATTCTTCATCAAGTACAAGAAGACTCTTTGATTGTTGTCTTCACGATGTGGAGCAGAACAAAGTCAGCAGTAATGACATTGGCAGCAGCTGTTGGAGATGCTCCCATGGTGCTAGATGTGATGCCATGATGCTAGATGGGATGCTAGCTATTTGTGGTGCGTTGAATGAATCCAGGCTGAGCAAGTACAGGTTAGTGATGAAGGGAAGGCACATCCCATGTCTTGAATGTCTAAGAGGCACGTATTGAAATAGAGGCAGAGAAAGCACCATCACCTCTGCTATGACCCCTCTGCTTGCTACTTAACCTGTAAGTGGTCTGTCCTAACACAGCTATGCAGACTCCAAGATAAGCCTCCAAGCATGGTGACTGAACTCTTTCCTTACCTCTCCCTGGACCCATCAGATGAGAGCAGTGATGAATGGGAAGCCACAGGTTCATGTCTCCTTGTGTTAGTTTTGATTTTTCATATAGGACTGAGGAATATATAATACCTTTTTAGGTGGGAAAATGAAACATTCGCGTATTTGTTACCAAGGGGTATGAGGAGAACATGAAGTTACAAGAAGGAAGCTGCCCTAATATGAGTAGGCAGTAGCTCTCCTGAACACGTGGCTGGTAACATATTCTTCCATTAGCACCCCGAAGGTGCCCTTCTTACATTTATTTTTCTCCCTTTCAAATTGGCCTTCACTGGGAAGAACTGTAGAGCTCAGCCAGACATTGCTTGTGTTCTGTCCTGTGCTCCCTGACCCTTATTCTAACTTTCTAGTCTCTGGACTGACAACTGAGTCTTCCAGACTTGGAGAGGATGTTTGAATCCCTGGGCTTCTCAGAGGCTGGCCAGGATACATGCAAATGGAGAGGCTTTTTTTTTCTTTCTTTTTCACATTAGATTAGTACAGTTGGTTTCTGTACTATTCCTTGTTACTCAAACATTGAACCCAGCTTCTTTAAGTGACACAGGTTATTGAACCCGAATTTTTTCAGAGCTTTGAAAATGTGTTCAGCAACAGCTACTTACTTATTGCAAGTATGTAAATCATGGACAGAAATTGTGCATGGACAATGATTGTGCTGTGAAACAGAATGGGAAGAAAAAAAATCTTTGCCAATTCTTTGCCAATCTGATAGAGGGCTAATATCCAATATATACAAAGAACGCAAGAAATCCTATTAAAAACGAGGGACAGAGCTAAAAAAAAAAAGAATTCTCAACTGAGGAATATTGAATGGCTAAGAAGCACCTGAAGAAATGTTCAGGTAGCTCATAGAGTGGGTTTGAGACCTGCTCTACAAGAGGGAATTCATGCCAACTACTGTAAATATGGTCCAAGAGTCATGACTAAAGTGGTCTTGGGATATGGGGCAGAGACATCCAACACTTATGTTTACCTGAAGTGACACATCAAAGTCTTCTAAATATGTTCACACCCATGGAGAAAGGCTATCCTCAGCCTTAATCAGAAAACCCTCTCTATTCTGTACATGAAGATGAATGTAAAGACTCATAGTTGCATTAGATTCTGGGATTAAAGGACAGCTGAGGCTTAGCCCCAGACAAGACATTTTTACCATTTTCTGAAAGCCCAGGGAACATCATGGAAGAAAGGGGGAAAGAATGTAAGAACTGGAAGATAGGGACTAGGGTACCAAAGAGCAACACAGTCATGGCAGCTATGACTTCACGGCAGTTGTGTAGATTTACTGGCACAGGGTCTACCCAACACTCAGCCAAAGATGGAAAGGGGCTCTCAGACCACTTACTGATGGTCTATTAGCAACTAATAGCTGTGGACAAGGGGGAGGTAGTACGTAGCTGTGTATCCAGTAGTAAGCTCACCAGGCTTTAGTTGTAAGCCAAGATGGCTTGGTTAAGCTTTGTGGGGCACAAAACAAACCAATAATGAGTATGGGGAAAAGAGGTATAAGGAAGAATGGCTGCTGACAGGACTTGTAGAAAACTAGAGTCTGAGGTAGGGACCACACTGTATTATATGCATGTATTAAATTGTAATAATAATAATGATGATGATGATAATGATAATAATGATAATAAAGCTTATTTAAAAATAAGCCATTTTTTATATTAGGTCCTTTGAGCTTCTTTGGAACAATTTTGCTTTCCCTATAGCCACACTCTTCTACAGATCTAGTCTGGGTAAAACTAGTAAATTTGACTACAAGCCAGAAACTGACAGATGTGCCTAGCCCTCCCTCTCTTCCATCTTCAGGTCTCTTCACCCTTTGACCTGGGGTCAACAGCTTATTTCCAGCACAAAGCTGCCCTGGGGTGGGGGACTCCTTCAGAGCTTGCTGTTCCTGCAGTCCCTGGTGACTGGATTCTGAGATAATGAGTTCTGTTCTGTTTGCCAAGCATCTGCTTATCACCAGGCTAGGCAAATATTGTTGGAATGTTTCAAAGTACAGCTAGTCAAATCCCAGCACAGTCTGCATCACCTGCTAAGTGTTTTTGAGCAGTCATTAAGTCCTGGCAGGACAAGTCCTTGAAGCAGGTTAATAACTTCAGTGAAAACAACAGTAGGTTGTCCCTTTTGTGATGTACATATGAAAATGAGATACAAGAAGATAAGCTCACCTACATAATTATCCAGAGGTGTGTATGTGCGTGTGTAAAGAATACCTCTTTTAGCAGAAATCTTAAACACATATTATTAGCTATAACCCTCACTCTACTCTGAGCTCTAGACTCTGATACTGTATAACCTTTAAAACATTTGACCTGTTTCTCTCTCTTCATGCTTATGCTGGAAACTTATTCTCATCCTATGTGCATTTTAATACTTTTAAATGACTACATATTTAGTGGAGAACACGTGGGGTGGGCATTTTCCCTTTCTTATATAGCTTATTTCGCCAAGCATAATATCTTTCAGGTTTGCCCCTCTCACTGACTTTGGCAGAATCTCCAATTTCAAGGTTGTATGATATCTCTGTGTTGCTATGTATAATTGTGTGAAAATATAATTTCTTAATCCCTTCTGCATTGGAGGACACTTTCATATATACTGTGTCCACTTGAATGTTTTTGTCAGCAAAATTTCTGCTCAAAACCTTTGCCCATTTTTAAGTCATTATTTTTCTGCTGTTGAGTTGCTTTTGAATTTTTTATACGTTAGATATTAATCTTTTATCAGATATATAGGTTGTACAAATGCTGTTTTTTCCCTATTCTTCAAAGTTATTTTCATATAGTTGCTTCACTTTCCATGTAGACTATTTTAAGTTTGGTATAGTTCCATTTATTTATTTGTTTGTTCATTTATTTATTTATGACTTTTATGACCCCAAGTTTTGATGTGATATCCAAAGCTATCATTGCCAAGCTCAGCCTCAGGGAACTTTCTCCCAGTATTCTTAATTTTATGCTTAGCTCTATGATCCATTTTGAATTGGCTTTGTGTATGGTAAAGGGTCTAATTTTATTGTTGTGGTTTACCATATAGAAATCTAGTTTTTCTAATGCCACAAATAAAAGTAATTGTTCTTTCTACCTTGCCTCTTCTTGGAGCTTTTGTTGGCATGCTTAGGGTTACTTCTGCTCCATGGGCCTCTGTACCAACTATAAAGCCAGTACCAAGCCATTTTATTACCACATTCACAAAATATCATCTTAAACCAGGACATGTGGTGCCTCCAACCATATGTTCCTCTTTCACACTTAACTTGGCTGTTTTAGCTCATGTAGTTCCATGAGAATTTGAAAGCTGTTTTCACCTTCCTCTTCTTGTGGGAACCTCCTGTGGGAAAGACCAATTGACTGATTATTTCTTGGAGTGAGATGGGTTTTAGAACAATATGATCCATCCATGCTGTGATCTATTCATGTGTGCCTTCTTCAGCTTCTGAAGCAACATCCTTCATGTGTGTGATCATGTACAGGGTTGATTTCTTGATTCTGTAATTTTTCCCAGAAAGGCTTATGTGCAGAAATTTATAGAACTGTTCTTTATCTTATTGCTTTATTAAATCCACTTATTAATGTGTAATAGAGTTTGGGTCAAGTTTTTTGAGTTTCCATGTAGACAATAGTGCTGTCTAAATACTTGCTTCAGTTTTTCCTTTCTGGCTAGCAGGTCTATGGTACTTTCCCTGTTCTGCTGACTATGGTGTAGACATCTAAATGAATGGGCCGAGAGCTCTTGCCTTGTCATTGACCTGAGAGAAAATGTTTTTATTTTTACCCATCTATTATGATATTGGCTATAGGTATTTTCATAGATGCTTTTTATTTTGGTATTACAACTCAAGTGAGTCTGGGGAACATAGTAAATAATAAGAAAAAAACTTTAAAAGTGTTAAAGTCTGAAATGCATAGATCATAGTCAACTAACTCAAAAGATTCAAATAAGCTTAGGATCCAGTGCGAACATCTGTGCTATGATAGGGGAAACGTCCATGATTAGAAAGTCCCCCAATGTCCCTTGCAGGCAATTAGCAACTCTCATTTGACCGCCATTCCCTAATTACATGCATTGGACTTCTTATAAACAAAATAGCATAGAATGTACTTTTTAGCATCTGATATTTAAAAAGCCAATGTGTTTTACACATTTATCTATATTACTGCTTTTCCTTTTCATTGCTGAGTAGTATTCCATGTATGTAATATTCCATAGTTTTCTTATCCATTATCTTCTTGATTGACATTTGGTTGTTTCCAAATCGAGGTTATTATGAATAAAACCTATAAGAACATTCTTGAGTAAAATTAAATGTTCTGTTAAAGATGAAATTATTAGAATACAGAAAATAAGTAGCATTATGAGAATCGGTCTGTGCTGGTGAGTGGCTCAGTGGGTAAAAGTGCTTACAGTGAAGTCTGCCTACCTGAATTTAATCCCTGTAAAAGTAGAGAATTGACTGCACAAAATTGTCCTGTGATTACACACATGCTTTGAGTCACATATTCCATGACTCCCTCTTCACTATACAGACAGACAGACAGACAGACACACACACACACACACACACACACACAGAGAGAGAGAGAGAGAGAGAGAGAGAGAGAGAGACAGAGACAAAGACAGAGAGACAGAGACAGAGAGAATTTGATCAAACTATGAGAAACTCATTTGCAATAACTCCACGAATAGTATTTTAGTTTGAATTCCTTTTTTTTCCACTCAAGTGTTGTAACGTTCACTTTCCAGGATTTTCTTACTTCTTACAAAGACTTTCTCAATTACACCAGTTAGTTCTAGAACATTTTTGATGTTTAATGCTTATCGGATATGTGTTAGTTTCCTTGTGTTTTGCTAGAGTAGAAAGCCAGCCAGTCTTTGTATGGAGGAAGCTTACAGTCTAGCTGGGCAGCCAGTGGTGAGAATCGCTGTGGTGTGTGCTCATGACAGGAGGCAGATGTACCCCTGAACAGCCTCTGTCAGTGTTGGACGGACCTACTGAACACTGGACATGCCAGAGAAAGAAAGCATCCCAGGGAAAGAGAGGATGATTCATCTGGAGATCTAGTGGGTGCCCATGACAAGAACATCAGCCAGGCATAGGAGAGGCACCTTGCAGCAAGGTCTGGATCACAGAGGACCTGGAAGGTTGCTGCAAGGTATCTGGTCTTTGTTTCTTAGAGTACTGATTGCTGTGATAAAACACATGACTAAAGCAGCTTTGGGGGGACACATTTTATTTCACTGTATGATGTATTTATAAATCAATTACTGAGGAAAGCCATGTCAGGAACTCAGGGCAGACACCTGGAGGTACTAAGTTGGGGAATGCCTTGGAGGAGTGCTGTTTACTGACGTGTTTCTCTTGGCTTGCTAAGCCTGCTTTCTTATACCACACAGCAGCATCACCTGCCCAGGGCTGGCACCACCCACAATGGGTTAGGCCCTCACACACCAATCATTAATCGATACCTGGCAGGTGACTCTTATGGAAACATTTTCTCAATAAAGAATCCCTCTTCCCAGATATATCTAGATTTATGCCAAGTTGACAAAAATCAACCAGCATATCTTGCAAAGGACACAGAGCCATTAGCTGCTCTTGCATGTAAGAGCATGTAAAAGCAGGTGACATTTGCAGAATTAAATGGCCACCTTTCTTACCCATAAGCATTGACTTGGACTTTTTTCATGTCACTGCCTTGGTTCCCCATGGTTCTTGAGATTTGTACCCTAGTTCCCTTCTGTTTGGTCCACATAGTGAACTTTGTGATTTGTTCCCTCTAAGAACACATGATTCTTAGTGATTTTCAGGACCCCAAGCCTGTCAACAGGCGTCGTGGCACAGTGCTGGTGGTTATTTGGTACAATGGATTGCACCATGAATTTCTGGAGACCGTGGCTAGACCGTGGCTAGCCTGTGGTAACTATGTTTTGATTTAAAGAGGGTGTAAAGCAGAGCTCAATGAAATAAATCTGAGAGAGAATTTCTGAAATTAAATATTATAAGCAAATAAGAGCTAAATACAAAGCCCTTATCTCATTCCCAACCATATATGCTTCCTGAGCAGAATCCCACAAAGGTGTCTTCACTGCCCTGAAGAAAACCCTGCTTGCTTTTCGGAAGTGTTCTGGGATTTCCATATACTGAACAGATGTCATCACATTCACTTGAGATGCAGAAGAATTTCCATAGATTCAAACAGCAAAAGCTAAAGGAAGCATAGAGTATGGGATAGAACATGATACACCAGTAGAAAGCTAGACCGTGTACAAAGGAAATAAACCAGTGGGAGCCTCAGCCAGCAGTCTGGTTTCTGCAGGGTGTATGAAGCTAGAGGTTAGCATTCACAGGTCCTATGCTCAGCTAGGGTTTCAGTTTCAAGCACCGCACCCCACCCCCTCTCTCTCTGTAGAATGTTCCTCTTATGTGCTTGGCCCTGAGGACACAGAAATAAAAGCCTAGTTCCTGCTTCCAGGGACATGAGCATCATGGTGAAGACAAACAAAAGTTTCACACAAAGTGAGAACAGAGGAGCGAGGGCTAGGCCCTTCCCATCAGGACCAGGGAGACTGCTGGGAAGGCACTAGGAGCTGGCAGTCAGGCAAGGAGAATGAGAACAGAGCAGAGGGAAGAGACAAGGCTAAGGGCATGGCAGAACCAACAAGGGGTTGAGGCCTGAGATGCAGGCTAGGGGGTAGAAGGAATCAGAACATTCAGGAATATCTGAGCACACCCCAATACAAGGTCACATAAATCACTTGCAAAATAGTGTGTCCAGTCAGTAAATAGTTGAAGGTGTGGGCATATTTGGTAATCGCACTGCACTGCCAAGATCAACAGTTCACGTGCACAATTATTCGCACATGTACAACTTACGCGCTCAGTACCAGGTACTGGAAAGCCCAATGCTCCGTGCTTGTATTCCTTATGAAATCACTAGCACTAGTTTGACCTTTAAAGTGAGACTCTGAGGGAAACTGTTGAACGAATAAACAAATGGACCTTACAGCTTCTGCTGATAGAAACTGTATCTCCATTGTATTTCTTTTTCATAATTACCACCTAGACTCTACTAACTCACCAAGGTAAGTGGATCGTTCTCCGAAGGGTACAGTTCAGATGGAGCAGGGACTTCATCCTAAGCATGTCTACAAGAACCAGCCAAGAACCTGAGGAGATTTGAGGTGGAAGACAACAGGGACTGTGAGATCTACAGCCGGTGAAGAGTAGGAGTCATTTTAACAGGAACACCAGCTGCTGCTAGTCAACTAGAATCAAGTTAGGATTTTTTAAAAAATGTAAATTTGTGTTTTCAGCCAAGTGACATCTAAAGTTCTTCTTCCCCCAACCCCACATGCCCAGGACCCAGCATGATCGGCTTGGTACCCACATAGAGGAAAAAGCACATAGAGAATCATTTAGGAAGACATAGAGCCCCTCCACCAGTTGCCTTTTGTGATGGACATGACATTGAATTCTGAGATCTCTGTATTTTAAGGGGGGAGAGACACCACTGTCCCTACAGACAAGACAAGGTGGCAAATAGTGTCCGGTGTCAGGGCACGTCCTCCCCCAATACACACACTTCTGCCAGCTCTGGTGCTCACCTGTAGGCTAATCTCATCTGTGCCCGCAGGCCTGGACCAGACTTGAGAACAGCTCCACCCTGCTCAGTCTGCCCTAGTCCCCTGTGTGGCAGTTGATGATTCCGCGGCTGTTTGTTCTGCTAGAGGAGACAGAGACTGTACTGTGCTGGAATCCTGCCCTACCCACTCCGCACAGCTGCCTCCCCCAGCAAGGGAAAGCTGCTGAGCAGAGAATCAGAGATGATTACGGGCTGCTGGAAAACCTTGTGCTTCCTTCCGCCTGGCTGCATCTGCCTGCCGAGCTGTTATGTAAGCCACAGACTCGTTCAGGCGAACCAAAGAATGCCGCGGACAGTCCTTCTGTGACCTGCTCATCAGCTAACCTTCCAGGATCCCTGTCTCACCTGGAGTGCACCTGCCCCTCGAGAACCTTGCCCATCCTGTGCTGACTATCTGCTTTTATATTTGTTTTGGGGTTTCCCTGTCTCTGCTCCCTACCAGCGCAGTCATATGGGTGGGTCAGGGCCAAGACTTAACTTTGGTCAGATTCCAAATGACTAAGACATTTTACTTTGGAAAGCTCCATTTCACAATCCAGGGGTTGTTTTTCAGCCTTCTAAGTGAATAATTCACTTTGGCTGTTTAGACACTAGAGCTGAACTCCTGGAGCCCCCAGATGACCTCCTGACTGGAGAGGGGCTGACTGCTGCTCTAATAACCAAAGCGTATTGTTATTATAGGGTTTCTAGACATGTCCCACGGCCCATAGAACTTTTCTTTCAGCATAAGTGTGCTGGTTTCTCAGTGCTTCAGCTTTTCTTTCTTTCTTTCTTTCTTTCTTTCTTTCTTTCTTTCTTTCTTTCTTTCTTTCTTCCTTCCTTTCTTCCTTCCTTCCTTTCTCTTTCTTTCTTTCTTCCTTCCTTCCTTCCTTTCTCTTTCTTTCTTTCTTTCTTTCTTCCTTTCTTTCTTTCTTTCTTTCTTTCTTCCTTCCTCCCTCCCTCCCTCCCTCCCTCCATCCCCCCTTTTTCTTTCTTTCTCTTATTTCTCTGCACTTCAATGCTTAGAAGAGTGCAGATTCCTGCAGTAGGTACACTGGAAAACTCAATCAGAAATATCGGCTGTGCCCTCATTCTTCAAGCATATGTATTCATGTATGCGAGTGTGTACTTGTCTTTGCATGTGAGTGTCATTCCCAGGTTGATGGCCAGTACTCTCCACTCTCTACACTGAGACAAAGTCTTGCAGTTGGCCCAGAACTCACACATGTAGTTACTCTGGATAGTCACTTTGCTCCAGAGAACCCCTGTCTCCAATTTCTTATCACTGGAATTACAACAGGAGGGCTGCCACCCTCATCCAGGAGTCATGTGGGTTCTGGGGATCCAAACTCCAATCTTCATGCTTGCAAGGCAAGAATTATATGTGCTAAGCCCTTCTCTTAACCTTTGTATTCACAGTTCCAGAGGCATTGCCACTGCATCTGAAATGAGCTCCTGGGCCCAGTGTTGATGGCCTCCTTGCAGGACTTAGACATTCGAACTAATTGACACAGGTTTCCATTACTCTCCTTTTTGCAACCATATCTGGTGGTACCCCAGAGTCAAGGCTCAAATCTTGGGGTTTGGACCTTGGAGTTGGATTTAACTTGTATTGGAGGCCATAATACCTTATGCTGTGGCTTGAATGTTTCTGCACAATTGGACTATCCTGACCTCCTTTGTTTTCTATACATCACTTTATAATGCACAGTCTCCAAGGGGTCTCATTCTGCTGTTGGATGATGGCTGACCATATCCACTTTCATCTGTTCCATCCAGGAAAGGGTGAGTAGGAGAGACTCCATTGCTGAGAACACTCTATTAGTAAGGATCTTAACTCTTTGGACTCAGTCTTTAGTTCTGGCCTTCGTCTTTCTCATTAATACAGAAAGGGGTGGGAGGAAGCTCTCACAAACCAGGATACCTACACAGCTGTTCAACTCATTCTCCATGGATGGCCAGAGTGCCAGATCTAATGACTAACCCAAAACTCCACTCCTAGGAAGATGGCCAGAAAGATCATGTCCTAAGAATAGGCATTTTGAACATGCTAACACAGAAAGAAGAAATTGTCTTCTCTAGGTCCTGCAGAAGGTCTACCTAAGTCCACATAAGAGCATGTATTTACCAGAGTACCCCATAAGTGACATGGCAGTGAGAGACCCACTTGTCTGTTGCCCGAGAATGACTTTATTCAAATACCGTATGGCACAATCTGATGCTGTGGGGAAGCTTCCCTCTAATGGCTGCTTCTAAATTGGAGAACTCCCAGCTCAGATTCTGATGCCCTTCTCAAGGAAACCTTTCCCACTGTGCCTCAAGATGGCCTGCCACTGGTAAATAAAGGGTGGGCTTTGTTATTCTGCCTTGCCCTCTTGGTTTGGAGAGGTACAAACTTCTTAGAAGACAGCAGCCTCTGGGGTGAGCTTATATAGCCCCTGCTGGCTCCTAGGGTGGTGATTCCTTCATAGTTATCTGTGTTTCTACACTAACATTTGGAAGACAAGAGCTATGTTTTCTCGGTAGGACCAGGGGATTGAGAAGTTTTGAGTTCCTTTCTCTTTGCTGCTGGAATGGTGCTTGCCTCCTTTCTTGATGCAAGCTTTCAATAAGGACCCCTAGAACTTCCCGTAGAGAGAGGAGTTGAGAAATGAAGTGGTGTAATTTTACTTTAAGAAAGGATTCATGAAGCATGCTCCCCTAATGTGCCTAAGAGAAAGCTAGACCAGGTAGGTAACCAGGAAAAGCTGCACTGTTCAAATGTGGAGGCTGCATTGACCATGTCTCCCAGTTCTCATGGTGGAACAGCTGGGGTAGGAAGCTTTTAGCACAGGAGAATGCTTGTGTGCCCGAGAATCAGTGGTGCAGAAAGACTGACCAGCTACTAGCCTGAATGTATGACATCAGCCTTCCAGGAGCCCTTTCCAACTCCAGGCATTAAGATTACAATTTGCTCTTGAGAAGTGGACATTAAATGAAAACATAAGCACAAAGAATCATTTGTCTCTTTCTCAATTTAGAGATACAAAAACATTCTACTGTACAATTTAGGAACTTACATATTGAATCATTAACTGTTGCTGCTCAGTTAAATCTAAACCATCATTTTAAGTACTGTCGATCAGTTATTTATGGAAGGGTCTAAGAATTCACAGATACTTATTTGGCTTTGAGGGAATAATTTTTAATAAATTCATTTCTTCATAGTATCCTTAGATGTACATAAAACCAACAAAGAAAGCATCCCATGTTGATAACATCTTAGTTGGATATGGTGCATTTATTAGAATTAAATTAACAAGTCAACTTAGATAATTAAAATTAAAATTGCAATAGCTGTTTTTGGTCAGTGCTCTTGGGTATCAAACCCAGGGCCTTTCATGTGCTAGGCAAGTGTCCTATTACTGAGTCATATCCAGGCACCCTAATTTCTCAGAGAAATCATGAATCAGGATTCCACCTGGTAGATAGAAAACCTTTGCTGAGTTTAGCTCTCCCTTCAGAACACTTATGTCTACTTTCTCGGGTATCTACTGTAAGAAAATGTCTGAACGGTTCATTGCAAAGCAACTCTTGTACAGCTTTACCTCAGAAATATTTTATAACCATAGTGACATGAAATGGCCAAGAATAGAAATTTTAAGATCATTTAAATAATTTGGAGCCTAGTTATAACATTCTAAGGTGTTACTTTTTAAGGCCATTATTTTCATCCATAAAAATAGGAATAGTAACAACACCTTCTTCATTGACTTCCAGTGAGGATCCACCTGGTACAGTTCCAAGCATACAGCAAGAATGCAGGAATGCTGGTTACTGTGCGCTCAGGAGCTGAGGTCCTTCAGAGAAGCAACCACACTCAATGGGTTAGTCAATGAGTGTCTAGATCAATTTAGTGAAGAAATAGCTTTTTCAACAAATATCAGTTTCAAAGGTCAGCAGGGAGAGGAAAAATAGTTGCCTAAGCATACACTTAATTGCTTGAAGAATTCTCTTGAAATTAGACAAACAAGGCAATTATAGAGTCTACTGACGTCAAAACCTGGGAGGAATTACTCGCAGGTCTTTTCTGCTTTACCATTCTACTTGAAGGATTAAAAGGGCAGTGACTGATTTGAGCCACAGATATCTCCACTGAGGAAAATAAAATGGTGTTTCATGGCTAATTGGGGAGCCACTCCACTGCCTGCCCCCACCCTCCTTCCCATTTCAGCACTTATACTAATACTGCATGTGTGTTGACCTAGCACAATAATCAGACATGTAGGTGCTCCTGCCTGGCCACGCCTCTCATTTGCCATTCCTTCAGCCTAGGTGCATCTTCACAGATTCATCTGACCAACATATTCTCAAGACTGAAGCCAGGTACCACTTCCCTCTGAAAACCTTCCCTTGGATAGCCCAAGGATCCCTGTCTCCTTCACCCTGTGGTGAATGTTGTGGGTGCCCAAGTGTTGCAGAGTTTCCATTTGGATGAGGGTACGGAAAGCCTTTGTATCTGACCACTTATAAGTCCAAGAACATTCTTGTCTTGTGCCTTGAGATAGCGATGCTCCATGAAGCCCATGCTGGCCTCAGAGCTTCAGCTGGTTTCCAACTTGTGACCTCCTGCCCCTCGTGGGCTGGGGTGATGGGTCTGTACCATCGTGCCGGGCCCAAAGGCTTTTGATTCTTCACCCAAATCCTGAAGTGGAAGCAGTTGGTGAAGATTACATTTTTGAATCTGAATCAGTATGAGCAATGCTAAAGGCTTCTCTTTAAACAGCATCGTTAAAGTTGGTGTTCGATTGAGTGGTGACATGGATCCGTTTGTGTGGTAGTTTCTGGGGATCAGTGAAATGATGTTGAGCTACTTCACAGTTTTCGCGAACCAATGAGAACTCTACTTAAAAGGTAAAACATGATGACAACAAAGCCCTGTCACTTGTCCTTGTCCCATGAAAGTGCTTTGTGGTATACTCAGGTTCTCTGGGCTGAAACTGTTCTAGTGGGGAGCTCCCTTGCAGCCTATTGTGGATTTCAAAAGTCCCTCCATGTAGATAACATTGGACAAGATCGATGCATCTCCCTAAATAGATAAATCATTGCTGCTGTTTGGGGGCAGATTTTTGTGATGATTTTGTGATTTTTTTTTTTTTTTTTTTTTTTGGCACTAGAAGAACGATAACTGCTTGATTCAATGGCGAGTGTGTCATGTTTGGAAGCGAAGGCAGCACTCAGCCTGCGGCATCAGTGTGGAGACTCAAGCGAAGGACATTAAGACGTTCTCTGCATTTTCTTGCCCCAGCTGCTAGTGTCTGAAAAGATGCTCCTAGACTCCCAGGAGCATCTGCATTAGGAAAAACACTATTATTTCTCTCGGACCCAAAGCCTCGACTGACAACATTCTTTCCCATCAAAGCAGGGAGGTACCGGAAGGTCAAATGCAGGATGACTCAGAGAGGAAAGGCCATCCTACAGTGATGAAAACAGACAGCAGCAGGAGGCAGAGCCCAGTCAAGTGCAGCCTTGCCTTGCTGCTCTGGCTCTGGGAGATTAGTCTGTGGTTTTGGCACAAGACCACAACTTGGGGGAGAAAGCAAAGTTTATGGATATGGTTGCCTTTTCTCCTCTAAGCCAACTAGTGCCTTGTTTTTCTGTGAGCCTGCCACTGTGGGAAAATTGCTAGAGTGTAAAGTTTCCCTCTTTGTCCTCGGTGCACTTCATTTACCAGGGAGCCAAGTTGGGAACAGAGCCGCCTCTCACACAGCCCATGAATGACTCCATTTTCTCAGGGAAGCCACTGCCTGCCCATTGTTTAACTGTCATGGCCTCTTGTATAGGTGTTCCCTGCAGCCCAGGCTGTTATGTAACGCCCGGGCAGGGAACATTGCGTGAGAGAAAAAGAAATTTGAGAGGAAAAATCCAGAGGGCAACCCAGACCAAACTGTCTTCCGGTGTGGGGGTGGGGAGGGAGGGGGAGAGAGAGAGAGAGAGAGAGAGAGAGAGAGAGGGAGAGAGAGAGAGAAGAGGGAGGGGGAGGAAGAGAGAGAGGATGGGGGAGAGAGAGAGGAGGGAGGGAGAGAGAGGAGAGAGAGTGGGAGGGAGGGAGGGAGAGAGAGAGAGAGAGAGAGAGAGAGAGAGAGAGAGAGAGAGAGAGAGAGAGATTGCTGCGTATTCAGTGTATTCATGTGTAAGCTTTTCCTCTGGCATGTTTGCTTAAGTGATAAACCCTGGGTGCTGGCATATAAAACTCTACGGCTGGCAGAAGTGAATGCTTCTGTTTATATCCACAAGACAGGACATGCTGTACCCTCGCATCAGCGCAGCTGTTACCTAGGTTCTCCCTCAAGACTCTGGCAAGGAACCCTTATGCCTAACTTAAGGCCCGAGAGGAAAGGATTTTTTTTTCCCTCACTATAGGCTGGACTGTGTTCCTCTTTCCTGCAACCTCAGTGGCTCAGGGAGCCTCTGAATCCTGCCTGGCAAACAGG
The DNA here is from genome assembly GCF_963924665.1 of Micromys minutus. NCBI lineage: Eukaryota > Metazoa > Chordata > Mammalia > Rodentia > Muridae > Micromys > Micromys minutus. The sequence goes on along the minus strand of NC_137969.1, from coordinate 86,617,513 downwards.
CACCTGTGTCAATTTCCAAGCTGGCATGGTTCACCATCAAGTGCCTTGTCAAGGGGCAGCCACCTCTCTGTGCTGCCATTGTCCTGCATCTGTTTCCCACTGAGGTGATTCGAATGGGAAGTGACTCTGCAGGGACGGGTATTTGAACACTTCATCTTTTGTTGGAAGTGCTGTTTGGGGAGCTTTAGGAAGTATGTGACTGGATTGGGTGTTGAGAGATTATACTGTCCCCTTCCTTTCAGGTTCCTCCTCCTGTTGACATGCCTGCTGCTCATTGCTATGTTTTCCTGACATGTGTTGATCTCTCCCTCTGACACTGGAGCCAAAGTAAGCTCTTTCTCTAAGTCACTTGGTCATCGGAGTTTATCACAGCAACAGAAAGTAACCGATAGACAGATAGACACATTACCCCTTCCGCCACACTGCTGATGCTGTGGTAGGGGGAAGACTGTGGAGGTGAGGCTTACCGGTTGTTCCCGTCAACACTGGTGTTTCCTCCAAGCTCGTTCCGTAGACACTAAGCCCTGGCACCTTCAGGACAGACCTCAGGGTGAGTAAAAACGGATGTGTCTGGAGAGTGCCACACACTCCTCCATTCTTAGAAAGCCACAGTCCTGCAGCATAAAGACACCCCGATAGATCTTCCGAGTAAGAAACCTGAACCACTCTTCCCGTTCTCAGCCATGCTGTGTGCTCCTTGAAGAAAGACACGTCTACTGAATTGCTCTTGGTCGAATTTGTTGTTCACAGCTCTACTGTGGGTGTTTGATCCATTGGTTGAGTTAAACTGAAGCAAATTTAGTTCGGATTACCTAAAGAGAAGCTTGCCTTTTGTTTTGTAAATCATAGATGTGAGGATGAAAGAATAAAATAGGATCCAGGTAAAGCAACTCAACTGGCAGAGCAAAGGGAGGGTTGTGCTTACAGGTATGACTGTGCATGAGTGTGAGTGTGTTTGTGTGTGTGTGTGTGTGTGTGTGTGTGTATGTGTGTGTGTGTGTGTGTGTGTGTGTAAAAATACAATGGGCCTGGTGACATGGATTATGGTAAAGGTGTTGCCACAGGCCTTGAATTGGTCCCTAGGACTCGCAGGGTAGCAGGAGAGCACTTTCAGTTGTCCTCTGACCCCCACATGTATGCTATGGTAGGCCAGCACCCCTGGCCCCAACCACCACACACACAGCACAGTGACTGCATAATATAAGCAAACAAACCATCATAATGAACCCACTATTTTGTATACTAATTAAAAGTTAAAACAAACACAATAAATCAACTTTCTACCACCATAGTCCAGAGCAGAAGGGCTCCCTGGGAAGCACCCTGAACAGTCAATCTTGTGCTCCTGAGGGAGAGAGGGAGGGAGAGGGAGAGAAAGGAAAGGGAGAGGGAGAAAAGGAGGGGTAAGAAGAGGAAAAAGGGGGAGGGGGAGAGGGAGGGAGAAAGGGGGAGGGGAGGGAGAGGAAGAGAGGGAGAGGGAGGAAGATGGAGGGAGAGGGAGAGGAAGGGAGGGGGAGGGGGAGAGAGAGGGAGAGGGAGGGAGAGGGAAAGTACAGGAGATGGAGAAGGAGGGAGGGGAGAGGGAGAGAGAGAGATATCCTTCTGCAGTGTAATCTTGAGCAATGTGTGGGAACTATGTTCTTCTGTGTAATGGTGAGTGGTTATATTCTGAGACTCAGGAACAGATTTCTCTACCCTCTGGTGTGAAGGCACTAATCAAATAGCCTGTCATATGTTTCCAGTTTGTGCCACCAATTTACTTCTGAGTGTGGGGGGCATTCCTGGAGCATGGTTAACCTACTAGGAGACATGCCCTTAAGGAAAATTGACTCTCCTTCCTTCAGAAGTCAGAGGCTGTGCATAGATCCTCAGTTAGGGGTGGGAGCTCATAAGCCCCTTCTTACTCTGTGTTAGAATGCTGGGCAGCTTGATCTTGTAGAGGTCTTGTGCAGGCAACCCTTTTAGTTCTTTTATGAGGGCAGCAACCCCTGAAGCTTCTTAGACTATTATTCTTGACTCCATGTGGAGTTGGGTAACTGAAAGTGGAGACTGAAACATTTGGCAACAGTGAAAGGCTTCCGAATACCTGAAAGTAACAACAACAATAACAAGTCAGTTAAAGAAATCTAAAGGCTATGAATCTAAGATGTCTCTCAGTGACCTCCTGTGCTACACTGTGTCTCTTCCTCAGGGTTTGGAACACAGGCCACGACAGTCTTGCACCACGGATGCCCTCAGGCCCCAAAGTGCCAATGAGCACTGCCTTGGCTGAGATTTGAGACTATTGCATGTGACAAAAAGCAGTGATTTTGCTGTACTTATACATCTTCTGCTTTCATAGAAAGAGTAGTTTAATTATGGAGAACGAAGACATTTTATCATTCCTAAGCATGGAACTATCAAATTCAGATTATGTTTCAGCTGTGCTGTATTAGAATGGTTGATCTTAAAACTGGCTGTTTGAGTTACTGAGTTGAGTATCATTAAAAATATATATCATTAAATGAATTTTGACTTGGGATTAGATCAGGGTTTCCAACAATTTCTGAAACTTATCAAGGAATTATTTTATAATAAGTTTCTTAGTAATTTATTATCAGTGTTTAATTAATGTATCTATTTTTATATGCCTCTCTCTATGTTATATATACTCAGAATCCCATCAAAACTTTTGGGGCTAAAGGGGTCATGGATGGACATGCTGAAAAGCCCTGCTCTAGACTATACCAATTACTCTTTAAATCTTCTGCTTCTTCCAGCCTGCCAAGAGCTCTGAAAAATGTTTTGTGTTATGTTGATGCAAGGAGCTCGACTCAGACTTGAAGCCCTCTGGATTTAGTGTTCTATTGCATCATCCAAAGACAGCTAGAATCTCAAAATTCTCCTTTTTTTTTTTCTCAGAAAATGCATTAAATAAACGTTTGGGCCTGAACTCTGAAAATAAAGGAGTACCAGCTCTACATATTCCTGCATGAAAGTCCAATATCAAAATGAAATGGCTTAAAAATAATATTTATTTGCTCATAAACCATCATTTTCAGTAGGGTATTGAAAGAACAGCTTCTCTTTGCTCTCAGTGTCACCTTGGAGGTTTTCTACTGCTCCAAGGAGACGTGAGAGTACATAAGCTTTTAAGACGCCAGCACCCAGCCTCTCTTTGTGAGTTGTGGATACAGATGCAGAACTACCTTTTCTATATTCTCCTGTCCCCCTACTGTTCCCCCCGTCCCCTCTTCTTCTTTCCTTCACTCCTTCCCTCTCCTTTCCTCCCCTCTGCCCCTCCATTTACTTTCCTCTTCTTTCTACACCCTCTCCCTCCACCCTGACCTGGCTCACAAGACCTTTCCAGCTCCAGAGTGGCTGTGCATCTTTCAGGAAAGCTATGTTCCCAAGGTGCAGGTTGGTTTTATTGAGTACCATCAGAAGCTAACCAGGCTGCTTCTGTCATGTTTATGTCTAACAATGCTGCCACAGGCCCATCCAGGTTCCGGGAAGTGGGAGACGAACTTGACTTCTTGTTGGGGAACAGTAAGGTTCTAGAACAGCATGTAAGAAAGACTGTTAATATTGCTATGGGGAGATTTTGAGATTTCACTCTGTCACAAGGAGCAAGTCACTGGTGAGAATATGGAGACCTTTGGATTTAGTTAATGATCCATTCTGACACTGGGCTCTGATGCTGTCCTTTGAGCAATGAACGGAGGTCAGGTTGGTGGTCCCCTCCTGCCTCCCAGACTGCTTCTTCACACTGTGGAAACCGAGACTGCCATTTTATTTATTTACTTATTAATTAATTAATTAATTAATTATTTTTACAAGCAAGTCAAAGAAAGCTGGGATTTTCAGAGCAAAGGCAAAAGAGCTGGGCAATGAGTTTCAGGATTGATGGCTCTCAGGGTGAAAAGAGCCCAGCTAGCATGTCTGTGGAAGCGAATGACATCTGTACTCTACAGATTCAGGGGTGTCATTTCATGACACACACACCAGATTTGGCCTGCCTGTGAGATGAAGGAAGGTGAAAAACCACGTAGGCCCTAATTCTACTAGTAGGAAAAATACAGTTTAACAAAAGTGATGTAGTAATAAATGGAGTACCATGATGTGGATCCTGGTAAGGAAACAGAAATTTCCATAATGGAGTAGGGAGATGGAAAAAATGTTAGACTATGTGAGGGCTCTGAAGAGAAAATGAGGACTCAGTATCATTACTATCTGGCTGCCTCTGCTTGCAAAATCATACAATAAACAGGTACTAATAACCTAGTAGATAGAATAGATTTTAAGAAATATAATATTTATAACTATGGATATGATTAACAATGAAGAGATAAAGGAATAGCAAAACAACTTGAAATGGCTAGAACATCTATTTTATTTTATTGTTTTTTGTGTGTGTGTTATCTACACATATGTCTGTATAGCACTTGGATACCTGATTCTTGTGGATCTCGAAGAACGGATCAGTTCCTCTTGATCTAGAGTTATAGTGAACCGCTATAAATGTGCCTTGAATTGGACCCAGTCCTCTGGAAGAGCAGCTAGGTTGTGCTCTTATCTGGTGAGCCATCTCCAGATCCTGTTGTCATTCATTTAAAAACAATTGTTCTTCCAAGTCTTTGACTTGTTATTGAGAATTTATCAAGAATTTTTAAATAAGAACACCCAGGAGTGACTTCTAGTGAAGGTGACAGGCATTAAAAATATTATTTCCATCTGATGGATTGTATAGCTTTAAAAATTATTTTATTAGTGTCTATTAAATATACAATGGGTTTCCTTATGACATTGTCCTAAATGTGTAGAATAAATATTTTGTATCATACCACTTATCCACATGTGCTGTACAATTCACGAGTCTCTTTCTTGTTCCTCATAGGCTATTTTCTATTTTTATGACTTAGAAAGATTAAACAGTTAAAAAATGTGACATTTGGTTTTTCATTTGTTTGTTTTTCTGTCTCTTAACATGATGGATTACAGTTCTACCCATTTTAATGAAATAATCCACATTCTTAAAGGTTAAATAGCACTCTCATATGCGTAATTTTTCCTATCCACTTATCCACTGATGATCACTATGAGGATTAATTTCAGTTCTCAACTTTATGGGATCCAGAATCACCTGGGATATCAGCCTCTGACCTTTCCAATGAGAGGTTATCTTGATTAGGTTAATTGAAGTGGGAGGACAAGTCCACCATTGGTGGCATCATTCCCTGAGTTGATGTCCTGGACTATATAACAAGGAGAGTGAAGGTTAAGTGCAAACATTAATGTCCCCCTGCTTCTTGAGTGTGGATGCAATATAGCCACATACACGTCTGAGGATCATCTATAATGATTTCCATCCCCATCAAGAGTGTAGATGACAGGGTTCTATCTTCCCATTTCCTTGGCAGCATTTGTTGTTTCCTTGATGAGAATCATTTTGACTGGGATAAGATAGAATCTTGGTGTAGTTTTTGTTTACCTTTCCCTCATAGCTAAGGAATTTTGAGCAATTTAATGTAGTTATTGACCATTTCTACTTCTTTTGAAAAGCATTCAATTTATTTACCCACCTATTAGATGGATTTTTATTTTGGTTTGTGTTTTAATTTTTGTTTTTTTGAGACAGTATTTCTCTGAGTAGTCCTGGCTATCCTGAAACCTACTCTGTAGACCAAGTTTGAACTCAGAGATAGGCTTCCGCCTGCATCCTGAGAGCTGAGATTAAAGGTATGAGTATTGATTTTTTAAAGTTCTTTCTATGTTCTGGTTATCCATCCCCTGTCTGATGAATGGCTGGTAAAGATGTCCCCTCATTCACTTTGATAGTTGTGTTCTCTCTCTCTCTCTCTCTCTCTCTCTCTCTCTCTCTCTCTCTCTTTCTCTCTCTCTCTCTCTCTCTCTCTCTCTCTCTCTCTCTCTCTCTCTCTCTGCAGTTTTTATTTGATATAATCTCATGTGTCAATTCTAGCTATTATTTCCTGAGCTCTTGAAATATACTCAGAAAGTTTTCAAATATTCCTTTATCTTGAAATGTTTCCTTTTAGCAGTTTCAGGCTTATTATCCAGGTCTTTGATCTGTTTTGAGTTGATTTTTTGTACAAAGCAAGATACAGAAACCAATGTTCAGTCTTTTACAAGTGGATATCTAATTTCTTAAGCACTACCTGATTTAAGAAATCAGCCTATCTTCAGTGTAGAATTGTGTGTTTTGATCAGGTTCTGCTATGGAAGCAGTGAGGCATTATTGGACTGGGCAGGAAAAGCTGGTGATGTTAACTATTGAAGAATGAGTACACATTCTCATTAGATCTGTAGGTTGGTGTCTTAAGGTTTTATTGCTGTGGAGAGACACCATGACCAAGGGAACTCTTATAAAGGGCAACATTTAGTTAGGGCTGGCTTACGGTTTTAGAGGTTCAGTCCATTATCATCATGGTAGGAAGCATGTCAACATACAGGCAGACATGGGGTTAGAGAAGGAGCTGAGAAGTCTACATTTTCATCTGGAAGCATTCGACATAAGAGACTATTTTCTGCAGGCAGCCATGAGGGGACTTCCTTCTATACTGATGTAGCTTGAGCACTAAAAGTCTTCAAAGTCCACCTACCCAGTAACTGACTTCGTCCAACAAGGCTACACCTCCTAAGAGTGCTACTTCCCGTGTGTTTTCCATATTGAAACACATGAGTGTATGGAGACCAAACCTATTTAAACTTCCGCAGTCAATATGAAGTGTAGTTGGAGTTTACATTTTATCAGTGATTTAAGCACACAGGTTAGGAGAACAGGAAAGAAACAGGTAAGGAAACAACAGCAGGCTTCTGAAGAAAACTGGCACTCAAGTGTCTTGATAACTATGTATATGGATTCTCTTCAGGTTAGATTGTTCAAAGAATCTGAAAAGCAAAACAAAAACATTTTTGTTTGTTTTCATTTAGGAACTTTTCTTTAGTAAATGAATTATAAGGTATCTTGAGGTACACTGTTCAAGTTTTTAGGTTGGTAAGATAAACATGTAGGGCAAAAGACTGAAAAGAATCCTTACTATATATAGGTCATAGAGAAGTCAAAGTACTTCTTTTCACTGAAGTTGTGATTTGTACTTGTTCAAGGTTCTTGATTCTCAGCCAGCAGGAGAGAGTGGATTCTTTCCTGTGCTACAGCCCCTTAATATTCTGACTTTCCATGGGGCTTTGAGAATACAGGATCTAATAATCTTCCTGATGGGCTATACTAATGCCTCTCACAATATTTATTATGAAAAGGAAATTCTGACAGTGAATTACCGATAGGGACATGTTAGCAGGAAAAATGCAGATATACAGAAATGATCTTCACCCCTTCTGTGTGCTTTATTCTTTGGCCTACCCATTGTTTGCCTGAGCACTTTTCGAACTTTGTGCTGAAGAACATCTTTAAGGACCTCACAAATTGAGTATTATTCTGATTTTTGTAGCTGACAATGTATAGTTCTTGTTCAACTTTAAACATTAAAAATAAAAACTTGGCCAAAAGTGTTTTTGTGTTAAATAGAAAGAAAAAAAAAAGAGCTTGTCCAATAAAGGGTTGATTTTTACCCCAACTTAAGAAATAAATGCACAAACAATCTAGATAATTCAGAGTGATTTTTCTGATCATTGGAATATCTCTCTGTTGAGGGAACAACAAGAGAATGAGAAATTATAGAACTACTTTGGAAACTCAAAGAAGTAAGCTGAAATGTAGGATTGCTCAACCCTAGGGCATTTAGCAAGTCATAAGAAGTTGGAACTAGTACTGGAGAGCTAGACTATCATCTAGACCTGAGAAGATGAGGAGGATTGCTTTAGATAGAACAAAGTTGCACAAAACTTCTCGGAATGAGAGTCATTCCAACTGCCTAACCAAGGGATATGCAGACTCTCTTTAAATGAAGGATAGTCGTCTAGAACAATAATTCTTTTTTTTTTTTTTTTTTTTTTGTAGTCCGGGTCCTTTATTTTTCTTTGTACATTAGGCCATGAATTCATAGGGATTGGGCTCCAGCAGCTCAGGCTCTTTTCCATTAGTCCTCACAAAGTGGGCTTCTCTGGGTGGTGCAGGCTGGCGCTTCAGCTGAACCCAGGTGCCCTTTTCCTTGGCTTCCTTTTTCTTCTGATCGTTCTCCTTCACCCGCTTCAGGAAGCTGTCTCTGCTCTTTGAGTGCTTGATGTGCTCAATCTGCACATTGATCCTCTTAGCCAGAATCTTGCCCTTAACTTGCTTGTTTACAATGAGGCCCACAGCATGCTGGGTGACATTGTAGACTCTTCCAGTTTTTCCATGGTAACACTTATGGGGCATTCCTTTTTGAACAGTGCCCATTCCCTTGATGTCTACAATATCACCCTTCTTGTAGATTCGCATGTATGTAGCCAAAGGAACAACTCCATGTTTCCTAAAAGGCCCAGAGAACATATAGCGAGTGCCTCTCCTCTTTCCTTTTGTGTTCGTCATGTTGGCGAGTTAACTGGAAGATGGCTGCCGGGGCTGAAAGCTAGAACAATAATTCTTAACCTGTGAGTTGAGATCCCTTTGGGGATTGACTGACCCTTCCGCAGAGTCACCTAAGACCATTGGAAACATATTTAATTATGATTCATAACAGTAGCAAAATTACAGTTATAAAGTAGCAACAAAAATAATTTTATGGCTGGGAGTCATCATAACATGAGGAACTATATTAAAGGGCCACAGCATTAGGAAGGTTGTTTTAGAAGGAATTTCCCCCACATAATTATTAGAACATACTTTAAAGCCAGGCATACAAAATAAAAGGGCAACAGAAGTAGGTTAAAAGGTATGACTTGCAGTTATGTAGGATGAGGAAGCCCAGTGATCTGGACATGAGGGTCATAGTTAATCATACTGTATTATATACTGGAAATTTACCAAGTGGACATACTGGGATCACTCTTGTCACACATGCACATGTGTGCACACACAGTAACTATGAATAATGATGAGTGAGTGGACTTCATTTTATGCTTAACTGTAGTAATAAGTGTTTCTATCTATCTATCTATCTATCTATCTATCTATCTATCTATCTATCTGTATCATGATGTATACTCAGAATAAATACAGTGGGAGCTCATTATCACAAATCAAGAGAGACCCACTTCATCGTGACAAAGTTGAATTTACCAGGAAGATGTGATTCTTCTAATTTCACATACACTATTACCACACAATTGAAATATATAGATCATAACTGATAGAAATCCAAACTACTGTCATATCTGATATGTTTTATAAAACATACTTCTCACAGTAAATTACACAGCATACAGAGAAAAGTCGCTTACCATATAGGTTTCCACAGCAAGATCCTAACAGACACATATAAAACATGCTTACCAACTCCAGGCCGGAACTGCTTTCTAAGCACACAAGACAAATTTACAGAAATTTACCTTATGCAAGGGTTTAAAGGATGTTTGAAAAATTTAAAAAGTCATAATGGAAAGTAAAATTAAAATGTAAGAATATAATTCCCCCCAAAATAATTTAAAGACTTAAATGAAATGTCTCAAAACACTTACAAGAGAGTTTGTACACCTGCTCCCAAGTGTGTATGTATGTGCATGTGTGTCTGTGTGTATGTATATTTTTGTGTATGTGTATTTGTTTATAAATATGTATATGATATGTGTATTTGTGTATGCATGTGTATATATGTGTGTGTGTATGTACATGTGTGTGTGTTTGTGTACATATATATGTGTATATTTAAATCTGATTCTAGTGCTTGTATGACAATACAAATGGTTAACTAAGGATATCTGAGATTTTTTAATAAGAAAAAATGGAAACTCATACTCTGACAGCCATGAACACTAATTATAAAGCCACAATAATTAAGATTATGGGATTTGGGCAAGGGTAGACAATCAAACCAATGGAACAGAAGGAAAAGCCCATTAGGAGGCTGCATTTATTATGAAGTGTCACCAGGGTGTAGGGAGAAAGGATGGCCTTTCATCAGATGCACTAAGTCAGGCATCTTGGACATCTATATTGAACATAAAGAGAAATTTAAAACCTACTTTAAACTGCTAAGATCAAATTTATGGACTGAATGAGCTATAAATATGAGCAGATGAGGTTTGTAGTAAGTCATTCAGAAGATAATGATAGAGAACAGCATTATGACTTGGTATAAAGGAGGTGTGTTCACAGGACTTGAATGACACACTCACTAAGGTGTAAGGAGATGCTGTACCACATGAAAATAAGTAGTTTTTGCTTGCCTAATGATCTACGAGAGTGACAACATATTCCACAGAATGTGGAACATTCTTAAATATATACATCATCTGTTTGTGTCTAAATTAAATGACAAGCAGGTACAGTTCAGTCAAAACTATGAAAACTGCTGTTGTCACATTGTGATGGTTTGTATAAGCTTGGGCCAGGAAGTGGCACTATTAGGAGGTGTGGCCTTGTTGGAATACGTTTGTCACTGTGGGTGTTTGCTTTAATACCCTTGTCCTAGCTGTCTGGAAATCAGTCCTCCACTAGTCTCCTTCAGATGAAGACGTAGAACTCTCAGCTCCTCCTGCACCATGCCTGCCTAGATGCAACCATGCTCCTGCCTTGATGATTATGAACTAAATCCCCGAACCTGTAAGCCAGCCCAAATTAAACATTGTCCTTATAAGAGTTGCCTTGGTCATGGTGTCTGTTCAGAGCAGTAAAACCCTAACTAAGACACACATTATAAATTATTTTGAGGGCAGAGAAAGATTGTGTTAGCACCACATACCCGTCAGAATGGGTAATGCTGTAAGACTGAGAATACTAAACATTGTGGGGCCATGGAAAGACAAGAATCCATAAAACTATGAAGGAATATCATTTAGCATTGTTCACTACAATACATCATGACCCAGGGAGTTCACTTCTAGGCACAGACCTGCCAAAATGTGACTTGGAGACAGAAAGACATGTGTAAGAACATTCATAATAGAAGTATATATCTATTATCTAACTAGATACAACCTGTAGTTCTCTGATAATTGAATATGAAAATTGGGTTTCCTCCATATAATGGAACCTAACCAAATGAACATGAAAATTAGTCACAAATGACAATATGAGTATAGCTTACAAACCTAATACTATGTGTCTTAGTCACGGCATCTATTCCTGCACAGAACATCATGACCAAGAAGCAAGTTGGAGAGGAAAGGGTTTATTCGGCTTACACTTCCACATTGCTGTTCATCACCAAAGGAAGTCAGGACAGGAACTCACACAGGGTGGGAACTTGGAGGCAGAGTCTGATGCAGAGACCACGGAGAGATGTTATATACTGGCTTGCTTCCCCTGGCTTGCTCAGCCTGCTTTCTTATAGAACCCAGAATTACCAGCCCAGGGATGGCACCACCCACAATGGGCTGGTCCCTCTCCTCTTGATCACTAGTTGAGAAAATGCTTTACAGTACATGGAGGCATTTTCTCAAGGGAGGCTCCTTTCTCTGTGATAACTCCAACTTGTGTCAAGTTGGCACACAAAATCAGCCAGTAGACTATGCAAGACACAAATAGAAGAAATGTATTCACAACACACAAGGGTCAAAACAATAAAACGACACCCTAGTGTTTAGAGACTACTCACAGGTGCTAAAACTGAAAAGAAAGCCGGCTAGTGTTTTTGTTTGTTTGTTTGTTTGTTTGTTTACATTCAGACAGTCTATCCTTTGAAGAAGAAAGAAGAAATAACAATTGGAGTTTGTATATGTCACTTTGCGGGTTCTGGAAATGCCTATTTCTTGATTTTTACCTGGGTGTGTTTTATGAAAAATTACTGAGCTGAGCAGTTTTGTTTTAAGGGACCCTTTAGTAGGTAAGTTATATTTTATAATACAAAATTCGATAACACCTATACAAGTTTAGCACAACACACATACTAAGCACATAGTCCCATACGCACCACATGAGATCTTTTTTGTCTTTTTTATTAGATAATCTCTGTATTTACATATGAAATGTTATTCCCTTCCCCCACCTCCTCCCATCCCCATTCCTCCTCCACTTGTCTCCACGAAGGTGCACTAGCTCCCAATCACCCTCTCTACCCTATTGCCTTGGGTGGCTGTTCCTCACCACAGGAAGTCAGGACAGGAACTCTAGCAGGTCAGGAAGCAGGAACTGATGCAGAGGTCATGGAGGGATGTTACATACTGGCTTGCTTCCCCTGGCTTGTTCAGCCTGCTTTCTTATAGAACCCAGGTCTACCAGCCCAGGGATGGCACCACCCACAATGGGCTGAGCCCCCCCCCCCCCCCTTGATGACTAGTTGAGAAAATGCCTTACAGCTGGGTCTCATGGAGGCAATTCCTCAACTAAGACTCCTTTCTCTGTGATAAGTCCAGTTGACATAAAACCAGCCAGTACAGTCCCTGTCTGGTTCCTGGCAGTAAGCACTTCTTGGCATCAGCAATAGTGCTTGGGTTTGGTGGCTGCATATGGGGTAGATCCCAAGATGAGGCAGTCTCTGAGTGATCTTTTCTTCAATCCCTGCTCCTCTATTTGACCTTGTGTTTCTCTCATGAGTGTTCTGTTCTCCCTTCTAAGAAGGACTAAGGATGAGATGTTTAAAGAACTTGGTGGTGTCTCTTCCCCAGTTCTTTCTGTAATTCTAGTAGAGAGAAGCAGATGAGAGAAAGACATGAATTTTCATAAACATCTCACTTTTCCAGTACAGGCACTATTTTCTTTGTTCTCTTGTCATTATCTCATTGCCATGGCAACCGCACTGGGAATCAGGGCCTGTAAAGGGAAGGAGATGTGCAGGGTGACAACCCGGATTTTGTTTTCTCCTTCTCAGAGGAAATCCTTGCTGATAACCAAACTCCTGGAGCCCAGAATCTAGAGTTAACTGATTAACAGTTAACCCATTAACTGATAACATGCTTAGTATTTTTTCTCTCCGGTAAGAACAATGCAGGACCTTTGTCTAAAGGCTTGCCTTTGCTGCAGGCCACAGTTAATCCCATAATCAACAGGCAAAGGTTTATCAAGCTACATGTTCTTGTACGTCAGAGAAGCAACAGGCTGGCAGTGGAGGCACAGTATTGCATGCTGAGTGCTTTGGGGAAGGTGTTTGCTGGGGCTCGGTGACATGTGGTCTGCAGGGAGCTGTACTGTCCTGCCTGGAAATTCGTGTTCTGCATGTGTTCACACGCTTCGGCTTCTTAACCGCAGCACTTGTTATGTAAGGAACTGGAGAAAAGGTCGCTAATACTCAAAGGACATTCTGCTATCAGCTGCCAAGTCAAAGGCATCTCAAAGTGAACTATCTCCTCCCCCTTTCCCCAAAAGACCCCACAACCAATTCACCCGAGAAAACACCAATCTATGCAAAAGGGGAGACCAAGGTTTGTGTATCTGCAAAGGACTAACAAGTCTAAAGGTGCCCAAACTGAGATCTCAGAAGACTTACCTACCAGCTGCAGTAGAAATTCCACATGTAATTTCAAAGGGTTCTATCTCAGCCAACACTTTACTTTGCAAAGGGGTTTGAACTAAGATTGTCTATGGCATTCAGACAGGAGAGGCCATTTTGTCCTTACTTTTTTTGTGCCTGGAGCATTGTGCTGTGTTTGGTCGATGTGTGGACTCTAATACTGAGCCTGTTCAGGACTCATTCAGTATGTTGTTTATGAGGCCCCAAGGTGTTCAGGTGCTGTACCAAGTACAATAGACTGAGAGACCAGAGACCGCACTCTTCATCCACCGAGCCTAAGTGGGACAGGAAGGTAGACAGGGGTTTTAGTTAAACAGCTTAGTAGAGAAAAGGTTTATTTGAGTCACAGAGCAAGACATAGAGCCAGTCACAAAGGGAAAGTCATGGTGGTGGGCTCAGCTCCTACTATCGCAGAAGGAGCTTGCACATGTCTAAATAGACCAGGAGGCAGAAAAGGGGACAGCAGTGGTCTCTTGGCTTCTCCTTGTTTCCTTTTTTGTTCAGTCTGGAACCCAGTTCATGAGGTAGTCTCATTCAGGGTGGGTCTCCCCTCTTCAGTTGAACCTCCCTGGTTCACCCTCAAAGACATGTTCAGAAATGTGTCCCATAGGTGATTCCACATCAAGTCAAGCTGGCAGTGACGAAGAATACCACATGGGGACAGCCTCCACTGCACCTGCAGAAATCTGGCAGGGGAGATGGAGAAAGAAAGGAGGATGCAGTTAGCAGCGACATGTACCCATCAGGACCCCACCTGCAAGTGGTCAAAATGATTGAGGGAACAAGAGAATTCAGGGACGGGCTTGGGAATACAAGTTATCCAATACAAAACACAATGGACACCTTTAAGAAACCTTATATCAGCTAAAGGTCAAATCAAGGTCACCTTGGAAATTAGTCAAAAGTGAAACTAGTCTCTCTCCCTTCATCAGGGGAAGACACTAAGGAACTGGATAGAAAGAGAATATCAAATGCTGCTGACAGACACCAGGCTGACACCCTGCCATCGAGTATGGCCACAGCACACATGGCCAGTCAGCGAGTCAGCGCAAGGTGAAAGGGAGAGGTTCCCCACTGGCCACAGGAATGTCTTACCTGTTGATTTGGTCACAGTGGGATTTCCAGAGCTGCCTTGTATGAAGGCAGCTAAGAGGATTACACACTCTTCAGTTTTGATTCTGTGGTGCGTTCCTGGGCATGACCCTTTCGGCAAACTTCTGCCCTGGATAGTTTCCTCGTTCACAGAGCAACATGAGCACAGCAGCAGTTCCAATGTGATTGCGTTCATTGTACTCAATGAAAATAAAATAGTGTAAGGTCGAGGGCATCCTTTAGGATTCTCCTCCATAACGTCATCTCTGGTGCTCAGGAGGCTCTTCCAAACAAAGCAGAGTGTGTCTAGTTAGAGGAGAGATGGCTATATTCTTTCCTGAGCTCAAGTCATAGCCAGATGCTCACAAATGACTCTCAGGCATCTTAAGTAGGTCTCAGTAAGACTGGACTGTCGAGTAGATAAAAGCTTTGCTATGTCTTTACACCTGGTACCATCACCATATGTGCTTGTCAGGGATTGCTGCATGTGCTTTATTTATTTGTGTTTTTAAGTCATTACTGGACCACTGAATTGTAGGAATATTAAGGCTAGAGACCTGTGGTTAACTCTCTTTATTACTCTATAGGTATCTGGAAATAATATCGTTCATTAAATTGTCTATAAAGCAAAGTCAACTGGCACACATTGTGTATTGGATAGCTTCTTAGGTGCATTTTAAAAACTTTTTAAACAAAAAAAAATTATTTATTTATTTTATGTAGGTGGGTACACTGTTACTGTCTTCAGACACATCAGAAGAGTACATCAGATCCTTATTACAGATGGTTGTGAACCACCATGTGGTTGCTGGGAATTGAATTCAGGACCTCTGGAAGAGCAGTCAGTGCTCTTAACCACTGAGCCACCTCTCCAGCTCTTAGGTACATTTTTAAAGGTTCAGTGAGCTCTTCAGGCAGTTTCCATGGAAGCTTTGCTGTCAGTTTCTCTCTCTCTCTCTCTCTCTCTCTCCCTCTCTCTCTCTCTCTCTCTCTCTCTCTCTTTTCCTTCATTTCTTTCTTTCTTTACTTCTTTCTTATAATCAGTCATATCAATGTTTATACTTAAATAGCTTCAGTCCTGGAGTAAGAGTCATGGGAACGCACTTCTCTTTCTTCATGTGCACTGTGGTGGGACTAGTTCTTTTACACATATGACCCAAAGCTGCTGAGCTGGAGAGTCTAGAAGAAAGATAATGTTGTAGACTCTAAGGATCTATAGCCTGGGATCACAAGAAACACAAAGCTTGTATGTGCAAATAGTTTATTGTGATCTGAATTGCATCTAGGTCAGGAATATGTAAGGATCAGATGCACACCAAAAAACCCAGTGAAGGAGATAGGATGTTATACACAAGGGGAGCCAAGCAAGAAAGCATCAGAGTGGTGTTGATGATGCTGAGAGCTATGTGACATTCTCTCTTTTCTTTGCTCCTTCCCTGTCCACCCAGCTTGTCCCCCATCTTAGACCTCTTGACAATTAAGATCTGCTGTAAATCATATGAATTGTGGTCTTAGTACACCGTCGAAGATCTGTGTTGCAAATGAGAGGAGAAACAGGTTTTAGTGTGTAGTATCTATGGCTTGAATCCAAACAGCTTTGAACAGAGCCAAGGTTGAGATCCACCTAGGGTAGTAGATACTCCTTCTGTTGCTGCGATAAACCACGGACCAAAAACGGAATGGGTTTATTTTCACTTAGACTTTATCACTGGGGAAGCCAAGGCAGGAACCCAAGGCAGGAACTGAAGCAGCAACCACAGAGGAACACTGCTCACTCTACATGGCTTTGTTTTATAATCCAGGACCACCTGCTTAGGGTTGGCACTGCCCACAGTGGCTGGGCTGTCCTACAGCAATTATGGAAGAAAATGTCTCACAGATGTGTCCACAAGCTAATCTGATGGCAGCAAGCCAATCTGATGGTGGCAGTTCCTCAGTTGAAGTTCCTTCTTCCCAGGGCATTATCTCATGTTAACAAGCTATAACCTGGACAGTAGGGACTGAGGAAGAGCCACTCCAAGCCCAAGCTGTACATGATGGCGTGAGCAAGAACACATTCTTATCCTGAGCATGGAGCATCTTTTTATTTCCTCTCTTTTTCTTCATAGTCTGTTTCCTTTTTCTCTGGGCTGTGTCTTATCGGTTGCATTTATTCATTCTTTGTAAGAGATGACACCAGACACAGTGGTATGACCTGCCATGGTCCTGAGTGCATAAAGATGACCAATAGTAGACAGGCTGGCAGTATGTATAAAGCAGAGAGCTGGGCCAGCTGCAGTGCAGAGCGATGCACTGAGCCATAGCAGGAAGGATCTCAGAGTGCCTGGTGTCTGAGATGGATGCTTTGGAGGATGAAGGGTTTTGGCTGGTGGACAAACAGGAAGAGGAGGCATTTTATGCAGAGAAACTAGTGTTAACACCTCAACTCTTTTGCTCATTTACTTAGTACCTGTTTGGAGACAAGTTGTGTCCTCACAAATAAGGTAAGAGTTAAAGAAGAGACTTTGTCCCTTCCCTTAGGTATTTTACAGCAGTGTAGTTTGTGATAAAGGTAAGAAACAAAACAAAACAAAAATACCCAAACACCTTTCTCTCCCAACCCCCACCACTACCCCAGCAACACACACTGAAAAAAAACAAAACAACAACAACAAAAAAAAAAAAAACAAGAACAGGACAAGAGAAAATGAATAGGATCTAGAACTATTTAGGGGGCACTAAAAGCCACAGGACAAGCCTAGTGAGAGTTACTCTGGTAACGTAGGGAACAGGGTATTTGCAGCAGAGAGCTCCAGCACACATCTGCAGAAGACCATCTTAGCATCTCGAGTTTTATTCCTTGGGCAGCAGAGGAAGAGCACTGAAGACTTTAACTCAGCCAGTGCTGTGATCTTGTTTAGGTATAAGGAGAACCACCCTGACAGTAATATGCAAAACTGCCCGGAGAGGTACTGTGTGGAAGTTGGAAGCCTATTTGCAATCGTTTTTATGAGTCCTGCCTTTTTTTTCTGTCTCTGTCTGTCTCTGAGAGAGGGCAGCTTGGAACTCTATGTCGACCAAGTTGACCTCAGTCACATAGGGATTCTCTTGCCTCTGCCTTTTAAGTGTTGGGATTAAAGGTCTGCACCACCACATCTTGCAAAATATGTAACCCAGGCTGCCCTTGAACTTGTGATCCACCTACCTCTACACTTTCAGTCTTACCCTATGAGCCGGCACCACCACAGCCAGCCCTGACTTTTCCATATGCACCCCAGAATGTCAATTTTCTCCCTTAAATACGTTGCTGGAAAAGGATATTGTGTTGCATGACCAGCTCAGATTAGCAATTGGTATATATATGACATTATTGCTGGCTGGGATAAGTTTAGTGACTCATCACTCTGATATTTTATATAGACCTTGTCAGAATAAATTCCCTGCCCACTTTTCCGTTCCCTCACTAAATGCTAATTCCTTTTCCTCTGGATGTTCAGTTCTTGGTATCAAAATGAGATTTCCATTCATTTTTGTTAAGTTTGTTTTGTTAGCTACATCCTCCATCCCAACTCACTCCTGTGAGTCGTCAGTGTGCTTGTATCTCAACTGTTATTTATTCATTTATCTTTGTTTTATGACACTTGTAAATTGGAATTTCACTTCAATCAATCACTCTGTCTTAAGTCCTGGATAAAACTTCCGAACAAACTAAGGGCAGAAAGGAATAATATGCCGTTTCAATATTTCACGGACCCATATTTTTTTCCTTGATGTGTGAGCATATCCAGTGATTCCCTTTTTTCAAACACTGTACTGAGGTCTGAACTTACTGTGTATGGTATTGCATGTGCCATTATCTTTTAAAAGAAAAATAAAGAATAAAAAAATCCATTCAGGAAAATCTGTGCTTACTCAGTCTTGACTGCTAACGATCATGTTCTTTGCACAGATTTATTAACATCCTTTAACTAACCATTTCAATTTACTTCTATCTTTTTACAATTTTAATTTTTATTTTTTAGGTATATAAACTATTCATGAACAATAAAGGCCCAGAGACTCACTTCTTCCTGGATACACCCACAGTATGGCCCCTGCGGCCAGTGGCCTTGATGTGCTGACCGAGGACAGGAAGGCCCCAGAAGTGGCACAGCCTCCTATGGGCTCCAATTTTCTTCAGGTGCTCCAGATCCTCACGCAGCTTGTTGTCTGACCGTAGGCCGGAACCTGGCTGTATTTCCATCCTTCCCATCCTTCTGAACTCGACCTACAACAGGTGTACAGCAACATATGTCAAACAAGTGTAGAGTCACAGGTTTTGCCTGGCACTGACAACATTAAGTCATTTTACCCGTTTTATCTTGAAAACTGAAATATATCCATTTGAGTCCATGCCTTCCGGTTGCCATGATAGTCCTAAAACTGCTCCCACATACCCTGTTCTTTGGGGACTCAGCCTGCGCTAGTCAGTGCACCTGCCTTAGAAACGGGAGGATTGTCCCTCCTGTCACTCAATAACAGCTTGCCATCCATCCCTGGGGCAGACCTAAGTCTCCCTTGTTCTGCTCAAGGTATTAGAAGAGCTCTTGTGCCAGCACCTCTCAGGCACCCTGGTTCAATGGCCCTGATGTCACTCTTTCATGGAGCTCCATGTCAGCCTGCTACGCTTTCGTGCTGGCTATTGGTCAGTCTTTCCGTCTGTGTGCAGGTGCTGATATCCCGAAGCTCAGCTGAGTGTGGCCTGTTCAGGCCTGTGAGCCTCTTTATCCACACTCACTAGACTGGCACATGCTCCACTCTTCCTTAGGTCTTGTCTCTCTCTTCTTCCACTTCTGGAAAAGATGAGATCCTGTTAATGAATCTCATTCTACAAAGTCTCTTATTAGGAGCTGGCAATAGTGGGCTGGTTCTACCGTAGTCATGCTCCCTGCCTCGTTGTGCAGTTGCTGGGAAGGGTACTCCAGTGGAGCTTCACTCTCCACACCCTCTGGGGGCAGAGGAGCACCAGGCTTGAGTCCCGGCCAATGTAATGTGGACCAAAATGGTAAGCACACCATTCATTCCCACGACTGACTTTCAGAGTCTCAGCCCCTCTCTATCTGAGGCTGGATGTCTGCACTCCCACTGATTCTGGAAGCTGCTGTTGAAGAAGGCTGTGCCTCTGCCAGCTCGGGTGCCTGAGGACAACCCCAGCCTGCATTTTGCAAGACAGAGAAATAAACATCTATTGTATTATGTCAGTGAGGAGTGAGAATTTGCATATTATATTATCTAGGACACCTAACTAAATCAAAATCCTACAATACTTCTTTCACAAGCCTCTTGAAATCCTCTCTCTAGAGAGGGTGTTGTGTACACGCAAGGGATATATTCACACCCTCCTAGCCCCTCTGTTTCCTCATCAAAACCAATTCTCTACCACAACTAGGGCCACTTCAGTTCCTTTCCTTATATGCTCCACCTTTGGTGTGTGTGTGTGTGGAAACAGAAAAGCACCAGTAGCTTCCTTGGGGGAAAGAGCTGATGGGATCCTGTGAGGAGGAACAAGAGAGTTAGGAGAACCATAATGGACCAGCATTTGTTTAGGGAGGAAGCCTGGAGTAAGTCCAAGTATAAGAAACTACTGTGGACCCTGAGAGCCAGGCTAAGAAGTAGATGCGTGCCTGCCCTACATCCGAGGCAGTATGGAGCTGCTGCCTGCCTGGCTATACAGTGGCTTCATCCGTGCTTTCTATTACTGCTCCTGAACAGAAGAGAAGAGCAAAGCCTGGGCGAAGAGAGAAACCAGGTTGTCTGTGCTCCTTAGCTATAGCAACTGTTTCTGAGAAGGACCAGCTCAAATGCCTTTCAACTGCAACTGCTTGGTTTAGCTTCACAGAGACCACAGTATGTGGCCCAGGGTGTGTGTGTGTGTGTGTTGGGGACATGTCCAGGGCCTGCAACAACTGCTGATGGCTTGCCATCTCTTCAAAATTGAGTCTTTCTTTCTCTCCTTCTCCCTTTATCTTTCCTCCTCCTCCTTTCCCTGTCTTCTGCTGCTTCCTTCTCTTCCTCTGTCCTCTTCTCTTCAGCTACTCAAGCCAAGCCCTCCCTCCTATGTTTTAAAATCTTCTAACATATGACTAGGGTGATCACATCAACAGAACAGCTGGGATTAACAACACTAAAGAGCTGAGCACCAACAGCTGCGCCAAGCACAGTTCTGAGTGCTCTACACTGATTAGTGTAACTCAAAGGACCTGGGTGAAGCAGCTGCTTGTTCTATAGTCACGTTGTACAGACAGGGAGCAGATGCCCAGAGGTTTTACTTGGGTAGTCCAGACTGAGTGTAGGTCTTAAACTCAGCTGCCTTCTGATTCCATGTTCTCAGCCGTGGGCTAAGTAAGCACTTAGATATCACTGCCTAAGAGGGGAACCTGGAGGAGCAGGGGCACTGTGCCTGATGCAGTAAGTCTGATTCCTACTGGGTCTTCCTCCTGCTCTGGCTCCATGCTGGGCCTCAGACCAGATAAAGGTCACTATTTGGAGTTTCAAAAGAGGCAACTATTGTGTGGCACCAAAATACTGAATCAAGCATCAAAAGACCAATGTCTTTGATAGGTTTATGGTCTTGAGCGAGTCACCTCAGTGATCTGAACTTCATCCCTATACATAGGAGAGAAAGCAAGCAAACAAACCAACAATGACTACAACCACAAAAACTCCAAATAAAACAGCCTTACGGTGTAGTTATATGTCCCAACCTGGAAGAGCCTTTAATGCTCCCAACCTTTAAGTGAGTTACTGGAGTGTGAATCTGACCCAGAATTCAGTTCTAGATGAAACATAGGCACAGCAGTGGTGCCGGCTGGAGAAGCTACACCATGTAGATGCTCCAGTCCGCTCTCCACACCCCTACCCCACCTGATCCCATTACAGTGTAATCTTAAGTAAGGCCATCCATATGACTGTGAGACAGTCTCACAGGCAGGGCTGGCTCTCACTTTTTTTTTTTTTTTTTTTTTTTTTTGTTTGTGCTGAATACAGTCAGCCTCAAATGGACAGGCTGAGTTCATGGGAGATCATAGCCGCATGGCCGAACCCTGCTCTTTGCCTTCTCCAGAGCCTATAGTTAGATGCTCACATTGAAACTGATGAGGTCTATCCCCTTCTCTCCATCCCTTCTTCTCTTCCTCTTTCTCCTCCTCCTCTTCCTCCTCTCTCTCTCTCTGTCTCTCTCTCTCTCTGTTTCTGTCTCTCTGTCT
This sequence comes from Micromys minutus, assembly GCF_963924665.1. Lineage (NCBI taxonomy): Eukaryota > Metazoa > Chordata > Mammalia > Rodentia > Muridae > Micromys > Micromys minutus. The sequence continues at coordinate 86,595,714 of NC_137969.1, read as the reverse complement.
CTCTCTCTCTGTCTTTCTCTCTCTCTCTCTGTGTTTGTTATAATTGCTGTTGGGTGAGTTTATTACACTGCTGAAGATAAAGAATTCAACAATATACACTGGTCTGTCCTAACGAGATGGGGGTGTGGCTGTACCTATATGGAGTTTTTAATGGATTCTTGTGTCATGTGAGGTATATAGTTAAGCTATCCAATGAGCTATCACTGTTTTTAGGGTTGTAATTTTCGGGACGTGGCTGATGCTCCACAGGCCCCTCTTCATCTATACTTTAAGAAATTCCATGTGTAGGCGGGAGCTTGGGGCTCGAATGACGGGCTGTACTGTTCTTGAGTATGTTTGTGACAGGTATATGTCTGTAGTAGGAGCCGGGCAGTGGAGTGAAGCAGATGAGGGCTGATGTATGACCACATAGATCATACATCCACATATTAACAACATGTATGTCCACACATTATAGATGAGCATCAGTATGTTTGCTACAGCCATATCATCCAGCAGATACCGTGAAGTAGCTCAAGTGTATATTAGTTATTGTGTTACCATAATGAAATAGACAAGGCTATCTATGACAAATCGTTTTGAAAATCTGAGGTCCCAGTACTGTTCAGCTCTGGTGAGGGCTGCCTTGGCTGTGTTGAATCACATGGGGATAGAAATGGCAAGAGTGCATTCCAAAGCAAGAAAGTACATCTTAATAAAGGAAGCAAGGGAAAGGTGTAAGGGCCAGGTTGCTCCTTCTCTAATAGACCTTTCTTGGGGATGATTCAGGGAAATACTATACTTCCTTCTCTAATGACCTAAGTTGTTCCTGCTGGGCCTCATCTCTTGGAGGTTCACCTAGCTCTCAGTTCTGCCATTCCAGGGATCAGGCCCCAACACACAAGACATCCCAACCACAGCAAGGAAATTGCGAGCCCCTGTGAATGTATGGAAAGATGAACCATCTTGGACTAGGATAACAATTTTAGGATGCATTTGCCACCGAGCACAACATGAAGTTGGAGAAACTAGTATTTGTAGAGCCAGTGGCTTCCCTAAGGGGATCTGGGCTTCTGGAAGGGAATTAATCTCACCAATTGCCAAGGATAATGGTGGTACAGTAAGGGAAAGGTGGTGTGTGTGTGTGTGTGTGTGTGTGTGTGTGTGTGTGTATACACCCACATTCATGTGTGCATGTGTCTGTACCATAGCCGTTGTGTGTGAGTTGAATACAAGAAGCCAACTCAAAGTAATGCTTTTTCGTGAAATTTTCTTCAAGCCATTTACTAATATTTCATTTCTTCAGTCCATCAGAGTATCTGGCATATGCTGCCCCTGTGTGAAAAATTGTGTAGGTTGCAAGGACTCAGGGAACAATACTCAGATTCTAGGGGAGAAACTGGGTGGAGAGGAGGCAGAGGATCCGTCCCCAGGGCTCCCGTGAGACTACAGACAGAGAAGGTCTGAGCAGCACGCTGCCAAAGCAAGAGCTCCTAGAAGCAGACGGAGGAGGCACACACACACACACACACACACACACACACACACACACGTTAGCATGTGCTCACTGGCTCTCTGAAATGGGCCAAGCTCTGTGACAAAGAGCTCAAAGCCAAGGCAGACTCAGAGTTGCTACTGAGGAGGCACAGGCCATGGAGGAAGCAGAAATCCAAATACACCTGCAGATGTCAACAGAGTACTCTAAGGAGTCTGTCCCTCTCTTTAAGGTCAGCAGATCAGAGCTTGTGTGATGTCTCTCCCACCACAGCACACTGCTCAGGCACCAGATAGCACTCCAAGGCACACCCTGGGGATGCTGCTTGGAAAGTAAGCTTTCTTTTTTCTTTTATTTCTTTTCTGCCAGAAGATGCTCACAGAATGCCTACCAAAGTGGCAAGCGCCTCATACCCCACTAGAGATAAGGAACGTATGATTCCAAGGTAGGCAGGACAGAACAATGCTTCAAGGGCGCTGCCTCAAAAGAACAGTTCAGGGGTGTGTGGGGGGGGTGGTGGTGCAGAGGTGGGGGAGGAATGAGCCTGGGATCTGACTGTGGGATGAAGCCTGAGGAAAGATCTGTGGCCTGTGATGCAATTCACACCAGGGAATTTACCTGGCACCACTCTGCCCTTCCTGTTCCTCTTCATGAACAGCTTTGGGGAGATTCTGACATCAGAAATGGCAAACCAGGCCTCCCCCACCTCCCGGGCTTCCTGTTGCCACTCCCAGAGATACTGCTGTGGCTTCCTATTACTGTTTGAGGGACAGGCCAAACTTAGATTTCAGCTACTACCCTAACTATGCCTTGAGCTGGGACCTCTGCCTGGGGTGAAAAGCTGTTTGTTTTCACTGCAGTTGTCCTGGTTACCTGAGTGGCTCCCAGGAGGCAGAGGAAAGCCTAGAGGATGTGCCCTGTTGATGGCCACCCAGCCTAGGCTCTGAGAAATGGCTGTCCTAACTGCCCCCGGTCATCCTCCATGCTGGAAGGAAGAAGCCTCCTCCCACATGGTTATGACTTCTCTGTCCTGCTTTTAGCAATGTGGCCTGATAAAGGCCACAGGGAGACAGCCAAGGAGAAAGAAAAGCAGAAGAAGGAGATACACATTTTGATGGTCAGGGGTCTTCATCAGATGGTTCAGAGCACATTTTCCTTGGAGAGAGCAAGGTACGCTCTGCCCTTGAGTGGCCATTCTCCCCAGATGACAGGGGTGAGACTGGACAACTAAAGGGCACAATGCTGGAGAAGTCATCAACTTGAAGCAACACACCCTGTTCACATCACTCACACCTACTATAAGGCTATGGCTAGGGTTGCTGTCTGGAGAATTCTTGGTTGAACTTTTCTTATCTTTTGCAAACTCAGAAACACATGTGGGCATACAGTACTTGGGGTACAGAAGAGAAAGGGAACAAGGTCCACTTGTCCTGTTGCCTCTGCTTTCATCCAGTATTATTTGCTGTTTTCTCCAGACACCTAGCTGTCACTGAACAAAGACCCCAAATGTTTGAAGGAAAAGGAACAGGTTATTTAGAGCCTAGAGTCTGTTAATAACCCAAGAGAAGAGCGAAGTCCACTGAAGTGCAGCATCCTGGGCTCTGGTACCAGGGATGCTACCACTCACTACTTCCCTCACTAATATTAGGTGTGTGGCTAACAGGCATCATCTCTACAGCAACTTTATTTCAGGAACAGTTCGTTAGAGGTTCTATGTTCTATTTTGGTGCAAAATGAACCTGGGACAAAAACTTAGATCCTACCATGAACCTGGGACAAAAACTTAGATCCTACTGTCCTGGTCTGCTCTATCCAGGGGGTTCCACCCACTGCAGGAAGTTGTCTTGGGGGTTAACTTGGGGCATCAACAAGATTATATATACTAACTGGCCTACCCACCCATAGACCACTTTTATCCCATGATAGAATTTCAAGACCAATATTACTTCAGAAAGGATCACACACTGATGACTCTTCACTTCATCATGCAATCAAGGCTCAGACTGGTTCCCTCCACCATGACGAAAGCTTCCTTGCTAACACCACCATCTTCTCCCTGCATGCACATCTTCATATTAGTTAGCACATATCTTATTACTTACTGTGTCCCCTCCAGTCCCCCATCATGTTCTCACAAACCACCAGAGGCAGAGGTTAACACAGTGTCTCTGTCTCTTAGAGTTGCTCCTAGTGTAGTTGAGATGAGGTTTATGTGTAGAGAAGCTGTTTGTGCACAGATTCCAAGCGAAGGCTCAGGAGCTGGAGAACAGACCTCACTGACACCAGAGCGAAGCCAGGGTTCTGAGGATTGTAAGATTTGGATGGCGGGTGGTAAGGGTCTCAGTGAAGGAAAATACTTTCTGGCAGGACAAACAAAGGTGTGGAGGCAGGAAACGATGCTTGTGTAGGGAAACGCTAAGAATAAGCTCTTCCCAGAGGGCCCAGTCTGGCCAGTTCTTCTAAGCAGATATGGCCTCTGTGCCTCTTTCCCCTGGGCTTTACTGCCAAAGGCCATATGTGGTAGTGACAGGATGAGGAGCGACTGTTTTACAGACCAGAGGCAGTTGTCTGAGACTGCGGGTTTGCATGCACAGTAGCCTAGTCAGATCCTATCCCAGTCAACCCTGAGATGGTTAGCAGGACCACGGTTTCACAAGGGACAGGAGATACCACCCCACAGGCTGAGTTTTTTTTTATGTTTGATGGACACACTTCATAGTAATGGATACACTCAACTCTAGGGTTGCAAGGCAAGGCCTTTGGGTGCCAATCTCACAGAGAAGTTTGGCTACCTCCCTTAGGATCTTCTGGGGATTCCCAGCAGGTCCCAAGACGCTAAGGTTTGTCTTTCCTCTTTTTCTCCATCTCAAAATCCCTCAGCGTGGAATAAGAGGTTTAGAAGCATAGATGGCTATGGTGCCTACTGTGTGCAGGGCAGCAGGCATCCAGGTTTGTCTGCGGCTCCAATCACACTCTCAGCCTGACCCTCAAATCACAGTCATTCCCAGGACACAGAACATTTGCTGTCTTCCGCTTCTGTCCTGGTGTAGAGTGTTCCTCATCCATGGGTGAATGCTGCCACCTGCTGGTTACTCTTAGATGGTTCCTTGTTTCCCTACCCCGTCAGAGAGGCTTGAAGCAGGCTGGGCAGAAGCAGGGAAGTATCTGGAAACAATCCTGCCTCCCTACCCCCGCTTCTCGTTGCCTGCCTGCCTACTTGCTTGCGTTATTTATTTATTTAATTGTGTTTTGAGAGCTACATTGTCTCACAGTACTGTTTCTCTTGGTGCCTTTCACTCAAGCCTGTCTTCCTCACAGCCACCAGTCAATAGGCAGATCTTGTTGACTTATTACTTGTCTGCTTGGTTCAAGTTAGCATGTATTTATGGACCACACGATAGGAGCTACGCATGGGTACAGAGAGAATGGTGAGAATTTAGACTTGCACAGAGAATTTTAAATAAGAGCAAGTTCTACCTGAAGAGTCACCTGAGCAGACTTTGGAAGGATAAACTGGAGTAAGGTAGAGGAATAATGGGGAAAAATTTCCAGGCAAAAAAGACAAGTGAAATTAGATATGACCTTTTTTCTTCTTTTTAAAAATACTTATTTAATATATATGAGTATATTGTTGCTCTCTTCAGACTCACTAAAAGAAGGCATCAGATCTCATTACAGATGGTTGTGAGCCACCATGTGGTTGCTGGGATTTCAACTCAGGACCTTTGGAAGAGCTTTCAGTGCTCTTAACCACTGAGCCATCTCTGTAGCCTATGGATATGACCTTTAAAAATGGAAAATAATTTTTTTAAATCTTCTTGTTGCTCTCAAAAGATGGACTATAAACATTTTCTTTTAACTTCAGGGCAAGTTTAAGGTTTAAGTGGGAGTAAAAGGAGCTTCTCAATTGTTGAACCTTAGGACAAGAAGGATTCATGTATCTGTGGAAACTGCATCGTGGCTGGAGGAAGCTGGAGATGCAACTTCCAGAGAGTCCTCCAAGCCAGCACAACAAGATGACGCTAGACACAATGGGCCCTACATCCCCAAAAGAAACGTTAGAACTTCAGAGGGAAATAGATTCTCTCACAATGAATGTCTAGCCTTGCATGGTTTTAAGTTCCAAGGATGGCAGAGGCATTCTGGAGCCAACAGATTCATAAGTTACAAATCAAGAGAGCCCAGATGTGTGACCCTGGCTCAGGGTCTTTGGAAGGACTCAAGAACCTTGGCATTTCTCTAGAGTCAGAGAGCACAGGTTCAAATCAAGATATCACAAGAACTCGGTGTTCCTACAAACCCAGGTTTGCACCAGATTTGTGCAGGTCATGATGTAAGGTCAGAGCAGAACTTCTGTTCTGAGGAAAAGTTACAAGAGTAACACAGTCCTGAGCATATTACCTGCCTGGCCTTGGATTAGTCTCTGGTGACAGGATGAAGAAGATGTACACAAAGAGAAGTCTATAGAGACACATAGAGAAGTCTATAGAAACACATTTAAAGTCTGATGGAAGAGCCGAGGGAGGGACTTGAGTTGGTTGAAGCGTCCAGAAAAGTCTTCACGACTGCCTTTGAAAACAGGAGCAGAGAAGTAGTGAAGGCCACAGTAATTTGGGGTGTTTGAAAGGTGCTGGTATACATGGACTATGGCAGTGACATGCCTGGATTGGATGGGGGCTTAGAGGGAGAAACGGCATGGTCAAGGCAGGAGTTGGATGGGTCAAAGTTCACTCTCTGTTGGAGAATGATTATCAACATACCTAGACTTTTGGAGTTTCAGCTTTTCTAGATGCTCTTTGGAAAACTTAAGGTGCTGTGTTCTTATCACTGAATGGCAGGAAACCATACCATGGGATTTGTTTCTACTGATAGTATGTTCATATACCATGATCTATGATATGCATACATGATATTGTGGGTTATGACACTTTGCTACTGGCCACAGAAAATATCTACTGAGACCTCTGTAGCAAGCAGCCAGCTTTGCTAACCCACTGCCTGCATAGCTTTGTTCCTGAGGCCCCAGACCTGGTTAGGAGCTAGTGTCTAAGCAACACTGCACATGCTTCATGCCTGTTTTATTTGAATAGCACGTAATCTTACTTAACCCAGAGAGAACCAGATTTCGAAGTGGTATAAATATCAGTGAGCCAATGGACTCTGGAATCAGACTACAAGAGTGAATATTTGTGTGCTGCTTACTAGCTTGGTGGCAGAAAGAATGACTTAGCCTGTACCTTCTGTTTCCTCTTATAGAGGCACAGGCAATAACCTCTGTGTAAGGGTGTGAGCCCAGCAGCTGCTAAGCACCTAACTCATGCAGAAAAGTCATTGTGCAAGGCTTTGGAGTACAAGGCTTCGGGGATGCTATTTTGTAGTGTGAGTCTGGTGAGAGGAAGCTTAAAATCCTTTGGTGTGTTGGAGATTGGGAGAGTTCTTAAAGGTCTAGTTAATTATTTTCTTCAGTCCAACTCTGGCATTGGAATAAAATGGACAAGGAGTACGAGTTGCAAAGGTGGCTTAACAGGACTGTTCAAGAGGTGGGCGGGGGGGGGGGCAATGTTTCAGGATATTCAGTAGCTCAAGAGGCTCTGGAAATCTGGCCAAATTTTCCTCCAGAGAGCATTTAGATTTGCTTTATTTTCCAGAAGGTCATGTTCATATGAGGTTAAACTTGAGATAGAGAGCAAATGTGGTGCTCTTTTTAGTACACAAGTTATACATCTTCTAAAGATACAAACCACCCCAGATGCCTCCACACTCTTCTTTCCAAGGTATCTCAAACACTCTGGTATGCCCCCCAGGTCTTGCCAGGGTGTCCCTGTTCGTAAGAGCCACCCTTGTGGTTCTTAACACTAACGATCTAGAAACCCCTCCCCCCCGCACTGCCTAAAATGTAGAGAATTAAGTAACAGGGTTACAGGATTTGGTTTGTAGGAAGGGCTGATGTATGTTACAGAGGACACAGCGTCATAGCTTCAGGACCATCCTTTCCCCTTCTGGCTTTTACTGAACATGGCTCTCCTCTGCACCTTCCCAGTAGTGAGTTCTCTTGCACATCTCTCCTGTAATAGACAGAGAAGGTACCTTCTTCACTCTCCCATGAAGTTCAGATCAGTCTCTCTATTTCCATAGCCTAGCTTTGGGCCAGAGGATAGCTCAGTGGGCAAGAGTTCTTACCATGCATGTTGACAAGCTCAGAGCCCTAGGATCCAGATACAAAGTTTGATGCAGTGACATACATCCATAATCCTAGCTTTCCTATTGGCAGATTGGAGGCAGAAACAGGAGAATCATCCCAAAGCTCATGCATGAGCTAGTCTGGAGTATGCATGAGCTAGCCTGGAGTATGCATGAGCTAGCCTGGAGTATGCATGAGCTGGCCTGGAGTATGCATGAGCTAGCCTGGAGTATGCATGAGCTAGCCTGGAGTATGCATGAGCTAGTCTGGAGTATGCATGAGCTGGCCTGGAGTATGCATGAGCTAGCCTGGAGTATGCATGAGCTAGTCTGGAGTATGCATGAGCTAGCCTGGAGTATGCATGAGCTAGCCTGGAGTATGCATGAGCTGACCTGGAGTATGCATGAGCTAGCCTGGAGTATGCATGAGCTAGCCTGGAGTATGCATGAGCTAGCCTGGAGTATGCAGCCTGGTGGCAGAAAGAAGAGAACAGGGCGAGACCACACTTCCAAAATGTATCCTCTGACCTCCGCACACGCATGTGTGCCCCTTCATGTACTCATGCCGCATGTGCACATGCGTGCACACACACAAATAATAACTAAAACAACAGCTCAGCTTTGAAAACCAAACAGCCTGCAGTATTTACTGCCTCTCAGTGCCCACAGGTCCCCAGTTATTTCCTCTCATCCATGCATTTAGTTTTCTTGTGTTCGTGCAATAAAACTCTGTCTTTTGTAAATCAGTTCTGTTGCCTTCCTTACCCCCGTGCTTGCACCCACATAGCTAACTTTGGCTAAAGGAAAGCACACACTCTTCTTAGCTGTTCTAACTCTACCCACAACCACTAACCTCAAGTGGGCCTTTTATGATGTCTGGTGGTCCTCGGCCCACTCATTCTATTACATGAATATTAATGGTTCTTTTTATCTTTCCTTCCCATTGACCCCCTTGGACCTGCTCCACTATTAGAAAGTAGCCCTCATGAGCAAACTTTCTCAATTTTATTCTCATCTACCCACACACCCGACTGGTGTCCAGCTTCATGTCCTTTCCTCCTGTTACTGTAGATGGACTGTCTCTCCTGTCACTGACTGCCCATGAAGATGACACTCCATTGCAAGGTCCCTGTATCTCATTCTTTGTCATTTCCTCGAGACTACCATCTCATGTCCCTGTTCTTACAGTAGAGTTTCTGAATGATTGACTATCATCTGGCTCCTGTCTTGAATCCAGTCAGATTTGACCACTTGTGACTAGATGATTGACAAGTCAGAGGCTCACGAACATGGGTTCTTAGCAACATCTGACACAGCAGACCATACCTTCCTTGATCGATTTCCTCTCTTGATCTTCAGGACATCGCCTCTTCTGATCTCTCTTCAAACCCCTTTTCTCATGTCTTTTTGCCTCTTTTGATGAGTGTTTCTTATTTCTTCTCCTCACATTTAATTGGCCATAGTTATGAGTTTCAATTTCTTTATCAATGGGACAGAATCAAGGACCCACATATAACCTTACACTCCTGTAGCCCCATAATTTTTGACAAATAACATCTTTAACAGATGACGCTGATCAAGCTAAATAGCTGTATATAAAGGAATGAAACGAGACTCTCACCTCTCACTCTGCACAAAGCCCAACTCCAGATGGAATAAGGGCCTCAGCACAAGACCTGAATCCTGAACCTGATAAAGGAGAATGTAGGGAACACACTCCAAAGTATCTTCAATCGAAGAAATAAAAATGGCTAAAACTATCTTTTTATGTTCAGTGCCTTTAAACATCATAGATTTTTTTTCTTTGAGATTTCATCTTACTCTAGTCAGAATGGCTATGATCAATAAAATAAGCAATAAAAATGCTGGTGGATATTGGGAAAGGACACCTTAGCAACCACAGATGTCAATGTGGACATTACTCAAAAAAGCCAGAAATAAGTCTACTATATAATCCAGCTGTACCACTCCTGGGCATATTCATAAAGATCTCTCTATCCTGTAACAGAGACACTTGCTTATCCACCTCCACTGCTGCTCTGGTCAACAATATCCAGGAAATGGAAACAACCTAGATGTCCATCAGTGGATGAATCAATAATGGAAACATAGTTGTATATGTAATGGAATGTTATTCATCTATAAGTGAAATTGAAATTATGAGATTTTTCAGGTAAATGGATGAAGCTAAAAATAACCTTTCAGAGTAACTCAGACCTAGAAAGATAAATTCCCTCCCTCCCAGCTTTGAGCTGCATGTATTTGTGTATGTCTAAATTAGAACAATTATAGAAGGCAGGAAACTAGTGCTGGCTTATGGGATTGGTGTTGGGAGCCTGTTTCTGTGAAAGCCTGTTTGCCAGGCAGAGTCAAGGCAGGTCAGGGTCTGCTGGTAGGTTTCCTGACACATGGAATGAATAAGAGGGAATATACTTGAAGCTCCAGGCAGAGCACTGAATCTTGGTGGAAGGAACAGGGAGGCCTCTGGTTGGTAACAGATACCCAATGTGCATCAGACATTGTGTCTGCTGGCTTGTGACTTTGTTTCCCATGGTATAGGCTATGAGAAATATATTCTGGGCTGGCGTGGCATAGACCTGCAGCCCTCCCAATTTCTTACTTTTTTCTCCAAGTCTTCTTTTCTGTCTTTCCTAGAAGACCAGTGCAAAGTGGGACTTTTAGGAGAGGTAGATGGACCGCAGGGAATGTGAAAGGGGAAAGGGAATAATGGAAGGGCTCAGTGGGTTGAATGAAGGGAACAAGTGAAGCTGGGAGTATGGATGACTAATACTAAAGACCTTTGAAGGTGCCACAGGGAAATCTATCGCTATAGAAGCTTCCTAAAACACACATGCACACTGACATGCACATACATGTAAGGGGCTTACATTGAACTATCCTATAACTGGAACACAATGGTTCCCCCAGACACAATGGTTATCATATTATGATCCTGGTGTGAGGTATAGGTGACCTCTTTTGGAGTTGATGGTCAGTAGGACTCTGCAGAGAAGGCTATTGCCATTGCCGACCCTAGAGAAGTTGATGGTGAAACCCTGCGGCTGAAAACACCACATACCCAAGTCATAAGGCATGGGAAAATAAAGATGCTACTGACCTGAAAGCTTCATCCCTATTGACTAGCTTTCATACTACTAGAAAGTTCTATAGATAGTACCTGGGGTCAGGGGTCAGGGCATCAACAGTCTTTCCCCTGTGATGCCTGTGAGTTTTAAGAATGACTGGCCTGATAAGAGCTGAACTCTGGGCCTTTGGTTTTCCCATTCTCTGTGGAATACCCTCCCTCTGTCCAGAGCACTGAGGCTCACTTCTTCCCCTCCTCTGCTCTTTGCTGAATGCTGCCTCAGAGGCCTCCTCTTCATCCTCTGCCTGCTCCCACCCTGTCCTCCTGTTCTTCCCATACTTCCTTGCTGCATTCTTCTTCATAGCACTTTATGGGATTTGTCACCCTCCATAGGAGTGTTCAGTCTGCTTTTGATTCTGGCAAGAATGTGAACTCCATGCAAGCATAGATGATGGTTTAATTTCCTTCCTTCCTTCCTCCCTCCCTTCCTTCTTTCTTTCCTTTCTCCATTCTTCCTTCTTTCCTTCCTCCCTCCCTCCCTCCCTTCCTTCCTCCATTCTTCCTTCCTTCCTTCCTTCCTTCCTTCCTTCCTCCCTCCCTTCCTTCTTTCCTTCCTTTCTTCCTCTATTCTTCCTCCCTTCCTTCTTTCCTTCCTTCCTCCCCCCCTCCATCCCTTCCTTCCTCCATCCATCCCTCCCTCCCTCCCTCCCTTCCTTCCTCCCTTCCTTCCTTCCTCCCTTCTTCCTTTCCTTCCTTCCCCCTTCCTCCCTTCCTTCATTTATTTATCTATTTATTGTTCCCCACTGTATCCCCACACTCTGGAACAGTTCATAGCAAATTTTCAATACATGTTTGTTGAATGAATTCATGACTTTAAAAAAGATCCCTGTGGTTCTTGCAATAGCAAAAACCCTAACAAGGCCAGGACTCTGATGTGCTGATTCATGAGACAGGAGGGTGAGAGAAACCACAGAGGAAGGATAACTCCTAAATTTAAGTCAACTTGATTGTTGATGGTGACATTTATTTGAGATAGCAATGTCTGGGAGACAAACAGGTTTGGAAAATTCAGTTTCTGGATGGTTAAGTTTAGGTTGTTAATGAGTTCAGTGGGCAGTGGAATGCACAAATTTAGAATCCAGAGATGTATATTTGGTAGTCTTTAGAATAGAGACAGAATTTAAGGCCATGGGTATGGATGAGATAATGTAGAAACAGTGCAAAGAGAAATGAGAGGAGAGGGGGAAGAGAAGGGAGACAGAGGAAGGAGGAAAGGGAAGGGGGAGAGGAAGAGGCAGAAGCGAGAGGAAGAAAGGAAAGGAGAGGATGCTTCAGACAAGTTCCAGCAGATGCAGACATTTGGAGCTAAGAAGTGGTAAAGAATGAGGAAAAGCATAGTTTTGTATTGGGAGGTCAAGGAAGGGAAGGGCTTTCAGAAGGGAGGTGCCACCCAGCTGCTGGAGGCTGAGAGCCTGATTAGGGAACTGAAAGAGAATCTTCTAGGCTGGAGCTCACTTCCACCAGTTCAGAAAACCAGGGGATGGGAATGGAGTGCAGAGGCTTTGCAGAGTAAGTGGGGGTGGGGGTGGGGTGGTGAGGGCATGTTTAGAGGGACAGACAGCCTCTTTGCTGTTACAATGACCGCTCCACTGGGCTGACTTGTGAGGTGAGAACATAGGTGTCACTTCTGGGTTCAGAGGTCATGTTCACATGTGCTATGCTACGGGGATCTTCCACCCAAGTGTCCTCACTGTGGTCAGCAGGCACCCTCTGCTCCCTTCAAAGCTTGCCTCAACTCAGAGAGGTGCCTTCCATCCAATTCTCTGTATCTCCCCTGTCTCTCCCGACTTGCATTCTGGAACAATCTCACCTCTCAGCCTATGCTGAGCCCTCTCTAGCCAGCAGGCTTTTTACTATAATCCTTCCTGCCGGCGCTGTCTGAGGCTTATCCGGCTAACCTGCCTCCGCCCCGCCCCTTCTCTCTCCTTCAGAAGCACTCATCTCTTATGGATGCCTTGTACCCAAACTCTGTATTTTTGACTGCTTCCTATGACATATTTAACCAGAGACCGAAGTCTTCCTCTCCCACTAGCACAGTAGATGCTATGCTGCCTTTACTGTGGTGTCTTCTTGCTGTGACCTTCAATCAAGGCCAACACAGTTGGTCTAGTGAACATCCACACTAGAGAAAGGACTGGCCAGGTGTGTTCTGCTAGCAACTGTTAGACCATATGTGGTCAGACACATGTGGAGAGTCCCACAAACACCATTAACTGCTGAGTGGAGTCACAGGGCATACATGGCATGGGACTCTCTCTCTCTCTCTCTCTCTCTCTCTCTCTCTCTCTCTCTCTCTCTCTCTCTCTCTCTCTTCCTCTTTCTCTCCCTCTCTCTCCCCGCCCCCCTCTTCTTCTCTCTTTCTCTCCCTTTTTCTTTCCTTATCCGTGGCACTTCATGTGTTCTCTCTTCAGATCCACATAGTTGTTAGGTGTTGAGCGTTTGCCCTGTACGGAGCAAGGTCACTGCTGTGGCGTGAGGCTGGATGTGGCCTCAGTTCTCCCTAGCCAGGAAAACCCACATATTCAAAGAAGTTCAACTTCAGAAAAGACATTTTCTTTCAAGAAACCTGGCTTTATACCCACAGCCAGAGCGGGCTGAAGAGAGGGCCTCTCCTGGTAACGTGCCGGCACGCAGCGGTTGAGAGAGGAAGGGGGTGTGTTTTTATGGAAACCTCTTCTGTGAATTGCTTCTGTGTTCAGGCAGCGGACTTAGACAGCTGTGAGGAGAGGCATGTGGGTGTGATGGGGGCCTTGGAAAGAAAAGGTCCCTTGTACCCTTGCCAGTGTCTGTAGGTGGTGTGACCTGGGAAGACTGAAGAGCCAGGAGTTTTCTCAGCTGTGGTGATAAAAACCAGAATCCCAGCGGCGGCGTTCGTGTGCGCCACAGGGGGAGCCCGAGTATTGGGAGTCAGGAGGTGCCAGGCTGGAGAGAAAATCCAGGTCTGCTCTTCCAGGAAGGTGAATGAGGACCAAAAATGATGCGGAGGAATTTGAGAGCAGGGAGGCAGTTGTCCTTGTCTTCTGCTGGACATACACAAATCCATTCTTTGAAGCCAGTGCAAAAGCCCTCTCTCTTAGGAAGACGTCCCAAAGCTCAGGCAAAGTCAATTATCCCTCTCTTGTTACTGTCCATTGCATCTCCCGACCATGTGGCAGAGTGACTCAGGAGGCTCTGAGGTCTCCAGCAGGTAAAGCCTGCGGAGCATGACATAATCCAGCTCCTCCACGTGCCAGCTTTGTATCTGGCTTCTTCCCGGTGCAGATGTGACTCATGCTTCAGAATTTTGTGGGAGCTGGTTGAAATGTAGATTCTAGGCGATATGTGGTCCTAGTGAACCTCGAATTATCATAATTAGTCACCCCTGTAATGCTTCTGTACAGCAGGGCTGATAAAGCTGATATTTTCAAGCTCTCTTGTTTTTAAATTAATTCATTAATTAATAATTTCATAGATGAATATAGCACATTTGGATCTCACTCATCTCTCTCCTTAACTCCTTCCAACCTCCACCTTCCCAGGTTCCCTCCATCTTCAAGGCCCTAGGCCACTTTCATGCTCTTTGTTTGGTTTTTATTTTTCTGTTGTGATCCAGTGAGTTTAACTGGGGCACTGCTACGGGCATGAATTCGATGCTGTTCACTAGATCCTGAGTAACTCACTGGTGGATACATAGCTAAAGAAAATGAATTCCTTTCCCTAAGTGTTCTTAGACTGTTGTGAGCTCCTCTGGGAGGATGAAGGACCCATAGGACCCTCCCCATTATGAATGTTTTATGTGCTTTATTTTGTGCAGGCTTATGGGGGCAACCACAGCTGTTGTCAGCTCAGGAGTGCCTTCATCATGATGTGTCCATGAGAGAGTTTCACTGCCTCACCTCTCACTTCTTACAGCCTTTCTACCCTTTTTTACTTGACTTTCTTTGAGCCATGGAAGAGTGTTATGTAGTCTTGTTTCAGGCTAAGTTATCTGTAGTCACTTGCTCTCAGTTCCTTTACCAAACATAACTCTACATTAGTCACTGTTGACTACAAGGTCCACAGTTGGATTAGACCATTGTTGAATTTTCCCCCTGTTACCTGAAGAGTAACTTCCAGCTCCATGAAGGCTGTTGAGCAGGAAAGAACCTTTCAGCCTAGTTACAGCATGGTTTCTCTGTATTCTGTAACCAATGTCTATGGAGTCTTCAGCAACATGACCTTACTATCTAGTTCCAGTGGGCAACCAGAGGTAATGGCCATGACCTATATAGTTTGGTGGGACCTCCAAGGCCTCAAATGCTTTCTGACCATGAATAAAACCAACCAGAATATAAAGTACTGCTTTCACCATGTGTTAGGGTTTTTATTACTGTAATAAAACTCCATGACCAGAAAAACTGTGGAGAAAAAGATTTTATTCGGTGTACAGTTCCATATCCTACTCTATCACAGAAGGACATCAGGTCAGGACTCTAGAAGCAGGAATCTAGAGATAGGAACTGAGTTGAAACTATGAAGGAATGAATGTTGCTGATTGGTATGTTCCTTTTGGCTTGCACTGTCTTGAGTCTTTGTTTATATTTTGTTTTGTTTCTGGAGACGGAATCACTCTATATAGCTCTGGGCTGCCAGCTTGGAGTTTATTGGATCTGCAGGACCAGGCCTTTCTCTTGATAGAGTAGATGTTGGGGTGGGCCAACTCAAAGCGGTGGACCTGGACATGGAAGGTAGCTGAGTTGGTCAGCCCACCAGCTGTCCTGGGCTCACATCACCAGGGCAAGCTCTCCAGCACTGCCCTAGCTAGCTCATCTGATGCAACAGCTGGCAAGAAGCAGGGGCCACTTTTGCTGTCATACCCTTAGGGCCTCACCCAATGCCACCAGGGTCAACTCTACTGTGCTGCCTTGGTGAGATGCAGAGCCTGCTCTCCCACCTCCCACTGGCAGCAAGGGGTAAGAGCCAGCTCTACTATGTTGCCCAGGTAAGGGGTGGAGTTCATACAACACAGTACCTTAGGTGGCAGACCAGACCAGGGACATCCACATGGCCTTTGGTGGTAACACAGGTCTGGGACACCAATGCAGACCCTGGCTGCCATAGAACCACAGACTCAGATATGGCCCTTGAGAGCAGCCTGGGTCTGGATGTCCCCATGGTCTCAACTAGCAGTGCATCAACCTGCTTTTTTATACACATAGACCATAAGTTCAGGACTAGCAACACCTTCCATGGATTGGACCCTCCTGTATAAGTCACTTATTAAGGAAATGTCCTGCAGGCTTCCCTTTCCCAATTTTATGAAGTCATTTTCTCAGTTGTGATTCTGTCCTCACAACTCTAGCTTATGTCAAGTTTACACACACACACACACACCAAAGAAAGAAAGAAAGAAAGAAAGAAAGAAAGAAAGAAAGAAGGAAGGAAGAAAGGAAAGGGCCAAGGCACATAACTGCACATTCCCTGTGCTATGTAGGTTCTGTCTGGTGGTTTGGCAAACACTGATATAGTGATGGTGAATGAATGCTGGGTAATGAATAAGTGCATGGTGGAGCAAAGAAACGAACATATGTATTCCAACATCTGGAAAACGGAGGTCTGCATCAGATAGTTTCTATGATCTCATTTAGAATACTGACATTTCACTTCTCTCTACAATTTTCATTATACTCCAGGACTGCGGTAATTCACAAGAGAGTCCTGTGGACATGGGATCAAAATGTTCTATTTCAATTTGTCTACTGATTAAAGATATGTAGCATCTTCTATCCTCCCCAAACCTCTCCTCCTTGAGTTTGGAAAGACTAGCAAAGGCAAAAGGAGGGCTGAAACTGTAGCAGACTTTCAAAGGTTTCTTTGTGGTGTGTTTTTATTTTGTCTTCTGTAAGGTCCCAAGACTGATGTATTAAACACCTCTGCTGTGATAAAACACCTTGACCAAGGCAGCTTATAGACAGAAATGGTGGCTTGAGCAGCAGCTAAGAGCTTACATCTAAAATCACAAACAGGATATAGAGGACAAACTGGAAATGGTGCATGCTTTTGAAATTTCAAAGCCTGACCCAGTGACACACTTTCTTTAGCAAAGCCACACCTCCCAGGCCTTCCAATATCGAATCCCAGCACTTTGGAGGCAGAGGCAGGAGGATCCAAATTGGAGGCCAGCATGGAGTTCCACAACAGGTAGGGCTACACAAAAAGATTCTTTTTCAAAAAATCCAAAAACAACCAACCAACCAACCAACCAAATAGCAACCCCCCAAAAAAAGAAAGGAAGGAAGAAAGGAAGAAAGAAAAGGAAGGAAGGAAGGAAAGAAGGAAAGAAGAAAGAAAGGAACTAGGATCAAAACAAATGGAAGTGAGGTTTAAAGCCTTTCTAATTAAAACTGTATGGTGAATTCTCTTAGGTCTGCAGTTTTTCTTTCTATGGGCATATCATTAATAATGAGCTTTATTGTCTAGCAAAATAATAATATTTAGTTAGTCTTGAACATGTGTAGGTCACTCACGTGGATCCATGAATCTTTTCCAAAGGTGATAAAGGGCCAGGGCATAAAGCATCAGGTCTTCCCAGTATTCGAGAGCATCCAGAGTCCTGTGCTGGCCACAGAGTATAGAGAACCTGGGGAAGCAATCCTGGCTTCAAAGCTATAGCTAAAACTCAGGGGACTTGTAAGGCAGTACAGCTTAGTCCTGCATTCAGGCATAACCCTAGTTCATGATCTCAACCAAGGGCCTACATACAGCATCCTTGAAGGTGGAGAGACAATGCAGCCTCTTTTCCAGCAATGCTACCCAGCTGTGCTCAATCCAGCCTGTGGGGCTGACAGGCAGCCCTCAACTCTGCCACGGAACCTTTTAGGAGGCCAATGTCCCCATCTCATCCTTGTTTCCCTCAATGGCTCCTTTCTTCCCTCTTTCCAGACAAGCATGCCAGTCCTTACTTGCACCACTGCCAAGTTGGGTAGTTTGGAGGGTCAGAGTGGGGAAGCCAGATTTTAAAGGAGACCTGCAACCAGAAATTAAGACAATACACCCTTGTTTACATACGTGTAGCGCTGGATAAAGTGATAGCTTGCAGAAGTTTTATTTTTTATTTATTCTGTATGCTTTTTGTCCTTGTTTTTGTATGTGTTTATGTGGGGATAAGTGTGTACATACACACTTAGGTCAGGTGTCAAAACTGACTGTCTTCTTCAATTGCTTCCCTACATTGACTTTTTTTCAGTATCTCTCAGTGCCCTGGAATTTACCAATCAGGCTAAACTGGGTGGCCACAAAACCTAAGGGATCCTCCAGTCTCAGTTTCCTCATCATCTGGATTATAGAGGCTCAGGTACATCTGGCTTTTTATGTGGATACTGGGGATCCAAAGTCACATGATATCATTTTGCTACCTGAGCCATCTCCATGGCTTCCAGAAGCCCTTAAAAGAAGGGCAGAGTATGGTCTAGGCCAACTCTCCATGTCTTGTGTGTGGCCCTTAGAGAAAACTCATGGAGATGAAAGGAGACAGTGAATTTGTGCTTTTGATGCCCAAAGTGGCCCAAGAACCCAGAATACGAGATATTCTGGAAGTCAGCTCTCAGGAGTCACAGACCCTCTGTGTGAAGAATCTCAGGCAGAAAAGATACAGAACATGCTCAGGGGGCATAGCAGGGCATGATGTAGGCAGCATCCAGGCCATTCAGATCCTGTTTATCAGGATGCCTGCTACATACCACATAGATGATAATAATGCCAACATATTCAGAAAATCAAAAAAGAAGTCTAGGAAACTGCACATTTAGATCTCATGGCATATGGAAATTAGTCAGTGGTTATACTTTCCTGAAAGTGAAACAGGAACACAAACAGTTCAGGTTAGCAAGAATTGGTTAGACAGACAGAAGTCATAAGTGCAGGGACAAGGATATCTTCCAGGGCAGTGACTGCCAAGGCCACAAAGAGTCACAATGTTCTGGGTATAGGAACTGCAGGTTTCCAGGGAAAGGGGGAGGGAATAAATCAGGAATCAGGCAGAGGGCATGTGTCTTAGGGTTTTACTGCTGTTCACAGGCAACCACGACCAAAACAACTCTTATAAGGACAACATTTAATTGGGGCTGGCTTACAGGTTCAGAGGTTCAGTCCATTATCATCAAGGCGGGAACATGGCAGCATCCTGGCAGGCATGGTGCAGGAGGAGCTGAGAGTTTTCTATATCTTCATCTGAAGGCTGCTAGCAGAATACTGACTTCCAGGCAGCTAGAATGAGGGTCTTAAAGCCCACACCCACAGTGACACACCTACTCCAACAAGGCCATACCTACTCCAACTGGGTCACACCACACCCTGGGCCAAGCATATACAAACCACCAAACCATGGTTAACCGTGAAGACCCTGGTTAGGGTTATAGTTCTAGCTGTAGAGTGCATATTTAGCATGAACAAGGCGAAGTCTAATCCCTGATGCCACAAAAAGAAAGGCTAGAAGACGTTCAGTAGTAAAGACCACTAGTTTCTCTTATAGAGGACCCAGGTACCCAGGTTTGGTTCCCAGTGCTTACATGGTTGTTTATAACTATCTGTAAGCACCCCAAGGGATCTTATGACCTCTTCTAACATCTGTGGGCACCAGGCAAGCATGTGGTCATGTACAAATATTAATGCAGGGAAAACACTTATATACAGAAAACAAAGAAATCTTTTTAAAATATATGCAAAGAAAAGAAAATCCTAATATTTTGACTTCACATGGTATGTGTAATTTTGGAAAAGATACTTCGGTGGGCTGAGCCTCAGTGTTCATGAGCTTTAATGAGGTCACCGATAGTAACCATTCCAAGGGTGTGTGGTAAAGATTAGCAGAGATGCTAGGGTGTTGTATTAGCTTAAGTTGAGTATTAGAAGTAGTTAGTGCTTGGTGCTCAGCCCAACTCTAGCATTTAACTCCTTAGGCCATTTCACAAATCAACAAACAATTCACTACTTTTCTGTACATGTATCTAAATCCCAAAGGTCGAAGAATATGGCCACTTGAGACACTTTTGACTTTAGACAAGGATTGAGATGTGGACTAGCAGAATGTGAGGCACATCTACACTTCATGCCTCCTGCCTCTGAAGTCATGCCGGCAGAACACCAAGGAGGAGAGAGTAATCTGCTCTCTGGACCGCACCCAGGCAACTGTTGTTGGGCACCCATGTTCCCAGCATTAATTTAGCATTAACAAGGGCCATAAGAGCACAAAGTCCGCCATGTTATCCATGAAACCAGCAACATCAGCATAGTAATGAAAGCAACCAACCAGCCTTCCTTCATGTTCCCTTCTCTTGTCTCTCCTCTTTCCTCTAGTACCAGGCTTGAACTCACTGTGCAATGCAGGTTAACTTCACACTTGAGATTCACTTGCTTCATCCTCTGAGGGCTGGGAGAGCAGGTATACTCCACCACACATAATTTATCAGCTATCTTTTACTGTGTACTTAACTGTGTTCCAGACATATTGCTGGTCTCTTGCCATGTATTATAAACTTAATTCTTCCCCAAGCCCACCATGCTGGTAATACTATCCTGATCCTCACTTCTTAGTTGAGGAGTTAAGGGACTCAGATATTTAATAGCTTGCCCGAGGTCACCTAGTGGGTGGTAAAATCCAAACCCAGACTTAGACATCCTAAGCACTCACTTAATAAAAAAAAATATTAGGTATATGGTGTTTTGTTTGTTTGAATTTTTTTTAGCATAATAGTCTTGAGTGCCCATAATTCAGAACTACTGGGCCTTCTATCCTGGGTCACCTACTCTCTTCACAGTTAACTCACATGGGAATTGGTGCTGAGAGATGGGGAAGGAGCCAGAGCAGTGTTGGCATCTATCACTAACCATCTTCCTGCACTTCACATACCAGCTAAACTGCCTCGAACATTTCTTGAGTCAATAATTGGACCAATAAAAGAATTTGAGGACTACTCCCCACCCGGTTCAGCACAGCTCTGTATAGGTAGATACTAGGTGGGGGAGAAGGTGGGCATTAGAGTGGGGAAAAGGTGGGTACTAGAGGGAGGGAGAAGGTAGGGATGAAGTGGGGGTTAATGTGAAGAGGGAATGTTACAGGCTTTTTTTCTGAAATGTTCCCCCCAGAAAATGATATGAAATTCATGATCACAGCAGGGCAGGGGTGAAGGAAGAATGGCTTGCTCTGTGGGAGGAAGGAGTAAGTACAGACAGGAGGCCCAGGGCCATCTGCAGGAGGACTGAGAGGCCTCTGAGGAGGGAGTGGAAGGGAGGAGAGCCAGCTGTGGCAGGAAGGGAAGGCGGGAACTGAGGGAGCCTGAGGTTCAGCTCAGTTCAGGCAGAGAGAGGGCAGCCCCACTGTATTTACCAGGCTGCTCTGTGGATGTAGCAAGAAAGTTGAATGTATTACATTGGCCCCACCTCCTGAGCCTCTCTCTGAAGCTGCTGCATTGGACACAAAAGGGTGAGACACAGAGACATCATCTCTGCTCTCAGGAAACTCTTGTTCCAGCAGCTGAAAGGTGAGACAGAAACCTGGGCAGGGTGCTCTGTGCTGTCCTTCACCACCAGCATTTTCCAGGTAAGCAACTGTTTATGTGGAAGTAAAGGGCAGGGCCCTAAGCAGAGGAGGAGGTGGGAGATGGCTGGAGTTGGGGAAACCTGGAAGAAGTGCAGGGAGAGGAGCAGGAGCTAATGCCGCAGCAGAAACAAGCCCCAGGCAGGCTTCTGGAGCCCCACTGGGGCCTGCAAGGCTGGCTGATGGTGTGGATAAAGTTCAGGACAGGCCTGTGTTCTCATGGTCACAGGACCAGTACATCTGGAGAAGAGAATGTCCAGATGCACCACCCTTTCAGCATTCCTCTTCCTGACAAGGTGTATTTGGATAGACTTTGCCAGACAACCATACCCTGACTCCCTGATCTCCTCTTAGCCTTCTTCCTGGCTGAGAAAGAACATCTTCAACTGTTCTGGAAAGGAGAAGGCAGGGTGACTGTATTCAGTGGGACTATGGCTTGCCAGAAAAAAAGATTCTCTGTCAGAAAAAGCAATCTTCCCTGAGACTCCTGAGAAAGGTTTGCTAGCAGAACCCTGCCTGATGTCCTGAGGAGGCTTACCTATGGCCTGAGGACAGGAACAGGACACAGGCTGTGGACAATAGGGCATATATAGGTGATGAATGGATAAGGTAAATGTTCCACAGAATGGACCAAGAGGAATACACACAGTGTGTTGTCATAAAGAGAGGATGCCTCAGGTATCTGTTTCCCACAAAGCCAGCATCCCTTTGTTCCCCAGCTGGAGAACCCCAGAAGGGACCTAGCATGCTAGTCACCTGGGCTTTGCTAGCAGTGTCTCTTCTGTGTGCTACACTTATACACAGAAACATAGTTTCTCTTCAAGATTCAAAATGCTGAAAAGATTCCAGACTTGGTTCCTAGTCTAAACACACACCAGCTACACTCTGATACGTTATGACCTCAGTGTATCAAGAGGAATACCCCTGGGCTTCAGGACACAGAGAAACAGGAAATGTCAAACACGGGCAGTCTACAATGTGTCTCCTCCTCATCCACAGCTTCTGTATTCGAAATAAGAAGGAAGGCTTCCTCTGCAGGCCACACACACTGTCACTGGGCTGTAAGCAGGTAGGTGTGGGAGAGGACAGTTAATAGAACAGCTACAGGACATACCAAGTACGAGACTGCTCATCTCATCCCTGCTGAGGTGGGGGTGGAGTGGTGCAGACAGTTCAGTGACAGTTACTGTTCAGTGACTAATATTCCTGGCCACCCAGACTGTGCAGCATGCATTCCGACTCTCAGCCAGCCTTGGCCCCTTTCTCCTGCAGAGGGCAATCTGGATCAATGAGCCCAGGGAGGAGTCCGGTGCTGAGCCAGCACAGCCAAGGTTCCATGGCCCAACAAACACAAGGGGCTTTGATGCCTGCAGAGAGCAGCAGCTCCACCCCCTCCAGGATGCTCTGGTAGCTTTTGGCATGGTCTAACCCCAGGGCAGGCCTTGCTCTGGAGGCCACAGCTATGAGGTAGTAGTGCTTGGGGTTCGATATTGGAGAAAAGGGCCAGAGCTGGGGTCTGTGAGCTAGGTGGCCTTGGGCAGGCAGAAAAACCTCATTAAAGTTCAGGGTCCCATCTGCAAGATGGAAGGGAAGATAGCAGCCTTTAGCTGGAAGGTCTTTGGAAGGAATAAGTGAAAGTGTGTCTGAGGAAGTGGCACAGAGTAAGTGCCCAGAAAACCGGGAAAGTCAGGACTGACTGTATCTGGCTGGCATCCTTAATACGTTCTCCCAAAACTAAAGCAAGACCAGTGACTGACTCCCAGGCCTACCCCAAGACCTTCAGTAGCCATTCACCCACACATACATCTCTTGTTAGCTGACATTCTTCACTTCATCTGCATCTTCAAGCTAAAGAAAAATTAAATTGAGGCAAAAACTCAGGTGGCTTCCACATCTCATGCCTTGCTCTCCAACTGTAAGCCCATGTTTGTCAAGCTGAGGGAACATGTAGTTATGTGAACCATGGGGTTTCATGTGGCCCACTTAGGGGAAAGTTAAACATTGAAGTTAAAGATGAACATAGAGTGTAAATTCCCATGCTTGTTTAGGATAGACCATCTTAAACTTGAGGTGAGCATCCCTTTCTCTGTAAGTGTCTCTGTTTACGTTCCATGGGAGTTAGGGCCTTTTCATCCATTGCAAAGACCTTAAAGGCCTTGCTTAAGCAGACAGGTAGGTGGCTTGGGAACCTGTCTGCTGTCTTATGTTATCTTCCCATTATTTTCTGGGGGACCTTTCTTTACCTTCAGAAGAGGTGGCCCACACAGTTCAATGCCTGGGAGGAAGCTCTGATGCCCTTTACAGGATAATATATTTGTTCTGTTGGCAGGGACGTCAGAAGCTAACCGGTTTGCCAACTGGAGGGCACTGTAACTGAGGTATCTTAAAGCCTGTTTCTTACTGTTTCATCAAACTCCCCAACTCAGAGAGCATCTGTTCTGCTAGCATTTGAGGTGCAGGCACCCGGCAAATCCGCCCACCTCCAATTGTCTCTGACACAGTGTTCTCTCTGGGCTTCTAGCGAGCAAGATTTTTCAAAGGGAAGACGGGTGACTATGGCAGTTTCAGCGTGATCCAGAGCCTCCTTCCTCCTATGATGCTCGACAATATGAACAGTGTATCTGGCATGGATATCAGTAGGAAACAGAGCTGTATGTCCTCTGCCTACGAAGGAGATTAAGTACACTCTCTGCTGCTTGTGTCCCCTCTACACCCCCCCCCCCCGTTGCCTTCTGCAGGAACTGTGAATCAAGCAGAAGCTCTCTCTGGGAGGAGCAGGCAATAGAAGGGCACCATGGCACAGGTGGACTCCCAGGATAGGTGGACCAAGGTGTCCCTTGGTGGCATGATTCATGGCACCCAGATGTTGAGTATGAACTTGGAGAGTGAA
The DNA here is from genome assembly GCF_963924665.1 of Micromys minutus. Taxonomy (NCBI): domain Eukaryota; kingdom Metazoa; phylum Chordata; class Mammalia; order Rodentia; family Muridae; genus Micromys; species Micromys minutus. Next base: position 86,571,473 of record NC_137969.1, on the reverse strand, counting down.
GAAGAGGATGGTAGGGAGAGTGGCTCCTCAGTAACTCAGGAAAACACTGACTTGCAGTTTGACTCTCAGTCCTGCAAAGAGGAAGAGAACTGGTCTGAATGCTTCGGTGCTGGGTATGTGGAACAGAAACCTGGGGAGATGACCAGGAAGATCAACAACTGGGGCAAAGGGGGATCGAGGATCACCCAGATTCAAGACTCCTCCGGATTACAGGAGGCTCTCGGTGCCCCTTCTAGAAGTTTTTTACAGAAGGTTCATACACAGCCTCTTGGGGACTTTGTGGGCAGTGACGGGGGCAAGAAGGCAAATAAGGACCCAGCCTCGGAAGCCCTGACCAGCTTCTTGGACAGTAGAGGGTCTTTTGGGGCACAGAACAGTGCTGAGGAATCTTCCCTAGACAAGATCTCTCTAGAGAACTTTTCCAGGTCTGAGAGCACCTCAGCTAAGACTTCAGCCATTTCTGCCAGCCTAGCAGCAGGACTGGTAAAGGCGCAGAGCAGTAGAAAAGTCCAGGGACAGATGGGCCCAGAAGGCAGCGGGCAGGAAGAGGAGGGTCCTGATGGGTGTGTGCAGGGCAGGCGGGCCTTTCCGAAGTCCAGCAAACTTCAGGTCCCCGCGGAACAGCACAGCACCAAGCCCTACGTGTGCCAACAGTGTGGGAAAGCCTATTCCCATCGCAGCACGCTCCAGCAGCACCGGCGTCTACACACAGGCGAGAGGCCATACCGGTGTCCCTTCTGCGACAAGGCATACACTTGGTCCTCTGATCACCGCAAGCACATCCGCACCCACACTGGCGAGAAACCCTATGGGTGCCCGGACTGCGGGAGGGCCTTTGTGCGTTCCTCGGATCTGCGCAAACACCAGCGCAACATGCACAACAACGACAAACCCTTTCCTTGCTCCCAGTGCGGCTTGACCTTCAACAGGCCACTGTCCCTGCTGCGCCACCAGCGCACGCACTTGGGCGCCAAGCCTTTCCGCTGCTCCTTCTGTGGCCGCGAGTTCTCTGTGGCCAGTCGCATGGCGGAGCATCAGCGCGTACACTCGGGCGAGCGGCCCTTCGCCTGCTCCACCTGTGGCAAGTGCTTCACCAAATCCTCCAACCTGCATGAGCACCAGACGCTGCACACCGGCCAGAGACCCTTCAAATGCGCCGACTGCGGTGTAACCTTCGCGCAGCCCTCACGTCTGCTGCGCCACCAGCGCATCCACAGTGGCGAGAGGCCATTTTCTTGCGCCGAGTGCGGCCAGGCCTTCGCCCGTTCCTCCACCCTCAAGCGGCACCAGCAGATCCACTCCGGGGACAAGGACTTCCTCTGTGCAGAGTGTGGCAGGGCTTTCCGCATCGCCTCCGAATTGGCGCAGCACATCCTCATGCACAACGGGGAGAGGCCCTACCAGTGTGAGGGCTGCGGCCAGACCTTCACCCGCTCCAGCCATCTCCAAAGGCATCAAGCCAAGCATGACGCCTGCAAGAAGGAGCCTATCCCTCCCTCTTCCGATGAGTGAGAGCACCGGAGGCTTGCAGCCAAGGGAAGGGAAGACACCTTCTACCTCACATCTTATTCTACTCTCAAAGCTATGGTGCAGACAGGCTCACTGGTTACACCCTCAATTCCCTGGTTTCTGGCCGTGGGGTAGTACCTGTACACCATGTATTTGATGTGTTGTAAAACCATGTAATCTTTAGGATAGTCTCCAGGTGCGCAGTTTCACACTGGTCTCCCTATGTTCAGAGGCCAGGATCAGTTGGAAAAGGGTAAGATAAAGGGTAGGGGCTGACCAGGAGGATTCCATGGTCACACTAATAGAAAAGGTCTATTTTCTTCTTTCCTCAAAGCCGTACCAAGTATTGAGAAAACTATCTTTAGAGAAAGATTCATTTTTTGATTTTTATATAAAGGAATCCACAGAAACAAGTCCTGTGATGAACAAAGCCAACCGGGGCGGGGGTAGGGAGGCTGTAACACAAGCCAAGCCAGACATCCCAATGTGTCACTTGACTGCAAAAATGACTTTAACCTTGAGGGAATGTCTCTGTGACTTGGCTTTGAAGTACGGATGGAGAAAATGGGGGTTTGTGCTGCATCTGGGAGGCTGTGATTTCAGAAGTTTAGAACAGCCTCAGCATCCAGCAAAGAAACCCAGTCCTCTTACCAGAGGATGTGGTGACTGGACCTCACCTGGGTCTCACCCATGAAGTTCACAGGTATCTCCTCTCGGCTGTTCCTTTTCCTGTTCACAGGATTCGAACTTAAGCCACAAGTGTTTGTGGAAAAAGAGTGGATTCCTTCAGATAAGCCATTTAAATCTACCTGGATCAATAGCCCTGGTTTCAAGAAAATAAACTAAGGCACCCCTTTGTCCAGGTGCAGATGAGCTCATGTGTGTTAGTGTAATGTCATTAAAACATCTGTGGATGTCTTGACGCTCATCATCACCCTCTAATGACTCTATTAAAAGCCTGCCTTCTCACAGTCAGTCTTCAAAGTCCTGATTCAGGCAGTGATTCTCTTAAATCATTGGTTTGTAGCTTTAGACCTTGACTTCAGGGAATCTCTAGCTTCCCAGAACATTTGATGCTGACAGCCAAGTGACATTTATATGTCCTCCAAAATATGCCACATAGGAATTTCTGTTTTTCAAGTTTTTTTTCCTATGTGTGTTATACTGAGTTGTGGTGTGTGTGTGTGTGTGTGTGTGTGTGTGTGTGTGTGTGTGTGTGTGTTAGTGCTTACTGGTTTAGATAGCCCAGGCTATATTCATTATCTGTTCAACATGAAACTTTCAGTGGATGTAAGAGAAGACTGGTTGGGACAATTTTTCTTAAAAATGTGACTGGCAGGGGCTGGAGAGATGGCCCAGTGCACTAACTGCTCTTCCCGAGGAGGTTCTGAGTTCAACTCCCAGCAACCACATGGTGGTTCACAACCATCTATAATTGGATCTGATGCCCTCTTCTGGTGTGTCTGAAGACAGCGACTGAGTACACACACACACACACACACACACACACACACACACACACAATAAATAAATAAATAAATAAATAAATAAATAAATAAATAAATGTTTAGAAAAAATAAAGTTTGAAAAAAAATGTGACTTGCTTATGCAGCAGCCGGTGTATGGTCACACAGAGTTGTCCTCTGCCAGTCTCCTCCTTATCTTTGGAAAAAGGGTCTGTCACTGCATCTAGACTTCACCATCTTATCTAGGCTGGTTGTCCAGAAAGCCCCCAGGGTCTGCCTGTCTCCATCTTTCCTGAGCTGTGGTTTGCCAGTGCATGCTGCCACACCTGGCTTTCATGTGGGTGCTGGGGATATAAATTTAGGTCATCATGCTTGCATGGCCATCTCTCTTCACCACCATATATGAAACTGTGTAAGACTTCTTCACCATGGAGCCATCTCTCTACACCACCATATATGAAACTGTGTAAGACTCCATCTGACTTGCACCCAGAGTATGATCACTAAATGGCATTCTCAGGATACACGAGGCCACAGAAAAGTGATATGCACAGCCATGCCTTGTATGACACAAGCAAACTTTGCGTGCCACAAGCTTGAGGGTTTGTATGCTAATTCCATTAGACACACCTGCATATCTAAGTGAGAGAGTTGGTTTTAGGCCATCCTTATCATTCATTCAATTGCCCATGAACAGTGACTGAAAAGTGGCTGACATAGCTGCTTCTGTTTCGTGTGGAGGAATAGTCCACAATTGTTGATGTCAAGCATGTATAAGAGTTAGATAAGCATGTTTTCACAGCACACACACACACACACACACACACACACACAGAGAGAGAGAGAGAGAGAGAGAGAGAGAGAGAGAGAGAGAGAGAGAGAGAGTGTGTGTGTGTTAGGGAGTCACAATTGCAAAATAAAGTAAAAGTTGGACCAGTGTATAGGAAATCATGGTTTCATTCAGGGGAGACAAAAAATAATCTGAGGACAAGTGTGGGGCAGATTGGTTTGGCAGATGTTTATCATTAGTTCTTGGGTAAAACTATTCATACGCTGGCCAGAAGGAGTGTAAGGGAGCCAAAGTGATGGTTCCTTGAAAGCCCACCAATATTTTCTGGCTAAAGAGCCATTCTGTGCCCATGTAATACACAAAGAAGCACACTGGGAGTAAACTAGCTCTTGGTATTTATACACATTTTATAATCTTAATGCATGTGTATTATAAAGCTATACAACTTTACTACGACCAGAACAGATCACCCAGGGCTCCAAGCAGACCTTTAAAATGTCTTGCTTAGAAGGAGTTTATGCTAAGGATCATTTACTTGCTACAATGCTAGAGTTGATGCCATTGCTAAAGTCAGTCCTAGAGTCTGAACTACAAACTTAATGATCCATGCAAACACTGCGAGGACTTTGAGGATGGAATGACTTCTCAAACCAAAGATCTTGGGTACCTGCTTAACAGGCATAGGCATTTTAAATATTGATGGGTTTCTGTTCTTTCTGCATGAAACCACTTTGGTTCAATTTTCCCACCATGCTAGGGCAATATTTTGTAGTTTTCTTTACTTTTTGACATTTTTTTTTCTCTAACCTGTTCTCCTCTGTCCTCATTCAAATCAGTTTAGAATTTCATTGTCCTCAGCTGATTGGTTCACTGAATAGGTGGAGACTCACCCACCACTTCCTGCCTCTAGCTGACCTTAGATCTCCCAAACACACCCCCTCCACCGCCCCTTGCAAACATTCATGCTGCTGTCTCTGATGTTGCCACCTCCTTTCTTACTTGCCTCACAACTCACTGGGTACAAAGACACACACACACACACACACACACACACAGGAACATGGGCACTCTATCTGAAGCCGCACTACTAAAGAAAAATGACTCTCTTTCTCCCAGGACCTGATTCAGTAGCTCCCCAGCTAGAGGTAGAAATTCATGAGGCCCTCCTTTTAAAATATCATTTTAAATTCTGTCTTTTAAAATGTCATTTGTGGGATCTGGATATAACTCAATGATAGAATGCCTGTTTATTTGGGTATGAAGCTCTGTGTTTAATACCCAACACCATTAATAGATACATACATACAAGTGTGTGTGTGTGTGTGTGTGTGTGTGCGTGCACGTGCACACACACACACACACAAACAACTTACAAATACAAATGTAAATATTTCCCTGAATTCTGTGAATCAGTCTAGCAAAATGATTAATCCTAAGGAGAGAACGCTACTTTATAGACAGTTTTTCTAAAACACAGTGGGGGAAAAAAACCCTCAGCATTTATGATTGACATTTGAAGCTAGGAAGAAGTAGCCTTAAAAAGTGAGCTCTGGAGGCGGGATCTAATTCTATCTCTTTGCACTATTTGAGCGACACTGATTAGAAGACACACAACTGACGAATGCTACACAATTGTTGGTTGGTAGAGAAAAATATACATTTGTGGAACGCAGAAGACTTCTGTGCCAACTACTGTTCAATTTAGGCTTCTTTACCAAAATGTCTAAAAAAATTGAATAAACCATTGGGATTAAACACAAGATTAACCTACTTAAATTAGCGAGATAGATCAGATTCATGCTCATAGTTGGAAGGACGGGAGCTGGTGCCATTGCTAAAGCACACATTAATGACCAAATGATTTGTTACTTATTGATGAAGTTGATGTCGTTTCAATCAAGACCTCATGTTTAAGAGACCTTGAAAAGCTAACTCCAAGTTTATCTTAGAAGGTTAAAGGCTGAGACTGTGTGAATAGTTGAGAGAGAGTGAGCAACATGAAAGATAAATAAGGAAGGTGGCCTGACCCATAAGCAAAGCCCAGGAGGTCACAAATCATTTCAGTTATTGTTAATATTGTATTGACGGAAAGAAAAAGAGTTTTATGAAAACAAACCAGAGAACTCAGAAAGAGACTCAAGCATGAAAAGTCAGTATTAGAAAGAAGATATCTGGTCTGTGTGTTGGGACAAACAAGCCTATGCAAGAACAAAATTAGATTCATTCTTTATATAATTAATGATTATGGTCAGCATTAATATAATATGGTCAGCATTAGTGACTATGGTCAGTATAATGTTCAAGCTACTAAAACATAGAGGAACATTTTTATTTTATTTTACTTTATTTATTTTATGTGTATGGAAGTTTTGCCTGCATGGTAAAGATGCTAAAATTTTAAGAGGTCTTGATGCTGAGAGAGAGAGAGGCCTTACCAGCTATACCTCGTTCCTGTCGAAGATGTCCAGCATGGGCCAGTGAGGAGCCAGCTATCAGGGAGAGTCAACACACCACACAAGACACAAACAACTGTGTGACACCCTTCACCGTGGAACACCCTTCAAATAAGCCAGTGTCCTGAGCATCTGGAAGAGAAAGAGCTGAGAGAGACATGGCTAGTAAATGCAATGTGTGTCCTTGATCAGGAAACAAAGAAATGTGGAAGAAAACACCGAGAACATGGGTGAATTTTAAATGTTCCTGAATTTTACCATGGCTACACAAGAGACTTTCTTCATTCTTCATTCCTGGGGGTTATGTTTGGGAACATTTAGGACTGAAAGGTAATGGTACCTGCAACTTACAAATGGTTTGAGGAAAGACCACCTAAGTAAAAAGTTTGTGTAAGCGGAGTGGAGAGAGGGAGAAAGACAAAAGGAGAGAAAGCCAGTGGCGAAGGTGTTAATAAATGGTTGAATGTGGGTGAAGATCTGACAGGAGCAATGCTATTATGCCATTGTAACAACTTTTCTGCTGGTGTGAGTTTTTTTTTTTTTCCCAAAATAAACTATCAAATAAAAATGCTTCTTTGAAGTGTCAGTGTGTAGAGAAATGGAAACTTTCATACTCTGCTAGCAGGATGGAAAATGACAGGCACAGTTCTTTGTCAAGTGACACAATAAGATGCCTCATGCATATGATGTAATTAGCATAGCATGGAGGTAACGTGAGGACAGTCAAACAGTGCTTCTCTTAGGAACGTGACGACAGTGCAGACAGATATTAAGAACTGACGCAATAGGACATTTCTACAAATGTAGTGAGATACAAGACGATAAGAAGTTAATTTTTTTATTGTTCTAGCCAACAAAACAGGAGACAATCCCCTCAAGGAAATTAAAATATACATGAGAATATATACAAAATATGAGAATATTAGTTTCAGCATGATTTGTAACAACAAAAATTTAGAGATAATCTAAATGGTCATGAGAAAGGGAATGGATAAATTATGTTTTATTTATGTTAGGGCACTAAATAACAGTCCAGAGGAATTAAACAAATTTGTTAAGTACCTATAAGAATATACTTTGAGCCTCTGAATCAGTCTCTCCATATCCATATTGTATTAGTCAGCATAGGCTGCTACAACAGAATATCATAGCCTTGTGGGCTTAGGAAAGGTTTTGTTATAATGCTGGTATCCAGGTTCCAGAATAGCCAGTCAGTGGTGAAGAGCTTCCAGGCTGCAGGCTGCTGACTGGTACTCTCACAAACAAGCCACAGGAAACTAATTTCCAGTCACAGTCTCCCCCTTCATGATATGTACTAGGTTCAGGTTTTAACATCCAAATTTGGGGATGCACTGGAACATTTTCATCATTGCATAAATTTCAACTTGAAGCACCCATACTTGGAGAGAATCAAGTGTCCAGAGAGCGGTAGAAAAAATGGTCATTTACTAGTCAAACTGAATGCTCTGGAATAAAATCTATTTGTAACCCTCAGGATGAACCAACCCTGAAGAAATCTTAATTAAGATGGCCTGTATAAGAGTGGTCCGTAGGCAAGTCTATAGGGTATTTTTTTAAATTAATGAACATTGTGGGAAGAACCCTGAGTAGGCAGAAAAGAAGAGCAGGAAGCTAGGAAGGTGAGTTGCAACTGTCCATGGCCTAGGATCCGGTTTGGTCTCCAGATTTGTGCCTTGAATATCTGCCTGCACTTCTTATTTCCCTTTGATAAGGGACTGTGCAGTGGAAGGGTAAGGGAAATAAACTCTTTTTCCCCAGGTGGTAGCTTTGCTCATGGTGTTTTACCACTGCAATAGAGACAGTAACTAAAGCACAGCCCTAGGAAACAGTCTTTGTAACTTATGAGCCCTTTATATTCATTATAAATGTTCCAACAAATTAAGAAAATAGTCCCTTCTGTTCTCCTAAGTATAGCACAAGGAACTAGAAGCTAAGAAGAGACTGATCTATTATTTAACAGGATATCATCTTGTACTTTAGCAGTAAGGTTTGTTTTTGAGCTTAATATTAAGGAAGATACTTGTTTTAAGAATCTGGTGGCTTGGTCTTACTGTGCAGGGGAAGGCGATTCTGATGTTCTCAAAACTGTCCTTAATATTTTCTGATTAAGAATAAGCAAGACAATCTCCAAGTTGTTTTCAGGAAATACTGGTGCAATAAACTGGTTAACTCTTCAGAGATTCAATAATCAACCATCAGCTCTTACAGGTACAATAAATATAACCAATCGAAGAAACACAAGTTCAACTTCAGCACAGAATGTCCTACAAAGGCAGTGCAGATAACACTACATTTTAAGAAAAGTTGAGCTTTAAAGTTCAGATTTCTTAGCATAGACGTTAAGGCATTTTGCTTTTAAGGTCATCTGGACATCTAAGGACTGTGCTAAGATAATGATAGGGCAAAAATATTCTTGTACAGAATTTTCCTATTCCTCACTGGACAGAAAATATAAAGCTGGATAAAGCACAGTGCATGAACATGCTAACACACACACACACACACACATACACACACACAGAGGGATTTTTCTCGTTACAACATGTCTATTCTAACAGGAAGAAAAATGTTTCCAATGGTGACTGAGCTACCCATAAGATGAATAGTAAACTCATGACTGAGGCGGCTTGATATCACTTCTTATTTATTGAGCAAGCTATTGATAGTAAGAAATACACATATCAGCTATATATCCTTGAGTCTGATACCAAAACTGATGTGATGGATAATGATACTCCCAGATAACTAGAACCAAAGTATCCACCTACCCCACCAAATGCTTGGTAAGTGTCGTTGTTTCTTTCTGAAACCTCACAAGCTAGGTCCTCAACACTCATCTTTTAAGCTCCTTCCAAACCCACTGAGCTCTCAGCACTCTTGGCTTTTCCAGCTCAAAGTTCCAAAGTCCCTTACAATCCTTCCCAAAGCAACATGATCAGGTGTGTCACAGCAATATCTCACTACCCTGGTACCAATCTGTCTCAGTTAAGGTTTCTCTTGCTGTCACAAAACACTATGACTAAAGCAACTCAGGGAGGAAGGGGCTGATTTCACACAGCAGGTTTCACACTGGAGTTCATCATGAAAGGCAGTGAAGGCAGGAATTCAAGCAGGATAGGAACCCAAAGGCAGAGGCTGATGTAGAGGCTGTAGAGCAGTGCTGTTTACTGTCTTGTTCCCCATAACCTGCATAGCCTGCTTTCTTAAAGAGCCAAGGACTACCAGCACAATGATAGCACCAGTGAGCTAGGTCCTCCTCCGCATCAATCACCAATTAAGAAAATGCCCATCAGGTTTGCTTATAGCCCTATCTTAAGGAGGTATTTTATAAATTGAGGTTCCCCATTCTCAGATGATTTTAGCTTATGTCAAATTCACCAATACAAGTTTCATCAGGACCAGAGGCCTGCCCACAGGTCATACTGGTTGCTTGTAAGAGCTGCAGGAGGACTCTCCATCCTAAGTGGAGGGGTGAATCAACTTCTGCCTTCTGCTCATTGTCTACCCCAGGAGAGGCTGCCTAGAACTCCCAGGGAGCAGGTGGCAGTGCTGCTGGGAGCACACACTTCCAGCCCAAGGCCAGACCTGGCCCAGTTTCCCAGAACTGGTCACTGCTATCACAACTCCCAGCTTACTCAGAGAGCCAAACACCCAGGAGCATTCTCCCTCTGGAGACCACAGGCCCACAAATCCCAAAAGAGACAAGTTCCAGTAAGAGACAACAAGATCACCTAGCATCACTTATAATAAGATGGAAAGAGGCAAGCACAAGACTCTAAGAAACAGAAACCAAGACAACCTGGCAAAATCAGAACCCAGTTCTCCCACCACTGCAAATAGCGGATATCCTAACTCACCAGAAAAACAAGATTTAGACTTAAAATGATACTTCATGATGATGATGGAGAGCTTTGAGAAGCACATGAGTAACTCCTTTGAACAATTACAGGAAAACACACATAAACAAATAGAAGCTCTTAAACAGGAAACATAAAAATTGCTTAAAGAGCTAAAGGAAAGAACAAACAACCAGGTGAAGGAACTGAAAACAGAAATAAAAACAATGAAGAAATCACAAAAGAAGACAACACTGAAGTTGGAAAACTTAGGAAAGACATCGGTAGTCATAGATGCTAGGATCACCAACAAAATACAAGAGATGGAGGACAGAATCTCAGGAGTAGAAGATACCATAGAAATCATTGACACAACAGTCAGAGAAAATGCAAAAATAAAAGCAATTCTACCCGAAGCATCTAGGATATTAAGGACACAATGAGAAGACCAAACCTAAAGATAATAGGTGTAGAAGAGAGCAAAGACTCCCAACTAAAAGGTCCAGTAAATATCTTCAACAAAGATAACTTCCCTAACCTAAAAAAAGAGTTGACCACAAATATACAAGAAGCCTACAGAACCCCAAATATACTGAACCAGAAAAGGAATCCTTCCCATAACATAATAGTTAAAACAAGTGCTCAAAACAAAGAAAGAATACTAAAAGCAGTAAGAGAAAAGTGACAGGTAACATATAAAGGCAGAACGATCAGAATTACACCAGACTTTTCAACAGAGGCTATGAAAGCTAAAAGATCCTGGACTGAAATCATATAGACCCTAAGGGAAGACAAGTTCCAGTCTAGGTTACTATATCCAGCAAAACTCTCCATCACCATAAATGGAGAAACCAAGATAATCCAGGAGAAAACCAAATAAATACAATATCTCTCTACAAATTCAGCCCTACAAATGATAATAGATGGAAAACTCTGCCACAAAGAGGAAAACTTTACCTTAGGAAAAGCAAAAAACTAATCGTCTTGCAACAAACACCAAAGAAGAAAAGCACACAAACCTCTAACAACAAAAAACAGAAAACAACAATCACTATTACTTAATATCTCTTAATATCAATGAACTCAATTCTCCAATAAAAAGACATAGACTGTCAGACTAGATATTTAAACAGGATACAGCATTTTGCTGCATACAGGAGACTTATCTCATCAACAAATACAAGCACTACATCAGAGTAAAAGGAAAAAAAAATCCAAGCAAATGGTCCCAAGAAACAAACTGGAGTAGCCATCCAAATATCACATAAAATAGATTTTCAACCAAGTCATCAAAAAAGACAAGGAAGGACACTTTTTACTCATCAAAGAAAAATCTATCAAGATGAACTCTCAATCCTGAACATCTATGCTCCAAATATAACAGCACCCACATTTATAAAAGAAACTCTACTAAAGGCCAGAGCATATATAACACCACTCACAATAATAATAGGAGACTTCAACACCCCACTCTCATCAATGGACAAATCATGGATGCAGAAACTGAACACAGAGTGAAACTAACAGAAGTTATGAACCAAATGGATTTAAAAAACATCTATAGATTATTTCATCCTAAAACAAAAGAATTTACCTTCTTTTAAGCACCTCATGGTACCTTCTCCAAAATTGACTACAAAACAGGCCTAAACAGATACAAGAAGATTGAAATAATCCCATGCATTCTATATCAGATCACTACAAACTAAGTCTGGTCTTCAATAATAACAAAAACAACAAAAGCCCACATACACATGAAAGCTAAACAATGTTCTATTAAAGCTTGGTCAAAAAAGAAATAAAAAAGAAATAAAAAACTCTTTAGAATTTAATGAAAATGAAGGCACAACATACCCAAACTTATGGGATGCAATGAAAGCAGTGCTAAGAGGAAAACTCATAGTGCTGAGAGCCTTCAAAAAGAAACTGGAGAGAGCATACACTAACAACTTGACAGTACAACTGAAAACTCTAAAACAGGAAGAAGCAGATACATGCAAGAGGAGTAGACAGCAGGAAATAAACTCATAGCTGAAATGAACCAAGTAGAAACAAAAAGAACTATACAAAGAATCAACAAAACCAAGAGCTGGTTCTTTGAGAAAACAAACAAGATTGATAAACCCTTACCCAGGATAACCAGAGGGCACAGAGAAAATATCCACATTGACAACATCAGTAATGAAAGGGAAAACATAACAACAGAAACTGAGGAAATCATCACATTCTACTACAAAAGCCTATAGTCAACAAAACTAGAAAATCTAGAGGAAATAGACAATTTTCTATACAGATGCCAGGTACCAAAGTTAAATCAGGATCAGATAAACCATCTATACAGCCCCACAACCCCTAAAGAAATAGAAGCAATCATCAACAATCTCCCAACCAAAAAACAAAACAAAACAAAACAACAACAACAACAACAACAAAAAAAAAAAAAAACCCAAAACCTAAGGCTCAGGACCTGATGGGTTTAGTGCAGAATTCTATCAGACCTTCAGAGAAGACCTAATACCAATACTTTCCAAACTATTCCGCAAAATGGAAACAGAGGGAATTCTACCCAACTCATTCTTCGAAGCCATAATTATGCTCATTCCTAAATCACATGAAGACCCTACAAAGAAAGAAAACTTTGGACCAGTTTCCCTCATTAACAGTGATGCAAAAATACTCAAATTCTTGCAAACCAAATCCAAGAACACATCAAAACAATCATTCACCATGATCAAGTAGCCTTTATCCCGGTGATGAAAAGATGGTTCAATATATGGAAATTTATCAATGTCATTCACTATATAAACAAACTCAAAGAAAAAAAAATCACATAATTGTTTCTCTAGATACTGAGAAAGCATTTGAAAAAATTTAACACCCCTTCATATTAAAAGTCTTGGAAAGGTCAGGTATTCAAGGCTCATACTTAAACTTGGTAAAAGCAATATACAGCAAACCAATAGCCAAATCAAAGTAAAGGGTGAGAAAATCGAAACAATCCCACTAAAATCAAGGACTAGAGAAGGTTGTCCACTCTCTACCTACCTATTAATATAGTACTGGAAGTACTAGCCAGAGCAGTAAGACAACAAAGGGAGATCAAAGAAATACAAATTGGAAAGGAAGAAGTCAAAATATTACTATTTGCAGATGATATGATAGTATACTTACGTGGTCCCAAAAAGTCCACTAAATAACTTTTACAGCTGACAAGTACCTTCAGCAAAGTGGCTGGATATAAAATTAACTCAAACAAATCAGTAGCCTTTCTCTACTCAAAGGACAAACAGGCTGAGAAAGAAATTAGAGAATTGACACCCTTCATAATAGTCAAAAACAATATAAAATACCTTGGAGCGACCATAAACAAGCAAGCGAAGGATCTGCATGACAAAAACTTCCAGTCTTTTAAGAAGGAAATTGAAGAAGACCTCAGAAGATGAAAAGATGCCCCAGTGCTCATGGATTGGAAGGATCAACATAGTAAAATTGGCCATCTTGCCTAGGGCAATTTACAAATTCAATGCAATCCCCATCAAAATCCCAACTCAATTCTTCACAGAGTTAGAAAAAGCAATTTGCAAATTTTTTTGTAATAATAAAAAACACAAAATAGCAAAAACCATTCTCAACAATAAAAAACTTCCAGGGGAATCACCATCTCTGACTTCAAGCTGTATTACAAATCAATTTTGATTAAAAAAAAATACTGCCTGGTATAGGCACAGAGACAGGCAGGTAGATCAATGGAATAGAAGTGAAGACTGAGAAATGAACCTCCACACACTTATCTTTGACAAAGGAGCTGAAAATATTCAATGGAAAAAGTACAGCTTCTTCAACAAATGGTGTTGGTTCAACTGGCAGTCAACAAGCAGAAGAATAAAAATCAATCCTTTCTTATCTCCTTGTACAAAGCTCAAGTCCAAGTAGATCAAAGACATACTGCTGAAACTAATAAAACAGAAAGTGGAGAAGAGCTTAGAACACATAGGCAACGGGGAAATTTTTTAGAGGAGAACACCGATGGTTTATGCTCTATGATCAAGAATCAACAAATGGGACCTCATGAAATTGCAAAGCTTCTTTAAGGCCAAGGACACTGTCAAAAGGATAAAACAGCAACCAACATATTGGGAAAAGATCTTTACCAATCCTACATCTGATAGAGGGCTAGTATACAATATATACAAAAAACTCAAAAAGTTAGATTCTAGAGAATCAAATAATCCTATTTATAATGTGGTACAGAGCTAAGTAAAGACTTCTCAACTGAGGAATATTGAATGGCTGAGAAGCACCTAAAGAAATGCTCATCATCCCTAGTTATCAGGGAAATGCAAATCAAAACAACTCTGAGATCCTAACTCACACCACTCAGAATGGCTAAGACCAAAAACTCAGGGCACAGCTGATGCTGTCAAGGATGTGAAGAAAGAGAAACACTCCTCCACTGTTGATGGTGTTGTAAACTGGTACAACCACTCTAGAAATCAGTCTGGTGGTTCCTCAGAAAATTGGACATAGTATTACCGAGCACCCAGCTAGACCACTCCTGGGCATATACCCAAAAGTTGGTCTTACAAGGACACATACTCCACAATGTTCATAGCAGCCTTATTTATAATAGCAGAAGCTGGAAGGAACCCAGATGTCCTTCAACAGAGAAATGGATACAGAAATTGTGGTACATACACACAATGAAATACTACTCAGCTATTAAAAACAATGAGTTCATTAAATTCCTAGGTAAATGAATGGAACTATGAAGCTATCATCCTGAGTGAGGTAACCCAGCCACAAAATAGCTGTCATGGTATGCACTCACTTATAAGCAGATACTATCCCCCAAAGCTCGGAATACTCAAGGAACCATCCACAGAACTTATGAAGCTCAAAAAGAAGGAAGACCAGAAAGTGGATACCTCAGTCCTTCTTAGGAGGGGGAACAAATCAGGGGAGGAAATACAAGGTCAAATAGACAAGCAGGGATTGAAGAAAAGATACATAGAGACTGCCTCTCCTGTAGAACCATCCCATATGCAGCCACCAAACCAAAACACTACTGCTGATGCCAAGAAGTGTTTACTGGCAGGAACCAGATATGGATGTCTCCTCAGAGGCTGTGCCAGTGTCATATAGATACAGATGAGGATGCTTGCAACTGACCATAAGGCTGGACTAGAATGAAATATGAGATGAATGAAAGAGCCAGAGGAAGAACTGAAGGAGCTAAAGGGTTTGCAACCTCATGGGAAGAATAACATCACCAACCAAACAAGGCACTGAGGTGGAGAGGGTGACTGGGAGAGGGAGAACCTTCATGGAAACAAGTTGAAGGGAAGGAGAGAGTGGAGTTGGGTGGGGGAGGGTATAACATTTCAAATGTAAATACAGAGAATATCCAATAAAATTGGAAAAAAAAAAACAAATTCACCAATACAATCATGCTATTTTTTATATTATATTATTTTAATTTCAGTTCATATGTAACAGTAAATATAAAAATGAAATAGAAATAAATATGTAAATATAAATTAAATATATATGCACATAAATCCTTGTGTTTTGTTCTCCCTCCCTAGCTCTCCTTCTCCTTTCCTGACTCCCTTCCTTCATCTAGTTATTTCTTATTCCCATTTCTTGTTTTATGCGTTCAATTTTTCTTATCTATTTTCAGCCTCCTTTAATACCTCTTTCTCCCATCTCAGCATCACCTGTCTAGTTTCATGATCAACAAAACACACACACATAAACATGTATGTACATGTACACACATGTTTACTATTTTAAATCTAGGCTCTGAATCTAAGAGACAATATGTACGTATTTGTCTTTCTGGATTTGTCTTACTTTAATTAACATAATAATTTCAAGTTGTATCTATTTTTTCTACAAATGCTGTGATTTATTGTTTTTCCTCAAAGATTCACAAGGCTTTATGGCACTCATGAGCGCATATTCTTTATCTTTTTGTCTGCTGGGGACACATAGACTGATTTTGCATCCTGACTACTGTGAACAATGCAGAAATAAACATGGCCGTGCAAGCACGGTGTCTTAATTTGGTCTTTAGAGTTCATACCCAAGACTGTATGGTAATGCTGGTTTCTGCTCTGAGCCATCTCCATACTGGCTGCACCAACTCACACTTGCGCAGTCAGTGGATGCAGGGTCCTCTTTCTCCAGACTCTCTCACTAGCATGTGCTGTGTCAGAGTGACAGTAGCCGTTCTGACAGTGGTGAGACAGAATCTCAAAGCACTTTAATTTTGCATTACTCTGGGAGCTGGGGATGTTGTATTCATTTCAAGTGCTGATTGACTATGTGCAGTCTTCTGAGAACTGTAAGGTTAGTTTTCCTGCCTGAATGCATTGGCTAGATGATTTTTAAATGTTTAACTTGAAATTCCGTATATGTCTCAATATTGGTCTCCTACCTGGTCTGTTCTTGGCAGACTTTTTCTCATTTTGTATGCTATTTCTTTCCTTTGCATTGCATAATACATTATTTTCATTTTTCAGTTCTTGGGCCTATTTCCTATACTATTGGAATCCTATTCCAAAACCCCCTGTCCCTGCCTTTATGTGTTTTTCCTGTTTCCCTCTAGTATGTTTGCAGTTTCATGTTGTACATTAAGTCCTTACTTATTAAAGAGATAGTCTTTTCTCCAATGTATGTTGTTGATAGCTTTGTCCAAAATCATGTGACTGTGACTCTGTGGTTTACTTTTGTGTCCTCTGTGCTAATCCATTGGTCTACATGCCTATTTTGTGCCAGCATCACACTGTCTGTCTCTGTCCCTGAGAATCTGTGGTTGAATTGAGTGAGATTGGCTCCCGATACACAGCCAGCACTGCCTTTCTATTTCCTGGTCTTTAAAAGTCATGGTTTCTTTTCATTTTCAAATTAACTTCTTTGAATTTATATCAAGGTCTTTTTAGTTTTTCTAGGCAATGGTTTTTTATACAGACTCATTTTCCAAAAAACGAGAATACTTTCCTTCAACTCATGCACGAACCAACTGCAATTCTTACAAGGAGGGAGTGGTTAGCCTGAGGATTTCTCCACAAGGTGCTTTCCTGTTCAATAAAGGGCAACCTAACAGCATACAAGCAAATTTAGCTCAGTTTTTCAAAATATAGTGATTGTGTACATATTGGTGTAGCTAAACCCAATACAGAGAAAGAAAATGTCACCACCATCCAGCAAATTCCATTTCTGTCTCTTCCTGGTTATCATTTTACTACAAAGAGTAAGCCTATCCTTGCTTCTTTTAAAAATATTTTAATCAAGTTTTGGGAATTTCATACATGCTCCCTGCTCTAATTCCTAACTCTCTCTCTCTCTCTCTCTCTCTCTCTCTCTCTCTCTCTCTCTCTCTCTCTCTCTCTCTCTCACACACACACACACCTTAGAAATAGCTCATTGATTTTAATTTGTGCTGTTAATGTACTTGTGAATGTAGTCACATCATTGGAACACGGAATCTCCCAGGGGTCATAATAGGACATATTTTAAGAACAAATAGCTGGGCTTTGGCAGTCAGTAGAAGCCAGTCTTGGATCATAAGCAGCTGAGTGATTAGAACACACCGAGACACCCCAAGGTTCTCAGATGTTTCTCTATTCTGCTTCCATGTCTAGCCTGTAAACTATCTCTGCTCCATCACTAGATCTCTGAAGTCTCTTCAGGTACTGTTGCCTGATTAATCAGTTGTATATTGTTCAAATAAACTATGCTAATTTTAATTTGTCTAAAGTTTTATTTTTATAGAACTATTATTTTTTAAAATGAGGCTTTTTATTATTAAATTTCTGTTTTCAGATTTTCAATAACATCCTAGAGTAGTGGTTCTCAACATTCCTAATACTGTGAGACTTGAATACAGTACCTCATGTTGCAGTGACCCCTGTCTTAGTTAGGGTTTCACTGCTATGAAGAGACACCATGACCAAGGACACTCTTATAAGAAAAACATTTCATCGGAGCTGGCTTAAAATTTCAGAGGTTTAGTCCATTATCATTATGGCGGGAAGCATGGCAGCCAAAGACCTGAAAGTTCTACATCTTGATGTTTAGGCAGCACAAGGAGACAGTGTGTTATACTGGATGTAACTTGAGCAGATATGAGACCTCAAAGCCCACTTCCACAGTGACATACTTCCTCTAACAAGGATATACACCAACCCCAAATATAATAGTGCTATTCCACATGAGCCAAACATTTAAACACATGAGTCTAAGGGCAAACCACCTCATTCCACACCTGGTCCCCATAGGCTTGTAGACATATCATAAGGCAAAATGCACTTAGTCTGACTTCAAAGTCTCCATAGTCTATCACAATCTTAACAATGTTCAAAAGTACAACCTTCAAAGTTTGAGATCCATGTAAACTCTTAACTGTAATCCCCTAAAATATCAGAATCAAAAACAAATTGCATACTTTCAACATAAAATGGTACAGGATATACATTACTACTCTAAAAAACATAGGGACAGTAACAGTGAGGAAATACTGCACCAAGCAATACCACAAAACAGGTAGACACACTCACCCTCTATCTCCAAGTCTGACATCAAAGCACTCTTTAGATCTCCAACTCCTCTCAGCTTTGTTGGCTGCAACACACTTCTTTCTTTTGGTCTGGTTCCATTCCCTGTTAGCAGCTTTCCTTGGCAGGTACCGATGGTACCTGTGGTCACCATACCTTTTATTCCATTTAATATCTTAATCCGCTTATTTCCTTGAAAATCATGCAATCACTTAACTGTAATCTTCTATATCAAAATAAAAGGCCAGATCACATAATTCCAACAAACAATGGCACAGGACATATATTACCATCCTAAAACACAGGGATAGGATTTGGATGTATTCTATTCTACTTCCCAGTGCCCCATTTTTCCTTGAACCATAATTTTGTATTATTCTTTTATGAGCTTGCTCATTTTTATTACAACACTCTTCTTAAAAATCAACAGTAGTTACCACACAACAGTCTATACTATGCTGTTCTGAGATTTCCTTTGTTAATGCAATTAATCTAAAGCTCTTGACTTTAACGTCAGGCCGACTCCTTTGGCAGGGACAAAATGCAGCCATATTCTTCATCAGAATACCACAAGAACAATCTGTAAGCAATATTAAAATTCTTTTCTTCTGAAACCTCTTAAGCAGCACCCACCGCAGTTTGACTCGCTCTTAGCACCACTGTCTTCTATGCTTCTACTAGTATGGCCCACTATGTAGTGCTTAAAGCAGTCCACTGTTTTACTAACCCAAAGACTCAAAATGCACAGACATCCAAACAAAAACTGTTTAGGCCTATCACAGCAATACCTCAGTCCCTGATTCTAACTTCTGTCTTAGTTAGGGTTTCATTGCTATGAAAAGTCACCATGTCCGAAGCAACTCTTAAAAGAAAAACATTTAATTGAGGCTAACTTACAGTTTCAGAGGTTTAGTCCACAATCACCATGGCAGCATTTAGGCAGACATGGTGCTGGAGACGAATCTGAGAACTCTACTTCTTGATCTGCAGACAGCAGAAGGGGATGCTGTGTTACACTGGATATACCTTGAACATATATGATACCTCAAAGCCTATTCCCATAGTGACACACTTCCTCCAACAAGGCTACACCTACTGCAACAAGGCCATGTCTCCCAATAATGATATTCTTTATGAGTCAAGCATTCAAGCACACAAGTCTGTGGCAGAGCATACATATTCAAACCATGACAACACCTAATCAAATAATTATTTTGTTGCTACTTTATAATTGTGATTTTGCTACTGTTATGAATTGTACCATAACTATCTGAGAAGCAATGTTCTAAAGCACCACCTTGAGGGATAAACAGATACCTCAGTGGGTAAAAAGTACTTGATTCCATATGACAACCATAAGGACCTGAGTTTGTGTTCCAGTACTTATGTAATAATCTATGTTTATAATATTAACTGTATAGACTGAGGCAGAGACTAGAGGGTTTACTGGCCATCAACTCAGCCAAACCATTCCAGCTTCAAGTTTATGGAGAGACCATATATCAAAGGAGATATGGAGAGTGTATGTATAAATGTATATATGTATATATAACCATAACTATTAACTTAATCTAAAATAATATTTCCTCTAAAGATTAAGAAATAAAGACTAGTAAGAGAGGAATGCTAGCATTTTATACTATAATTTTAAATGATACTAAACTAATATTATCAAATTGAAAGGCAGCATTTTTAAGTTGGATTCTGTTGATATTTTCCCAACAAAACTTTCAGTAATACATACTCAGATATGTCTATCCATTTCTATCAGATGCCCTGAACTCATACCAAGGTCATTTGTGTTTTCAAAGACTCTTTAAAGATGCTCTACAAATTAACTTTATTATGTACTTTATCATTTTGATTATTTGTCTTTTTTAACTAAAAATAAATTTATGTGTACAAGTATTTTGCCTGCATGTATGTGTGTGCCACCTGTGTTCCTAGTGTCTGGGGAGGCCAGAAGAAAGCATTCTATCTGTGGGAGCTGGGGACGCCAGAAGAAGGAGTTTTATCTGTGGGAGCTAGACTTACACACCATCGTCAGCCAACAAGTAGGTGCTGGGAACTGAAAAAGGTCTCTGTTCCCTTAAACACTGAGCCATCTCTTCAGTCTTGTGATAGTTGCTTTTCTCCACTTAACAGGATTTAGAATCAGCAAGGAGATGGATAAGTGGGTGCATCTGAATGTGTTTAAAAAAAGATCTACCTTGAACATGGGCAGCAGTGTCTTTATAAACTAGGGCTAGTACAGAATTCAAAGAGGAAACTGAGGATTCTAGCCAATTACTGCCATTCTTTCCTTTCTTTTTCCTGATTGTGAATGTAATATGTTTGGCCCTGTCATTGGCCTCAACCAACAGCAAACGAGAGCCTTCCTTAAGTTTCTTTTGCCCAGTAGATTGTCTTATGGTCATTGCTCCCCTCTACCTGTTGTACAAGTATTTCCTCCTATCCCCTTTCCATATGTATGTGAATCTGTCCATCAAGCCAACACTTACAGAATGCTCACTGCAACTGAGATAAAACGTTGCTTTATTCATTTGATACAGAAATGAGTAAACAGCATCATGGTATAGAAAGTTCCAGTGAAGATAAGCTTCACAGTCTGCCCTTGGAGAAGGTATTGGACTTTTGTACAGTAACAATCTGATGTTGGAATTTTGAGAACAGCAAGTACCACCAGGGAGATGAAGGCATAAACTGTAGAAAAGCACAGAGCTGTGGTATATATCACGATGTGGGGAGACAGTGGATTGACAAGCGTAGCAATCAGGGCTCACTGAAGAGATAGACAAAGACAAGATGGAAAACAGACTTTCCTTCAGTTCTGTCTCCTCCTCACCTACACATTTAACTGTTTTGGTCACATGCATGTTTTTTTCCAAAGGAATACTTTATTTCTTCCTCTTTTCCTAACTTTCACCCAAGGATCTAGATATAACTTCAATAACTTCATCACAAATTTATTCTGAGACTATAAAGCCTTTGAAACAGCAACCTACATAAGTAAATTAATTATCCAAGGCAAGAAAAGGCAGCCCATAGTTGGTTATTGAAACAAAACACAAAGTAACTCATCAGACACTTGGATGTACATCCTTCTTTCTACCCATTCACTCCCATACACAACAGGTTGGTTAGTAGAAGTAGCAGTGCCTCTGGAACGGGAAACATTTAAGATCTCTATTTAGAACTACTTACGAGGAAGTGACAGGTTTCTGTGGATAGTTTGACATCTAACCTGCTGTCGCTTCTGTCCTCTAGGTGATTCAAAAAGACTAACCTAACAGGTCAGGTGGGACGAGGGAAAAGAGTAAGACTCACAGGTGAACATGAAGTCTTGGCTGCTTTGTCCTTTCTTTCATCCTCAAACAGACAGCCAATGCTTTCCAGTGAACTGCTAATCTGGGCACTTTGTTACCAGGGCTGGTAGGGAATTTAATGAAACTTAAAGACTATGTAGGAGAAACAGCAATTGTGTGCTTATGCCCTTGGTTCATTTCCCACTGTTGTTGAGGGAGACTTCCTGCTTGTCCCCCTCAAACAGGTGTCCAGAGATGACCTCAGTGAGGGCTGTGCCTTTGGTGTGGAAGCATCTGAGTTGGAGCATAACCCACCAGTGGAGGGTGCTGCCTGCTAAGGCTTAGCAGCCTCAGATATTAGGCTCAGCGTTGCCTGGCAACAGGTTTATTCTATCTGCTCATCAAGGTTTCTCCAGCCCTCGCTGCCCGGACCTGACAGACAAGGCTCCTAGTTCACCCAGGCTTGGAATCTTTCTCTAGCTCCCTATTTATTAGCTCCACCCCATCACTGGTGCTCTTTGGAGAGTATGAGAATCTCTCCCTGCTGTCTTCAGAGGAAAGGATGTTCCAGGCAAGTAATCAGTCCATCCACTCACCCACAGATACTGAGCACATACAGATGCAAAACACCAAGTCACATGTCTCAACAGAATGACAAGCTGGTGGTTGTCATAAGAAGGACCAAATAAACAAGGGAGTGTGCTATGTTAGGCAAATATAGAAGACTGAGTTTATTACTACTTAGTAATAAGCTAGATCCCATGGAAAGGTACCTAGGAGAAATTTGTCTTTTTACTTGTGTTTTAAAGAATGTGGGTGTTAACTATAGAAAATGGGGTGGGAGTTGATGAGGAGGCAGCCCCCCAGAGTTCCAGTAGAGAATACAGCCCTGGGAAAGGTCTTTGGGTGGATGGACACTGTTGGGGAGGTTAAGGAACCTCTGGGAGGTGGGGCTTAATTGAAAGAGGTAATCACCAGGGGTGGGCCTTTGGCAGCTAGCCCACCCCCTGATCCCAGCATTCTCTGCTTCCTGGACTACCTGCACCATATGCTCCTGCTGCCCAGAAATGAGGGGCTCTAATGAATCTTCCCAGTTGTGATAGGCTGAAACCGAGAGCGGAAGTAAGCCTTCTCTCCTGTAAGTTGTTTCTATCAGCATTTTATCACAGAGTCACAAGGGTAACACAAACCAGGTCCAAAAGTAAGAAACTCAAGGTCAGGTTGTCATAGCCACGACTCCACTTGCTTGTTATCTGTGGATTTTGTTAATTAATTTTGTGTATCTGTGACTAAAATTCCTGAGAGAAGAACTTAAAAGAGCTTAAAGAGCAATGTGAAGAAAAACAATTTTACTTTGGTTCACTGTTTCTGACTATTTTTGGTCCCATACACCGGGCAGAACATTGTGGTAACAAAAACATATTTTGTTGGGGGGGTTGGAAGGGGATTTTTTTTTACCCCATAAATGTATAGAAGGCAAAGAAATGCATGGTGTAAAAATTTGCCATGTGTTTAATTAACTATATTGGAGATATATTAATCAAATGAGAAATGAACGAAATTTTAAAAAACAATGACATGTCATGACATTAGTATTAATTTTCTAAATAACTTAATGCTACATTGGTTTTTGTGGTTGCTATAAACTTTAAAAAGGAACAAAAATGGCTGCATGTCAGTACAGTATGATACAACTGATTTCTGCAGAACTGATGTAACCAGAGGTTGAAAGTCCTCTTTACAATACTTGTTCTTACACTAAAAGAAATTACTGTTTGCCATTTTTATTCATGCTCTTCCACTTAATACTTTAGATATATATGACCACTCGTATATTATCATTGGTATAAGCTTGTGAGGTGGACAAAATTTAAAAAAACATGATAAATGTATACACCTTTTGACCTAAAAGTTTGACTCTTAGAAAATTCAATTATTTTAAAGAAGTAACATAAGCAATGAGAAAACATATGTGTGTGTGTGAGTGTCTTTAGATAGGATATATATATATATATATATATATATATATATATATATATATATATATATATATATAATATTTATAGTTTTTAACGGAAAAGAAGCCACTCCAGTGCCCATGGGAGTAAATTATAGTTCAATTATATGTGGCTGCTAAATTTATAGTTAGGAAAATTGTCATGAGATATATTGAGTGCATTTGATAGAATGTTCAGTCATACAGTGCAGGGGGAATCTAAATATACTATCATTGCAACCATGTAGGAGAGAGTAACAAAAGCAAATTTGGCAAAGTAATAACAATAGTTGCATTTAGATGAAGAAACTATGGATTATTATTTATCTTTTAATTATCTGCGTATCACAGATTGAAAAATTGTATCTTCCTAGCAACCTCCTTCTCTTTTTCTAGTAAAACCCCCCCCACCAACCTTACTAATGTCCTCTTAGTTTGTATGACTTCAGTGAGATTAGTTTTACCCCTTATATCTCACAAATGGTCACAGGTCAACAGATCCAGTCATACAACCATTGTGAAACTCTGGGAAAGATGCTCTTTCTGCTGTGGATGAGAAGGAGGGTACAACACTAGCCATGTGTGGGGAGGAGGGTAGAACATTTACCATGGACTGGAGGGTAGAGCATTAGCCACAGGCAGAATCAGTCCAAGTAATGCAGAGACAAAAGATGGAAAATCTCAGGAACATCACTTAATTGTGGTACTTAGCTGTCTACTTGGCTTATCTCTAGATACTTCTTTAGTTACATGGGCCTATAACTTTGTTTTTGACCCAAGATAATTTAGTTTCGATTGTTTGTTTGGTTTTTCAGCACTTAATTTACAACATAAAGAACCTTTGCTCAATTGAATAATCAGATTGTGTTACTTTTCTGTAAGATTCCCGAAGCGACTTAAGCATTCTGACACTCCTGTTCATTTCATGAATATGATTCTTCTGTGCTACAAGGATGGATGAAACATTAACGTTAACTTCATAGTTCAAAATTTCAGAAATCTCACATCAGCCAAGACATGGTGTTCTTGTCTTGATGTTTAGGTGGAGGGAAAACGGAACACAAAGGGCTTATGTCTTGGTGCTTTGCATTCCTAGCTCCCCTCCCTTCTGCTAACTGCAGCCTCTGCTTTTGCTTAGAGGCAGGTCCCTTTCTAACTCTGACACAGGTGAGCAAATTAAATACATTTGTTCATTCAGTATCCTTCAGAGACATTGCAAAAGGACATTAAGAAAAGAAAATCTTATATGAGACTGAAAGATGCTGGTGTGTGTAAAGCCAGACTTGGAGGATGCTGGGTTGAGAGAGGGAAGGCATAATACCCATTCAAACAATGGTCCAGGCAGCAGGTTGATCCACTACTTGTCAGCCTCAAGCATACCAACATCTACCCCTTTCCATAGTTTTATTAAACAGCCTAGAAGTATGAGCTCTTCTACCCCCACTGAGATACATTTCACTGGGTTTCCTCACCTGCACATACTAGTCCAAATTAAGTGATATGTCTAGCATCTTTAGTGTGGTACCTGAGGGAACCTTATGTGCAGGTGGGTGTAGCCAAATCTAAAAGTCATGATGTTTCTGTTCTTCCTAGAACTTCCTTTGCCACTTTCTAATCACTAGAATTCATTAGGCCAGGCTAGTGATGCTTTGTCCAGGGTATGGTGGAAGGAGACAGAAGTCGAGAAGAGATGAAGGTAGCAGCGCATACTTTGACGAGAGAGAACATTTACAACATTCTTTTATTTTCTGACAGGTTTTGTATCCACATCCAGGAGTTTTAGCAGGTTTTCACCCTATTACCTTTCACAGCCCCCTCTCCCAATGAAACCCTTCTTCTCCCACCAAGTCCTCCTCCTGGTTTTATGCCTTTTACTTTGTTCATTTTTATGACACAGTATTTGCATGAGAGTGGATGGAAGGTGTGTTTGTGTGTGGGTTGTCTACTGGTGTTTATGGACAGAGGCAATGTATCAGAGGCCACACCACTAACAAATCCGACATATCCTCCCCGGGCAAACATAAGCTGCCATTAGTTGCTTAGGGAGTGGTGAACCTCGTGAGCCCCTCCTCTTTCCACAGCAAATGCTAATAGACCTAATTCTGTGCTGAGCCTGTGCAGTAATCCCAGTTGCAACAAGCTCTTGAATAAAACTGCTGGGCCACTTCCAGAGAGCATCTTGCTGTAGCCTACATAGTCTCCATACTCCAACCCTTACACTCTTCCTATCCTTGCTTCCAAAACGTTTCTCGAGCCTTATTCAGGATGATATAGATATCCCATAAAGCTGAGCACTCAGCTGGCACTTGTTTCCTATCTTTGAGTCTACACAACACAGCAGGGAGCAGCACTGCCTGTGGGCATAAGCATGAATTTTTAGAAGCCAGTTCTCTACCATAGCCACTTAGAAAAACAACAGTTGTGAGTAGCCCTTCAGCCTCCTGACAACCTATGGCAGGTAAACTTAACCAGGTTTACAGTACTAGGGCAGTTTCCTTTTATGGACAGGCTTCAATCCAGTTGAAAGCAGCTGGTTTTCCCCACCATTATGATGTTACCATCTTACCAGTAGGCACATTTTACCTAGCTGGTCACTATTATAGCTCACAAGTTGAAAGCCACATAAAATAGTCGAGGACTTTTTTCCCTTAGCAGCCAGCATAGCATCTTCCAGCAGTGGGAAAGGTCCAGCAATCAAAAGGCCCCTTTGTCTTATCTAATTAACATACCCAATTAAAATGGAACATCTCATCCTAACACAGGGTTTCCCATCTTCCTATGAGCCACAATTGTTTCCTCTTTATCCAGAGGCTGACCTTTGTACCACTCTGGGGCAAATACCCCTTCCATAGCTCACTTGACCTTCCTCTCCTCTCCTTTGTGCCCTTCCCCTTTTCTCTCTTATTGTATTTACTGTTTTTGTCTTATCCTTGCCCTCTGTCCCAATGGGACAAATAAATCTCCTTTGTGCTGAGAACTTGGTCTTGGTAATCCTGATCTGATAGTATTCTTTTCATTAATTCAATTAGATGGTTGTTTTACTAAAACATTGAATGCATTTATTAGAATATGCTAGCAGTGTGAAGCAATGTTTGTGTAAACCATAATCAGTAACTAAGCTGGAATACATATGATAATGCAATTAAATTATTTTTAGAAAACAGTAAGTATAAATAGATTTGAAAATTTAAAACTAAGGCATAAAATTATGCATAATAAAATAAAAATGCAGAAGTACTGTGATCAGAACAGTGAAGACAATAGTAGAGACAATTAGTAAAGACAATGAATTTCAACTTGCTAAAATAAAAAAAAATCCTCTTTATTATGCAAAAGTTATTTAAGATACTGACATAAGGACTTCGAAGATAGTTCAAACAGTAAAGCATTGCCTCACAGATGTGAATCGAGATTCCCAAGCCCATGTAAAAGCCACATATGGTGGCATGTCCTTGTAAACTCAATGATCATGAGATGCAGACAAAGGCAGGCTGATCTCTGAACACTTGAAGTCAGCTGGGCTAGCCTACTTGGTGAAGGTCTAGACCAAAAGAAGACTATCCCAAACAAAAGACAGAAGGCTTCTGAGGAATGGCACCCAAGATTATCTTCTGACTTTCATACACACAGGCACCTGCATGTGCATGCAAGCCTGCACATATGTGTGTACCCCCACTCCACACACAAACACCACACAAATAATAACATACTCTTTGTTAAGAAACAAATAGCAAATATACTTAGTCATTAAAAAAGAAAGCAATTAAATTAACTGTTTTAAATCAGAATTAAGGAATCAAAAAATGTCTTTTAAATGATTTATAGCAACAGGCTGAGCTTGTTACAGTTATGAAATAGTTTGAAATTTGGTCCAGTAAAAACTTTTAATGTATTTGGGGCACTTTTGGTAAATGTCTTTTTGCCACTATACTTTTATTTTTTAATGAAAACATGGTCTCATTTTGTAGCCCACACTGGCCACACACACACACATACACACACACACACACACACACACACACACACACACACACACACACAGAGAGAGAGAGAGAGAGAGAGAGAGAGAGAGAGAGACAAAGAGAGACAGAGAGACAAAGACAAAGAGACAAAGAGATAAAGTGTGTTATTTGTTACAGAAAAATTTTAAAGATATTTTGAGGAAAAGACTAAAGAGAATTTTACAAAAATTGAAACATCATTGGTTTGGCCATGAAACATTTCCCCACCATTTATATCCCATCTCTATAATAGTATCAAAGATCAAGAGATTGAAAAATATGAAAAGTTACTAAACTGAAACAAAACATTTACTTGCTCTGTTCCTCTGTCTTTATGTATTTAAACATTATCTTCAGCTTTCAAAAGCAGACTCTCTGAAAAGTGTTAGGGATACAGTTAGAAATGTTATGGTCTATATGTACAAATGGATGTGAGTCATTGCTGGTTTACCAAGCTTGTGAGATGTGAGGAGACAATAAACTCCCGACGGTCTTATGTTCATTGCCAGTGCATGGCTGTTGAGTAATGGAAGAGTTTTCCAACGATCGACTAGACCATCACGCCAATATTTAAAAACAAAAGGAATGCTTGCCAAATACCCAATCATCAAAGGAAATGCCAGTATGTTATTTACAAGTTCCAGGATACTACACTTCTCATCTGAGCAATGCAATTTGAGACTCTGAGGGAAAAGAAAAATCTTGTGTAAGATTTAGTCAGTTTTGGTTTTGGGTTTTTTTTTTGTTTTGTTTTGTTTTGTTTTTTTTTGGTTTTGTTTTTGCTGAAGTGGAATTTGTCATGATAAAAATGTTTATAGCTTTTACACTTTATTCAATGGGGACCAAGATGTTCAAGTTTTAGGCTCTTGGATTTCGGCATAGATGGTGGAAAGGTACACAGGACTAGGTGAGGAGCTGATGGCTTCTGGGAGAAGAGCCATTATTCTTCATGGTCATGACTCCTGGTAGGTTGCCCACACTCCAGTGGATGCACTGAAACTCATGAACATGTGACTGGAACTAACTGGACTCTATGAGGTTTAGAAAAATAAAAGGGGCATAAAGCTGGAAGGAGGGCATGTTTGGTCATTTCCAGGATGGTTTGGGAGGTAGTAGATAAAATCAAAATTTATTTTATACATTTATAAAATTCTCAAAGAATAAATAAAATATAACTCTTTTGATTATTGGAAGTGTGTTAACATTAGTTATCGTGTTATATAAATAAATTAGTTGCAAAACTAATCCAATCCTTTGGCTTCCAACTTTGCTTTTGCCTCCCAGAAAAACTTCCCACCCTGGGCTCCATTCTCAGATTCTCACCAAGCCATTTAACTATGAGGCCAGAAGGAGCTGGTGTTAAAGGCTGATGTGTCTAAAGTCTAGCAGCAAGGGACCCTAATAAAATCTGTGGCACATGAATTAGTCAACTGGTGTGTTCCACTTTGAGTTGATGAGAAATGGGAGCTAATAATTTTGTGCCAGCTAGTTTTTATGGCAACTGTAATAAGCTAGAGTCATCTGAAAGAAGGAAATCTCAGTTGAGAAAATGTGTCCATAAGATGGGGCTGTAGGCAAACCTGTAGGGTATTTTCTTAAATAATAATTGATGTGGGAAGTCCTAATCCGCTGTGAGTGGTGCCACTCCTGGACTGGTGGTCCTGGATGCTATCTGTGAAAAAGCTAGTTGAGCAAGCCAGTACATAGCATTCTCCCATGGCCTCTGCATCAGCTCCTGCTTCCAGGATAGTAATTCCTGCCTTGGATTTTCTCATAGGACTTCAGTTCAGGGTATGTAAGCCAAGCATCTCTTTCCTTCCCACATAGCTTTTGGTGATGGTGTTTATTACAGCAATGGTAACTCTAACTATGCAACTAACTATGATAGAGACACAGCACCAGTGAGAGAGATCTAAAACCTCTGTGTCTACCTACCTAATTCTTTATAACTAAGAGCCCCTATAAGTAAGTAACTTGTTAGATATCAGAAGCTGCGAGGCCTCCTATCTGCAGCTGGTAATCTGAGTCTCAGCAGAATCATCGGTGCAGGTCCAGACATACAGCAGCTAGTTTCAGAAATCAAAATTGAAATTCTTATACTCTACTGTCAGGAGTGTAAACAGGTCGCACCCCATGGAAAAGCCAGAGCCTGCTCTCTAGTTAAACCAGGTGTACCATATCTAGCAATTCTGCTGCAATGTATAACTGAAAGTAATCTGCACATATGTGGGTGGAAATGTTCCTTTCACATTGTTTGTCATAGCTTCAAATTAGAAACTGTAAATGTCATCAGTAGACTGCACAAATAAATGAGCTCAAAATGCACACACACAAAAAGGTGTGCTCATATGATTGAAAACTGTCAAACAATGGCCAACAGTGAATGACACTGAAAAGAAATCTTGATATTGACTTGGATCTTTACAGTCTATGACCTAATACAAATAACAATTCTGTTGGACTGGTACTAAATTCAGAGTTATGTTGTGAACACACTTCCCTTAAGACAGCGTTTAGGCTATAAATGGACCGGTGAGGACCGTGTTCCCACCCCATCTTTAAAGCCCAGATGATGGCTAGAGTGAACGGGTAGAACTTCAGATGGCTATAGGGAGGGCAAAGTCCATTCCACCCAAAGCAGCAAAAAAGGCATGGAGGCTGTGTGAGGAATCCTGTAGCACTGGGAGGGTGGGGTCTGCAGCCCGGTCACCTTGTCCAGTCCTGGCTCAGCAGTGTGCTTGCTGTGAGGAATGAGGATTAGTATTCACCAACTGCTGTGGGGTGAATGAATGTTGGAACCCAGTCACAAATGTGACAGAATTAAGTATGGGTGTTGGGGCTTCCAGGAACTGATCAAAGAACAGAGACCTCACACAATAGAGGGTGGCTGTGAAATCCAGGGGAGAGACTCTTCCCATCATGCACAGCTAGCAGCTTCCATCTTTGAAGTAGAAAATTAGTGACTGTCAAATGCCGAGTCTGATCATACCTTGATTTTGGACCCCCTAGCTTCTAAATTATGAAAATGAACTTTTGTTACTTATAAGCTAAAAGAAAACCACAATAGCCAAGAACAAAGCACTGCTACACACAGCACGAATGAATCTCACAGGCAAGATGCAGAGCAAGAGAAACCACACACCCAGGGCTACATAATGCATGACTAAATTTACACACAAACC
Organism: Micromys minutus; assembly: GCF_963924665.1. Classification (NCBI taxonomy): domain Eukaryota; kingdom Metazoa; phylum Chordata; class Mammalia; order Rodentia; family Muridae; genus Micromys; species Micromys minutus. The sequence continues at coordinate 86,540,356 of NC_137969.1, read as the reverse complement.
AAAACAGCAAAAGTCGATCTCTATTGTATAGAGCAGAGGAACTGACTTGGGAAGGAAATAAAAATTGGGAGGAGTGTCAAAGAAAGCTTCTTTTATTTAGAGAGTTTTAAGTGCGGTCTGTTTTATTCAATTTTAAATGAGGTTTCAGAGGACTTTCTATTTAGTTACACAGCATATGAATTGTTTTGAGAACCACCTGCTTAGATGATTTGATAACATTAGGAAACATTCTTGATTTGGTGTTCTATCCACAAAAATATGGTGCATTGAAGAATGGATTTCTTTTTTATTGGTTATTTAATTTATTTTACATTTCAAATGATTTCCTCCTTCTCAGATCCTCCTCCATAACTCCCATCCCCTGGGCTTCTATGAGGATGCTTTCCCATCCACTCCTGCCTCACCATCCGCTTCTATGAGGATGCTTTCCCATCCACTCCTGCCTCACCATCCGCTTCTATGAGGATGCTTTCCCATCCACTCCTGCCTCACCATCCGCTTCTATGAGGATGCTTTCCCATCCACTCCTGCCTCACCATCCGCTTCTATGAGGATGCTTTCCCATCCACTCCTGCCTCACCATCCGCTTCTATGAGGATGCTTTCCCATCCACTCCTGCCTCACCATCCGCTTCTATGAGGATGCTTTCCCATCCACTCCTGCCTCACCATCCGCTTCTATGAGGATGCTTTCCCATCCACTCCTGCCTCACCATCCGCTTCTATGAGGATGCTTTCCCATCCACTCCTGCCTCACCATCCGCTTCTATGAGGATGCTTTCCCATCCACTCCTGCCTCACCATCCGCTTCTATGAGGATGCTTTCCCATCCACTCCTGCCTCACCACCATAGCATTCTCCAGCTCTGGGGCATTGAGCCTTCACAGGGCCAAGGACCTTCCTACTGATGCCAGACAAGGACATCCTCTGCTATATATGCAGCTAGAGCTATGGGTCACACTAGGTATACTCTTTGGTTGGTGGTTTAGTCCCTGGGAGCTCTGGTGGGGGTGGTCTGGTTGGTTGATATTGTTGTTCTTTTTATGGGGTTGCAAAAAACCTTTCAGCTCTCTCAGTCTTTCCACAAACTCCTCCATTGGGTACCCATGCTCAGTCCAATGGTTAGTTGCAAGCTTAAGAAACTATAATTATTCTCCAAATTTTATTTGCATAAGATTTACATAGTTTTGAGGGTGTGTAAAACTATAGTGATAAAATATTTGCAAATATTAGAGAGGCTCCTGCAAGCATAAAAGTTCCATACAAAAGCATAAAGGTGAGGCTTCGCAGGTCAGGTTCAGGAGGGGTGCAGGATGGAAAGAATGGTGCTGTAGAAAGAAACTGGAACACCTGCGAAAGGTTTTGAGAGTTAAGAACTGTTCTTCATCTCAGAGACTGCAGAAAGTCGTTTTGAGTTTTGGGCAGTAACATTCTTTTCCCTCATGCTTTGTATTTCTAAAAACATGAATTATAATAATGATTTTCCCTTTTACAACAACCCAAAATGGTGGGTTAGAAAATTGATACCTAACAAGGCTAATTAGCTTATCCCAAGTCAGTAGAAGTGAGCTTTTACCAACTACTTATTTATATGTGTGTGTGTTCTTGCTTGAGTTTCTGTATTATGGTTTGCATGCAGAAGCCTAAAGAGGCCAGGAGAGGGCGCTGGATTTCTGGAATTGGAATTAAACACAGTTGTGTCCCTTGACCTGGGTTTTGAAAAGCAAACCTGGGTCCTTTGCAAGATCAGCAAGTACTCTTAACTTCTGAGCCATCTAGCCAGTCTCCAGTTCTGCTTTCTTTTAAAGAATGATTCCCCCCACCCCATCCTGGCCCCCCAAAGAACAAAAGCATTAGAATGATTCTACAAATAGTTTTTCTTGGTAATGGGAACAGGGGTTGGTAGAGAATGCAAGGAAAACCCCAGTGGCATTATGAGAAGCCATCATCCAAGATGAAGGGCTAGCATGGTTCCTATAGCAATAAAAACATTAGATGCAGAACTTTGTCTTTCCTAGGCCAGAGAGCAGGATATGATGATCTTGTCTAAGCTATGAAGTCAGAGGCATTCAGGCCTACATGAGCTCAGGGCTCTGCCTCTAGAAAAATACCTTTTTAAAAAATTTAGTAAGTTGTAATTAATGGTTCTTCCATCTTGTCTCAGGAATATTTTCCTGCTCAGCGATGCACGTTATGAATATCTTTTTGAAATTTTCCGTTTCTTCCATTGCCTTTGGATTTGGCTCATGTGAAAGAGTTAAGAAGGTAGAGATTTCTTCTTTCCTGTACTGAAATCCAAATCATCGCCGGAGATCTGAATTACTGATGTTGTAAAAGATGCACTCCTACATTCCTGTCCAGTCACGCCCTTGATTCTACATGGCAGTCTGGGTTCAGCTTCCAGACTCTTCCCTTCTCTGTCTGTGATTTAAAGCAGCTTACTAGGGCTCCTGGACTCTTGCTCTCTTTAACTACTTTATGGGATACAGACCTAGCACTTGTTTCAATAATGGGTGCTACGTGCTAAACACATAGCCAGAAAGTTATTTTTGTTATATTAAGACAGGTTTTCTGGACTTTCTACAATATAATGGATGCTTTCTGAGCAATTTTCAGCATCTAAGGAGTCAGGCTTTAATCGAGGAGTAGTGCTTTAATTGAATATTTTCCACAATTAAATGGATTCTCTCCCTGAATCTCTCCTCTCTCCAGAAGATGAAATAAAAATTAGAAGGATTAAGGCTCAGAAATACATTTGAGAGGTATTGCTATTATAAAGCACTTAAAATCTGAGATAGAATTTGATTGGCTAATTTCAAGCTCTTGTTAGCCTTCAGGGATATAAACAGAAGTAGATTCTTCATCTTATTTTACAAAAGCATAAACATGGTTGCTCATTTTTCACAGACATATTTATTAGCTCACTACACCTGAAAACCTGGGTCCTCACTATGCAACAATGGAGAACTCAGACTGTTAGTTTCCTTTGCCCATTAAGGGAAGGTGAGCATTGCACTTCTTTCATCGAGTTGTTGTGAGTTTTAAAGCAGACAGTTAATATAAGAGCTTTGTAAGTGATCTGAACATATTAACTAAAAGCATAAAAAGGCATCTCCTGTGCCACCTGAATCTTCTCCACAAGTTAGAACAGCCTGGCTCCTGCCTGCTTTCTGTGTTTCCTGATAGCACTCACCACTTTCTCTCCACCAGAAATCAACACTCAGCCCAAGGAAGCTTCTGGCCCAAGAGGGAACAGTCCTATCTTCCAGAGCAAATCCCAGCCAGTAGCAGTACAAAAGGCTGCCTCGATGCTTCAAGGTGGGATAGTTTGTGGTGTATCTTCTGATTTTCTGTGGAATTGGAGCAAAACAAGTTTTCAGCTATTCACACCCTCTGGTTTGAGGTTTTAACTTCTATTTTTGCTTCCTGGACTCTTATTACCATGAGAATACCATTTTCGGTTATTTATCAGAATCTTCATTTTCATCCTGGCTTATGAAGAATCCAATCACTGCCATTGGAAGCGACCCCAGAAAGATGACCTATGACAGGACTCTATGGATCTCAAGACATTACAGGTAGACATTGCCACTACTATGTCCCATAAAACATGTTCATTTCTGAATATTAAAACTAACTTATAGCACAACAGTCTAACACTATAAGTATAGGAACGGTTTAGATGGCTGATTCGTTAATTAACGCCAGCAATGACAAGATGCCTTTATCCACTCTGTTTATTTATTGGTTTTATGGCCTTGTGGCCTTTCATCATCATTCTTGTTTTATACAGAACAATCAAGACACTGGTAAGAATTTTAAAACAGCCAAGGGTTTACAAATGCAGTATAAAAGTATTATACTACAAGCTTCACAGATGTAAATGTAGAACACTACCAAATTCCAAACTGAGATATCCATGTAAGGACATTGACTTGGCATGAAGTCAGTTCCAATAGCACTTCAGTATCTTAGAAAGGACTTTAAAAAGCTGGTTTTGTTAAGAAGTACAGTGACACTAGCCATGAAAACCAGGGAGAAACGTCTGTTCACAAATATTAAAATATGAGTTGGGCTGGAGAGATGACTCAGTGGTTAAGATCACCAACTGCTCTTCCAGAGCTCCTGAGTTCAATTCCCAGCAACCACATGTTGTTCACAACCATCTGTAACAGGGATCTAATACCCTGTTCTGGTATGTCTGAAGACAGCTATCCTATACTTATATAAAATAAATAAAACATGAGCCATGATAAGTAGAATAATATAACATTGGTATGAAAAAGAATGGCAGACATAGTCCGTGTATTGTCATCATCAGGTTTGTGACATGTGAGGTAGCAGTGACAGAAACACCATTCTGCTTAGTGCTAATGTGTCACAGGTGGGCTAAGGTCTAAGGAAGCCCCTCTCCCGGACAGTACTGTTAGATGCTGCCTGTAAAATTTCTGGTTCATCTTGTTCCTCCATTTCCTGAAACAAAGCGGACATTCTTTAAGACCCAGACTTATTTTTTCTGACACTTTGTGTATGAAAATGTTAATCATAGTTAAAAAGTAGAAATGTATGATTGGAATTAATCAGTAAAGAAATAAGTGACTTAATTACATAAGGACTTTAGAGACTGGGTTATACTAAAAACTAAGAGTCAAATAAGTGACAGACAAAAGATTAATGTCAAAAAAAATCCCTCAAAACAATAAGAAAATCATAAAGTATGAGACTGTATGAGAGAGATTCCATTTAAAAGACTATTCATTAAAGTGAGTTTGTTACAAATATGTACAAAAAAGTATATAACTGCTAAGCTAGCAGAGGATTTCCCCAATAACCACCCAGCTGAGCTGGGAACTATTCAACCCCTGTGAGAACATGGTTGAACATGAATGTTCTGGTGTGCCTAGCTGCCTTAGGAAATAGCAAAACCTTCAGAGAGCATACGTATGGGACGTTTTCTTCCTTCTCTGCATCCTAAAGTTATTCACCCTCCTCAGGACATGACTTAAATTTTCAAATTAAAATTTAGTTATTAAGATATTCACAATAGTACGCATAGAGCATATATGATACTCACACATACAGATATAGAAGATAATCTATATACATATATCACACTATAGTGCCTCGTTATAGCAGAAGGGTGATGTCGATAGTCTGTCTGTTTCCATGGAGTATTTGTAGCTCTGTGATTGCTGCATGCTAATTGGTGACATGTGGCATCACTGGACAATAAGAAGTGCCAATCTGCAATCTGTCAATCTGCCAATCACATGGCCACTTTTTGCTAGGTCTATGGAAGAAGGCCAAGCTTAGAGGGTTTTGGTTTTAAGTATAGATTGTTAGACATTATGTGACCCGATTCTTAGCCAGTGGTTTTTTTTCCCCCATAATAAGGTAACTACTTGACACAGTGGGCTCTTTTACTTAGAAACTTATTTTGATTTCATTTGTAGATGGTTTCTACTATAACTTCATGGAAAATTCTCCCCTGCTCTTTTTGTTTGTTTTTGATAGAATTCCAGAGTGATGGATAGATTATAAGCCTTTCTCCATCTTTAAGAAAACATCTCCTTACAGATTTCCTCAAATTTATCATTTAAATTTTCTATATGAACTTTGTCATTTGTAAGAACAGCCTCTTGTTCTCAGATAGTCCTGTTGTGGACACAAGAGCTTCAACAAAGACTCACACCAAATGGTTCTCTACCTTTCTCAAGCCTCAGCAGTCAGTGAGGAGAAGTAACCTTCTGCACCAGTGGTTCTCATCCTTCCTGGATGAGACCCTTTAACACAGTTCCTTAAGTTATGGTGATCCACCAATCACAAATTTACTTGTTGCCACTTCACAGCTGTAAATTGGCTACTGTTATGAATCATAGTGTGAACACCTTCTTCTGATGGTCTTTGGTGACCCCTTGGTCATTTGAACCCAAAATGGGATTGGGGCCCACAGGTTGAGAATCATTGTTCTACAGGTGGCATTATAAACTGCCCCTGAGCCTATCACTTTTATTGCCTGTGTCCTTTTGAGCCATGTGCTAAGATGCTGCTGTCATAAAATGAAGGGAACCTATGTCTCTGGGTTATAGACAAAAGGTAACTCTAATTGCTTTGCCCTTTGTTAGAATGAGAAATATGAGAATGAAGATCGTCGCCGTTGACTGCGGTTCCACAGAGCCCACGCGCATCGTGGATCCGTCCAGTGACTTCCGGAGCCCCACCCACCGCCCTGCGCCATGCTGAGGTCGCCACTGTTGTCCTCTGGGTCGCGGGCTGGGGAATACACGTGTGAGCCGCCATTTTCCTCCCTCCGGGCCGCGGGTCCTGGAACGCGGAATGCGCGTGTGAGCCGCCGATGCGCAGGCCTCCTTCGTGCGGCCGTCACCCCATGCGTTCCCCGCGCCATGGAGCCGCCCGTGGCGTCCGCCGAGGACCCCCAGCCTGGCGCGTTGTTACCAGATTGGGACACCATTGCCACTGTGGGCACGGGCACCTTCGGCCGCGTGATCCTGGTGAAGAAGAGGAACGGCGGGCGCTATGGCGCCCTGAAGGTGATGAGCATCCTTGACATCATCCGGCTGAAGCAGGAACAACACGTGCAGAATGAGAAAGCCGTTGTGCAGGAAATCAGCCACCCCTTCCTCATTAAGCTGCTTTGGACCGGCCATGACAGCCGCTTCCTGTACATGCTGATGGAGTTCGTGCCCGGCGGCGAGCTGTTCACCTACATGCGTGACCGTGGCTGCTTCTCCTCTGTGGCCACCGTCTTCTACGCAGCGGAGATCCTGTGCGCCATCGAATACCTGCACAGCAAGGACATCGTGTACAGGGACCTGAAGCCGGAAAACATCCTCTTGGACAGGGAAGGGCATATCAAACTCACCGACTTCGGCTTCGCTAAGAAACTAGTGGACAGGACATGGACTCTCTGTGGGACATCAGAATATCTGGCCCCAGAAGTCATTCAGAGCAAAGGGTATGGAAAGGATGTGGATTGGTGGGCACTGGGCATCCTTATATTTGAGATGCTGTCTGGCTTTCCCCCGTTTTACGATGACAACCCGTTTGGGATTTACCAGAAAATCATTGCGTGCAAAATAAATTTCCCCAAACAACTGGATTTCACCTCGAAGGACCTCATCAAGAAACTGTTGGTGGCAGACAGGACCCAGCGCCTGGGCAGCATGAAGAACGGGGCAGAAGACATCAAGCGGCACCGGTGGTTCCGAGGTGTGGAGTGGCAGTCTGTGCCACAGAGAAAACTGAAGCCACCCATTGTGCCTAAGTTATCCAGTGACGGCGACACCTCCAACTTTGAGACTTACCCAGAGGGTGAGTTGGACAAGACCCCTTCTGTACCTGAAAAAGACCTGGAAATGTTCAAAAACTTCTAAGCATGAGAACTCATGTCTACAAGAAGCGTGTGAAGACACCCACACGGCACCAGAGCCATTTTTTGTTGTTGTTGTTATATGTTTCAGTTTCTTGCTGTGAAACTAGAGGTTTGATGTGTGTCTGCAAGTTCCTGCAAGGTTCACATCATCCTTGGGACCCAGCCTCATTTTAACAACTGCAAACCTGCCCATGGAAAATTTCACAAAAACTGTTAAATTGTAGGTTTTCTTCTTCTTCCTGAATCTTGTGTTTGTGTTGTAAATTTGGTTTGTTTCCCTACTGAACTTTTAAAGTTTGAATTTGACACATGATGATAGTTGTCAGTGTGTATGTGCACAGATATTGTGCAAACTGGAAATTTTGGCACTTTGCTGTGTCTGTGACATGTTCATTTCTCAAAGCTTTCTGAATAATCTGTCATCCTGCAGGCAAAAAAAGGGGTGAGATATATGCATTTTAAAAAATGCCTTTCTATGCATTTGCAATCATTTGTGTGCATTGTTTATTTAGTTCCTTTCTAGTCACTTTAAAAATGGAAGTCAGGAAGCCACATGCCCTGCAGACCCTTATCCAGATATAGCACAAATGTGTGGCTTTCCTCAAATCCTCCAGCTTAGATGTCTTAAGTAAAATATCCCTTCCTAAAACTAAGCCAGAACCCTGTGTACAGCATTAGCCACATGGCAACCTGGGTGCAATGATTGCCTTTTTATGGTGATGCAAATGTATCCACATCCCCAAAAGGGAGTTTTAAGGATCCACCCTGAAACCAGTCCCTCCTCTGTGGTAAACAACATTTTCTTCTCACCATCTCAGCTTTGTCTTCACAGCCATGTCTGTCCATGAAAACTCAGAGAGCTTGCACAGAGCTGTATTTTTAGGGAGCTTTCTTAGTGCTTTCCAATATGCAAACTAACTGGGCTGTGTACCTCAAACACGCACATACAAGCGATAGAATGCAGGATTACAGTCGAGTCCTGTCAGTAGATGTTTGCTAAGAAGTAGGAAATAATGTAAAATTAGCATAGGAAATGTTGCCTTCATTCTAAACACGTGTGGGGAGATCACACGTGCACACATGCACCTTCTGTGTGCTCTTGAAGCACTGCAGTCTGACTCCAATCCTAAAAATATCAAATTAAAAACTCTTAATTTGGGCTATAAATTATACCACGTGATGCCACTGCAGTGACATCAGACAGCACATAGGAATCATAAGTTTTTATTTTAATATTTTTAATTATGTGTGTACAAGTGTCTGCAGTGCACATAACCAGCAAGTGTACCAGAGACCATATTGCTGGACTTACAGGCAGTTCTATGTATCCCTGTGGATGCTGGGAACCCAACCTGGATCCCCCGCCCTTCAAAAGTTAACATGCAAAAAATGACTTAGGAAGCGGTGGTGGGGCAAAGGCAGCCACGAAAGAATAGGAGGGAAATATGGCACGTTCTTGACACCGAGTCCAGGGAGAACTATGTACCCAGCACCTTCTTGTGAAACAGTGGGACAGGTCATAAATTTCAAATTCCTCAGGAGGTGGCTTGATTCGAACCAAATATAAAAGATAAAGTAATCACTAGCCAATCGTAATTTAAAAACAGCACTGGAGAGATGGTTTGGTGGTTAGAGCACTGACAGCTCTTCCAGAGGTGCTGAGTTCAATTCCCAGAAACCACACCCATCTGTAATGGAATCTGATATCCTCTTTTGATGTGTCTGAAGACAGCTAGAGTATACTCATGTAAATAAATAATTTTTAAAAAAGAAGAGAAAAATTACATTTAAAAATAATAATTTAAAAACAAATTTCCATGTTGAATATTTAGTACAGAAAAAGTACTAAGTGCTGTGGAGTGGTGCTTGTGTCAACCAACCAGCTGTTGTGAGTTACAACGTAAAATGTGATTTGATGGCTAAATGCTGTTCGCAGAACCCAATATGGCACCCAAACATAGCAATCGCCACTGTGTTGCTGGGCGAACCCTAGTGAAGATTTAGCGTTATGTGGTTCTTGATGTTAATTTTTCTGGAATTGTTTTGTTTGTTTGTTTTCGATGAAGCTCAATAGAAGCATTTGATGAACATCCGAGACCTGCCATTCTTACTTGTCCGAATAAACTCATAAACCACCTGAAAATTATAATACAAAGTCAAGGTTTGTGTCTGGGTTGCTACCCCTGTCAGTTTGTGGAAGGTCCCCCCTGATTAGGTTATATGTGTCCCCATCTGCTTCCCAACCATTCTATGTTCCTGTCAAATCTGCCTTGTGAATCTCACAACCGTGTATCCAGCCTCACACTGGCATTCCGGAGGTGGGGGAGTTGCTCCCGTTGTCTACAGAATAGACATCATTACCTGTGTGACATATAGGAAGTGAGCAGGGGCCTCCCCAGTAATCCTGGTCCTGACAGGTCAGACTCAAACTCCTTGTCAACCTGTCAACCTCTGTTCTTCTCAGAGCCCAGGGTTCACCACTTGACCTGCTGTAACACAGGCTAGGTGCATTGTGTAGGTGCAAACCCCTGCTGCCCAGCATCTGTCCACTTGCCTGAAATTATCATGCAAAATAAAAAAGCATGGTTTTTTGTTTCTTACTTTCTAATTCTGTTGCAAAATTACAAAAAAAAAAAAAAAAAATCACTACGATTTGTGTATATCTGTCTGTCTGTCTCTATATCTGCCCCAGGAAAACTTTTTTCTGCTGTCCAATTTATAAACTACTATTACTGAGTCCAGGTTTGTTTAAGAAAAGTTTGTATGTTTTAAGAAAAAAGAGTGAGAAATACACTTCAGTTGTCTTATGAAAAAGGAGTGGGACATTAGCCTGGAGCTCATTATATTTTAAATAATGTTCGTCCGGTTTTCTCAGGCTGCTCTGTCTTGGTTCATGAATGGTGTATTTTTCTCCCCTTCAAAACCATGATAGTTCTTTCCTTGGCAATCTTTGTTTTTAATTCATCTTTTCCCCCAACAAATTGCTTCTTTTTTAATATTATATGCTCATTTTAACTGTGCTGTGATTTCTTGACTACTTAATTTCAAAATAAAGCACTAAGATTTTAGCACAGGGCTAAGTATGTAGCTCAGTTGGTCGAGTGCTTTCTAGCATGCAGAAGCCCTGGGTTTGATCCCAGTACTGCATAAATCAGATATAATGGTACATGTCTATGATTTCAGTACTCAAAAAGTAGAGGCAGGGGGATTAGAAGAAGCTCAAGAACAGCTTCAGCTATGTAGGAACTTTGAGGACAGGCTGATTAGCAAGAGATCCTGTTCCCAAATAAAATAAATAAAACATAATTAAGTTCAGCAAAGTGGCTGGATATAAAATTAACTCAAAAAAAAGTCAGTAGCCTTCCTCTACTCAAAGGACAAGCATTCGGAGAAAGAAATAAGGGAAAAGATACCCTACACAATAGTCACAAACAATATGAAATACATTGGTGTGACTCTAACTAAGCAAGTGAAGGACCTGTATGACAAGAACTTCAAATCTCTAAAGAAGGAAATCGAGGAAGATCTCAGAAAATGGAAAGATCTCCCATGCTCATGGACTGGATCAACATTGTAAAAACGGCCATCTTATCTAAAGCAATCTACAGATTCGATGCAATCCCCAGCAAAATACCAACCCAATTCTTCATAGAGTTGGAAAGAGCAATGTGCAATTTTATCTGCAATAACAAAAGACCTAGAATAGCGAAATCCATCCTCAACAACAAGAAAACATCTGTGGGAATCACTATCCCTGACCTCAAGCTATATTACAAGGCAATTTTGCTAAAAACTGCATGGTACTGGTACAGAAATAGGCACATGGATCAATGGAATAAAATAGAAGATCCAGAAATGAGCCCTCACATATATGGTCACTTGATTTTTGACAAAAGAGCTGTAAACATTCAATGGAAAAAGGACAGACTCTTCAACAAATGGTGTTGGTCCAACTGGCACTCAGCATGCAGAAGAATGAAAATAGACCCTTTCTTATCTCCTTGTACAAAGCTCAAGTGCAAGTCGATCAAAGATCTCCACACGAAACCAGGTACACTGAAATTATTAGAAGAGAAAGTAGGGAAATCCTTAGAACTCATAGGCACAGGAAAAAATTTCCTGAACAGAACACCAATGACTCATGCTCTAAGGTCAAATATCAACAAATGGGGCTTAATGAGACTGTAAAGTTTCTGTAAGGCTAAGGACACTGTCAAGAAGACAAAATGGTAATCAACAGATTGGGAAAAGATCTTTACTAACCCCACATCAGATAGAGGCCTAATACCCAAGGTATAAAAAGAACTCACGAAGTTAGACACCAGAGAATCAAAAAACCTTTTAAAATATGGGGTACAGAGCTAAACAAAAAGTTCTCAATTGAGGAATATCGAATGGCTGAGAAGCATCTAAGGAAGTGCTCGACATCATTAGCCATCAGGGAAATACAAATCAAAACAACCCTGAGATTCCACCACACACCAGTCAGAATGGCTAAGATCAAAAATTCAGGTGACAGCAGATGCTGGAGAGGATGTGTAGAAAGAGGAACTCTTCTCCACTGCTGGTGGGATTGCAAACTGGTACAACCACTCTGGAAATTTGTCTGGCGATTCCTCAGAAAATTGAACATAGTACTACCTGAAGACCCAGTTATTCCACTTCTGGGCATATACCCCAGAGAAGCCCCAACATACAACAAAGACACATGCACCACAATGTTTATAGCAGCCCTATTTATAATAGCCAGAAGCTGGAAAGAACCCAGATGTCCTTCAGTAGATGAATGGATAAAAAAATTGTGGTATATTTACACAATGGAATACTACTCAGCTATCAGAAACAATGACTTTATGAAATTCTTAAGAAAATGGATGCATCTAGAGAATATCATCCTTAGTGAGATAACCCAGGCACAAAAGAACAGACATAATATGCAGTCACTGATAATTGGATACTAACCCCAGAAAGCTTTGAACACCGCAGAAAAAACTCACAGACTATATGAAGTTCAAGAAAAAACAAAGGCCAAAAAAAAAAAAAAAAAAAAAAAAAAACCTAAATGAAAAACCATTATGCTTAATCTTTACACACCAAGAAAACTTTGACTAATTCCAGGTTACATCTTGTTTTACATGTACTTTATACTCATTTCAATTAGTAAGATTTTAATGCATACTATCAAACCTTTAAAAAAATCAAGTACTGACAAAAATGCATTCCTATACTTTTATGCAAAACTGCTTAAAATCTGTACATTTATCTTTGTTTTTTTAAAAATAAAGTTGTTCAATTAAAAAAAACAATTTTTAAGTAAGGTAATGAATGAATCTTATAGATTGTTGTTTTTACTGTATTATGTATGGAGCCAAACCACTTACTTTAGTATATGAAAATCCTTTATTCAATATTCAGACAGAACCATCCTACTATAATAACTCATCTAAAGAAGACATGGCACACCTATCTGACTGTTTTGTTAGAATGATCTCATTGTTAAAACTGTCAGATTTTACTGGATCTGACTAGCACACGTGGTGCCCACATCTGGAATCCTGGCTACATTTGCACTGAAGAATTAACTTTGGTCATTTGCCTGGGTCATTTTGGAAAGGTGTTTGAAGGGATCTTAGTATTTCTTACATTCGATTTGACCCAGGCCCATTGTCAGTTCATGGCAGCCCCCTTGAAATGCTAAGCCTTTCCAGGAAGTCACTAACAAATTAGCACATCTTCTCCCGATGTTTAGAATATGGCTTACTACCTTTCACCAAAACTACTCCATGTTGTATAGGACTTGGTGTACACGGATTTTTCAAAACCACTAAATTTTATTCTTATCAATGGCCTCCATCTGCATTGTATCTTGTCCATTTATATATTTTTATTGATACATTGGAAATTTACTACATTTGAGGACAGAGAAGAGATGTTTTAAAAATAAATGGCGGATCACATTATTTAACAGTATAGGTTACTTTCATAATGGAAACATCAAAATAAAATCATCACACACAAGACATGCACTACGTCTAATAGACGTTTGTGCAAGTTCATTAACAAAGTGGGCAGTGCACATGATTCACTTGACCTTCTACCCAGTCCCCTTTTTCAAAGAGGTCATTGAGGGTCTCATGGAATTATGTGCATGTTTGTACAATTCTTGGAATAGTAAAAGAGTCCAGTTACTCAGATTTGTTCAAAGGAAAACTCACATAATTAAAATCTGTTCTTGAGAGTTATTTTCTTTGAATTTGTACAAATAACATAAAGAGAAATTAGTATTTCGCCCTTCACTGCTTGGCTCTCTAGTTGCTTTTCTGAGCAAACCTGTAAGCATGAGAACTTGAAGGGACTGACAAGAAATAGCATTTGGATTCATTGAGCTCTAATACATGAGTTAATTTCTAACACTGGCCATTTTCTTATTGAACCTGAGTTCCAGTAAACTTCAAAAGGCTGTTTATTTCCCTCTCCCCTTACTCCAGGATCATGGAATGAAACTTTTCTATATTATCATATTCTTGGAGAATCTCTCCTAAGAAAATAATTCAACATTAAAAATATTTGGATTAACACTTTCATCCCAGCATCTCAGAGGCCAAGACAGGCAGATCTCTGTGTGTTTAAGGCCATCCTCGTTTATATAGGGAGTTCCAGGACAGCCAGAGCTGTCTAGTGAGATCCTGTCTCAAAAACAAAACAAAAAATAAACAAAAATACCCCCAACATTAAAGTATAAAATTTACATTGCAGTCACATTAGAATAGCTGTAGGTTTATTTGCATATTTATTTTTATTTATTATTTAGTATGGGTGCTTTGCCTACATGTATGTCCACATACCACATAAGTGCCTGGTCACTGAGGAAGTCAGAAAAAGGCATTGGGTCCCTTGGGGCTAGAGTACAGACAATTATGAACCACCATGTGGTGCTTGAAATTGAGCTCAGGTCCTCTGGAAGAACATCTCATAGTCTTAACTGCAGAGTCATCTCTCCAGTCCTTCTGTGTGGTAGTTTAAATAAGAGTGGCCCCATATTCGCTTATATTGGAATGCTTATGAGATGGCACTATTTGGCAGGATAAGGAAGTGTGGCCTTCTTGAAATAGATGTCAATGGGGGAGGGGTGGACTTTAAGGTTTCAAAAGGCTCACTGTATCTCTTTTCCTGCTGCCTGCAGATCCAGATGTAGAACTCTCAACTACGATGTCTGCTTGGGTACTGCCAGGCTCCCCATCATAAAGATAATGTGCTGATCTTTGAAACTATAAACCAGCCCCAATTAAATTGAATGTCCTTTATAAGAGTTGCCTTGGTCATGGTGTCACTTCACAGCAACAGAACTCCAACTAAGACTTATACATACTTTCTCTTATACACACATATTTAAACAGTTATATGAGCACACACACACACACACATCCTCCTCAACTTATCCCTGCTAGGTATTCTTAATTGTACAAGGGAGGGAAAGGATCTGCTATAGAGAGGAGCATGCAGTTCATCTTTAGTAACCGGAGGAAGGCAGAGTATATGGGTGCAGATGGTTGGAGGTGGGTAGATGAGGTTGTGGGAGTTTGTGGAAGTTCTCTTTTGATTGCTCCAATTTTGCCAAGAAAGTAAGAAGCAAGGTCGTCTGCTGAGACTGAGAATGGGGGTAGAGGTGCTGGATGTGTGAAGAGAAAGGGAAAAGTGCGACATAATCTAGTAGCAGGGGAGGGTGGACTATGGGAAAATGCAGCATGGACGCTGGACAGCCGCCAGGTCCTCCTGTGAGCGAGAAGGTGAATATGAAGTGAAACAAGACAAGGCGGAGTGGGTTTGTGAGAGTCCTTGGCCACTTTCAATTACGGTAAGTTCATAAGCCAGAGCAGCAAACAATTGGAGGTTAGATAGATACATAGGGTAAAACAATGGTATATGTGCAGTGGGGATTTCTGCTCAGGAGTTGTCCTGCTGGAGTAGAGGAGAAAAGGTTAAGCTTGAGGTTCCATAAAGCCATCTGGGAATGGGAAGGTCAGAGAACAGAGATAGCCCTGCAGTCTTGTACTGACACAGGGTTTGGGACTATCACACAGCTGGTTCCGGTGAACTCAAGGTGGACACCAATGAGAGCCTTAAAGTGTTGTTGCTCTGTGAGCATTTGGGATATGCAGGCAGATCCCAGGACCTGCTTTCAGAAAACCTACTCCTGTTGCCTCTGTAGCTCTCACTCTGCACTCCTAGAGAGAAACTGTGAAATTACCAGTTGCTATCCTGTACCTCAAGCTACTTAAACCTAAATGCCTTTGTAGAATCTTATTTATATTCTGTTTCTCAGAGAAGAGACTTGACCATCCCTCTGTGAAGTTATACTACTTGCTTCTGGCCACAGAGCTATTAAGGTCAGAGTTAAGAGTCAGATTACAAAGCTGTCTCTGTATGACACCCTAGTTTGTCCTTTCAGTTGTTAAACTGGCTTCCCTTCTCTTCAGATGAAATTGAAATGAGACAGGTGTGTGGAGTGAGGGCAAAATTGAAGTTTGTTTGTCCTCCATCCCTCCCCTTCCCTGCCCTCCCCCTCCCCACTTCCCTCCCTCTCCCCCTCCCTCCTTCCCTTCTCCTCCCTCACCTTCCTCCCTCCCTGTGTGTGAGGCATAGTCATTAGGTGGCATTCTTT
The DNA here is from genome assembly GCF_963924665.1 of Micromys minutus. Classification (NCBI taxonomy): domain Eukaryota; kingdom Metazoa; phylum Chordata; class Mammalia; order Rodentia; family Muridae; genus Micromys; species Micromys minutus. The sequence goes on along the minus strand of NC_137969.1, from coordinate 86,524,302 downwards.
CATCTCTTCAAAATGAGGCATTATTTCCCCCATTAGTTTTAACACTTTAAGAGCCACAATAATTTCCCCATATTTCTAGGTTTCCAAGGTTTATACTTTCTTATTTTAGGGGTTTGTTTTTAATTATGTGTATGAGTCTGTGCAATTAGACATGGATGCCAGCAGGAGCCAGAAGTATTGGAGATTGTGGGGCTACCGTTACAGGTGGTTGTGAGCCACCTGATGTGGGTGCTACAAACCAGGCTTGGTGTCTTAGTGTTTCTACTGCCCTGATAAAACACTTCAGCCAAAGCAGCTTGGAAAGAAAATAGTTAAACTCATCTTATAGCTAATGATCCAGGAAGTCAGGGCAGGAACTCAGGGCTGAAACCTGGAAGCTCGAACTGAAACAAAGTCTACAGAATGCTGCTTACTAGCTTGCTCTTTGTGGCTTGCTCAACCTGTTTTCTTATTGTGTCCAGTCCAGGAGTGGCACCACACACAGTAATCTGGGCTTTTCCACATCAATCACCAATTATGAAAATGTAGCACAGGTTTGCTCACTGGTCAGTTTGATGAGGGAATTTTCTGAGTTCCCCTCTTCCAAAATGACTATAGCTTGTGACAAGGTGACATAGAACAAGCTACCCAATGGTGAAGAGCAGAAAGTTCTTGTAAACACTACGCCATCTCCCAGCTCAGGGTTTTCATTTCCACAGATCTCTGTAGGTCTCAATCATGACTGCTATGGACTAGCTCACTTAATAGGGCCTTTCTGATCTTGTAGGATCTTTAATATCTACATTTAATTGAACCGGACAGATAGAAAATTGCTCTTCCTTCAAATTCTACAAAATGGGAGTGCTTACAACGTATTTGTTGTGGATTTTATAAAAGCACTTGATAAGGAGTAAATGGGAATATTACCCTAGCCACACAGTGATATCCCATTGAATGAAATTCATTCTTGTTCTTTTTCATTGAGTTCTTCACCTAGAAGTGCCTGCCTACTCTGGCCAGTTTTCTCAGTCTTCCATTTTCTCTCCTTATACTCCTTCTCTTTCTTTACTTTTTACTCTTATTCATTATTCTTGAAAATGCTTCTTTTTTTTTTCTTTCTTTCTTTTTCATTGTGGCTTGCCAAGCAACTATCTGTATTCTTACTTTCCTATGCAAGGTTCAACCTTTCTTTGGAGATAAAAGGTCTTTAAAGTTCTGTGGTGATTAAAAGTACCTTTCATGCAACAAGACCCAGCTGTTTGGGTTAGTTTTATATTGCCTTTGTGTAGAAAGAAGGCCACCTATTAAGGTAGAAGCTGTAGAAGGAAGGGCAAGAATAAGAAAGGGTTGAAGGAGATGGGGAAATGCCAAGTCTTTTCTGTAGGGAAACGGAAACAGTACCAAAGGGAACCAGGATCTGGAATGTAGGAGAACTCAGGGCTAGGGGATAGAGCTAGGTCTTTCTCTAGCATTCAGTCATGCAAGTAAAAAGCAAGGAAAAAAGGAAGGAAACAGAAAATTGGTGTGTCTGAGGTCAGAAGCCTGCATAGTTGATTACAGAGCAAGAGAAAAAGACAAAGTACTTTCAAAAGACAACAGCTTGTGTCCTGGGTTATAGTCCCAGTGTGACAATCAGAAAGTGACCACAAGGGAAGGACAAAGAAAATGGAAGGGTGGTGTTGATTGCTCAAGTAAATAAGAGAGGGCCATGAGGGGGGGTGGGAGGGAGGGAGGGAGGGTGGGAGAAAGGGAGGGAAACAGAGACAGAGAAAGACAGAGAGACAGAGACAGAGAGAAAGAAACATGGAGGAGATGGGGTTCAAAGGGAATTAAGACCCAGTATCTGCATGGTTTTCCTGGCACCCAAGGGCCCAAATTCCTAGGAGACCCCAATATCCAGTGGGTCTCAAGGAAAAAAGCTGGCCCTACCACATGGCTTTCTTCCTGTTCTGTTCCCAAGGATTCCAGATTACTAAAGGTCCAGTGGTTGAAGCGGCCCACCTTACTTTTAAACCTTTCCAAAATTCAGATGAGAACAGCCATTGGGAATTCAGAAGTCCTTCCCGGGAGGGTGTGGCCTGGCTGCCTCAGTACATGCTTTCAAGTAGTCAGCTAGTTTAGGAAAATGTAGTCATGCAGACTAGTGCCCCGCCCCCTCTTCTTACTAACATCCTACTCTCTTTTCAGTGAACAATGTTCTCTCTTGCCTGCTGCTATACATATGCAGGCTGAGAGAGTGGGCATTTGATTTCCCTAGACTTGAAATCTAATTCTTTTCTACTTTGAAATTGAGTTTACATGAGCTCCATTTCATCATCCTTTGGTCTGATTGCTCACCAGTTGCCTTCCCCCACTCCGGTCCCACATCTCAGTTTTACTATTTTGGATTTCTATTTGCTGTTCTTCCAATCAAATGCCTGGGGAGAAGAGGAGCAGGGAAAAGCAGTCTCCCTCATCAGAGTGGGCTGTTGCTTGGGAGGCTTTCAGCATGCCATGGGTGGTCTACCTATCACCTCCTGAAACATTGTCATTTCTGCCAGTTCTTCTCTGTTGTTCCTGCCTCCAGATCATATCTCTAGTAGTTCTATATGATATACCATTGTGCCTATGGCACAGTTAGGGGCCCCTATAAAGTGCTAACACTTTAAAATGGTCATTATTCATAGGTCCAAAAGGAGGCTTGGTGGTTGGTACCATTAGCTCGAAAGCTCGAAGCAGATTGCAATAGTTTTGCTCAGAAGAGAGAATCCCAAATCAGAGAAGGGTTTTTGTTGTTGTTTGTTTTGTGTTTATTGTGTTTTGATAAAATATTTCGGACCAGGTTTCAAGCTACTCTGGCACCAAACAAGAGTCTTCCTGTTCTCAATGCGACGCGTTTCCCCGAAACGATTTCAGACTTGCCAGTCACAGGCAGAAGCTCCTGACACTTATTTGCAGAATCCTTGACAACCATTGTCTTATCCCATAATAGCCCGCTTCATTCTAGTCCTCCCAAAAACCAGAACAGAGCTTCTTCAGTTCAGCTTGTAGGGGATTTGTTGTAAAAACAAATGAAAGCTTCCTTTCAATATTTCATTATAGACCCACGTATTTCTGATGCCTGGTATTTCAAAGTCAACAACCGAGGACAGAGATCTCTGTGGGGCAGTGAGCCAGAAGCAAGAAGCAATCTTTGGAGCTTCCCCTCTGCATTTATGCCCGTAGACATCAGCTCACAGGACCACCTGCTTTCCTATTACTGAGATCAGCATAGACCATGACTGGAATAGCTGGAAGGCAGCTTCTTCACGGCACCTGCAAGATGTAAGCTCTCTTGTGGCAGAACTGAGCTGAATCTGAAGTTGGTAGCAGCTCACAAGGTTGTTTCATACAGACATCTAGTTCAGGGGCTCCTTTTCAAACCTAAGTCCAGAGAGCATTATGATCCAGTGGCAAATAGGTTAAAAGGTTATCGGGATAGGGAGACAAATCCAAGCCTGTTTCATGAGAAATACAGTTTGGAGAAAAATGTGATCACCAATGTTCTGTGGTTATTCTTGTTTTTAATTACAAAAAACATAGTCCTTTAAAATATTATTTTTTATTTAAAATACAAAACATTAGACTTTCTTATGGCATTTTCCAAAGAAAACATGTTCATTATTTATTTTTCTTCCTCCCTCTAGCTATTACCCCTCTGTACTCTTCCCACCCCTAGTACCCCCTGTTCTGCTTTCATATCACTGGCCCCTTTGTTTTACCACCTTCGTCAATACCTCTTATTCTCCCTCCCATGGTCTAGGTTCATAGCCTATGCCTACTCATACCCCCTTGTTTACATACATACAAACATTGAAGGTAAGGATTTACACATTAAAGACTATACCTTCCTGGGTCTGGATCACCTCACTTACAATAGTTTAGAGATGTGCTCATTTTTTTTTTTCTGGAAATTCCATAATCTCACTTTCCTTAGCATCTGGGTCTTTAAAATGCCACTTAACCCTCTGAGTGAGCAAAGGAGACCAGGTTGTATTACCTCAGTAGAGCTCTGCACATCACTCTGGGATGGACGGATCTACTCCAGTCCTCTCAAGTTTATACACGAGAAATTTGCATGCCCATTGCCATTTGAAATACTGGCTCTTCTGGATTGCAGTCCACCAACCTTGCTGCTTACTCCCACCACACAGCCCCCTGCATCCACACAGCCCAGAAACAACCCAATGAATAAGCCATTAGCACGATTCCGACGTCAACCGCTTGTTTTCAGTGTGACATTTTAAAGACTGATAACCTGTGACTGCTAAGAATTATGCCGAAACTCTGAAGGTCCTCAGAGAATACATTTTCTTCTCATGAGCCATGCAGTTCCCAAATTCAGATCCATGTGAGGAGCTGTTATACCCTGCCTTATATTTTATTCATTTTGGTTTAAGCCATCATTTCATTTTTTTTTTTTTTTAAAAAAAGGGCAAATGATTTCTACAGCAAGAACCTTTACAGGCTGATACAAAACCCTGTGCTGAAAGTGGAAAAAAAATTTAAATGCCAAGAAAAACAGTTAAACGTGTGTGGAGCATTAGCTAGGGAGGTGTGCATGTGTTGGAGTGGGGGTGTCTTCTGAGTCATTTCCCTAAATTTAGCAATGCAGTTTTTTTTTTTTTTTAAATAAGCCTTTAAGAGCTGTTTCCCAGAGATCCTGTTATTTCTCTGCATGTGCCTTACGTAAGTCTTTGTCACAGGCCTGAAGAACAGGCAAATAGGAAGGGTGTGGCCCCTTCCACAAAGAACTATGAAGTTCAGAGAGACTTAAAGACTAAGGAACTAAGTTTTTTTTTTTTTTTTTTTTTTGAGTCTGTCTGCTGGAGATGTTCTGCTAAGTGCTTTCCTTTTTCATGTTGTGGGATGGTTTAATGTTTATTCTCTTCTCCATGTGGATCAGGGCTGTCATTATTGTTAATCATTCCCAAGAGCATTGGCTTAACTCTTATTGAAGTCTTCAAGGTATTCATTCTCTTTGCTATCCACCCTCTTTCCTTTGTTCTCTTTGTCTCTCTCTCTCTCTCTTTCCCTTCTCTCTCTCTCTCTCTCTCTCTCTCTCTCTCTCTCTCTCTCTCTCTCTCTCTCTCACTCTCTCTCCTTCCCTCCCCCTCCTTTCTCCCTCCCTCCCTCACTCTCTATCTCCCTCCCTTTCTCCTTCTCTATCTCTCTCCCTCACTCCCTTCCTCTCTCCTCCCCTCTGTCTCTCGGCCTCTCCTTCCTTTTCCCCCTTCCTACTTTATTTTCTATAGATTCACCCCATGAATGAATTCAGAAAGACACAGGCTTCTAGAGAGTTTGGAAATCCATTTCTACAGAGTCTGTTTCCACTTTGTGACTAGTAATTGCTCACACGGCTTCTCTGAGCTTCTTTTTAGCAGTCAGTACATTATGGCTGGGATCCTGAGGGTCTGCTAGGCTCTAGCATAATATGTCAGTGATGCTATTGAAAGAATGCAACTTTTAGGTTGAACAAATGGCCTTCCTTTTGGTTTCTAGCTTCTCTTGGCTGTCTCTGCAAATGCTTGTGTGTAGGATTAGCTTTGAGTGAAGGAAACAAAAATTATCTTGATGGCAAATGCCCCTCTTTCCTAAAAACCTCTTATGATTTCTGTATCCCCACTCTGGCAGTGTCCCCAGCCAGAGCTCCTTACTCATACCTACCCATAAACAAACTTCACATCCAGTCTGCAGTCCTACTCGATCCTTTACTGTCCTACTGTGTTCCTGAAGATTACCATGAATCCCAGCCAGATGAAAGCCTGGACAAAAACTGATAACCAACCACAGCAATTAATCAATAATGCATGTATATATATTAGTCATCTAGGATAGTAAAATTGTAATAGAGATTTTATTTAATTATCACTATTATAGACATATTGCTTATATTTTAGGCCTTCCCCCAGGAATCAGTTAACATCAGGTCCTTGCTTATATCCTTGGGATAGAGATTCATAACAGCACACTGTAAGGAGACATCCAGGTATGTAGTAAAGTAGTTTAGTGAGATGGGGCTACAAAGAAGGCTTCATTAAGATACCTAAGACATCTGAGTGGGCACAGTCAGCAAGATTGAGGGAAAAGTATTCCAGGCAGAGGGAAGAACAAGCATTCCTGAAATAGGGACAATTCAGATATCCACAGATAGAGAAGCATGTTCCTGCCATGTGCTGAGGCAGAGGGAAGTGGAGCTGGTAATCCCAGAATTGGCTACCCCCGAGCCATGGCACTCTTGGTAACCCATGTATTGTGGCTATTTCTAGAATGAACCACAATCCAGAATTAGGAGGCCCACCTTTGATCTTGATCTTGAGGCATAGAGGCTAAGAATCTTAGGAAACTAAGGCAAGGAGATCACTGAGCTCAAGGTCATCTGGAACAAAGCAAGTACAAGATCCAGGTGTGGTGATACACACCTTTAATCTGGGACACACCTTCAGTTGGAGACCTCTCCCTCCCTCTCTTTCTCTTTTCTCTTTCTCTCTCTCTGCCTGCCTGCATTGTGGGACTTTGCCTGCTTGCCTTGTGGGACTGAGCGTCTGCTAAGTCCTTGGACTTCACAGCTGCTGCTGGCCATTGTTAAGGGATTGGACTACAGACTGTAAATCGACAACAAATACCTTGCTATATGGAGACTATTCATAAGTTCTGTGACTCTAGAGAACCCTGACTAATATACCATGCTATGAAGTATTGAAGCAAAGAATTATGAGCATCATCCAAGTTAAGTATCAAGACACCAGGTATTTGCTTAATATTATGACTTTGAAATTAAACCACACGCAGGGCTTCAGTCTGTCCTAGATCACAGTCCTAACCACCCCAAACAGCTGACCAATCCACTCTTCAGTTTCTCACATACAGCAGGATGATTCGGGCACCTCCTCTACACCTTTCTCATAACTCAAAAAGAAACAATATTTGTGTAAGCCATCTAAAAGCCCAAGGTGTCTCAAGAGGCACTCAACACAAAAAGTGAGTTTCTAGACTAGTTATTTAGGCATCATAAGATCCCTTTTGGTTCCCTTATTTGGCTCCCTTAGAGTTTATGACATTTCTTCAGGATGCCCTGAAATATTCCCATGGAAGCACTGAAATAGACTTTTAAATTGAAGTATGACTAAACCTGAAAAGTCAGCAATGATTAACAAGGCTTGTTCACCTTTTAAAGCACTAGACAGCTTACACAATTAAAGCATTGCTTTCATGTGCTTTCTCCTGATAGCCAGAGAGTTTTCTTAGACACACCCAGTCTTAGTTACTTCTCTATTGCTGTGGTAAGGCCATGACCAAGGAAATGTACTGACTAAAGATTTTATTTGGGACTGACAGTTTCAGAGGGTTAGAATCCATGTCTAGCATGATGGCAGGCATGACAATAGGTTGGCATGGAGCAGTAGCTAAGAGCTCACAGCTTGAGCCACAGCCACCATGAGGCAGAGAAACTTAACTGGGAATGGCATGAGTCTTCTAAAAACTCAAAGCCCATACCCAGTGACACACCTAGTCTAATAAGGTCACTTCACCTAATTTTTCCAAACAGTTCCACCAACTGGCAACCAAGCATTCAAACATATGAGCCCATGGGGGGCATTCTCACTGAAGCTACAATACCCCCTTTCCCAGCCACCCTCATCACTTTTCCTTCTGAAGTGGCAGGCCTGCCTGGCTCACAGATGGTGACACTTTACAGTCTTCTGCCATTCCTGCTGGCAAATTTCAATTCAAGCTAAGAGGCAGAGAGAGAGAGAGCCTGCCACAACAACTTAAAGAGATGGAAATCTTCTTTTTCATTTATCAGTCCCTTTGCCATTGCTGTGGTACAAAATCAGTTTCTTATAGGTTTAAATCATGGTGTGAAGTAATAAAGCATGGGTCCATGAGATGTCTGTCTCAGAACATCAGAACCACACTACCATGACAAAACGCTACCTCTGATACTGAAACATCTGACCTTGCCAGCTGTCAGATAGCAGTTCACCCAGTTCCCCAGCATTGTCAAAGCTCACACAACTGGGAACTGATGGCTACAGAGTTAACCCTAGTGTCCTTTTTGGATATCTTTAGGCTCCACTTGCCTATTCTCAAGGATTTTCTATACATGTTATGTCTTTGCTTTCCATTGTGCTGGGAGGTTTTTCAATATTGGGCAGCAGTGATTTCCTTTCCTCTAGGGAAGGCTGTTTCTTCAGTTATCATGTCAAAAACTTGGTAGGACTCCTGAAAGCAAACCGCATCCCAGTGTGGACACCTAGCATGACAGTAGCCTTCTGAAATGTAATGACTCGGGCTAGTTCACACCCAGTCTCCAATGATCAACCAGTTATCTACCTGGCACCAGCAGCAGTAACTGACGGCTTGTAAACCCCTGTCCATCTCAGGGATGACAAACCTTCTCTGATGGATCAAAGACAGTTACCTTTCAGGTTTTCTTTTTCCCAGGTTGTTTCTTGTTTTGAGGGCAAAGATCTACAACTTCTAAAGTTCCTTTCAGGATAGACCAGCAACTGGGGACTCTTGTCTTCAAAGCTCTTGTAGACAGTGTCTCGGTAACAAGCATTTCGTAAATGTTTACTGAGTCAAAGTCTAAACAAGTGAAAGGGAAGCATTAAATTAGGGCCTAGTCTTTAAAGATGCTGCAGATGTCACTCCATGCCACCAGGAAGAGCACGGGCACGGTGATTACTGAAGATGTGGTCCCTGCTGCTGTTGCTTCTGCTTCCTGCCTAGACCTCTGGAAATACAAGGAGAGGGAAACAAATAGGAGTGCTAAAGATGTGTGCTACTCAAAGCAGGGCCAACACGATACACTTGGTTAGCTTTGGGATTGTATACACAGTGCTAAATACCCTAGTCTTTTTTTGTTTTATTTTCTTAGTTTGTTTTTGAGACAAGATATCACTGTGAGCCCAGACTCACAGCAGTGTCTTTGACTCAGAAAACATTTATTGAATGCTTATTATCAAGACACTCGGTCCACAAAAGATTTTCAAAGTCAATAATCCCGCAGTCACCAGTCTATCCTGTAAGAAACTTTGGATGCTCTAGATTTTACCCTCTAAAACAACAGAAAAACTGGGAGAAAGAAAATCCCAGTTAGCACTGTAGGCATGAGTCTGGTCTTTTGTGTGATGCCACTTTTCAAGGCTTCATGATCACCCATCACTGAGCTGCAGTGATAGTTTCCATCTTTTATCTATTACAATAAATGATTTAAAAAAGATGAATTACACACACACATACACACACACAAACAAAAAGAATCCTCCTTAGAGCAGTGAAGAGGCCTCAGAGGCTCCCATCTATCTTCAAGAGGAGACTGTGTCTAGAGCACACTCAGAGGCTCCCAGGGCCCTAATCTGTAGCTTGCTCAGTAAGTGTGACAACAACTCAGCTGCAGACATTTTGAACAATTAATCCCTCCCACCAACACCCGGGCCAACACCCAGGAACAACTGTACCACTCCTGATCTCATAATCTATCTTGCTACTGCTTTACTATAACACAGAAGAGAACAAGGTTAACACCTGCCAATGACATCGGAACAGCACTTCCCTCTGATTCCATGGAGCAGTGTTCTCACATTCATTTCCTAAGCACCCCTTCCCCCTGTAAGACACGGTTTCTCTGTGCAGCTCTGGCTGTCTAGGAATTCACTCTGTGGACCAGGCTGGCCTCTAACTCAGAGATCTACTCACCTCTGCCTCCCAAGTGCTTGGATTAAACGTGTGCACCACCATTGTTCTCCAACCAAACCCAATTAAAACAAGTTTCTTCTTCATCTAAAGCTTATGTCCTCTCCTCTTACCCGTCAGTTTCTCTCTGCAGATTACCAGATCTCTCCGGTGTATTCTTCCTTGTTTTTCTTTTTCTCTGAAGAATTGGGGCAGAAAGACCTTCTGTGATGCAAGTGAGCTTTGTAGAATAAAACTTATTACTTAGCATCTCTAAAATTCTCTTTCTTTACTGAAAACTGGGGACAACAGTATCTGCTCTAGAACAACTGTTTCTTTGCAGGATTAAACTCAGTGACGTAGGTGAGGTATGAGACTCCATATCCAACACAAGAGAGTATGAGAATTGTGGCAGTTTTTAGCTCGGTTTAGCCATCATTGCGATTGTTATTTTCAATTTTTAATAATCCACATTCCTATTCTTCCAAGTTGCCTTTTTTCCCTACATTAAATCATTAATTCTGGTTTTTCTGTTAGCTTATGGCATTTTTTTTTTTTACATACAGTTTGGAAGCTTATGTCTTTATATGCTAATAATGTTTTCAGTCTATAAGTGAGGGTTTCCACAATGACCTCAACACTATAGTGCTGATGTTAACTTGGGCTACGAGGACCTGAGATGCTTTCCAAGTTCTAGTACAAGGTATACACAGTGGCTTCCAGTGAAAACTATTACCTGAGCACCGACAGAGGCAGTTTAGTTCTACTCCAGTCTCCATGGAGACTTGACTGCAGCTCTACCACTGTGTTTAACTGAGGAAACAACCTTAGAGAGACTGGGGCGTGTCTCAGTTTTCTTCTGCCCTCCACCTTCTCAGCCTCTAGGGGTGGGTATTATCTGGCTTCTGAGACTGGGTGCAGGAAAAAGGGATTGAAACCATTCCTCCTAGGCAAGGTTCTCTTCTGGTCCCAGAGTGTGCCTTCTAAAATATGCATGACCTAGTCATTTAGAAACATATCCCATTAAATGAGGTATTTTTTAAAGAATGGGAAATAATTTATAAAGATAAAAATATTTCACTCGTTTCACAAAAGTGCAAAAATAAAATCTGTACCTTCGCTGCTGGCTTCTAAGAGGGAGGCCAGAGGGAGAGGAGAGACAGAATGTTTTGTGGTTGAAGCTAAGGGAGACCAAAAACTTGATTGACAAGTAAGTGGTGTCTGAGACTGGGGAATCTTGAACAAAATAGTGGACAAAACCTTTTTTTTTTTTCAGTTTTGAGATTATCAAGTCACCCTCAGCATGACACTTGTTCCTAGAAGGTAGTCCATTACAGGGTCTAAACTCCACCCAATCTCCATTCCTCCTTTTCCCCTTCTTGTCTTCCCCCCTCCTCTTTAACCCCCTTTATTTGGATAGCTGTGAGAACAGAAACCAATTTGGCCCATTTTGAAGCATTTTAAAACTCTGGTAGCTATGTGACTTCTCCTTCTAGTCTCTGCCTCCAACCCCAGCTTTGTTACTCCTTAAAACACCAGCCACATCTAAACTCTGACAGTTTTCTCTGCCCCATTGGATGCTCTTCAGGTACTTGTACTTCAAGCCTCTACTGAAATGTCATCTTCTTGGAGAACCTACTAGCTAGTGCTCAGATCCCAGTTAGTCCTTCCCATCTGCATTCCCTGAGTTCTCCCATTCTAAGATCACCTTTAAACACACTATATAACTTGTTCTATTCATCTCTATTGAGGGCAAGAATGTCCATGTCTCATGCCAGAGACATTGTTCATTACACGATCTGATACACAGGGTTTATCAAATTCTCAGTCACATCTAATAATGGCGCAGAACAGTGATCATATGAAGAGATTTGATAAGTGAAAGGGTCTCATCTTTCTGTGCATAATTTAGCTTGTCATTTTAGTGAGAGCTGATAGGGATGACAGGGTGGCCTCAGGTGAAGACATCAAGAGCTACCCAGGCAAACTTTGATGGTAATCCTATGATTTGCTCAGCTCAGATTACGGAACAATGGTATCCATATTTGTACTTTTAGGAATCATAAAGAGATCTTTCAGTGGCCTTTCCTCTTCCTGGAACACAGCTGTGTGCTAAGATATAGGAAGTGGAGATGTCTTTTGAATGATGTTTGCAAAAATCTCATTGTTTTAAATCTTTGTGTTCCTAGCTTATAATAAAGAAGTTAGGAACTGTGAGAAATTATTCCCATCACAATTCTATACAGTTGGTGGATGGCTGGAAGTATATCTTTACTTTGAAGCCTGTTGCTGTGAAGAATCCTGTCTAATGTCCAAGGCTGGATGTGCTTGCTCTGATTGCTTTCCCTCCATCAAGATAAGAGTTGAGAAGCCTTAGTGCCTTTCAGGGATGGTAGAAAGCATGTACTGGACATGGGCCAACTCATCTCAAGTATCTGCCAAACACCAATGACCCTATCTCAAAAGAAAGGTAAAGACCTGAGGTTGTCCTCTGACATGAACATTAGCCCCATGGGATACTCATACCTGTACTCACAGACACAAATCCATACATACACATGTATATTAAAAAGACTGCTTCTGGTGTAAGGACTATGTTTTATTTATTTTTGTAGTGCTCCTGCTGTTTTAGTTAGGGTTTGAACAGACAGCATGACCAAGGGAGCTCTTATAAGGAGGACAACATTTAATTGGGGCAGGCTTACAGGTCCAGAGGTTCCATCATCATCAAGGCAAGAGCATGGCAGCATCCAGGCAGGCATGATGGAGGAGAAGCTGAGGGTTCTACATCTTGTTCCAATGGCAGAGAGGAGAAGACTGGCTCTAGGGAGCCAGGATGAGTGTCTTAAAGCCCACACCCACAATGACACACTTCTTCTAACAAGGCTACTTTCCTCTAATAGTGCCACTTTCTGGGCCAAGTGTATTCAAATCATTACGTTTGTCCTCATTTGATGTTTTATTTATACAATGATTAGTGGGTATTTGCTAAAATACTACCACCACAGTCATGATCATAAATTTTGTGTCTTCTAGTCTTTCTTAAACTAGTTTCTTTGGCTGGGCACAAGGGTGCATGCCAATAATCCTGTCACTCAGGAGGTAAAGACAGGTACATCCCTGTGAGTTCAAGGCCAGCCTGGTCTACGTAGTGAATTTCACACTGACTGGAGCTACACAGTGAGGCCCTGTATAAAAAAAATATTTCCTTTCTTTGTGAAACTGGTTCAGTGTAAGCTTGGAGACCAATCATTAATGTTCCCAAACAAGCTATGTTTTCTTCTTGTATTTAGAGAAAAATACAGTCAAAAGATACAACTGAAGGACGAAGATGCTTGTTCTCTGGTGTTAAATCACACTGACTCTTCTGTTCTTGTGTTGTGATTACTCTCTAATGAGTGAGTCTGTAGTGTAGTCAGCATCAGACAATATAGTGAAGAGAAAATCCTTTCAGGTCTTTGAACTAAAGACTGTTTTTATGTTAAAATGTCCAAAACATAAAATTATGGAAGACAATTTGCTTCAAAAAAAAGGAGGAGGAGGAGGAGGAGGAGGAGGAGAAGGAGGAGGAGAAGGAGGAGGAGGAGAAGGAGGAGGAGGAGGAGGAGGAGGAGGAGGAGGAGGAGGAGGAGGAGGAGGAGGAGGAGGAGGAGGAGGAGGAGGAGGAGGAGGAGGAGGAGGAGGAGGAGGAAGAGTGCTAAAATCCAGTGCCAGTGGCTCATGGGAAGTATTCTTTGTGTATTGCTTCAAGAGGGTAGACAGGTTAGGTTTTAAAATGAAAATGAAAAACTTTCCATAACTAGAGAAGTGAATTGCAAAGTGGAAGCCACAGGGTCTCCTCCTGTCTGTCAAATTTATATCACCTAACCCGGGGGAGATGTGCAAAAGCACAACGGTTGCATTTTTATGATTTTTGTTGCACTTTATCCATTATAAAACTTAAGGAAACTTCAGAGTTTGTGGACGAGAAAGGAGGAAGGCGCTACAGGCGACAGCGCTAGAGACGCCATTATCCTCCGCTTCTTCGCTGCATGGATGTCGGTCCTGTTCATCTTTCACTCGATTGCGGCCTATTGGTGGATCCATTTAATTCAAGAAAATGGAGTCTGAACAGCTAGAAGAAACCTTCTCCAATGCCGAAACCAATGGTGAATTTGGTAAACACCCTGCAGAAGATAGGGAAGAGGAGCAAGCCTTTAAAAGACCTAGAAATATTGATGAGATGGTTGAATTGCGCATTTTGCTTCCGAGCAAGAATGCTGGGGCACTGATTGGAAAAGGGGGCAAGAACACTAAGGCTCTCCGTACAGACTACAATGGCAGAGTTTATATCCCAGACAGCAGTGGCCCCGAACGCATACTGAGTATCAGCGCCGAGACTGAGACAGTTGGAGAAATTCTGAAGAGAATCATCTCTACCTTGGGCCTGCAGGCGCCATCACCCACTGCGACCAGCCAGCTCCCGCTCGAGTCTGATGCTGTAGAATTAAATTACCAACACTATAAAGGAAGTGACTTTGACTGCGAGTTGAGACTGTTGATTCATCAAAGTCTGGTAGGAAGAATTATTGGTGTTAAAGGTGCTAAAATCACAGAACTTCGAGAAAACACTCAGACAACAATCAAGCTTTTCCAGGAGTGCTGCCCTCATTCTACTGACAGAGTTGTTCTCATTGGAGGAAAACCGGGTAGGGTTGTAGAGTGCATCAAGATCATCCTTGACCTTATAGCTGAGTCTCCCATCAGAGGACACGCACAACCTTTTAGGATGCTAACTTTTAGGATGAAACCTACGATTATGGCGGTTTCACAATGATGCTTGATGACCGCCGAGGACGGCCTGTGGCATTCCCCAAGCGGGAGAGGTGGCTTTCACAGAATGACTCCTGGTCGGGATGGACCATTCTAGAAGGGTTTATGATGATATGAGCCCTCGTCGAGGACCTTCTCCACCACCACCCAGAGGGGGAGATCTGATGACTTCCGACAGAAGAGGAAGGCATGGGGACCGCTACGATGGCATGGTTGGGTTCAGTGCTGATGAAACTTGGGACTCTGCAATTGACACACGGAGCCCGTCGGACTGGCAAACGGCTTATGAACCACAGGGTGGTTCTGGATATGACTATTCTTACGCAGGGGGTCGTGGTTCATGATCTTGGCGGACCTACACAAGTAGGAAAGTTTTCCTAAGACTAGTGGAGAACTGAAGGAGTCCTGCATCTTTTTGCTTCTGTTTAAAAAGCCAGCGTTCCTCTGCTTCACAGGTGTTCTGCATTTGAGGTGTAGTGAAATCTTTGCTGGTCACCAGATGTAATGTGTTAGTTCCTTACCAACACGGTTGGGGGAGGGTGTGCAAAAACTAACACTGAAATTGGGAAACAGCAGCAGAGTGAGTGACTTTTATTTTTTTGTTCATTGTTGGTGGTTTTAAAAATATTCCCGTGTACTTATTGTGAGCACCTTACTTTGTGGTCACTGTGACATTGGGAGGGCACAGGGAGGAAGGTAACTGTCCACATGTCCCTGGCATTAGTTCAGAGCAGTGTGCAGAATGTGATGCTCTTATGTAAGATTATTATTTACAATTTTTAAAATAAATGTAGTGAATCTATTTTGGATGGTCTTTTTTTAAAAGACAATTTCAAATGGTGGTTGAATTTTCCAGCCCACCCCTAAACTAAACACTAAGTGTGATTTTCAGCAGCTCCCCTGTTGGATATACGTGCACCTCTTGGATATAGACAAAACACATTGGCAAATTCAGTTAGGGTGATTTCTTAATGGTTGGAAAGACTTGACTTGATAAATTTCCATCACATATTCATGCTTATAATAAGCTTGGGATTTTGTTTGTTTTTGCAAATGTTTGCCACTACTTTGCAACAGTTTTCTGTTAGTCGTGGAGAACTGCGTGGGGAAGCAATGCTGCAAGAGTTAAGCATCTGAAGTATCTGCCAGAAGCCTGATGGGCAATGAGCTTTATTAACCAGAGTAACATTTGGTTATGGAAGTGGTGGATGCTGAATAAAGCCTGGTTATTTTTGTTAGATAATTTCTCACCTATAGACTCAAAGCTGTCAGGCTGCTAGCGTCTTGTTAGTTGAACTTTGTAAAAAAAAAAAAAAAAAATATATATATATATATATATATATATATATATATATATATATATATATACTTGTTTTTCCATTGTATGCACAATGAAAGAAAAAAGATGTACCATTTCTCTATTGTGTGTTGAATTATGTAGGTACTATTTGTGAACGATTTTCAAAAATATGGGAAAAGTTTCTGTGGATGTTTTGTGTAGTAACTTGGCATCTGTATTGATAGTTCAAAATCCACACCTAAATAAAACTTTCATGATGTTAAAAAAATAACTTAAGGAAGGAACTGCCTAAAAACACAAGGAATGTCTCATCTATTCAGCCTGTGTGTGTGTGTTTCTGACTCTAGCCTCTTGCCAATAGAATCCCCAAAAACATGAGCTGTAATTACTACATGTATTTTCAAGTCACAGTCTTAGGAATTGATATTTACTATATTAGTCACAATAACATCTAATGTTAAGGGTAGCATAGAAACGAAAGAAAAGTAGAAAAAATTATATAATTAAAAAGACAGAGACCCAATCCAACAACACCCAGAGGAAGACTGTCATCCAGGTACTCTACTAAGTCTAGGATAACAGGTGAGGAGAACACAACACCCCGAGCAACTGATATCCAGAATCCAGCGACACAGGAACCCCCGCCCAACCAGTGAAAAGGGTCCCTTCCAGTCTGAACTGGTGCCTGAGCACACCTTGTGTGCTGGGTTCCCACACAACCCTACAACACCCAGATGAAGCCCAACACCCAGGTGCTCTAACACACCCAGGAACACAGGATCACAGAATCACAGGTGTGCTAACAGGTCCAGGATCACGGTACCACAAAGGAAGCTTGACTCCCAGAGATCTCCACATTAAACCAGATACACTGAAAC
Organism: Micromys minutus; assembly: GCF_963924665.1. Taxonomy (NCBI): domain Eukaryota; kingdom Metazoa; phylum Chordata; class Mammalia; order Rodentia; family Muridae; genus Micromys; species Micromys minutus. The sequence continues at coordinate 86,507,634 of NC_137969.1, read as the reverse complement.
TATTAGATGAGAAAGTAGGGAAAACCTTAGAACACATAGGCACAGGAGAAAATTTCCTGAACAAAACACCAATGGCTCAAGCTCTAAGGTCAAAGAATAACAAATGAGACTTAATGAGATTGCAAAGTTTCTGTAAGACTAAGGACATTGTCAAGAAAACAAAACGGCAACCAACAGAATGGGAAAAGATCTTTACCAACACCACATCAGATAGAGGCCTAATATCCAAGGTATACAAGGAACTCAAAAAGCTAGACACCAGAGAATCAAATAACCCTATTAAAAATGGGGTACAGAGCTAAACAAAACGTTCTCAGTTGAGGAACACCGAATGGCCGAGAAACATCTGAGGAAGTGCTCAACATCCTTAGCCATCAGGGAAATGCAAATCAAAACAACCCTGAGATTCCACCTCACACCAGTCAGATTGGCCAAGATCCAAAACTCAGATGACAGCAGATGCTGGCGAGGCTGCGGAGAAAGAGGAACACTTCTCCACTGTTGGTGGGGTTGCAAACTAATACAACCACTCTGGAAATCAGTCTGGCAATACCTCAGAAAATTGGATACAGTACTACCTGAAGACCCAGCTATTCCACTTCTGGGCATATACCCCAGAGACACTTTAATACACAACAAAGATATATGCACCACAATGTTCATAGCAGCTCTATTTATAATAGCCAGAAGCTGGAAAGAACCCAGATGTCCTTCAGAAGATGAATGGATACAAAAACTGTGGTACATTTACACAATGGAATACTACTCAGCCACCAGAAACAATGACTTAACCAAATTCTTAAGAAAATGGCTGCATCTAGAGAATATCATCCTGAGTGAGATAACCCAGTCACAAAAGAACAGACATAATATGCAGTCACTGATATTGGGATGCTAACCCCAGAGGCTTGCACTCCCCCAGAAACAACTCACAGACTGTGTGAAGTCCAAGAAATAAAGAAAACAAAAAAAAAACAAAAAATATTTACAAAACAAGAAGACTTTGACTATTTCCATGTTGCGTTTTATTTTGCATGTACTTTACGCTCATTGTAACTATTAGGTCTTCAATGCATACTGTCAAGCCTTTGAAAAAATCAAGTACTAACTAAAAAATATATTCATATAGTTTTATGTAAAAATTATTTTAAAATCTGAAAAAAAGTACTGACAAAAATGTATAATTTTAAGCAAAAAATGTTTAAAATCTGTACATTTATCTTTGTTTTGTAAAATAAAGTTGTTTAAAAAAAAAAAAAAGAGGAACACTCATAGTTCTGAGCGCCTCCAAAAAGAAACTTGAAAGAGTACACACTAACAGCTTAACATCACACCTGAAACCTCTAAAACAAAAAGAACCAAATATACCAAAGAGGAGTAAAAGTCAGGAAATAATCAAAATCAGGCCTAAAATTAACCAAACACAAACAAAAAGAAGTATATAAAAATCAACAAAACCAGAAACTGGTTTTGTGCAAAAATCAACAAGATAGATAAACCCCTATCAAGATTAACCAGAGGGCATAGGTACAGTATCCAAATTAACAAAATCAGAAATGCAAAGGGAAGCATAACAATAGAAACAGATGAAATTAGAAACATTATCAGATCCTAGTACAAAAGCCACTATTCCATAAAACAGGAAAGTATGGAGGATGTAGACAATTTTCTAGGCAGATAGCAGATACCAAAGTTAAAGCTGGATCAGATAAACCATCTAAAGAGTCCCATAACCCCATAAGAAATAGAAGCAGTTATTAAAAGCCTCCCAAACAAAAAAACGCCCAGGACCAGATGTGGAATTCTCTCAGATCTTCAAAGAAGCCCTAATACCAATACTCTTCAAACTAATAGAAACAAAAGGAACACTACCCAGTTTGTTCTATGAAGCCACAATTATGCTTATGCCTAAACCTCACAAAGACCCAACAAAGAAAGAGAACTTCAGATCAATCTCCCTTATGGACATTGATGCAAAAACACCAAATAAAATTCTTGCAATTGGAATCCAAGAACATGTCAAAACAATCATCCATCATGATCAGGAGGCTCCATCCCAGGGATACAGGAATGGTTCAACATACCGAAATCCACGAATGTAAGCCACTATATAAACAAACTCAAAGGAAAAAGAAAAATCACATGATCATTTAATTAGATGCTGAGAAAGCATTTGACAAATTTGAACATCCCTTCATGTTAAAAGTCTTAGAAAGATCAGAAATTTAAGGCCCATACCTAAACATATTAAAAGCAATACACAGCAAATCAGTAGTTGACATGAAACTAAATGGTGAGAAACTTGAAGAAATCCCACTAATGAAACTAAATAGTGAGAAACTTGAAGAAATCCCACTAAAAGTAGATAAGGCTGCCCACTCTCCTCCGCCTATTCAATATAGTTCTGAAGTACTAGCCAGAGCAATTGGACAGCAAAAGGAAGTCAAAGAGATACAAATCAGGAATGAAGAAGCCAAAATATCACTATTTGCAGATGATATAATAGTATACTTTAGTGATCCCAAAAATTCCACCAAAGAACTTTTACAACTGACAAACAACTTCAGCAAAGTGGCTGGATATAAAATTAACTCAAACAAATCAACTGCCTTCCTCTACTAAAGGATAAACAGGCTGAGAACAAATTAGGAAAATAACATCCTCCCCAATAGTCACCAATAGTGTAAAATACCTTGGTTTGACTCCAACCAAGCAAGTGAAAGATCTGTATGACTTCAAATCTCTGTAGAAAAAAATTGAAGAAGATCTCAAAAGATGAGATCTCCGATGCTCATGGATTGTCAGAATTAATATAGTAAAAATGGCCATCTTGCTAAAGGCAATCTACAAATTCAGTGAAATCTTCATCAAAATTCCAACTCAATTCTTCATAGAGTTGAAAAGAGAAATTTGCAAATTCACTGGGAGTAAGAAAAAAACCCATGATAGTGAAAACTATTCTCAACAATAAAAGAACTGCTGGGAGAATCACTATCCCCAAACTAAAGCTGTATTGCATAACAATCACTACAAAACCTGTACAGAAACAGGTACAGAAACAGGCAGGTAGATAACAGAATAGAGCACAGTCACTTGATCTTCGACAAAGGAGCTAAAAACCATTCAGTGGGAAAAAAGACAGTATTTTCAACAATTGGTTCAGGTTCATCTGGAGGTCAGCATGTAGAAGAATGCAAATTGATACATTCTTATTACCTTGTACAAAGCTCAAGTCTAAGTGGATCAAAGACCTCCACATAGAACCAGGTACACTGAAATTAATGAAACAGAAGGTGGGGAAGCGTCTCATACACATAGGCACAGGAGAAAATTTCCTGAACAAAACACCAATGGCTCAAGCTCTCAGGTCAAATATCAACAAATGGGACTTAATGAAATTGCAAAGCTTCTGTAAAGCTAAGGACACTGTCAAGAAAACAAAACGGCAGCCAGCAGATTGGGAAAAGATCTTTACCAACCCCACATCTGATAGAGGCCTAATATCCAAGGTATACAAAGAACTCAAGAAGCTAGACACCAGAGCATCAAACAATCCTATTAAAAATGGGGTACAGAGCTAAACAAAAAGTTCTCAATTGTGGAATATAGAATGGCTGAGAAGCATCTAAGGAAGTGCTCGACATCATTATCCATCAGGGAAATGCAAATCAAAACAACCCTGAGATTCCACCTCACACCAGTCAGAATGGCTAAGAACAAAATTCAGATGACAGCAGATGCTGGTGAGGATTCCGAGAAAGAGGAACACTTCTCCACTGCTTGTGGGGTTGTAAACTGGTACAACCACTCTGGAAATCAGTCTGGTGATTCCTCAGAAAATTGGACATAGTACTACCTGAAGACCCAGTTATTCCACTTCTGGGCATATACCCCAGAGAAGCCCCAACATACAACACAGACACATGCACCACCATGTTCATAGCAGCCCTATTTATAATAGCCAGAAGCTGGAAAGAACCCAGATGTCCTTCAGTAGATGAATGGATACAGAAATTGTGGTATATTTACACAATGGAGTGCTACTCAGCTATCAGAAACAATGACTTTATGAAATTCTTAAGAAAATGGATGCATCTAGAGAATATCATCCTGAGTGAGGTAACCCAGTCACAAAAGAACAGACATAATATGCAGTCACTGATAATTGGATACTAACCCCAGAAAGCTCTGAACACCCCAGAAAAAACTCACAGACTATATGAAGTTCAAGAAAAAACAGAAGCCAAAAAAAAGAAAAAAGAAAAAAAAGAAAAGAAAATGAAAAACCATTATGCTTAATCTTTACACACCAAGAAAACTTTGACTATTTCCAGGCTACATCTTGTCTTACTTGTACTTTATGCTCATTGTAACTAGTCAGATTTTAATGCATACTATCAAATCTTTAAGAAAAATCAAGTACTGGCAAAAATGTATTCCTATACTTTTATGCAAAAATGCTTAAAATCTGTACATTTATCTTTGTTTTTAAAAATGAAGTTACTCAATTTTTTAAAAAATAAAATACCAATAAAAATTATAATTGCATTTATAAAGTTAAAAGACAGCAAGATCAAATATACACATAAGAACACAAGTTCAATTAATTTAATAATTTTGTTCATGTGTAAACTGTCCTAAGTATCATATAACAGCTTTGATTATAAGTTGTGTGTGGATGACGCATCAATCCTAATATGTTTCTCTCCGGACTTTTCTCACAGGCTCTCTGAAGTTAATAGACTATTGACTCGGAGCAGCACAGAAAAAAATAAACCAAACCAATTACTGTGACTGCAATAATACTGATAATTCACCTAGAATTTATATGAGCTTTTTTCTTATATTAAGTGTATACTTTCTCTTGTTTTACATTAATGCACTCATAAAATGTATGCAATTTGGAAGCTGGAACAATTAGTATCTTTACAGATGACATTAAATTCAAATGAATCATCTGGCTTAAAATTGAATGCTGAGTTTGTGGATGAAATAGGAGAGAGAATTCACGAGTCTCTCCCTATGTCTCTTTCAAAGAGGTTATAACTGCCTCCATGGTAGAGTAGGTCATTTTATTTTCTAACATACCTTACTTTTTTCTTTTCATTGGGTGAAAATAATTAGCCCAATGTCCTTTCATTATTTCTTTTTGGTGAATATGTTGATAGTAATTGAAGCTAAGCTGTGTTCTGATATTAAGTTAGTTTTTTTAAAATTCCCCAGATTTTAAAATCTGTTTTAAATATTTTCTGTTACTATACATGTTACTATACAGGGCTTCAGGCACCTTTTCCCATGCAAGCATATCATGTATGTTGAGCCCATAGCTCCATGCTCTACAATCCATTCCCTCTGAGCCTGGCCCCTACCCACTAGTCCTCTGTGTTTCCTAGACAGCTTTACATCTACACTCACATCGTCAACACAGCTGTGACTTTATTCTGAGACTCACAAGTGAGAGGAATGCTATAATACCACATTTGTCTTTTGGGGATTGACAATTTCTTTAATATGACCATCACCAGTTACATTCATTTTTGTGCAAACAGTATAACTTTAATTATTCTTCAGGGCTGAAAAATATAATTATGCATATAAAACACATTATTTCCTTAGTTTCTTTTGCTAGTAGATAACTATGTATCTAAGTTGGTGCCATAGATCAGCTACCATGAATGGTGATGGGCAAGTATTTCTGTGAAATGTTGACTTCAGTCTTCTGGGTAGATACTGAGAAGGGTTATAACTGGATTATAGAGTTCATCTATCTCTAGCTTTCAGGGAGCTTCCATTACTGACTTCCACAGTGGTTGCACTGGTTTACATTTCCACCAGCAGTTTATAAGGATGCCATTGTTCACTGGCATCTACTAATTGTTGATGATTGCCTTTCTAAATGGTGAGAGATGGAATTTCATTGCAGGTGTGTGTATGTGTGTATGTGTTTGTCTGATGGCTAGTAATGTTGACCATTTAGTCATATGTTTATTATACTTGATTCCTTGAAAACTGTTTAGTCATTTCCCTACTCCACTTTTTGTATAAGTGGTGCTTTTCTTTTGTCTTGGTTTTTGTAAGTATCTGAGTGTGTGTGTGTGTGTGTGTGTGTGTGTGTGTGTGTTGTTGTTGTTGTTGTTGTTGTTGTGTTGTAACATGCATCCTTGTTAAATGTTGGAGCTTCATTTTTGTATATGCCCAGAAGTGGCATATCTGGGTCTTCAGGTGGTACTATGTCCAGATATCTGAGGAAGTGACAGACTGATTTCCAGAGTGGTTGTACCAGCTTACAACCCCACCAACAATTAAGAAGTCTTCCTCTTTCTCAACATCCTCGTCAGTATCTGCTGTCACTTGAGTTTTTAATCTTAGCCATTCTGACTGGTGTGAGGTGGAATCTCAGGGTTGTTTTGATTTGAATTTTATTGATGACTAGAGATTTTGAGCATTTCTTTAGGTGTTTCTGAGCCATTCAGTATTCCTCAGTTGAGAATTCTTTGTTTATCTCCATATCCCATTTTAAAATAGTATTTGATTTTCTAGAGTCTAACATCTTGAGTTCTTTGTATATAGATATGGATACTAGCCCTCTATTAGATGTAGGATTGGGAAAGATATTTTTTCAATCTCTTGATTGCTGTTTTGTTCTTTTGACAGTGTACTTTGCCTTACAGAAGCTTTGCAATTTCATGAGGTCCCATTTGTCAATACTTGATCTTAGAACATAAGCCATTGGTGTTCTGTTCTGTAAAAATTCCACTGTGCCTGTGTGTTCTAAGCTCTCCCCCACTTTCTGTTCTATTAGTTTCAGTGTACCTGGTCTTATGAGGAGGTCTTTGATCCACTTAGACTTGAGCTTTGTACAATGAGATAAGAAAGGATCGATTTGCATTCTGCATGCAGACCGCCAGTTGAACTAGCAACATTTGTTGAAGAGGCTGTCCTTTTTTTTTTTTTTTTTTTGAATTTTTTGAGTTACTTTGTCAAAGATCAAGTGACCATAGGTATGTGGGTTTATTTCTGGGTCTTCAACTCTATTTCATTGATCTACCTGCCTGTCTCTGTACCAATACCATGTGGGTTTTTTTTATCATGATTGATCAGTAATGCAGCTTGAGGTCAGGGATGGTGATTCCCCCGTAAGTATTTTTTTATTGTTGAGAATGTTTTTCCTATCCTGGGTTTTTTATTATTTCAAATGAATTTGCAAATTGCTCTTTCTAACTCTATGAAGAATTGAGTTGTAATTTTGTTGGGTATTGCATTGGATTTGTATATTGTTTTATGCAAGATGGCCATTTTTACTATGTAAATTCATCCAAGCTATTAGCATGGGGCATTTTCCACCCTCTGAGGTCTTCTTCAATTTAATTTTTCAGATGTTTGAAGTTCTTGTTGTACATATACTTCACTTGCATGGTTAGGGTTACACCAAGGTATTTTATATCCTTTGTGACTATTTTTAAGGGTGTCAATTCTCTAATTTCTTTCTCATCCTTTTTATCTTTTGAGTAGAGGAAGGCTACTGATTTGTTCTAGTTATTTGCTGAAGCTGATTATCAGCTATAGAAATTCTCTGATGGAATTTTTAGGGCCACTTAAGTATATTATCATATCATCTGTAAATAGTGATATTTTGACTTTTTCTTTTTCCATGTATATCTCTTTGACCTTTTTCTTGTCTGATTGCTCTTGGCTAGTACTTCCAGTAACATATTGAATAGGTAGGGGGAGAGTGGGCTGCCTTGTTTCGTTCATGATTTTAGTGAGATTGCTTCAAGTTTCTCACCATTTAGTTTCATGTTGGCTACTGTCTGGCTGTATATTGCTTTTAATATGCTTAGGTATGGGCATTGAGTTTCTGATCTTTCCAAGGCTTTTAACATGAAGAGATGTGAAATTTTTCAAATGCTTTCTCTGAATCTAAAGAGATGATCATGTGGTTTTATTCTTTGAGTTAGTTTATAAAGTGGATGACATTGATAAATATATTGAACCATCCTTGCATCTCTGGAACAAAGAGTACTTAATCATGATGAATGATTGTTTTGATGTGTTCTTGGATTCAGTTTGCAAGAATTTTATTGGGTATTTTTGTATCAATGTTCATGAGGGAAATTGGTCTGAAGTCTTTTTCTTAGTATGGTATTAGTATGGTTTAGGAATGAGAATAATTGTGGCTTCAAAGAATGAGTTGGGTAGTGTTCTCTCTGTTTCTATTTTGTGGAATAGTTTGGAAGGTATTGGTATTAGGTCTTCTATGAAGGTCTGAGAGAATTCAGCACTAAACCCATCTGGTCTTGGGCTATTTTTGGTTGGGAGGCTTTTGATGACTGCTTCTATTTCTTTAGGGGTTATGGGACTGTTTAGATGGTTTATCTGATTTTGATTTAACTTTGGTACCTGATATCTGTCTAGAAATTTGTCTATTTCCTCTATATTTTCCTGTTTGTTTAGTATAGGCTTTTGTAGTAGGATCTGATGATTTCTTAAATTTCTTCAGTTTTTGTTGTAATGTCTCCCCTTTCATTTCTGATTTTGTTAATTTGAATATTCTTTCTGCACCCTCTCATTTGTCTCCTATGGGTTTACCAAATTTGTTGATTTTCTCAAAGAACTGCCTCCTGTTCTTTTTTTGGAGGGGTTGATTTTTTTGTATAGTTCTTTTTGTTTCTATTTGGTTGATGTCAGGCCTAAATTTTATTATTTTCTGGTGTCTACTACTCATGGGTATATCTGTTTCTTTTTGTTCTAGAGGTTTTAGGTGAGCTGCTAGTGTATGCTCTTTCCAGTTTCTTTCTGGAGGCACTCAGAGCTATGAGTTTTCCTCTTATTACTGCTTTCATTGTGTCCAATAAGTTTGGGTATGTTGTGCCTTCATTTTCATTAAATTCTAAAAAGTCTTTGATGTCTTTCTTTATTTCTTCCTTGACCAAGCTATCATTGAGTAGAGCATTGTTTATCTTCCATGTGTATGTGAGCTTTTTGTTGTTTTTGTTGTTATTGAAGACAAGACTTAGTCCATGTGACCTGATAGGATGCATGGCATTATTTCAATGTGCTTGTATCTGTTGAAGCCTGTTTTTTTGACTGACTATGTGGTCAGTTATGGAGAAGGTGCCATTAGGTGCTAAGAAGAAGTTATATTCTTTTATTTTAGTATAATTTTTTCTATAGTTGTCCATTAAATCCACTTGCTTCATAACTTCTATTAGTTTCACTGTCACTGTTTAGTTTCTGACTCCATGATCTGTCTATTGATGAGAGTGGGGTGTTAGTCTCCTACTATTATTGTGTGTGGTACAATAATGCATTGAGTTTCAGTAGAGTTTCTTTTGTGAATGTGGGTGCCCTTGTATTTCTAACATAATTGTTCAGGATTGAGAGTTAATCTTGATAGATTTTTTTCCTTTGATGAGCAAAAAGGTGTCCTTTCTTATTTTTATTTTTGAAGACGTTTGGTTGCAAAATTTATTTTATTTGATATTAGGATGGCTACTCCAGCTTGTTTTTTGGGACCATTTGCTTGAAAAGATATTTCCCAATCTTTTATTTTACTGTAGCACCTGTTTTTGTTTCCTAGATGAGTTTTCTGTATACAGCAAAATGCTGGGCCCTGTTTATATCCAGTCTGATAGTCCATGGTTTTTTGGGTTTTCTTTGGGGGGGGGGGAGTATTGAGTCCATTGGTGTTGAGATATCAAGAAATAATGATTGTTGTTACCTCTTATTTTTGTTGTTAGAGGAAGAATTATGTTTGTGTGTCTTTCTTCTTTATGTTTTCTTACAAGAGAAATATTTTCTTGCTTTTCTTAGATGTAATTTCCCTCTTTGTGTTGAAGTTTTCTGTCTATTATCCTTTGTAGGGCTAGATTTGTGGATAGATATTGTATAAGTTTGACATTGTCCTGGAATATCTTGATTTCTCCATCTATAGTAACTGAGAGTTTTGCTGAATAGAGTAACCTGAGCTGTCATTTGTGGTCTTTTAGGGTCTGTATGATGGCAGTCCAGGATCTTCTAGCTTCCATAGTTTCTGTTGAGAAGTCTGGTGTAATTCTGATTGGTCTGCCTTTACATGTTACGTGTCCCATTTCCCTTACTGTTTTTAGTATACTTTCTTTGTTTTGAGCATTTGGTGTTTTGACTATTATGTGTTGGGAGGAATTTCTTTTTTGGCCCAATCAATTTGGAGTTCTGTAGGCTTCTCATATGTTCATGGTCATCTCTTTCTTTAGGTTAGGGAAGTTTTCTTTTATAATTTTGCTGAAGATATTTTCTGGCCATTTCAATTGGGAGTCTTTGTTCTATTTTATACCTATTATTCTTATGTTTTTTTTTTCTCTCATTGTGTCCTGGATTTTCTGGATATTTTGGGTTAGGACCTTTTTAATTTTTACATTTTCTCTGACTTTTGCATTAATGCTCTCTATGTTATCTTCTGCCCCTTAGATTCTCTCTTTCATCTCTTATATTCTGTTGGTGATGTTTGCATCTATGACTCCTGATCTTTTCCCTAGGTTTTCTATCTCCAGGGTTGTCTCTCTTTGTGTTTTGTTTATTGCTTCCATTTCCATTAGAATAACCTGTGTGAGGATGGAGAATATTCATGAAAATGAAATCTTTTTTAAAAGATCTAAGTAGAACAAGAAAAATAAAGAAATTGCAATAGAAATATTACACATTAAATTTTACCCTGACTGATAATAAGAACAGAATCAAAACCAAAATGACTCAGTAGACAAAATTGGCAAGTCTCAGAAGTCAGATTAAAGAAAAGTACTGACAGGGAGGATTTGTATGTGTGCGGATGATATTCTGAATGAACATCCAGATGAAATGGAGCCAATACAATTGTCCAAGAAATAAGGAAAAAAACCCACACCATTATCTGGGTGGGGAGCAGAGACATTTGCATTTACATGGAAGCTTTAGCTAAAATTGCTAATTTTCAGTCTACCAGGATGTAGTGTGATAAGTGTTTTTTTTTTTTAATCTCAAGTCTTAAATATATCAAAACATACTAAAAGGCTGGGATTTCATCTAAGTAATGATACATTAAGAGCTTTTCTTAGTGAGAACAAGAAAATCTAGAATGCTCTATTTGAAAACATTGAAAAATCCTTGAATCAACAAGAATTTCTAAGACTAATGTCTGGGAGAAAAGCACAAAGGTAGGCACATAGTATTTCGTGTGCCTGTCACCCCTCTGGCTTTCTCAGTCCTTCCTCCCCCTGTTCTACAAGACTCCCCAAGCTCAGCCTGTTGTTTGACTGTGGGTCTCTGCATAGGTTTGCATCAGCTGCTAGATGCAACTCATCGGAAGCCGGTTATGCTAGGCTCTTGTCTGCAAGCACAGCAGAATATCATTAATAGTAACAGGGGTTGATTCTTGCCCATTGGATGGGTCTCAAGTTGGGCCAGTCATTGGGTGGTCATTTCCTTAATCTCTGCTTCTTCTTTATTTCTGCACATTTCACAGGCAGGAAAAACTGTCTCAAAGGTTTTGCAGGTGAGTTGGTATACCCCTCCGTTTACTGGACATCCATTCTGACTACAGGAGATGGTTACTTTGGGTTCCATATACCCCACTCCTACAAGTCTAAGATAGGGACCCATAAATTTCTGTGAGCCTTCCCTATCCCAGGTCTCTGGCTCATGCCAGAGATACACCCCTTCCACCAGACTTCTTTTCAATCTCCCATAATCCTCACTCTCTGTACCCTACGTCCCCCCATCCCCTTTCCCACCTAGTTCCTTCCCTTCATCTACTGTTAATGTCTGTTTTATTTCCTCTTCTACATGAGATTCGAGCATCCTTCCTTGGACCCTCCTTTTTATTTAGCTTCTTTGGGTCTGTGGATTGTAGCATAGTTATTCTGCACTTTGTGAAAGACCCACAGAGTAAACTATGATTCCATGGGTGCTCACAGAAAATGGTTCACCAACTAAAAAGCATAAATGGGTTGGACCTAGGCCCCCTTCCCATATATAGCAGGTGCACAGCTTGGTTTTCATGTGGGTCCCCTAACAATTGAAGTTGAGGCTGTCTCAGACTCTGTTGCCTGTCATTAGACCCCTTTTCCTTATCTGAGCTGCCTTGTTTGGCTTCAGTGGGAGAGGATATGCTTAGTCCTGCAGTGACGTGGTTTGCCATTCTGTTGCTACTCATGTGGGGGGTTCCTCTTCTCTTCAACAGACATTGGCAGTGAATGGAGGGAGGGATGGATGGGACAAGGTTTGAGGGTGGGACTGCAGGGAGAGGGTAATGTAAAGTGAAAGAAAAAAAATTTCCATGTTTGCTTCCGAGGAAGTTCTCAACCACAGAAGCACTTGTCTGAGAAAAGAAAAAACTGTACTTTTGACCTTTGGCTGGGGACTCTAACATTAGATTTAAGAGCTTAACCACATGCAAGGGAATCTGCTTGTACAGGGAACTTTGGAGGGTTGCACTTTGTGTGTAGGTGTCAGTTAGCACTGACTCCCATAGAGATGTAGTGCAAGCGTTGGTTCCTTTGAGACTCTGATTGCAGCAGGAGATCTGGGATGCTAGCAGCTCATGAGAAGAAAGCTAACTGCTTCTGAAGGAAGGCAACGACATACAAGGCCTCAAGTTTGGTTATGTTGTGGCTTCATTTTTGTTAAATTCTAAAAAGTCTTTGATTTCTTTCTTTATTTCTTCCTTGACAGAGCTGTCATTGAGTAGAGCATTGTTTAGCTTCCTTGTATATGTGGGCTTTTTTTTTTTTTTTTTTTTTTTTTTTTGTTTTGTTTTGTTTTGTTTTGTTTTGTTTTGGACCAGGCTTAGTTAGAATACATGGAATTATTTCTATGTTCTTTTATCTGTTGAGGCCTGTTTTGTGACTGACGATGAGGTCAGTTTTGGAGAAGGTGCCATGAGGTGCTGAGAATAAGGTATATTCTTTTGTTTTAGGATGAATTATTCTGTAGATATCTGTTAAATTTTGTTGGTTCATACCTTCTGTTAGTTTCACTGTGTCTCTGTTCAATTTGATTCATTGATTTGTCCTTTGATGAGACTCGGGTGTTGAAGTCTCTCACTGTTATTGTGTTTGGTGAAATATATGCTTTGAGCTTTAGCAGAGTTTCTTTTCTCAATGTGGGTGCCCTTGTATTTGGAGCATAGATGTTCAGGATTGAGAGTTCATCTTGATAGATTTTTCCTTTGAAAAGTGTCCTCCTTATATTTTTTGATAACTTTTGGTTGAAAATCTATTTTATTTGACATTAGGATGGCTACTCCAGCTTGTTTCTTGAGACCATTTGCTTGGAAAGTTTTTCCCAACCTTCTACTCTGAGGTAGTGCCTGTCTTTGTTGTTGAGATGGGTTCCGTGTATGCAGCAAAATCCTGGGTCCTGTTTATGTATCCAGTCTGATAGTCTATCTCTTTTTATTGGAGAATTTAGTTAGTTGATGCTAAGAGATATTAAGAAATAGTGATTGTTGTTTCTTGCTATTTTTGTTGTTAGAGGTAGAATTATGTTTCTGTGCTTCTTTTCTTTGGGGTTTGTTGCAAGAAAATTAATTTCTTGCTTTTACTAGGGTGAAATTTTTCTTTTTGTGATAGAGGTTTTCATTCATTATACTTTGTAGGGCTGGATTTTTAGACAGATATTATGTAAAGTTGCATTTGTCCTGGAATATTTTGGTTTCTCCATCTATGGTAATTAAGACTATTATGTGTCGGGAAGAATTTCTTTTCTGGTCCAATCTATTTGAAGTTCTGTAGTTTTCTTGTATGTTCATGGTCATCTTTTTCTTTGGGTTAGGGAAGTTTTCTTCTATTTGCTGTGGTGGGAGAACTAGGTTCTGATATTGACAGGGTGCTGTGGTTTCTGTTTTGTAGATTCTTGCGCTTGCCTCTTGCCATCTTGTTATCTGTGGGCTCAGGTGGGAAAGTGTTCCTGAGGCTTCTCTGGGTGCTCAGCAGTCTGCGGTTAGGCCTTGAGTCCTGATGGCAGTGGCCCATCCCAGGTCCTCCAGTTTTTTTTTTTTATATTTGACATTTAAATGTATATTGCAATTGATATGAACTGTCAGCTGTATTGTTGTTGTCAAGGAGAAGAATAACTGTGTGACTATCATTATTTTTCTGTTTATGAGCTTGACTATGTGTTGTAATTTTGTAATCTTACATCTTAGCAGAATTGCTTATATTGACACAACACTAACATTGGATTTTAACATAATAGAAAAATGCCTGTTCATCGCTCAAAATGTCTCCCAAAGATATCCATATGATGACAATTGAAGGCAAAAGATTTCTTGTTAGTGGAAGATTGTATATAATACACATAGGAAACAAAGCAGTTAGAACTCGTATGTTTTGCTGGGCTCTGTGCTAAGTGGGGTATTAAAAAGCAAAAATGTCCATCTGGCTAGCTGCACTACCTAGAACTGCTATCCCTCAATCCTGTCAAATAATATGATTTAAACATCATGAACATTTCTAACTGGGAGATATAGACAAATCCTGGCATTCTATGTGTTTTAAAATTATGCTATCAATCTTAAATGCACCAAATAGCTATGTTATAAATATGTCTCGTGAAAGAAAAAACCATTATGTATGATGTATGACAGTTACAATGTTCTATAAAGATTAAACATTTTAATAGAAATATGACTTCTATTACAAGTTTAATTTTCCATTAAGAGATTATAATTATAATGAGAAATGTGTTTTATTGTCTGTCACTAAAACCCAACAAAATGTTTATGTATATTAGTATTTTCCCCCAAAACTGTATTAAGTCAGTGGTACATATTACAGTTAACATCTTATAATCAGAAAAGATATTGTGAGAATGACTGATATATAATTATCATAGAAATAATCTGAAATTGTATCAAGACTTTATATTTTTCCTGAAGAGTATATCTGTATTATTTTCTTTTGCTTCATGAAATAGGATAGTTTTATTGTTTCCTATGGTAGTAAATTTCAGAAAATAAGGCATGAAATTTAGAAAATTTTACAACATAAGATTTTTTTAAATAAATCCAAGTTTTGTATTTATCAGCTATGTGTGTGTCCTAGTAACATATTTTTGAAAAGCACTTTAAGATTAACTTAAAAGAATAGACAAAAATCCAAAGATCACAGTTAAGGAAGTCAGACATAGAGCTGCAAAGATGACTTCAAGCTAAAAAGGAGTTGCCTTAATATTGGTTCTGTATGTGATCACAACAGTGTATAAGAATTTAAAATAAAATTTAATAATCAAGGACAATGTAAAGGGTCTACGGTAACAATAAGCAGGGTGATGGCAATGAAGATGCTGGTCCTGGATGACCATGGGGAGAGCTGAGCACAGTCTTCTCAAATAGACGGGGATTCCCTTACAAGAAAATGGATGCCTTTGAGAAGCCACTGGAGACCAATGGCCTACCTGGGGACTTCTTACACATGTTACAACAAGGGGATTGTAAAGGCCTAGAAAACAAATGACAATAAAATGTTTTAAAAATATAGAATGCCACAGAACCTGATGCTATGAAATATAACAAAAATCAATGCCCTAGACACGTTTCTCATTAAGAGACAAAGATTCAGATTTGATTATCTTAAAAAGCTAACATACACGTTATCTATCAGTGTAGAAGAAAATCAAGAATAAAGTTCTAGGCAAACATTTAACAGAAGAGTTTGCACAGATGCAACTTATGGGCAAGTGAACAACAACGGCATCAGGCAAAAATAATTTAATACAAATATTTTTATGTACACAAAGAAAGCCTCTTTTGCTAGCAAGGGTGTGATTCACAATGCTACGGAAACCGCCATAAACCTTCATGTGCCAAGAGACAAGGAGCAGAAAATTACTACAGTAATAAAAGATTTGGATATTATTTGGAATTTTAATGAACAGTATAAGGAGGGAAATAATTGAATAATAAATTTTTAAACTAAAAAAAATACAAACTTAAAATATGTACACCAGGTATCAGTTGTGACTCTTTCCTGATTACCTTTTATAAAATAATGAAGATTTTCTGGTTTCCAATTAAGAGAATCTTTAAGCAATCACATAGTAAGTCTCAGGAAAGAAGCAAAACACTGAAATTTGTCCATCATCTCTGACTTTCAAAACCCAATGTTCTCAGCATTAATGGTCATTATAAAAGACTCAACAGAGTCTTTTACAGTGAACCAGGACAATATAATAATAATAATAATAATAATAATAATAATAATAATAATAATGATGATGATGATGATGATGATGATGATGATGGTGATAACATATTATTATTATTATTATTATTATTATTATTATTATTATTATTATTATTATTATTATTATTATTATTACAGTCAGGATGTAGAAACATTTTTGGTTTATTGTGAAATGATGCTGCTCCTGGGAACATGCTTAGGAAGTTTATCATAGTATTAAACATAGAATGAACACAACAACAATTCTAGTGATACTCTATATATCAAGGAGAAAGGAAAAATGCATATTTACACAGAAACTTATCAATAAGTGGTTTATCAAGATTCATGGCATTACTCATAACAACAACTACCTTTGACTACATGAATGTGACCAGTCTACATACTGCCATAATATTCTGACAATATTCTACAATAAGGATAGTACTGAAGGATTCTTTGAAAAGTGAGTACAACTAGACAGACAGACAGACAGACAGGCACATACACATACACCCCATGACATTTTATAATGTATTTCTTCATGGGAGGATTTGAAGTCTGTACAGACAATAGCTGCATTTACATGAGATGCCCCAAACAGGAGAGTCTGTGGGGCAGAAGGTAGTGGTTCCTGTGTCTGGAGTACCTGGGCGCATGAAATAAAGGATATTCTTTAGGACTGAGCAAAAAGTTCTACAATTAAATGATAATGGCTCTTATGAAAGTAGAATTGCATTTAAAAGAATAAAATGATATACTTAAAGGGGTGGATGTTGTGGCCTGTGAACTGTCAGAAAGACTGCAGTGAAATTATAATAGAAGTATGAATTAATAATGAAATGTCTTTGAAAAGTTACAAGAAAAAATTTAAAGTTATTTTTTAAACAATTTTTGAATAGTAGAGAAAACTGCACCCGTGGGCTTTTGAGGTTTCATAAAATTAGAACATTATATATATAAAAATTGAGGAGTATAACCCATCCTGTATTAAAATGAAAATTTCACAGTGTTGAATCACTAAGGACCCAAAAATGAAGAAACAAGGAAACATAAAATATATAGCTCT
Organism: Micromys minutus; assembly: GCF_963924665.1. Lineage (NCBI taxonomy): Eukaryota > Metazoa > Chordata > Mammalia > Rodentia > Muridae > Micromys > Micromys minutus. The sequence continues at coordinate 86,490,387 of NC_137969.1, read as the reverse complement.
GGGGCATCCATCCGATTGGAAAGACAGTGATTTGTAATTTTAGGTCAGTCTC